>NW_028239079.1:0-721756 GCF_036417535.1 Chlamydotis macqueenii | reverse complement strand
AGTTCCCTCCCAGTCCCCCCCGGTTCAATCCCAGTTCAATCCCAGTTCGATGCCAGTCCTCCTAGCCCAATCCCAGTCCCTCCCAGCCCCTCCCAGCCCCCCCAGTTCCCTCCCAGTCCGCCCCGGTTCAATCCCAGTTCAGTCCCAGTCCTCCTAGCCCAGTCCCAGTCCCCCCCCAGTCCCTCCCAGTCCCTCCCAGTCCCTCCCAGTCCCTCCCAGTCCCTCCCAGTCCCCCGCAGTCCCCTCCCAATCCCCACCAGTCCCCCCAGTTCCATTCCAGCCCCTCCCAGTTCCCTCCCAGTTCAATCCCAGCTCGATCCCAGTGCTCCGAGGGCAGTCCCAGTGCCCCGCAGCCCCGCCGCAGCGCCCCCAGTTTGCCCAGTACCTGTTGTACATGGCCCAGAGCAGGGGGGCGTTGGGCGCCGCCCCCAGCCGCCGCCGGGCCTGCTGCACCGGGGGAGGGGCGGCCGCCAGCTCCTCCTGCGGCCCGCGCGTCACAGCCCCGCCCCCGCCCCGCCCCTGCCCCGCCCCTGTGTCTCAGCCCCGCCCCCACCCCGCCCCCGTGTCACAGCCCCGCCCCTGCCCCGCCCCCACCCTGTGACCCACAAGTGACCCTCCCCCCAACCCTTAACTGAGCTCCCTGACCCATAAGTGCCCCCCCCCGACCCACAAGTGGCCCTTGGGGCCTCCAGGTGGACTCTGGGCCCCCCAAGTGCCCCCCACAGGCCCCCCAAGTGCCCCCAGGCCCCCCAAGTGCCCCTTGAGGGCCCCCAAAACTGACCCCCAAGACCCACAAGTGGCCCTCCCCAGACCCCCAAGCGCCCCCCGGACCCACAAGTGGCCCCTCACGGGACCCCCAAGTGCCCCCCCCGCCCGACCTGCGTGAAGAGGTGCGCCAGGATGAGCTCGCTGCTGGAGGACGTCAGGCCCGACAGCTGGGGGGGCACCCGTGGGACCCACGGCGACCCACGGCGACCCACCGCGATCCACCGGCACCCACAGACACCGTAGGGACCCACCGCGACCCACAGCGACCCACAGACACCGTAGGGACCCACAGCGACCCACGGCGACCCACGGCGACCCACAGACACCCACAGACACGGTAGGGACCCACAGCGACCCACAGCGACCCACAGCGACCCACAGACACCGTAGGGACCCACAGCGACCCACAGCGACCCACAGACACCGTAGGGACCCACAGCGACCCACAGCGACCCACAGACACGACAGTGACCCACAGTGACCCACAGCGACCCACAGACACCACAGCGACCCACAGACACCGTAGGGACCCACCGTGACCCACAGCGACCCACAGTGACCCACAGACACCGTAGGGACCCACAGCGACCCACGGCGACCCACAGACACCGTAGGGACCCACAGCGACCCACAGCGACCCACAGACACCGTAGGGACCCACAGCGACCCACAGCGACCGTAGGGACCCACCACGACCCACAGCGACCCACAGACACCGTAGGGACCCGCAGCGACCCACGGCGACCCACAGACACCGTAGGGACCCACAGCGACCCACAGCTACCGTAGGGACCCACAGCGACCCACAGCCGCCCACCAACACCGTAGGGACCCACAGCGACCCACAGCCACCCACAGACACCGTAGGGACCCACAGTGACCCACGGCCGCCCACCGCCACCCACAGCGACCCACGGCGACCCATAGGGACCCACAGTGAGCCACACGCGACCCCAAGCGACCCACAGCGCCGCGGGGCCAGCAGCAGGGAACCCCCCCAAACCCCGCCCCCTTCTGCCCCACCCCTCTCCCCATTAGCCCTCCCCACCCGCCGGCCCCGCCCACCTTGTGCGCCACCCAATCCACCCAGCCCTTGGCGCGGGGGTTGATGTTGATCAGCACCAGCCCCTCCACCGCCTCGGGGTGCAGCAGCTGTGGGGCAGGGCCAGACCCATAGCGCCCCACGGCCACGCCCTCCCACCCCATAGTGACCCCCCAGCCCCATAGCGACCCCCCAGCCCCACAGCCACGCCCCCCGAGAGCCCCCAGCGACCCACAAGTGCCAAACCAAGAGACCCCACTAACCTCCTCCAGCCCCATAGCGCCCCACGGCCACGCCCCCCCAGCCCCATAGCGACCCCCCAGCCCCATAGCGACTCCCCAGCCCCATAGCGACGCCCCCCTGCCCCATAGTGACCCCCCAGCCCCACAGCCGAGCCCCCAACCCCCCAGCGACCCACAAGTGCCCAGAGACCCCACTAACCTTCTCCAGCCCCATAGCGCCCCACGGCCACGCCCCCCCGCCCCATAGCGACCCCCCAGCCCCATAGCGAACCCCCTGCCCCATAGCGATGCCCCCCGACAGCCCACAACCCCCTAGCGACCCACAAGTGCCCAACCAAGAGACCCCACTAACTTCCTCCAGCCCCATAGCGCCCCATGGCCATGCCCCCCTGCCCCATAGCGACCCCCCCTGCCCCATAGCGACCCCCCAGCCCCATAGCCACGCCCCCCGAGAGCCCCCAGCGACCCACAAGTACCCAACCAAGAGACCCCACTAACCTCCTCCAGCCCCATAGCGCCCCACGGCCATGCCCCCCCGCCCCATAGCGACCCCCCCAGCCCCATAGCGACCCCCCAGCCCCATAGCCAAGCCCCCAACCCCCCAGCGACCCACAAGTGCCCAGAGACCCCACTAACCTCCTCCAGCCCCATAGCGCCCCACGGCCATGCCCCCCCGCCCCATAGCGACCCCCCCAGCCCCATAGCGACCCCCCCAGCCCCATAGCGACCCCCCCAGCCCCACAGCCGAGCCCCCAACCCCCCAGCGACCCACAAGTGCCCAGAGACCCCACTAACCTTCTCCAGCCCCATAGCGCCCCACGGCCACGCCCCCCCGCCCCATAGCGACCCCCCAGCCCCATAGCGAACCCCCTGCCCCATAGCGATGCCCCCCGACAGCCCACAACCCCCTAGCGACCCACAAGTGCCCAACCAAGAGACCCCACTAACTTCCTCCAGCCCCATAGCGCCCCATGGCCATGCCCCCTGCCCCATAGCGACCCCCCCTGCCCCATAGCGACCCCCCAGCCCCACAGCCACGCCCCCCGAGAGCCCCCAGCGACCCACAAGTACCCAACCAAGAGACCCCACTAACCTCCTCCAGCCCCATAGCGCCCCACGGCCATGCCCCCCCGCCCCATAGCGACCCCCCCAGCCCCATAGCGACCCCCCCAGCCCCATAGCCAAGCCCCCAACCCCCCAGCGACCCACAAGTGCCCAGAGACCCCACTAACCTTCTCCAGCCCCATAGCGCCCCACGGCCATGCCCCCCCGCCCCATAGCGACCCCCCCAGCCCCATAGCGACCCCCCAGCCCCATAGCCAAGCCCCCAACCCCCCAGCGACCCACAAGTGCCCAGAGACCCCACTAACCTCCTCCAGCCCCATAGCGCCCCACGGCCATGCCCCCCTGCCCCATAGCGACCCCCCAGCCCCATAGCGACCCCCCAGCCCCACAGCCACACCCCCCTGCCCCATAGCGACCCCCCCGCCCCATAGCGACCCCCCCAGCCCCACAGCCACGCCCCCCAGCCCCACAGAACCTCCCCCGAGATTCCCGCAGCCCTGCATTCCCCCAAATCTGCCCCCCACCCTGCCCCACGCCCCGCCCCACGCCCCGCCCCACATCTCACCCCAAATTTAGCCAGGACGAAGGCGCCGGCGCCCACCCCGATGCCCACGACGCTGGCGATGCTGGGGGGGTGGGCGGGGTCAGGCCGGTGCTGGCCCCGCCCCCCCCGTCCCGTCCCGCTACGGGTCAGGGGCCCCCTCCCCGCCCCACAGCGCCGTGGGGCGCCCCCCCGCCCACTCACTTGAGGTGCCGGAGGACGCAGGGGACGATTTCGGCCAGTTGCTCCAGGGAGGGGTACTGGTACCTGCGGGGGAGGGGCGGGGGGCGGGGGGGGAGGGGCGACAGGGGGAGGGGCAAGGGGTCAATCGGGGGTCGAGGTGGGGGGAGGGCGGGCGAGGGGACCAATGAGGTGAAGCGATGGCGGTTGGGGGGGGGGGAGGGGTGCGTAGGGTGATGCTGCGATGTGATGGCGGTCGAGGTGGGGGGACGGGGGGGCGGGGGGTCAACTGGGGGGGGGGGGAGGGGTGGGGGGGTCAACAGAGAGACGACAGGGTCAACTGGGGGTTAATGGGGGCAACTGGGGGTTAGTGGGGGGCAACTGGGGGTTAATGGGGGTCAGTGGGGTCAACTGGGGGTTAATGGGGGCAACTGGGGGTTAATGGGGGTCAACTGGGGGTTAGTGGGGGGCAACTGGGGGTTAATGGGGGTCAGTGGGGTCAACGGGGGTTAATGGGGGTCAACTGGGGGTTAATGGGGGTCAACTGGGGGCTTATGGGGGGCAACTGGGGGTTAATGGGGGGAAACTGGGGGTCAATGGGGGGCAACTGGGGGTCAATGGGGGCAACTGGGGGTTAATGGGGGTCAACAGGGGGTCAACTGGGGGTTAATGGGGGCAACTGGGGGTTAATGGGGGTCAATGGGGGGCTTATGGGGGGCAACTGGGGGTTAATGGGGGCAACTGGGGGTTAATGGGAAGCAACTGGGGGTCAATGGGGGCAACTGGGGGTTAATGGGGGTCAACAGGGGGTTAATGGGGGTCAACTGGGGGTTAATGGGGGTCAACGGGGGGTCAACTGGGGTTTAATGGGGGTCAACTGGGGGTTAATGGGGGTCAACGGGGGGTCAACTGGGGGTTAATGGGGGTCAACTGGGGGTTAATGGGGGTCAATGGGGGGTCAATGGGGGTCAACTGGGGGTTAATGGGGGTCAACTGGGTGTTAATGGGGGCAACCAGGTGTTACTGGGGGTCACTGGGGGTTAATGGGGGTCAACTGGGGGTTAATGGGGGTTAACAGGCGTCAATGGGGGTCAACTGGGGGTTAATGGGTGCAACTGGGGGTTAATGTGGGGCAACTGGGCCTTAATGGGGGTCAACGGGGGTCAATGGGGGTCAACTGGGGGTTAATGCGGGCAACTGGGGATTAATGGGGGTCAACGGGGGGTTAATGGGGGTCAGTGGGGTCAACTGGGGGTCACTGGGGGTCAATGGGGGGCAACGGGGGGTCAATGGGGGTCAACGGGGGGTCAATGGGGGTCAACTAGGGGTTAATGGGGGTCAACGAGGGGTTAATGGGGGCAACTGGGGGTTAATGGGGGTCAGTGGGGTCAACGGGGGGTCAATGGGGGTCAACAAGGGGTTAATGGGGGCAACTGGGGGTTAATGGGGGCAACTGGGGGTTAATGGGGGTCAGTGGGGTCAACGGGGGGTTAATGGGGGTCAACTGGGGGTTAATGGGGGTCAACGGGGGTTAATGGGGGCAACTGGGGGTTAATGGGGGTCAACGGGGGGTTAATGGGGGCAACTGGGGGTTAATGGGGGTCAGTGGGGTCAACGGGGGGTTAATGGGGGTCAATGGGGGTCAACTGGGGGTTAATGGGGGCAACTGGGGGTTAATGGGGGTCAGTGGGGTCAACTGGGGGTTAATGGGGGCAACTGGGGGGTTAATGGGGGTCACTGGGATCAACTGGGGGGGTCCGTGGGGTCAACTGGGGGGGCAGTGGGGTCAACCGGGTCGTCAGAGGGGTCAACGCAGTCAACTGGGAGTCACTGGGGTCAACTGGGGGGGCAGTGGGGTCAACAGGGGGGTCACTGGGGTCAACCTGGGGGTCACTGGGGTCAACTGGGGGGGCAGTGGGGTCAACTGGGGGGGCAGTGGGGTCAACAGGGGGGTCAGTGGGGTCAACCTGGGGGTCACTGGGGTCAACTGGGGGGGCAGTGGGGTCAACTGGGGGGGCAGTGGGGTCAACGCAGTCAACTGGGAGTCACTGGGGTCAACTGGGGGGAGCGGAAGAGGGGAGTGCAGACGCACCCCGGGGGGTAGGGCGGGGCGCCCACCTCCATGCCGGGGGGGTCGAGGTGGACGAGCAGGAAGTGGCTGGCGACCTCCCGCATCTCGGGGTGGGCGAAGAGCGGGGCGAAGCACGAGGCGTCTGCGGGGGAGGGGCGCGGCGGGAGAGGGGGAAGGGGGCGGGACTCACGCGTGTGGCCCACGTCCGGCAGCATCAGCAGGGCGGGGCGACCAGGGCGGGGCGCGCCCTCCAGCGCCACGTGAACAGGCCCCAACGGCGTCTCCAACACCGCCCCCTGCTGGCCGGGAGGACCGGACACCGGAACGGGGATTGGTCACCGCCACACCCCCCACAGGTTCGCCCCCAAAATCTCGCGATTTCCCCCAAGATTCCCACCTTTTGCCCGCCAAATCCCGCATTTTTGCCCCAAATTACCCCATTTCGCACCAAAATCCCCCATTTTGCCCCAAAATCTAACGATTCCCCCCAAATTCCCCCATTTTGCCCCCCAAATCCCGCATTTTTGCCCCAAATTCCCCCATTTCACACCAAAATCCCACATTTTGCCCCCAAAATCCCGGGATTTCACCCCAAATTCCCACATTTTGCCCCCAAAATCCCCCATTCTTGCCCAAAATTCCCGCATTTCGCACCAAAATCCCACATTTTGCCCCCAAAATCCCGTGATTTCCCCCAAATTCCCACAATTTGCCCCCCAAATCCCGCATTTTTGCCCAAATTCCCGCATTTCACACCAAAAGCCCACATTGTTGCCCCAAAATCCTGGAATTTCCCCCCAAATTCCCACATTTTGCCCCACAAATCCCCCATTTTTCCCCCCAAATTCCCGCATTCCGCACCAAAATCCCACATTTTGCTCCCAAAATCCTGTGATTTCCCCAAATTCCCCCATTTTGCCCCCCAAATTCCCGCATTTTTGCCCCAAATTCCCGCATTTTTACCCCAAATTCCCCCATTTCGCACCAAAATCCCACATTTTGCCCCCAAAAGCCCGTGATTTCCCCCAAATTCCCCCGTTTCGCCCCCCAAATTCCCGCATTTTTGCCCCAAATTCCCACATTTTGCCCCAAATTCCCCCATTTCGCACCAAAATCCCACATTTTGCCCCCAAAAGCCCGTGATTTCCCCCAAATTCCCCCGTTTCGCCCCCCAAATCCCCCATTTTTGCCCCAAATTCCCGCATTTCGCACCAAAAGCCCACATTTTGCCCCAAAATCCAGGAATTTCCCCCCAAATTCCCCCATTTTGCCCCCCAAATCCCCCATTCTTGCCCCAAATTCCCCCATTTCGCACCAAAATTCCCACATTTTGCCCCAAATTCCCCATTTCGCACCAAAATCCCACATTGTTGCCCCAAAATCCCGCGATTTCCCCCCAAATTCCCCCGTTTTGCCCCCAAATGCCGCATTTTTGCCCAAAATTCCCACATTTCGCATCAAAATCCCACATTTTGCTCCCAAAATGCTGTGATTTCCCCATATTCCCCCATTTTGCCCCCCAAATCCTGCATTTTTGCCCCAAATTCCCCCATTTTCCACCATAATTCCCACATTTTGCCCCAAATTCCCCCATTTCGCACCAAAATCCCACATTGTTGCCACAAAATCCCGTGATTTCCCCCCAAATTCCCCCGTTTTGCCCCCAAATGCTGCATTTTTGCCCAAAATTCCCACATTTTACACCAAAATCGCACATTTTGCCCCCAAAATCCCCCATTTTTGCCCCAAATTCCCGCATTTTAGCCCCAAATCCCGCTTTTTTGCCCCAAATTCCCCCATTTTGCACCAAAATTCCCACATTTTGCCCCAAATCCCCCCATTTCACACCAAAATCCCACATTTTGCCCCCAAAATCCCGCAATTTCCCCCCAAATTCCCCCATTTTGCCCCCAAAATCCCACATTTTTGCCCCAAATTCCCCCATTTCACACCAAAATCCCCCATTTTGCCCCCAAAATCCCCCATTTTTCCCCCAAATTCCCGCATTTCGCACCAAAATCCCACATTTTGCTCCCAAAATGCTGTGATTTCCCCAAATTCCCCCATTTTGCCCCAAATTCCCGCATTTTTGCCCCAAATTCCCCCATTTCACACCAAAATCCCACATTTTGCCCCCAAAATCCCGCAATTTCCCCCCAAATTCCCCCATTTTGCCCCCAAAATCCCACATTTTTGCCCCAAATTCCCCCATTTCGCACCAAAATCCCACATTGTTGCCCCAAAATCCCGCGATTTCCCCCCAAATTCCCCCGTTTCGCCCCCAAATGCCGCATTTTTGCCCAAAACTCCCACATTTCACACCAAAATCCCACATTTTGCCCCCAAAATCCCCCATTTTTCGCCCAAATTCCTGCATTTTTGCCCCAAATCCCGCTTTTTTGCCCCAAATTCCCCCATTTTTCACCAAAATCCCACATTTTGCCCCAAATTCCCCCATTTCACACCAAAATCCCCCATTCTTGCCCCAAATTCCCCCATTTCGCACCAAAATCCCACATTGTTGCCCCAAAATCCCGTGATTTCCCCCCAAATTCCCCCGTTTCGCCCCCAAATGCCGCATTTTTGCCCAAAACTCCCACATTTCACACCAAAATCCCACATTTTGCCCCCAAAATCCCCCATTTTTCGCCCAAATTTCTGCATTTTTGCCCCAAATCCCGCTTTTTTGCCCCAAATTCCCCCATTTTTCACCAAAATCCCACATTTTGCCCCAAATTCCCCCATTTCACACCAAAATTCCCACATTTTGCCCCAAATCCCCCCATTTCACACCAAAATCCCACATTTTGCCCACTGAAAAGGGAAGCTAGGGAAGGAATTTGTCCTGTCATAGAGCGGTTCATAGAACTAAGACTACTAAAAGAATGTGAGTCAGAATTCAATACACCTGTACTTCCAGTTAAGAAACCTGATGGGTCCTATAGGATAGTTCAAGACTTAAGAGCCATCAACAAAATAACAGAGGACCTGTGGTAGCTAACCCCTATACCCTATTAACCATGCTAAAACCTGATTTAGCTTGGTTTACGGTCCTAGATTTAAAAGATGCTTTCTTTTGCCTCCCTCTCCATGAAGCCAGCCAGAAAATTTTTGCTTTTGAATGGGAAAATCCCCCATTTTGCCCCCAAAATCCCACATTTTTTCCCCACATTCCTCCATTTTGCCTCCAAATCCCGCATTTTTGACCCAAATTCCCACATTTCGCCACCAAAATCCCACATTTTGCCCCCCAAATCCCACATTTTTGCCCCAAATTCCCACATTTTGCCCCCAAAATCCCGCGATTTCCCCCAAATCCCCCCATTTTTGCCCCAAATTACCCCATTTCGCAACAAATTCCCGCATTTTTGGCCCAAATTCCCCTATTTTGCCCCATATCCAAAATTTTTGACACAAATTCCCACATTTCGCCCCCAAATCCCCCATTTTTGCCCCAAAATCCCGCGATTTCCCCTCAAATTTCCCCATTTTGCCCCCCGAATTCCCACATTTTACACCAAAATCCCGCGATTTCCCCCCAAATTCCCCCATTTTGCCCCCCGAATTCCCACATTTTACACCAAAATCCCGCGATTTCCCCCCAAATTCCCCCATTTTGCCCCCCAAAATCCCACATTTTTGCCCCAAAATCCCACATTTCACACCAAATTCCCCCATTTTGCCCCCCAAATCCCACATTATTGCCCTGAATTCCCACATTTTACACCAAAATCCCACATTTTTCCCCCAAATTCCCACATTTCACACCAATATCCCACCTTTTGCCCCCAAAATCCCGCGACTTCCCCCAAAATCCCCCATTTTTGCCCCAAATTCCTGCATTTTGCAACAAAATCCCACATTTTGACCCCAAAACCCTGCAATTTCACCCCAAAATCCCTCATTTTTCGCCCGAATTCCGACATTTTGTCCCCAAATCCCACATTTTTGCCCCAAATTCCCACATTTCGCCCCCCAAATCCCACATTTTTGACCCGAATCCCCGCATTTCGCAGCAAAATCCCCCATTTTGCCCCAAAATCCCGCGACTTCCCCCAAAATCCAACATTTTTGCCCCCAATTCCCACATTTTGCCCCCAAATCCCCCATTTTTGCCCTGAATTCCTGCATTTTACACCAAATTCCCCCATTTCGCCCCCAAAATCCCACCATTTCCCCCCAAATTCCCCCATTTTTCCCCAAAAACTCTAACCCTAACCCTAACTGTAACCCTAACCCTAACCCCTAACCCTAACCATAACCCTAACCCATTTTGACCCAAAATCCCACGATTTCCCCCCAAATTCCCCCATTTTGCCCCCCAAATCCCACATTTTTGCCCCAAATTCCCACATTTCACACCAAATTCCAACATTTTGCCCCCAAAATCCTGCAATTTCCCCCAAAATCCCCCATTTTTACCCTAAAACCCCATATTTTTACCCCAAATTCCCACATTTCACACCAATATCCCACATTTAGCCTTCCAAAATCCCACGATTTCCCCCCCAAAACCCCCATTTTGCCCCCAAAATCCCACATTTTTGCCCCAAATCCCGCATTTTTGACACAAATTCCAACATTTTACACCAAAATCCCACATTTTGCCCACAAAATCCCACATTTTTGACCCAAATTCCCCCATTTTGCACCCAAATCCCGCATTTTTGACCCAAATCCCCGCATTTCGCACCAAGATCCAACATTTTGCCCCCAAAATCCCGCGATTTCCCCCCAAATTCCCACATTTTACCCTGCAAAATCCACATTTTTGACCTGAATTCCCACATTTTACACCAAAATCTCACATTTTGCCCCCAAAATCCCACATTTTTGCCCCCAAGTCCCCCATTTCGCCCCCAAAATCCCAATTTTTGACCCAAATTCCCCAATTTCGCACCAAAATCACACATTTTTGCCCCAAAATCCTGTGATTTCCCCCCAAATTCCCCCGTTTCACCCCCCAAATCCCACATTTTTGCCCCAAATTCCCACATTTTACACCAAAATCCCACACTTTGCCCCCAAAATCCCATATTTTTTCCCCAAATTCCCTGTCGTAGTTCAGCCCCAACGGGGACCAGACTACGCAGTCTCTCTCTCACTCCCCCCCCACTCTCCGAGAGAACAGGAGGAGATTTGACAAACAAAAGAAAACCAGGAAAAAAAAAAACCAAACACGCGGGTTGAGATTGAACAAAAAGTAAATTTAACAGTAATGACAGAAGAAAACAAGACAGTGATGGAACACAAATACAGTATAATAGCTCACAACAGATCTCCACATCCAGTCTCTTCCAACTAGGAGGGCCTCCCTTCAGCACCCTCCTCACTTAAATACTGAGTATGATGTCAGATGGGATGGAATAGCCCTTTGGCTAATTTGGGTAAATTAACCCCAGCTGTTAGCTAATTAGTTAACTATCCCAGCCATAGGGGCTACCAGCTTCAGTTCTCCACCCAGCTCAGGTAAATATTAACTCTATCCTGGCCAGAACCAGGACATTCCCCCATTTTGCCACCAAATCCCGCATTTTTGACACAAATCCCCGCATTTTACACCAAAATCCCACATTTTTTCCCCACATTCCCCCATTTTGCCCCCCTTATCCAAAATTTTTGACACAAATTCACACATTTCGCCCCCCAAATCCCCCATTTTACACCAAAATCCCGCGATTTCCCCCCAAATTCCCCCATTTTCCCCCCAAATCCCACATTTTTGCCCCAAATTCCCACATTTCACACCAAAATCCCACATTTTGCCCCTAAAATCCCGCGACTTCCCCCAAAATCCCCCGGTTTTGCCCCAAATTCCTGCATTTTGCACCAAAATCCCACATTTTGCCCCCCAAATCCCACGATTTTCCCCCAAATTCCCACATTTTGCCCCCCAAATCCTGCAGTTTTGACACAAATCCCCACATTTTACATCCAAATCCCACATTTCGCCCCCAAAATCTCACGATTTCCCCCAAAACCCCCCATTTTTGACCTAAAACCCCACATTTTGCACCCAAAATCCTGCAATTTCCCCCTCAACATCCCGCATTTTTCACCCAAATTCCCACATTTCACACCAATATCTCACATTTTGCCCCAAAATCCCATGATTTCACCCCAAATTCCCCCATCTCGCCCCCCAAATGCTGCATTTTTGCCCCAAATTCCCACATTTTACACCAAATTCCCCCATTTTGCCCCCCAAATCCCACATTTTTGCCCCCAATTCCCACATTTCACACCAAATTCCAACATTTTGCCCCCAAAATCCCACAATTTCCCCCAAAATCCCCCATTTTTACCCTAAAACCCCATATTTTTACCACAAATTCCCACATTTCACACCAATATCCCACATTTAGCCTTCCAAAATCCCACGATTTCCCCCCCAAAATCCCCCATTTTGCCCACAAATCCCGCATTTTTGCCCCAAATTCCCACATTTTACACCAAAATCCCATTTTCCCACCAAATTCCCCCATTTTGCACCCAAATCCCACATTTTTGCCCCAAAATCCCACATTTTGCCCCCAAAATCCCACATTTTGCCCCCAAAATCCCACATTTTTGACTCAAATTCCCCCATTTTGCACCCAAATCCCGCATTTTTGACCCAAATCCCCGCATTTCGCACCAAGATCCAACATTTTGCCCCCAAAATCCCGCGATTTCACCCCAAATTCCCCCATTTTCCCCCCAAAACCCTAACCCTAACCCCAAAATCCTGCGATTTCCCCCCAAATTACCACATTTTGCCCCGTAAATTTCACATTTTTGACCTGAATTCCCACATTTTACACCAAAATCTCACATTTTGCCCCCAAAATCCCACATTTTTGCCCCCAAGTCCCCCATTTTGCCCCCAAGTCCCCCATTTTTGCCCCAAATTCCTGCATTTTACACCAAAATCCCCCATTTCGCCCCCAAAATCCCAATTTTTGACCCAAATTCCCCAATTTCGCACCAAAATCACACATTTTTGCCCCAAAATCCCGTGATTTCCCCCCAAATTCCCCCGTTTCACCCCCCAAATCCTGCATTTTTGCCCCAAATTCCCACATTTTACACCAAAATCCCACACTTTGCCCCCAAAATCCCATATTTTTTCCCCAAATTCCCTGTCGTAGTTCAGCCCCAACGGGGACCAGACTACGCAGTCTCTCTCTCACTCCCCCCCCACTCTCCGAGAGAACAGGAGGAGATTTGACAAACAAAAGAAAACCAGGAAAAAAAAAAACCAAACACACGGGTTGAGATTGAACAAAAAGTAAATTTAACAGTAATGACAGAAGAAAACAAGACAGTGATGGAACACAAATACAGTATAATAGCTCACAACAGATCTCCACATCCAGTCTCTTCCAACTAGGAGGGCCTCCCTTCAGCACCCTCCTCACTTATATACTGAGTATGATGTCAGATGGGATGGAATAGCCCTTTGGCTAATTTGGGTAAATTAACCCCAGCTGTTAGCTAATTAGTTAACTATCCCAGCCATAGGGGCTACCAGCTTCAGTTCTCCACCCAGCTCAGGTAAATATTAACTCTATCCTGGCCAGAACCAGGACATTCCCCCATTTTGCCACCAAATCCCGCATTTTTGACACAAATCCCCGCATTTTACACCAAAATCCCCCATTTTGCCCCCAAAATCCCACATTTTTTCCCCACATTCCCCCATTTTGCCCCCCTTATCCAAAATTTTTGACACAAATTCACACATTTCGCCCCCCAAATCCCCCATTTTACACCAAAATCCCGCGATTACCCCCCAAATTCCCCCATTTTCCCCCCAAATCCCACATTTTTGCCCCAAATTCCCACATTTCACACCAAAATCCCACATTTTGCCCCTAAAATCCCGCGACTTCCCCCAAAATCCCCCGGTTTTGCCCCAAATTCCTGCATTTTGCACCAAAATCCCACATTTTGCCCCCCAAATCCCACGATTTTCCCCCAAATTCCCACATTTTGCCCCCCAAATCCTGCATTTTTGACACAAATCCCCACATTTTACACCAAAATCCCACATTTCGCCCCCAAAATCTCACGATTTCCCCCAAAACCCCCCATTTTTGACCTAAAACCCTACATTTTGCACCCAAAATCCTGCAATTTCCCCCTCAACATCCCGCATTTTTCACCCAAATTCCCACATTTCACACCAATATCTCACATTTTGCCCCAAAATCCCATGATTTCACCCCAAATTCCCCCATCTCGCCCCCCAAATGCTGCATTTTTGCCCCAAATTCCCACATTTTACACCAAATTCCCCCATTTTGCCCCCCAAATCCCACATTTTTGCCCCCAATTCCCACATTTCACACCAAATTCCAACATTTTGCCCCCAAAATCCCACAATTTCCCCCAAAATCCCCCATTTTTACCCTAAAACCCCATATTTTTACCCCAAATTCCCACATTTCACACCAATATCCCACATTTAGCCTTCCAAAATCCCACGATTTCCCCCCCAAAATCCCCCATTTTGCCCACAAATCCCGCATTTTTGCCCCAAATTCCCACATTTTACACCAAAATCCCATTTTCCCACCAAATTCCCCCATTTTGCACCCAAATCCCACATTTTTGCCCCAAATTCCAACATTTTACACCAAAATCCCACATTTTGCCCCCAAAATCCCACATTTTTGACTCAAATTCCCCCATTTTGCACCCAAATCCCGCATTTTTGACCCAAATCCCCGCATTTCGCACCAAGATCCAACATTTTGCCCCCAAAATCCCGCGATTTCCCCCCAAATTCCCCCATTTTCCCCCCAGAACCCTAACCCTAACCCTAACCGTAACCCTAACCCTAACCCTAACCGTAACCTAACCCTAACCCTAACCTAACCCTAACCGTAACCCTAACTCTAACCCCAAAATCCCACGATTTCCCCCCAAATTCCCACATTTTGCCCCGCAAATCCCACATTTTTGACCTGAATTCCCACATTTTGCCCCCAAAATCCCACATTTTTGCCCCCAAATCCCCTATTTTGCCCTCAAAATCCCCCATTTTTGCCCCAAATTCCTGCATTTTACACCAAAATCCCACATTTTTGCCCCAAATTCCCACATTTTACACCAAAATCCCCCATTTCACCCCCAAAATCCCACATTTTTGACCCAAATCCCGCATTTTGGACCCAAATCCCCGCATTTCGCCCAAAACCCCCCATTTTGCCCCCAAAATACCGCGATTTCCCCCCAAATTCCCCCATTTTACCCCCCGAATTCCCACATTTTACACCAAAATCCCGCGATTCCCCCTAAATTCCCACATTTTGCCCCCCAAATCCCACATTATTGCCCCAAATCCTGCATTTTTGCCCCAAATTCCCACATTTCGCCCCCCAAATCCCGCATTTTTGACCCAAATCCCTGCATTTCGCACCAAGATCCAAAATTTTGCCCCCAAAATCCCGCGATTCCTTCCAAATTCCCCCATTTTGCCCCGCAAATCCCACATTTTTGACCTGAATTCCCACATTTTACACCAAAATCTCACATTTTGCCCCCAAAATCCCACATTTTTGCCCCCAAATCCCCCATTTTGCCCCCAAAATCCTCCATTTTTGCCCCAAATTCCTGCATTTTACACCAAAATCCCCCATTTCGCCCCCAAAATCCCAATTTTTGACCCAAATTCCCCAATTTCGCCCCAAAATCACACATTTTTGCCCCAAAATCCTGTGATTTCCCCCCAAATTCCCCCGTTTCACCCCCCAAATCCCGCATTTTTGCCCCAAATTCCCACATTTCGCCACCAAAATCCCACATTTTGCCCCCCAAATCCCACATTTTTGCCCCAAATTCCCACATTTTGCCCCCAAAATCCAACGATTTCCCCCAAATTCCCCCATTTTTGCCCCAAATTACCCCATTTCGCAACAAATTCCCACATTTTTGCCCCAAATTCCCCCATTTTGCCCCCCATCTCCAAAATTTTTGACACAAATTCCCACATTTCGCCCCCCAAATCCCCCATTTTACACCAAAATCCCGCGATTTCCCCCCAAATTCCCCCATTTTCCCCCCAAATCCCACATTTTTGCCCCAAATTCCCACATTTCACACCAAATTCCCCCATTTTGCCCCCCAAATCCCACATTATTGCCCCAAATTCCCACATTTTACACCAAAATCCCACATTTTGTCCCCCAAATCCCACATTTTTCCCCCAAATTCCCACATTTAACACCAATATCCCACATTTTGCCCCCAAAATCCCGCGACTTCCCCCAAAATCCCCCGGTTTTGCCCCAAATTCCTGCATTTTGCACCAAAATCCCACATTTTGACCCCAAAATCCCCCATTTTTGCCTCAAATTCCTGCATTTTGCACCCAAATCCCACATTTTGCCCCCCAAATCCCACGATTTTCCCCCAAATTCCCACATTTTGCCCCCCAAATCCTGCATTTTTGACACAAATCCCCTCAATTTACACCAAAATCCCACATTTCGCCCCCTAAATCTCACGATTTCCCCCAAAACCCCCCATTTTTGACCTAAAACCCCACATTTTGCACCCAAAATCCTGCAATTTCCCCCTCAAAATCCCGCAATTTTTCCCCAAAATCCCACATCTTTGCACCAAATTCCCTCATTTCGCAACAAAATCCCACATTTTGCCCCAAATTCCCGCATTTCGCACCAAAATCCCACATTTTTGCCCCCAAATCCCGTGATTTCCCCCCAAATTCCCCCGTTTTGCCGCCCAAATCCCGCATTTTTGACACAAATCCCCTCATTTTACACCAAAATCCCACATTTCGCCCCCAAAATCCCACAATTTCCCCCAAAACCCCCCATTTTTGACCTAAAACCCCACATTTTGCACCCAAAATCCTGCAATTTCCCCCTCAACATCCCGCATTTTTCACCCAAATTCCCACATTTCACACCAATATCTCACATTTTGCCCCAAAATCCCGTGATTTCACCCCAAATTCCCCCATCTCGCCCCCCAAATGCTGCATTTTTGCCCCAAATTCCCACATTTTACACCAAATTCCCCCATTTTGCCCCCCAAATCCCACATTTTTGCCCCCAATTCCCACATTTCACACCAAATTCCAACATTTTGCCCCCAAAATCCCACAATTTCCCCCAAAATCCCCCATTTTTACCCTAAAACCCCATATTTTTACCCCAAATTCCCACATTTCACACCAATATCCCACATTTAGCCTTCCAAAATCCCACGATTTCCCCCCCAAAATCCCCCATTTTGCCCACAAATCCCACATTTTTGCCCCAAATTCCAACATTTTACACCAAAATCCCACATTTTGCCCCCAAAATCCCACATTTTTGACTCAAATTCCCCCATTTTGCACCCAAATCCCGCATTTTTGACCCAAATCCCCGCATTTCGCACCAAGATCCAACATTTTGCCCCCAAAATCCCGCGATTTCCCCCCAAATTCCCCCATTTTCCCCCCAGAACCCTAACCCTAACCCTAACCGTAACCCTAACCCTAACCCTAACCGTAACCTAACCCTAACCCTAACCTAACCCTAACCGTAACCCTAACTCTAACCCCAAAATCCCACGATTTCCCCCCAAATTCCCACATTTTGCCCCGCAAATCCCACATTTTTGACCTGAATTCCCACATTTTGCCCCCAAAATCCCACATTTTTGCCCCCAAATCCCCTATTTTGCCCTCAAAATCCCCCATTTTTGCCCCAAATTCCTGCATTTTACACCAAAATCCCACATTTTTGCCCCAAATTCCCACATTTTACACCAAAATCCCCCATTTCACCCCCAAAATCCCACATTTTTGACCCAAATCCCGCATTTTGGACCCAAATCCCCGCATTTCGCACCAAAACCCCCCATTTTGCCCCCAAAATACCGCGATTTCCCCCCAAATTCCCCCATTTTACCCCCCGAATTCCCACATTTTACACCAAAATCCCGCGATTCCCCCTAAATTCCCACATTTTGCCCCCCAAATCCCACATTATTGCCCCAAATCCTGCATTTTTGCCCCAAATTCCAACATTTTACACCAAAATCCCCCATTTCGCCCCCAAAATCCCACATTTTTGACCCAAATCCCGCATTTTGGACCCAAATCCCCGCATTTCGCACCAAAACCCCCCATTTTGCCCCCAAAATACCGCGATTTCCCCCCAAATTCCCCCATTTTACCCCCCGAATTCCCACATTTTACACCAAAATCCCGCGATTCCCCCTAAATTCCCACATTTTGCCCCCCAAATCCCACATTATTGCCCCAAATCCTGCATTTTTGCCCCAAATTCCCACATTTCGCCCCCCAAATCCCGCATTTTTGACCCAAATCCCTGCATTTCGCACCAAGATCCAAAATTTTGCCCCCAAAATCCCGCGATTCCCCCCAAATTCCCCCATTTTGCCCCGCAAATCAAACATTTTTGACCTGAATTCCCACATTTTACACCAAAATCTCACATTTTGCCCCCAAAATCCCACATTTTTGCCCCCAAATCCCCCATTTTGCCCCCAAAATCCTCCATTTTTGCCCCAAATTCCTGCATTTTACACCAAAATCCCCCATTTCGCCCCCAAAATCCCAATTTTTGACCCAAATTCCCCAATTTCGCTCCAAAATCACATTTTGCCCCAAAATCCTGTGATTTCCCCCAAATTCCCCCGTTTCACCCCCCAAATCCCGCATTTTTGCCCCAAATTACCCCATTTCGCAACAAATTCCCGCATTTTTGCCCCAAATTCCCCCATTTTGCCCCCCATATCCAAAATTTTTGACACAAATTCCCACATTTCGCCCCCCAAATCCCACATTTTACACCAAAATCCCGCGATTTCCCCCCAAATTCCCCCGTTTTGCCCCCCAAATCCCGCATTTTTGACACAAATCCCCACATTTTACACCAAAATCCCACATTTCGCCCCCAAAATCTCACGATTTCCCCCAAAACCCCCCATTTTTGACCTAAAACCCCACATTTTGCACCCAAAATCCTGCAATTTCCCCCTCAAAATCCCGCATTTTTTCCCCAAAATCCCACATCTTTGCACCAAATTCCCGCAATTTGCACCAAAATCCCACATTTTGCCCCAAATTCCCGCATTTCGCACCAAAATCCCACATTTTGCCCCTAAAATCCCGCGACTTCCCCCAAAATCCCCCGGTTTTGCCCCAAATTCCTGCATTTTGCACCAAAATCCCACATTTTGCCCCCCAAATCCCACGATTTCCCCCAAATTCCCACATTTTGCCCCCCAAATCCTGCATTTTTGACACAAATCCCCACATTTTACACCAAAATCCCACATTTCGCCCCCAAAATCCCACAATTTCCCCCAAAACCTCCCATTTTTTACCAAAAACCCTACATTTTGCACCCAAAATCCTGCAATTTCCCCCTCAACATCCCACATTTTTCACCCAAATTCCCACATTTCACACCAATATCTCACATTTTGCCCCCAAATCCCATGATTTCACCCCAAATTCCCCCATCTCGCCCCCCAAATGCTGCATTTTTGCCCCAAATTCCCACATTTTACACCAAATTCCCCCATTTTGCCCCCCAAATCCCACATTTTTGCCCCCAATTCCCACATTTCACACCAAATTCCAACATTTTGCCCCCAAAATCCCACAATTTCCCCCAAAATCCCCCATTTTTACCCTAAAACCCCATATTTTTACCCCAAATTCCCACATTTCACACCAATATCCCACATTTAGCCTTCCAAAATCCCACGATTTCCCCCCCAAAATCCCCCATTTTGCCCACAAATCCCGCATTTTTGCCCCAAATTCCCACATTTTACACCAAAATCCCATTTTCCCACCAAATTCCCCCATTTTGCACCCAAATCCCACATTTTTGCCCCAAATTCCAACATTTTACACCAAAATCCCACATTTTGCCCCCAAAATCCCACATTTTTGACTCAAATTCCCCCATTTTGCACCCAAATCCCGCATTTTTGACCCAAATCCCCGCATTTCGCACCAAGATCCAACATTTTGCCCCCAAAATCCCGCGATTTCCCCCCAAATTCCCCCATTTTCCCCCCAGAACCCTAACCCTAACCCTAACCGTAACCCTAACCCTAACCCTAACCGTAACCTAACCCTAACCCTAACCTAACCCTAACCGTAACCCTAACTCTAACCCCAAAATCCCACGATTTCCCCCCAAATTCCCACATTTTGCCCCGCAAATCCCACATTTTTGACCTGAATTCCCACATTTTGCCCCCAAAATCCCACATTTTTGCCCCCAAATCCCCTATTTTGCCCTCAAAATCCCCCATTTTTGCCCCAAATTCCTGCATTTTACACCAAAATCCCACATTTTTGCCCCAAATTCCCACATTTTACACCAAAATCCCCATTTCACCCCCAAAATCCCACATTTTTGACCCAAATCCCGCATTTTGGACCCAAATCCCCGCATTTCGCACTAAAACCCCCCATTTTGCCCCCAAAATACCGCGATTTCCCCCCAAATTCCCCCATTTTACCCCCCGAATTCCCACATTTTACACCAAAATCCCGCGATTCCCCCTAAATTCCCACATTTTGCCCCCCAAATCCCACATTATTGCCCCAAATCCTGCATTTTTGCCCCAAATTCCCACATTTTACACCAAAATCCCACATTTTGTCCCCCAAATCCCACATTTTTCCCCCAAATTCCCACATTTAACACCAATATCCCACATTTTGCCCCCAAAATCCCGCGACTTCCCCCAAAATCCCCCGGTTTTGCCCCAAATTCCTGCATTTTGCACCAAAATCCCACATTTTGACCCCAAAATCCCCCATTTTTGCCTCAAATTCCTGCATTTTGCACCCAAATCCCACATTTTGCCCCCCAAATCCCACGATTTTCCCCCAAATTCCCACATTTTGCCCCCCAAATCCTGCATTTTTGACACAAATCCCCTCATTTTACACCAAAATCCCACATTTCGCCCCCAAAATCTCACGATTTCCCCCAAAACCCCCCATTTTTGACCTAAAACCCCACATTTTGCACCCAAAATCCTGCAATTTCCCCCTCAAAATCCCGCAATTTTTCCCCAAAATCCCACATCTTTGCACCAAATTCCCTCATTTCGCAACAAAATCCCACATTTTGCCCCAAATTCCCGCATTTCGCACCAAAATCCCACATTTTTGCCCCCAAATCCCGTGATTTCCCCCCAAATTCCCCCGTTTTGCCCCCCAAATCCCGCATTTTTGACACAAATCCCCTCATTTTACACCCAAATCCCACATTTCGCCCCCAAAATCCCACAATTTCCCCCAAAACCCCCCATTTTTGACCTAAAACCCCACATTTTGCACCCAAAATCCTGCAATTTCCCCCTCAACATCCCGCATTTTTCACCCAAATTCCCACATTTCACACCAATATCTCACATTTTGCCCCAAAATCCCGTGATTTCACCCCAAATTCCCCCATCTCGCCCCCCAAATGCTGCATTTTTGCCCCAAATTCCCACATTTTACACCAAATTCCCCCATTTTGCCCCCCAAATCCCACATTTTTGCCCCCAATTCCCACATTTCACACCAAATTCCAACATTTTGCCCCCAAAATCCCACAATTTCCCCCAAAATCCCCCATTTTTACCCTAAAACCCCATATTTTTACCCCAAATTCCCACATTTCACACCAATATCCCACATTTAGCCTTCCAAAATCCCACGATTTCCCCCCCAAAATCCCCCATTTTGCCCACAAATCCCGCATTTTTGCCCCAAATTCCAACATTTTACACCAAAATCCCACATTTTGCCCCCAAAATCCCACATTTTTGACTCAAATTCCCCCATTTTGCACCCAAATCCCGCATTTTTGACCCAAATCCCCGCATTTCGCACCAAGATCCAACATTTTGCCCCCAAAATCCCGCGATTTCCCCCCAAATTCCCCCATTTTCCCCCCAGAACCCTAACCCTAACCCTAACCGTAACCCTAACCCTAACCCTAACCGTAACCTAACCCTAACCCTAACCTAACCCTAACCGTAACCCTAACTCTAACCCCAAAATCCCACGATTTCCCCCCAAATTCCCACATTTTGCCCCGCAAATCCCACATTTTTGACCTGAATTCCCACATTTTGCCCCCAAAATCCCACATTTTTGCCCCCAAATCCCCTATTTTGCCCTCAAAATCCCCCATTTTTGCCCCAAATTCCTGCATTTTACACCAAAATCCCACATTTTTGCCCCAAATTCCCACATTTTACACCAAAATCCCCCATTTCACCCCCAAAATCCCACATTTTTGACCCAAATCCCGCATTTTGGACCCAAATCCCCGCATTTCGCACCAAAACCCCCCATTTTGCCCCCAAAATACCGCGATTTCCCCCCAAATTCCCCCATTTTACCCCCCGAATTCCCACATTTTACACCAAAATCCCGCGATTCCCCCTAAATTCCCACATTTTGCCCCCCAAATCCCACATTATTGCCCCAAATCCTGCATTTTTGCCCCAAATTCCAACATTTTACACCAAAATCCCCCATTTCGCCCCCAAAATCCCACATTTTTGACCCAAATCCCGCATTTTGGACCCAAATCCCCGCATTTCGCACCAAAACCCCCCATTTTGCCCCCAAAATACCGCAATTTCCCCCCAAATTCCCCCATTTTACCCCCCGAATTCCCACATTTTACACCAAAATCCCGCGATTCCCCCTAAATTCCCACATTTTGCCCCCCAAATCCCACATTATTGCCCCAAATCCTGCATTTTTGCCCCAAATTCCCACATTTCGCCCCCCAAATCCTGCATTTTTGACCCAAATCCCTGCATTTCGCACCAAGATCCAAAATTTTGCCCCCAAAATCCCGCGATTCCCCCCAAATTCCCCCATTTTGCCCCGCAAATCAAACATTTTTGACCTGAATTCCCACATTTTACACCAAAATCTCACATTTTGCCCCCAAAATCCCACATTTTTGCCCCCAAATCCCCCATTTTGCCCCCAAAATCCTCCATTTTTGCCCCAAATTCCTGCATTTTACACCAAAATCCCCCATTTCGCCCCCAAAATCCCAATTTTTGACCCAAATTCCCCAATTTCGCTCCAAAATCACATTTTGCCCCAAAATCCTGTGATTTCCCCCAAATTCCCCCGTTTCACCCCCCAAATCCCGCATTTTTGCCCCAAATTACCCCATTTCGCAACAAATTCCCGCATTTTTGCCCCAAATTCCCCCATTTTGCCCCCCATATCCAAAATTTTTGACACAAATTCCCACATTTCGCCCCCCAAATCCCACATTTTACACCAAAATCCCGCGATTTCCCCCCAAATTCCCCCGTTTTGCCCCCCAAATCCCGCATTTTTGACACAAATCCCCACATTTTACACCAAAATCCCACATTTCGCCCCCAAAATCTCACGATTTCCCCCAAAACCCCCCATTTTTGACCTAAAACCCCACATTTTGCACCCAAAATCCTGCAATTTCCCCCTCAAAATCCCACATTTTTTCCCCAAAATCCCACATCTTTGCACCAAATTCCCGCAATTTGCACCAAAATCCCACATTTTGCCCCAAATTCCCGCATTTCGCACCAAAATCCCACATTTTGCCCCTAAAATCCCGCGACTTCCCCCAAAATCCCCCGGTTTTGCCCCAAATTCCTGCATTTTGCACCAAAATCCCACATTTTGCCCCCCAAATCCCACGATTTCCCCCAAATTCCCACATTTTGCCCCCCAAATCCTGCATTTTTGACACAAATCCCCACATTTTACACCAAAATCCCACATTTCGCCCCCAAAATCCCACAATTTCCCCCAAAACCCCCCATTTTTGACCTAAAACCCTACATTTTGCACCCAAAATCCTGCAATTTCCCCCTCAACATCCCACATTTTTCACCCAAATTCCCACATTTCACACCAATATCTCACATTTTGCCCCCAAATCCCATGATTTCACCCCAAATTCCCCCATCTCGCCCCCCAAATGCTGCATTTTTGCCCCAAATTCCCACATTTTACACCAAATTCCCCCGTTTTGCCCCCCAAATCCCACATTTTTGCCCCCAATTCCCACATTTCACACCAAATTCCAACATTTTGCCCCCAAAATCCCACAATTTCCCCCAAAATCCCCCATTTTTACCCTAAAACCCCATATTTTTACCCCAAATTCCCACATTTCACACCAATATCCCACATTTAGCCTTCCAAAATCCCACGATTTCCCCCCCAAAATCCCCCATTTTGCCCACAAATCCCGCATTTTTGCCCCAAATTCCCACATTTTACACCAAAATCCCATTTTCCCACCAAATTCCCCCATTTTGCACCCAAATCCCACATTTTTGCCCCAAATTCCAACATTTTACACCAAAATCCCACATTTTGCCCCCAAAATCCCACATTTTTGACTCAAATTCCCCCATTTTGCACCCAAATCCCGCATTTTTGACCCAAATCCCCGCATTTCGCACCAAGATCCAACATTTTGCCCCCAAAATCCCGCGATTTCCCCCCAAATTCCCCCATTTTCCCCCCAGAACCCTAACCCTAACCCTAACCGTAACCCTAACCCTAACCCTAACCGTAACCTAACCCTAACCCTAACCTAACCCTAACCGTAACCCTAACTCTAACCCCAAAATCCCACGATTTCCCCCCAAATTCCCACATTTTGCCCCGCAAATCCCACATTTTTGACCTGAATTCCCACATTTTGCCCCCAAAATCCCACATTTTTGCCCCCAAATCCCCTATTTTGCCCTCAAAATCCCCCATTTTTGCCCCAAATTCCTGCATTTTACACCAAAATCCCACATTTTTGCCCCAAATTCCCACATTTTACACCAAAATCCCCATTTCACCCCCAAAATCCCACATTTTTGACCCAAATCCCGCATTTTGGACCCAAATCCCCGCATTTCGCACTAAAACCCCCCATTTTGCCCCCAAAATACCGCGATTTCCCCCCAAATTCCCCCATTTTACCCCCCGAATTCCCACATTTTACACCAAAATCCCGCGATTCCCCCTAAATTCCCACATTTTGCCCCCCAAATCCCACATTATTGCCCCAAATCCTGCATTTTTGCCCCAAATTCCCACATTTTACACCAAAATCCCACATTTTGTCCCCCAAATCCCACATTTTTCCCCCAAATTCCCACATTTAACACCAATATCCCACATTTTGCCCCCAAAATCCCGCGACTTCCCCCAAAATCCCCCGGTTTTGCCCCAAATTCCTGCATTTTGCACCAAAATCCCACATTTTGACCCCAAAATCCCCCATTTTTGCCCCAAATTCCTGCATTTTGCACCAAAATCCCACATTTTGACCCCAAAATCCCACGATTTTCCCCCAAATTCCCACATTTTGCCCCCCAAATCCTGCATTTTTGACACAAATCCCCTCATTTTACACCAAAATCCCACATTTCGCCCCCAAAATCTCACGATTTCCCCCAAAAACCCCCATTTTTGACCTAAAACCCCACATTTTGCACCCAAAATCCTGCAATTTCCCCCTCAACATCCCGCAATTTTTCCCCAAAATCCCACATCTTTGCACCAAATTCCCTCATTTCGCAACAAAATCCCACATTTTGCCCCAAATTCCCGCATTTCGCACCAAAATCCCACATTTTTGCCCCCAAATCCCGTGATTTCCCCCCAAATTCCCCCGTTTTGCCCCCCAAATCCCGCATTTTTGACACAAATCCCCTCATTTTACACCAAAATCCCACATTTCGCCCCCAAAATCCCACAATTTCCCCCAAAACCCCCCATTTTTGACCTAAAACCCCACATTTTGCACCCAAAATCCTGCAATTTCCCCCTCAACATCCCACATCTTTCACCCAAATTCCCACATTTCACACCAATATCTCACATTTTGCCCCAAAATCCCGTGATTTCACCCCAAATTCCCCCATCTCGCCCCCCAAATGCTGCATTTTTGCCCCAAATTCCCACATTTTACACCAAATTCCCCCATTTTGCCCCCCAAATCCCACATTTTTGCCCCCAATTCCCACATTTCACACCAAATTCCAACATTTTGCCCCCAAAATCCCACAATTTCCCCCAAAATCCCCCATTTTTACCCTAAAACCCCATATTTTTACCCCAAATTCCCACATTTCACACCAATATCCCACATTTAGCCTTCCAAAATCCCACGATTTCCCCCCCAAAATCCCCCATTTTGCCCACAAATCCCACATTTTTGCCCCAAATTCCAACATTTTACACCAAAATCCCACATTTTGCCCCCAAAATCCCACATTTTTGACTCAAATTCCCCCATTTTGCACCCAAATCCCGCATTTTTGACCCAAATCCCCGCATTTCGCACCAAGATCCAACATTTTGCCCCCAAAATCCCGCGATTTCCCCCCAAATTCCCCCATTTTCCCCCCAGAACCCTAACCCTAACCGTAACCCTAACCCTAACCCTAACCGTAACCTAACCCTAACCCTAACCTAACCCTAACCGTAACCCTAACTCTAACCCCAAAATCCCACGATTTCCCCCCAAATTCCCACATTTTGCCCCGCAAATCCCACATTTTTGACCTGAATTCCCACATTTTGCCCCCAAAATCCCACATTTTTGCCCCCAAATCCCCTATTTTGCCCTCAAAATCCCCCATTTTTGCCCCAAATTCCTGCATTTTACACCAAAATCCCACATTTTTGCCCCAAATTCCCACATTTTACACCAAAATCCCCCATTTCACCCCCAAAATCCCACATTTTTGACCCAAATCCCGCATTTTGGACCCAAATCCCCGCATTTCGCACCAAAACCCCCCATTTTGCCCCCAAAATACCGCGATTTCCCCCCAAATTCCCCCATTTTACCCCCCGAATTCCCACATTTTACACCAAAATCCCGCGATTCCCCCCAAATTCCCACATTTTGCCCCCCAAATCCCACATTATTGCCCCAAATCCTGCATTTTTGCCCCAAATTCCAACATTTTACACCAAAATCCCCCATTTCGCCCCCAAAATCCCACATTTTTGACCCAAATCCCGCATTTTGGACCCAAATCCCCGCATTTCGCACCAAAACCCCCCATTTTGCCTCCAAAATACCGCGATTTCCCCCCAAATTCCCCCATTTTACCCCCCGAATTCCCACATTTTACACCAAAATCCCGCGATTCCCCCTAAATTCCCACATTTTGCCCCCCAAATCCCACATTATTGCCCCAAATCCTGCATTTTTGCCCCAAATTCCCACATTTCGCCCCCCAAATCCCGCATTTTTGACCCAAATCCCTGCATTTCGCACCAAGATCCAAAATTTTGCCCCCAAAATCCCGCGATTCCCCCCAAATTCCCCCATTTTGCCCCGCAAATCAAACATTTTTGACCTGAATTCCCACATTTTACACCAAAATCTCACATTTTGCCCCCAAAATCCCACATTTTTGCCCCCAAATCCCCCATTTTGCCCCCAAAATCCTCCATTTTTGCCCCAAATTCCTGCATTTTACACCAAAATCCCCCATTTCGCCCCCAAAATCCCAATTTTTGACCCAAATTCCCCAATTTCGCTCCAAAATCACATTTTGCCCCAAAATCCTGTGATTTCCCCCAAATTCCCCCGTTTCACCCCCCAAATCCCGCATTTTTGCCCCAAATTACCCCATTTCGCAACAAATTCCCGCATTTTTGCCCCAAATTCCCCCATTTTGCCCCCCATATCCAAAATTTTTGACACAAATTCCCACATTTCGCCCCCCAAATCCCACATTTTACACCAAAATCCCACGATTTCCCCCCAAATTCCCCCGTTTTGCCCCCCAAATCCCGCATTTTTGACACAAATCCCCACATTTTACACCAAAATCCCACATTTCGCCCCCAAAATCTCACGATTTCCCCCAAAACCCCCCATTTTTGACCTAAAACCCCACATTTTGCACCCAAAATCCTGCAATTTCCCCCTCAAAATCCCGCATTTTTTCCCCAAAATCCCACATCTTTGCACCAAATTCCCGCAATTTGCACCAAAATCCCACATTTTGCCCCAAATTCCCGCATTTCGCACCAAAATCCCACATTTTGCCCCTAAAATCCCGCGACTTCCCCCAAAATCCCCCGGTTTTGCCCCAAATTCCTGCATTTTGCACCAAAATCCCACATTTTGCCCCCCAAATCCCACGATTTCCCCCAAATTCCCACATTTTGCCCCCCAAATCCTGCATTTTTGACACAAATCCCCACATTTTACACCAAAATCCCACATTTCGCCCCCAAAATCCCACAATTTCCCCCAAAACCCCCCATTTTTGACCTAAAACCCCACATTTTGCACCCAAAATCCTGCAATTTCCCCCTCAACATCCCACATTTTTCACCCAAATTCCCACATTTCACACCAATATCTCACATTTTGCCCCCAAATCCCATGATTTCACCCCAAATTCCCCCATCTCGCCCCCCAAATGCTGCATTTTTGCCCCAAATTCCCACATTTTACACCAAATTCCCCCATTTTGCCCCCCAAATCCCACATTTTTGCCCCCAATTCCCACATTTCACACCAAATTCCAACATTTTGCCCCCAAAATCCCACAATTTCCCCCAAAATCCCCCATTTTTACCCTAAAACCCCATATTTTTACCCCAAATTCCCACATTTCACACCAATATCCCACATTTAGCCTTCCAAAATCCCACGATTTCCCCCCCAAAATCCCCCATTTTGCCCACAAATCCCGCATTTTTGCCCCAAATTCCCACATTTTACACCAAAATCCCATTTTCCCACCAAATTCCCCCATTTTGCACCCAAATCCCACATTTTTGCCCCAAATTCCAACATTTTACACCAAAATCCCACATTTTGCCCCCAAAATCCCACATTTTTGACTCAAATTCCCCCATTTTGCACCCAAATCCCGCATTTTTGACCCAAATCCCCGCATTTCGCACCAAGATCCAACATTTTGCCCCCAAAATCCCGCGATTTCCCCCCAAATTCCCCCATTTTCCCCCCAGAACCCTAACCCTAACCCTAACCGTAACCCTAACCCTAACCCTAACCGTAACCTAACCCTAACCCTAACCTAACCCTAACCGTAACCCTAACTCTAACCCCAAAATCCCACGATTTCCCCCCAAATTCCCACATTTTGCCCCGCAAATCCCACATTTTTGACCTGAATTCCCACATTTTGCCCCCAAAATCCCACATTTTTGCCCCCAAATCCCCTATTTTGCCCTCAAAATCCCCCATTTTTGCCCCAAATTCCTGCATTTTACACCAAAATCCCACATTTTTGCCCCAAATTCCCACATTTTACACCAAAATCCCCATTTCACCCCCAAAATCCCACATTTTTGACCCAAATCCCGCATTTTGGACCCAAATCCCCGCATTTCGCACTAAAACCCCCCATTTTGCCCCCAAAATACCGCGATTTCCCCCCAAATTCCCCCATTTTACCCCCCGAATTCCCACATTTTACACCAAAATCCCGCGATTCCCCCTAAATTCCCACATTTTGCCCCCCAAATCCCACATTATTGCCCCAAATCCTGCATTTTTGCCCCAAATTCCAACATTTTACACCAAAATCCCCCATTTCGCCCCCAAAATCCCACATTTTTGACCCAAATCCCGCATTTTGGACCCAAATCCCTGCATTTCGCACCAAAACCCCCCATTTTGCCCCCAAAATACCGCGATTTCCCCCCAAATTCCCCCATTTTACCCCCCGAATTCCCACATTTTACACCAAAATCCCGCGATTCCCCCTAAATTCCCACATTTTGCCCCCCAAATCCCACATTATTGCCCCAAATCCTGCATTTTTGCCCCAAATTCCCACATTTCGCCCCCCAAATCCCGCATTTTTGACCCAAATCCCTGCATTTCGCACCAAGATCCAAAATTTTGCCCCCAAAATCCCGCGATTCCCCCCAAATTCCCCCATTTTGCCCCGCAAATCAAACATTTTTGACCTGAATTCCCACATTTTACACCAAAATCTCACATTTTGCCCCCCAAATCCCACATTTTTGCCCCCAAATCCCCCATTTTGCCCCCCAAATCCTCCATTTTTGCCCCAAATTCCTGCATTTTACACCAAAATCCCCCATTTCGCCCCCAAAATCCCAATTTTTGACCCAAATTCCCCAATTTCGCTCCAAAATCACATTTTGCCCCAAAATCCTGTGATTTCCCCCAAATTCCCCCGTTTCACCCCCCAAATCCCGCATTTTTGCCCCATTCCCGCATTTTTGCCCCAAATTCCCCCATTTTGCCCCCCATATCCAAAATTTTTGACACAAATTCCCACATTTCGCCCCCCAAATCCCCCATTTTACACCAAAATCCCGCGATTTCCCCCCAAATTCCCCCGTTTTGCCCCCCAAATCCCGCATTTTTGACACAAATCCCCACATTTTACACCAAAATCCCACATTTCGCCCCCAAAATCTCACGATTTCCCCCAAAACCCCCCATTTTTGACCTAAAACCCCACATTTTGCACCCAAAATCCTGCAATTTTCCCCTTAAAATCCCGCAATTTTTCCCCAAAATCCCACATCTTTGCACCAAATTCCCGCATTTCGCAACAAAATCCCACATTTTGCCCCAAATTCCCGCATTTCGCACCAAAATCCCACATTTTTGCCCCCAAATCCCGTGATTTCCCCCCAAATTCCCCCGTTTTTTCCCCCAAAATCCCGCATTTTTGACACAAATTCCCCACATTTTACACCAAAATCCCACATTTCGCCCCCAAAATCCCACAATTTCCCCCAAAACCCCCCATTTTTGACCTAAAACCCCACATTTTGCACCCAAAATCCTGCAATTTCCCCCTCAACATCCCGCATTTTTCACCCAAATTCCCACATTTCACACCAATATCTCACATTTTGCCCCCCAAATCCCACGATTTTCCCCCAAATTCCCACATTTTGCCCCCCAAATCCTTCATTTTTGACACAAATCCCCACATTTTACACCAAAATCCCACATTTCGCCCCCAAAATCCCACAATTTCCCCCAAAACCCCCCATTTTTGACCTAAAACCCCACATTTTGCACCCAAAATCCTGCAATTTCCCCCTCAACATCCCACATTTTTCACCCAAATTCCCACATTTCACACCAATATCTCACATTTTGCCCCAAAATCCCGTGATTTCACCCCAAATTCCCCCATCTCGCCCCCCAAATGCTGCATTTTTGCCCCAAATTCCCACATTTTACACCAAATTCCCCCATTTTGCCCCCCAAATCCCACATTTTTGCCCCCAATTCCCACATTTCACACCAAATTCCAACATTTTGCCCCCAAAATCCCACAATTTCCCCCAAAATCCCCCATTTTTACCCTAAAACCCCATATTTTTACCCCAAATTCCCACATTTCACACCAATATCCCACATTTAGCCTTCCAAAATCCCACGATTTCCCCCCCAAAATCCCCCATTTTGCCCACAAATCCCGCATTTTTGCCCCAAATTCCCACATTTTACACCAAAATCCCATTTTCCCCCCAAAATCCCACATTTTTGCCCCAAATCCCGCATTTTTGCCCCAAATTCCAACATTTTACACCAAAATCCCACATTTTGCCCCCAAAATCCCACATTTTTGACTCAAATTCCCCCATTTTGCACCCAAATCCCGCATTTTTGACCCAAATCCCCGCATTTCGCACCAAGATCCAACATTTTGCCCCCAAAATCCCGCGATTTCCCCCCAAATTCCCCCATTTTCCCCCCAGAACCCTAACCCTAACCCTAACCGTAACCCTAACCCTAACCTAACCCTAACCGTAACCCTAACTCTAACCCCAAATTCCCACATTTTGCCCCGCAAATCCCACATTTTTCACCTGAATTCCCACATTTTGCCCCCAAAATCCCACAATTTTGCCCCAAATCCCCCATTTTGCCCTCAAAATCCCCCAATTTTGCCCCAAATTCCTGCATTTTACACCAAAATCCCACATTTTTGCCCGAAATTCCCACATTTTACACCAAAATCCCCCATTTCGCCCCCAAAATCCCACATTTTTGACCCAAATCCCGCATTTTGGACCCAAATCCCCGCATTTCGCACCAAAACCCCCCATTTTGCCCCCAAAATACCGCGATTTCCCCCCAAATTCCCCCATTTTACCCCCCGAATTCCCACATTTTACACCAAAATCCCGCGATTCCCCCCAAATTCCCACATTTTGCCCCCCAAATCCCACATTTTTGCCCCAAATCCTGCATTTTTGCCCCAAATTCCCACATTTCGCCCCCAAAATCCCACATTTTTGACCCAAATCCCACATTTTTTCCCCAAATTCCCCCATTTTGCCCCCAAATCCCGCATTTTTGACCCAAATCCCTGCATTTTGCACCAAGATCCAAAATTTTGCCCCCAAAATCCCGCGATTCCCCCCAAATTCCCTCATTTTGCCCCGCAAATCCCACATTTTTGACCTGAATTCCCACATTTTACACCAAAATCTCACATTTTGCCCCCAAAATCCCACATTTTTGCCCCCAAATCCCCCATTTTGCCCCCAAAATCCTCCATTTTTGCCCCAAATTCCTGCATTTTACACCAAAATCCCCCATTTCGCCCCCAAAATCCCAATTTTTGACCCAAATTCCCCAATTTCGCTCCAAAATCACACATTTTTGCCCCAAAATCCTGTGATTTCCCCCCAAATTCCCCCGTTTCACCCCCCAAATCCCGCATTTTTGCCCCAAATTACCCCATTTCGCAACAAATTCCCGCATTTTTGCCCCAAATTCCCCCATTTTGCCCCCATATCCAAAATTTTTGACACAAATTCCCACATTTCGCCCCCCAAATCCCCCATTTTACCCCCAAATCCCTCGATTTCCCCCCAAATTCCCCCGTTTTGCTCCCCAAATCCCGCATTTTTGACACAAATCCCCACATTTTACACCAAAATCCCACATTTCGCCCCCAAAATCTCACGATTTCCCCCAAAACCCCCCATTTTTGACCTAAAACCCCACATTTTGCACCCAAAATCCTGCAATTTCCCCCCTCAAAATCCCGCAATTTTTCCCCAAAATCCCACATCTTTGCACCAAATTCCCGCAATTTGCACCAAAATCCCACATTTTGCCCCAAATTCCCGCATTTCGCACCAAAATCCCACATTTTGCCCCTAAAATCCCGCGACTTCCCCCAAAATCCCCCGGTTTTGCCCCAAATTCCTGCATTTTGCACCAAAATCCCACATTTTGCCCCCCAAATCCCACGATTTCCCCCAAATTCCCACATTTTGCCCCCCAAATCCTGCATTTTTGACACAAATCCCCACATTTTACACCAAAATCCCACATTTCGCCCCCAAAATCCCACAATTTCCCCCAAAACCCCCCATTTTTGACCTAAAACCCCACATTTTGCACCCAAAATCCTGCAATTTCCCCCTCAACATCCCACATTTTTCACCCAAATTCCCACATTTCACACCAATATCTCACATTTTGCCCCCAAATCCCATGATTTCACCCCAAATTCCCCCATCTCGCCCCCCAAATGCTGCATTTTTGCCCCAAATTCCCACATTTTACACCAAATTCCCCCATTTTGCCCCCCAAATCCCACATTTTTGCCCCCAATTCCCACATTTCACACCAAATTCCAACATTTTGCCCCCAAAATCCCACAATTTCCCCCAAAATCCCCCATTTTTACCCTAAAACCCCATATTTTTACCCCAAATTCCCACATTTCACACCAATATCCCACATTTAGCCTTCCAAAATCCCACGATTTCCCCCCCAAAATCCCCCATTTTGCCCACAAATCCCGCATTTTTGCCCCAAATTCCCACATTTTACACCAAAATCCCATTTTCCCACCAAATTCCCCCATTTTGCACCCAAATCCCACATTTTTGCCCCAAATTCCAACATTTTACACCAAAATCCCACATTTTGCCCCCAAAATCCCACATTTTTGACTCAAATTCCCCCATTTTGCACCCAAATCCCGCATTTTTGACCCAAATCCCCGCATTTCGCACCAAGATCCAACATTTTGCCCCCAAAATCCCGCGATTTCCCCCCAAATTCCCCCATTTTCCCCCAGAACCCTAACCCTAACCCTAACCGTAACCCTAACCCTAACCCTAACCGTAACCTAACCCTAACCCTAACCTAACCCTAACCGTAACCCTAACTCTAACCCCAAAATCCCACGATTTCCCCCCAAATTCCCACATTTTGCCCCGCAAATCCCACATTTTTGACCTGAATTCCCACATTTTGCCCCCAAAATCCCACATTTTTGCCCCCAAATCCCCTATTTTGCCCTCAAAATCCCCCATTTTTGCCCCAAATTCCTGCATTTTACACCAAAATCCCACATTTTTGCCCCAAATTCCCACATTTTACACCAAAATCCCCATTTCACCCCCAAAATCCCACATTTTTGACCCAAATCCCGCATTTTGGACCCAAATCCCCGCATTTCGCACTAAAACCCCCCATTTTGCCCCCAAAATACCGCGATTTCCCCCCAAATTCCCCCATTTTACCCCCCGAATTCCCACATTTTACACCAAAATCCCGCGATTCCCCCTAAATTCCCACATTTTGCCCCCCAAATCCCACATTATTGCCCCAAATCCTGCATTTTTGCCCCAAATTCCAACATTTTACACCAAAATCCCCCATTTCGCCCCCAAAATCCCACATTTTTGACCCAAATCCCGCATTTTGGACCCAAATCCCCGCATTTCGCACCAAAACCCCCCATTTTGCCCCCAAAATACCGCGATTTCCCCCCAAATTCCCCCATTTTACCCCCCGAATTCCCACATTTTACACCAAAATCCCGCGATTCCCCCTAAATTCCCACATTTTGCCCCCCAAATCCCACATTATTGCCCCAAATCCTGCATTTTTGCCCCAAATTCCCACATTTCGCCCCCCAAATCCCGCATTTTTGACCCAAATCCCTGCATTTCGCACCAAGATCCAAAATTTTGCCCCCAAAATCCCGCGATTCCCCCCAAATTCCCCCATTTTGCCCCGCAAATCAAATATTTTTGACCTGAATTCCCACATTTTACACCAAAATCTCACATTTTGCCCCCCAAATCCCACATTTTTGCCCCCAAATCCCACATTTTGCCCCCAAAATCCTCCATTTTTGCCCCAAATTCCTGCATTTTACACCAAAATCCCCCATTTCGCCCCCAAAATCCCAATTTTTGACCCAAATTCCCCAATTTCGCTCCAAAATCACATTTTGCCCCAAAATCCTGTGATTTCCCCCAAATTCCCCCGTTTCACCCCCCAAATCCCGCATTTTTGCCCCAAATTACCCCATTTCGCAACAAATTCCCCCATTTTTGCCCCAAATTCCCCCATTTTGCCCCCCATATCCAAAATTTTTGACACAAATTCCCACATTTCGCCCCCCAAATCCCACATTTTACACCAAAATCCCGCGATTTCTCCCCAAATTCCCCCGTTTTGCCCCCCAAATCCTGCATTTTTGACACAAATCCCCACATTTTACACCAAAATCCCACATTTCGCCCCCTAAATCTCACGATTTCCCCCAAAACCCCCCATTTTTGACCTAAAACCCCACATTTTGCACCCAAAATCCTGCAATTTCCCCCTCAAAATCCCGCATTTTTTCCCCAAAATCCCACATCTTTGCACCAAATTCCCGCAATTTGCACCAAAATCCCACATTTTGCCCCAAATTCCCGCATTTCGCACCAAAATCCCACATTTTGCCCCTAAAATCCCGCGACTTCCCCCAAAATCCCCCGGTTTTGCCCCAAATTCCTGCATTTTGCACCAAAATCCCACATTTTGCCCCCCAAATCCCACGATTTTCCCCCAAATTCCCACATTTTGCCCCCCAAATCCTGCATTTTTGACACAAATCCCCACATTTTACACCCAAATCCCACATTTCGCCCCCAAAATCCCACAATTTCCCCCAAAACCCCCCATTTTTGACCTAAAACCCCACATTTTGCACCCAAAATCCTGCAATTTCCCCCTCAACATCCCACATTTTTCACCCAAATTCCCACATTTCACACCAATATCTCACATTTTGCCCCCAAATCCCATGATTTCACCCCAAATTCCCCCATCTCGCCCCCCAAATGCTGCATTTTTGCCCCAAATTCCCACATTTTACACCAAATTCCCCCATTTTGCCCCCCAAATCCCACATTTTTGCCCCCAATTCCCACATTTCACACCAAATTCCAACATTTTGCCCCCAAAATCCCACAATTTCCCCCAAAATCCCCCATTTTTACCCTAAAACCCCATATTTTTACCCCAAATTCCCACATTTCACACCAATATCCCACATTTAGCCTTCCAAAATCCCACGATTTCCCCCCCAAAATCCCCCATTTTGCCCACAAATCCCGCATTTTTGCCCCAAATTCCCACATTTTACACCAAAATCCCATTTTCCCACCAAATTCCCCCATTTTGCACCCAAATCCCACATTTTTGCCCCAAATTCCAACATTTTACACCAAAATCCCACATTTTGCCCCCAAAATCCCACATTTTTGACTCAAATTCCCCCATTTTGCACCCAAATCCCGCATTTTTGACCCAAATCCCCGCATTTCGCACCAAGATCCAACATTTTGCCCCCAAAATCCCGCGATTTCCCCCCAAATTCCCCCATTTTCCCCCCAGAACCCTAACCCTAACCCTAACCGTAACCCTAACCCTAACCCTAACCGTAACCTAACCCTAACCCTAACCTAACCCTAACCGTAACCCTAACTCTAACCCCAAAATCCCACGATTTCCCCCCAAATTCCCACATTTTGCCCCGCAAATCCCACATTTTTGACCTGAATTCCCACATTTTGCCCCCAAAATCCCACATTTTTGCCCCCAAATCCCCTATTTTGCCCTCAAAATCCCCCATTTTTGCCCCAAATTCCTGCATTTTACACCAAAATCCCACATTTTTGCCCCAAATTCCCACATTTTACACCAAAATCCCCATTTCACCCCCAAAATCCCACATTTTTGACCCAAATCCCGCATTTTTGACCCAAATCCCCGCATTTCGCACTAAAACCCCCCATTTTGCCCCCAAAATACCGCGATTTCCCCCCAAATTCCCCCATTTTACCCCCCGAATTCCCACATTTTACACCAAAATCCCGCGATTCCCCCTAAATTCCCACATTTTGCCCCCCAAATCCCACATTATTGCCCCAAATCCTGCATTTTTGCCCCAAATTCCAACATTTTACACCAAAATCCCCCATTTCGCCCCCAAAATCCCACATTTTTGACCCAAATCCCGCATTTTGGACCCAAATCCCCGCATTTCGCACCAAAACCCCCCATTTTGCCCCCAAAATACCGCGATTTCCCCCCAAATTCCCCCATTTTACCCTCCGAATTCCCACATTTTACACCAAAATCCCGCGATTCCCCCTAAATTCCCACATTTTGCCCCCCAAATCCCACATTATTGCCCCAAATCCTGCATTTTTGCCCCAAATTCCCACATTTCGCCCCCCAAATCCCGCATTTTTGACCCAAATCCCTGCATTTCGCACCAAGATCCAAAATTTTGCCCCCAAAATCCCGCGATTCCCCCCAAATTCCCCCATTTTGCCCCGCAAATCAAATATTTTTGACCTGAATTCCCACATTTTACACCAAAATCTCACATTTTGCCCCCCAAATCCCACATTTTTGCCCCCAAATCCCACATTTTGCCCCCAAAATCCTCCATTTTTGCCCCAAATTCCTGCATTTTACACCAAAATCCCCCATTTCGCCCCCAAAATCCCAATTTTTGACCCAAATTCCCCAATTTCGCTCCAAAATCACATTTTGCCCCAAAATCCTGTGATTTCCCCCAAATTCCCCCGTTTCACCCCCCAAATCCCGCATTTTTGCCCCAAATTACCCCATTTCGCAACAAATTCCCGCATTTTTGCCCCAAATTCCCCCATTTTGCCCCCCATATCCAAAATTTTTGACACAAATTCCCACATTTCGCCCCCCAAATCCCACATTTTACACCAAAATCCCGCGATTTCTCCCCAAATTCCCCCGTTTTGCCCCCCAAATCCTGCATTTTTGACACAAATCCCCACATTTTACACCAAAATCCCACATTTCGCCCCCTAAATCTCACGATTTCCCCCAAAACCCCCCATTTTTGACCTAAAACCCCACATTTTGCACCCAAAATCCTGCAATTTCCCCCTCAAAATCCCGCATTTTTTCCCCAAAATCCCACATCTTTGCACCAAATTCCCGCAATTTGCACCAAAATCCCACATTTTGCCCCAAATTCCCGCATTTCGCACCAAAATCCCACATTTTGCCCCTAAAATCCCGCGACTTCCCCCAAAATCCCCCGGTTTTGCCCCAAATTCCTGCATTTTGCACCAAAATCCCACATTTTGCCCCCCAAATCCCACGATTTTCCCCCAAATTCCCACATTTTGCCCCCCAAATCCTGCATTTTTGACACAAATCCCCACATTTTACACCCAAATCCCACATTTCGCCCCCAAAATCCCACAATTTCCCCCAAAACCCCCCATTTTTGACCTAAAACCCCACATTTTGCACCCAAAATCCTGCAATTTCCCCCTCAACATCCCACATTTTTCACCCAAATTCCCACATTTCACACCAATATCTCACATTTTGCCCCCAAATCCCATGATTTCACCCCAAATTCCCCCATCTCGCCCCCCAAATGCTGCATTTTTGCCCCAAATTCCCACATTTTACACCAAATTCCCCCATTTTGCCCCCCAAATCCCACATTTTTGCCCCCAATTCCCACATTTCACACCAAATTCCAACATTTTGCCCCCAAAATCCCACAATTTCCCCCAAAATCCCCCATTTTTACCCTAAAACCCCATATTTTTACCCCAAATTCCCACATTTCACACCAATATCCCACATTTAGCCTTCCAAAATCCCACGATTTCCCCCCCAAAATCCCCCATTTTGCCCACAAATCCCGCATTTTTGCCCCAAATTCCCACATTTTACACCAAAATCCCATTTTCCCACCAAATTCCCCCATTTTGCCCACAAATCCCGCATTTTTGCCCCAAATTCCAACATTTTACACCAAAATCCCACATTTTGCCCCCAAAATCCCACATTTTTGACTCAAATTCCCCCATTTTGCACCCAAATCCCGCATTTTTGACCCAAATCCCCGCATTTCGCACCAAGATCCAACATTTTGCCCCCAAAATCCCGCGATTTCCCCCCAAATTCCCCCATTTTCCCCCCAGAACCCTAACCCTAACCCTAACCGTAACCCTAACCCTAACCCTAACCGTAACCTAACCCTAACCTAACCCTAACCGTAACCCTAACTCTAACCCCAAAATCCCACGATTTCCCCCCAAATTCCCACATTTTGCCCTGCAAATCCCACATTTTTGACCTGAATTCCCACATTTTGCCCCCAAAATCCCACATTTTTGCCCCCAAATCCCCCATTTTGCCCTCAAAATCCCCCATTTTTGCCCCAAATTCCTGCATTTTGGACCCAAATCCTGCATTTTTGCCCCAAATTCCCACATTTTACACCAAAATCCCCCATTTCGCCCCCAAAATCCCACATTTTTGACCCAAATCCCGCATTTTGGACCCAAATCCCCGCATTTCGCACCAAAACCCCCCATTTTGCCCCCAAAATACAGCGATTTCCCCCCAAATTCCCCCATTTTACCCCCCGAATTCCCACATTTTACACCAAAATCCCGCGATTCCCCCCAAATTCCCACATTTTGACCCCCAAATCCCACATTATTGCCCCAAATCCTGCATTTTTGCCCCAAATTCCCACATTTTACACCAAAATCCCCCATTTCGCCCCCAAAATCCCACATTTTTGACCCAAATCCCGCATTTTGGACCCAAATCCCCGCATTTCGCACCAAAACCCCCCATTTTGCCCCCAAAATACCGCGATTTCCCCCCAAATTCCCCCATTTTACCCCCCGAATTCCCACATTTTACACCAAAATCCCGCGATTCCCCCTAAATTCCCACATTTTGCCCCCAAAATCCCACATTTTTGCCCCAAATCCTGCATTTTTGCCCCAAATTCCCACATTTCGCCCCCAAAATCCCACATTTTTGACCCAAATCCCACATTTTTTCCCCAAATTCCCCCATTTTGCCCCCAAATCCCGCATTTTTGACCCAAATCCCTGCATTTCGCACCAAGATCCAAAATTTTGCCCCCAAAATCCCGCGATTCCCCCCAAATTCCCACATTTTGCCCCGCAAATCCCACATTTTTGACCTGAATTCCCACATTTTACACCAAAATCCCCCATTTTGCACCCAAATCCCCCATTTTGCCCCCAAAATCCTCCATTTTTGCCCCAAATTCCTGCATTTTACACCAAAATCCCCCATTTCGCCCCCAAAATCCCAATTTTTGACCCAAATTCCCCAATTTCGCTCCAAAATCACACATTTTTGCCCCAAAATCCTGTGATTTCCCCCAAATTCCCCCGTTTCACCCCCCAAATCCCGCATTTTTGACACAAATCCCCACATTTTACACCAAAATCCCACATTTCGCCCCCAAAATCTCACGATTTCCCCCAAATCCCCCCATTTTTGACCTAAAACCCCACATTTTGCACCCAAAATCCTGCAATTTCCCCCTCAAAATCCCGCATTTTTTCCCCAAAATCCCACATCTTTGCACCAAATTCCCGCAATTTGCACCAAAATCCCACATTTTGCCCCAAATTCCCGCATTTCGCACCAAAATCCCACATTTTTGCCCCAAATCCCGTGATTTCCCCCCAAATTCCCCCATTTTGCCCCCCAAATCCTGCATTTTTGACACAAATCCCCACATTTTACACCCAAATCCCACATTTCGCCTCCAAAATCCCACGATTTCCCCCAAAACCCCCCATTTTTGACCTAAAACCCTACATTTTGCACCCAAAATCCTGCAATTTCCCCCTCAACATCCCGCATTTTTCACCCAAATTCCCACATTTCACACCAATATCTCACATTTTGCCCCAAAATCCCGTGATTTCACCCCAAATTCCCCCATCTCGCCCCCCAAATGCTGCATTTTTGCCCCAAATTCCCACATTTTACACCAAATTCCCCCATTTTGCCCCCCAAATCCCACATTTTTGCCCCCAATTCCCACATTTCACACCAAATTCCAACATTTTGCCCCCAAAATCCCACAATTTCCCCCAAAATCCCCCATTTTTACCCTAAAACCCCATATTTTTACCCCAAATTCCCACATTTCACACCAATATCCCACATTTAGCCTTCCAAAATCCCACGATTTCCCCCCCAAAATCCCCCATTTTGCCCACAAATCCCGCATTTTTGCCCCAAATTCCCACATTTTACACCAAAATCCCATTTTCCCACCAAATTCCCCCATTTTGCACCCAAATCCCGCATTTTTGCCCCAAATTCCAACATTTTACACCTAAATCCCACATTTTGCCCCCAAAATCCCACATTTTTGACTCAAATTCCCCCATTTTGCACCCAAATCCTGCATTTTTGACCCAAATCCCCGCATTTCGCACCAAGATCCAACATTTTGCCCCCAAAATCCCGCGATTTCCCCCCAAATTCCCCCATTTTCCCCCCAGAACCCTAACCCTAACCGTAACCCTAACCCTAACCGTAACCTAACCCTAACCTAACCCTAACCGTAACCCTAACTCTAACCCCAAAATCCCACGATTTCCCCCCAAATTCCCACATTTTGCCCCGCAAATCCCACATTTTTGACCTGAATTCCCACATTTTGCCCCCAAAATCCCACATTTTTGCCCCCAAATCCCCCATTTTGCCCTCAAAATCCCCCATTTTTGCCCCAAATTCCTGCATTTTACACCAAAATCCCACATTTTTGCCCCAAATTCCCACATTTTACACCAAAATCCCCCATTTCGCCCCCAAAATCCCACATTTTTGACCCAAATCCCGCATTTTGGACCCAAATCCCCGCATTTCGCACCAAAACCCCCCATTTTGCCCCCAAAATCCCGCGATTTCCCCCCAAATTCCCCCATTTTACCCCCCGAATTCCCACATTTTACACCAAAATCCCGCGATTCCCCCCAAATTCCCACATTTTGCCCCCCAAATCCCACATTATTGCCCCAAATCCTGCATTTTTGCCCCAAATACCAACATTTTACACCAAAATCCCCCATTTCGCCCCCAAAATCCCACATTTTTGACCCAAATCCCGCATTTTGGACCCAAATCCCCGCATTTCGCACCAAAACCCCCCATTTTGCCCCCAAAATACCGCGATTTCCCCCAAATTCCCCCATTTTACCCCCCGAATTCCCACATTTTACACCAAAATCCCGCGATTCCCCCCAAATTCCCACATTTTGCCCCCCAAATCCCACATTTTTGCCCCAAATCCTGCATTTTTGCCCCAAATTCCCACATTTCGCCCCCAAAATCCCACATTTTTGACCCAAATCCCACATTTTTCCCCAAATTCCCCCATTTCGCCCCCAAAATCCCACATTTTGGACCCAAATCCCGCATTTTGGACCCAAATCCCCGCATTTCGCACCAAAACCCCCCATTTTGCCCCCAAAATCCCGCGATTCCCCCCAAATTCCCCCATTTTGCCCCGCAAATCCCACATTTTTGACCTGAATTCCCACATTTTACACCAAAATCTCACATTTTGCCCCCAAAATCCCACATTTTTGCCCCCAAATCCCCCATTTTGCCCCCAAAATCCTCCATTTTTGCCCCAAATTCCTGCATTTTACACCAAAATCCCCCATTTCGCCCCCAAAATCCCAATTTTTGACCCAAATTCCCCAATTTCGCTCCAAAATCACACATTTTTGCCCCAAAATCCTGTGATTTCCCCCCAAATTCCCCCGTTTCACCCCCCAAATCCCGCATTTTTGCCCCAAATTACCCCATTTCGCAACAAATTCCCGCATTTTTGCCCCAAATTCCCCCATTTTGCCCCCCATATCCAAAATTTTTGACACAAATTCCCACATTTCGCCCCCCAAATCCCCCATTTTACACCAAAATCCCGCGATTTCCCCCAAATTCCCCCGTTTTGCCCCCCAAATCCCGCATTTTTGACACAAATCCCCACATTTTACACCAAAATCCCACATTTCGCCCCCAAAATCTCACGATTTCCCCCAAAACCCCCCATTTTTGACCTAAAACCCCACATTTTGCACCCAAAATCCTGCAATTTCGCTCCAAAATCCCGCAATTTTTCCCCAAAATCCCACATCTTTGCACCAAATTCCCGCATTTCGCACCAAAATCCCACATTTTTGCCCCAAATCCCGTGATTTCCCCCCAAATTCCCCCGTTTTGCCCCCCAAATCCCGCATTTTTGACACAAATCCCCACATTTTACACCCAAATCCCACATTTCGCCCCCAAAATCCCGCGATTTCCCCCAAAACCCCCCATTTTTGACCTAAAACCCTACATTTTGCCCCCAAAATCCTGCAATTTCCCCCAAAAATCCCCCATTTTGCTTCCCAAATCCCACAGTTTTGCCCTGCATTCCCACATTTTACACCAAAATCCTGCAATTTCCCCCCAAATCCCACATTTTTCCCCCAAATTTCCGCATTTCACACCAATATCCCACATTTTGCCCCCAAAATCCCACATTTTTGCCCCAAATTCTACAATTTCGCCCCCCAAATCCCCCATTTTTGCCCCAAATTCCTGCATTTTACACCAAAATCCCACATTTTTGCCACAAATTCCCACATTTTACACCAAAATCCCCCATTTCGCCCCCAAAATCCCACATTTTTGACCCAAATCCCGCATTTTTGACCCAAATCCCCGCATTTCGCACCAAATCCCCCATTTTGCCCCCAAAATCCTCCATTTTTGCCCCAAATTCCTGCATTTTACACCAAAATCCCCCATTTCGCCCCCAAAATCCCAATTTTTGACCGAAATTCCCCAATTTCGCACCAAAATCACACACTTTTGCCCCAAAATCCTGTGATTTCCCCCCAAATTCCCCCGTTTCACCCCCCAAATCCCGCATTTTTGACCCAAATTCCCACATTTCGCCACCAAAATCCCACATTTTGCCCCCCAAATCCCACATTTTTGCCCCAAATTCCCACATTTTGCCCCCAAAATCCCGCGATTTCCCCCAAATTCCCCCATTTTTGCCCCAAATTACCCCATTTCGCAACAAATTCCTGCATTTTTGCCCCAAATTCCCCCATTTTGCCCCCCATATCCAAAATTTTTGACACAAATTCCCACATTTCGCCCCCCAAATCCCACATTTTACACCAAAATCCCGCGATTTCCCCTCAAATTCCCCCATTTTCCCCCCAAATCCCACATTTTTGCCCCAAATTCCCACATTTGACACCAAATTCCCCCATTTTGCCCACCAAATCCCACATTATTGCCCTGAATTCCCACATTTTACACCAAAATCCCACATTTTGCCCCCAAAATCCCACATTTTTCCCCCAAATTCCCACATTTCACACCAATATCCCACCTTTTGCCCCTAAAATCCCGCGACTTCCCCCAAAATCCCCCGGTTTTGCCCCAAATTCCTGCATTTTGCACCAAAATCCCACATTTTGACCCCAAAATCCCCCGGTTTTGCCCCAAATTCCTGCATTTTGCACCAAAATCCCACATTTTACCCCCCAAATCCCACGATTTTCCCCCAAATTCCCACATTTTGCCCCCCAAATCCTGCATTTTTGACACAAATCCCCACATTTTACACCAAAATCCCACATTTCGCCCCCAAAATCTCACGATTTCCCCCAAAACCCCCCATTTTTGACCTAAAACCCCACATTTTGCACCCAAAATCCTGCAATTTTCCCCTTAAAATCCCGCAATTTTTCCCCAAAATCCCACATCTTTGCACCAAATTCCCGCATTTCGCAACAAAATCCCACATTTTGCCCCAAATTCCCGCATTTCGCACCAAAATCCCACATTTTTGCCCCCAAATCCCGTGATTTCCCCCCAAATTCCCCCGTTTTTTCCCCCAAAATCCCGCATTTTTGACACAAATTCCCCACATTTTACACCAAAATCCCACATTTCGCCCCCAAAATCCCACAATTTCCCCCAAAACCCCCCATTTTTGACCTAAAACCCCACATTTTGCACCCAAAATCCTGCAATTTCCCCCTCAACATCCCGCATTTTTCACCCAAATTCCCACATTTCACACCAATATCTCACATTTTGCCCCCCAAATCCCACGATTTTCCCCCAAATTCCCACATTTTGCCCCCCAAATCCTGCATTTTTGACACAAATCCCCACATTTTACACCAAAATCCCACATTTCGCCCCCAAAATCCCACGATTTCCCCCAAAACCCCCCATTTTTGACCTAAAACCCCACATTTTGCACCCAAAATCCTGCAATTTCCCCCTCAACATCCCGCATTTTTCACCCAAATTCCCACATTTCACACCAATATCTCACATTTTGCCCCAAAATCCCGTGATTTCACCCCAAATTCCCCCATCTCGCCCCCCAAATGCTGCATTTTTGCCCCAAATTCCCACATTTTACACCAAATTCCCCCATTTTGCCCCCCAAATCCCACATTTTTGCCCCCAATTCCCACATTTCACACCAAATTCCAACATTTTGCCCCCAAAATCCCACAATTTCCCCCAAAATCCCCCATTTTTACCCTAAACCCCCATATTTTTACCCCAAATTCCCACATTTCACACCAATATCCCACATTTAGCCTTCCAAAATCCCACGATTTCCCCCCCAAAATCCCCCATTTTGCCCACAAATCCCGCATTTTTGCCCCAAATTCCCACATTTTACACCAAAATCCCATTTTCCCCCCAAAATCCCACATTTTTGCCCCAAATCCCGCATTTTTGCCCCAAATTCCAACATTTTACACCAAAATCCCACATTTTGCCCCCAAAATCCCACATTTTTGACTCAAATTCCCCCATTTTGCACCCAAATCCCGCATTTTTGACCCAAATCCCCGCATTTCGCACCAAGATCCAACATTTTGCCCCCAAAATCCCGCGATTTCCCCCCAAATTCCCCCATTTTCCCCCCAGAACCCTAACCCTAACCCTAACCGTAACCCTAACCCTAACCTAACCCTAACCGTAACCCTAACTCTAACCCCAAATTCCCACATTTTGCCCCGCAAATCCCACATTTTTCACCTGAATTCCCACATTTCGCCCCCAAAATCCCACATTTTTGCCCCAAATCCCCCATTTTGCCCTCAAAATCCCCCAATTTTGCCCCAAATTCCTGCATTTTACACCAAAATCCCACATTTTTGCCCGAAATTCCCACATTTTACACCAAAATCCCCCATTTCGCCCCCAAAATCCCACATTTTTGACCCAAATCCCGCATTTTGGACCCAAATCCCCGCATTTCGCACCAAAACCCCCCATTTTGCCCCCAAAATACCGCGATTTCCCCCCAAATTCCCCCATTTTACCCCCCGAATTCCCACATTTTACACCAAAATCCCGCGATTCCCCCCAAATTCCCACATTTTGCCCCCCAAATCCCACATTTTTGCCCCAAATCCTGCATTTTTGCCCCAAATTCCCACATTTCGCCCCCAAAATCCCACATTTTTGACCCAAATCCCACATTTTTTCCCCAAATTCCCCCATTTTGCCCCCAAATCCCGCATTTTTGACCCAAATCCCTGCATTTTGCACCAAGATCCAAAATTTTGCCCCCAAAATCCCGCGATTCCCCCCAAATTCCCTCATTTTGCCCCGCAAATCCCACATTTTTGACCTGAATTCCCACATTTTACACCAAAATCTCACATTTTGCCCCCAAAATCCCACATTTTTGCCCCCAAATCCCCCATTTTGCCCCCAAAATCCTCCATTTTTGCCCCAAATTCCTGCATTTTACACCAAAATCCCCCATTTCGCCCCCAAAATCCCAATTTTTGACCCAAATTCCCCAATTTCGCTCCAAAATCACACATTTTTGCCCCAAAATCCTGTGATTTCCCCCCAAATTCCCCCGTTTCACCCCCCAAATCCCGCATTTTTGCCCCAAATTCCCCCATTTTGCCCCCATATCCAAAATTTTTGACACAAATTCCCACATTTCGCCCCCCAAATCCCCCATTTTACCCCCAAATCCCTCGATTTCCCCCCAAATTCCCCCGTTTTGCTCCCCAAATCCCGCATTTTTGACACAAATCCCCACATTTTACACCAAAATCCCACATTTCGCCCCCAAAATCTCACGATTTCCCCCAAAACCCCCCATTTTTGACCTAAAACCCCACATTTTGCACCCAAAATCCTGCAATTTCCCCCCTCAAAATCCCGCAATTTTTCCCCAAAATCCCACATCTTTGCACCAAATTCCCGCAATTTGCACCAAAATCCCACATTTTTCACCCAAATTCCCACATTTCACACCAATATCTCACATTTTGCCCCAAAATCCCGTGATTTCCCCCCAAATTCCCCCGTTTTGCCGCCCAAATCCCGCATTTTTGACACAAATCCCCTCATTTTACACCCAAATCCCACATTTCGCCCCCAAAATCCCACGATTTCCCCCAAAACCCCCCATTTTTGACCTAAAACCCTACATTTTGCCCCCAAAATCCTGCAATTTCCCCTAAAAATCCCCCATTTTGCTTCCCAAATCCCACAGTTTTGCCCTGCATTCCCACATTTTACACCAAAATCCTGCAATTTCCCCCCAAATCCCACATTTTTCCCCCAAATTTCCGCATTTCACACCAATATCCCACATCTTTTCCCCAAATTCTGCAATTTCGCCCCCCAAATCCCACATTTCTGCCCCAAATTCCTGCATTTTACACCAAAATCCCCCATTTCGCCCCCCAAATCCCGCATTTTTGACCCAAATTCCCACATTTCGCCACCAAAATCCCACATTTTGCCCCCCAAATCCCACATTTTTGCCCCAAATTCCCACATTTTGCCCCCAAAATCCCGCGATTTCCCCCAAATTCCCCCATTTTTGCCCCAAATTACCCCATTTCGCAACAAATTCCTGCATTTTTGCCCCAAATTCCCCCATTTTGCCCCCCATATCCAAAATTTTTGACACAAATTCCCACATTTCGCCCCCCAAATCCCCCATTTTACACCAAAATCCCGCGATTTCCCCTCAAATTCCCCCATTTTCCCCCCAAATCCCACATTTTTGCCCCAAATTCCCACATTTGACACCAAATTCCCCCATTTTGCCCACCAAATCCCACATTATTGCCCTGAATTCCCACATTTTACACCAAAATCCCACATTTTGCCCCCAAAATCCCACATTTTTCCCCCAAATTCCCACATTTCACACCAATATCCCACCTTTTGCCCCTAAAATCCCGCGACTTCCCCCAAAATCCCCCGGTTTTGCCCCAAATTCCTGCATTTTGCACCAAAATCCCACATTTTGACCCCAAAATCCCCCGGTTTTGCCCCAAATTCCTGCATTTTGCACCAAAATCCCACATTTTACCCCCCAAATCCCACGATTTTCCCCCAAATTCCCACATTTTGCCCCCCAAATCCTGCATTTTTGACACAAATCCCCACATTTTACACCAAAATCCCACATTTCGCCCCCAAAATCTCACGATTTCCCCCAAAACCCCCCATTTTTGACCTAAAACCCCACATTTTGCACCCAAAATCCTGCAATTTTCCCCTTAAAATCCCGCAATTTTTCCCCAAAATCCCACATCTTTGCACCAAATTCCCGCATTTCACAACAAAATCCCACATTTTGCCCCAAATTCCCGCATTTCGCACCAAAATCCCACATTTTTGCCCCCAAATCCCGTGATTTCCCCCCAAATTCCCCCGTTTTTTCCCCCAAAATCCCGCATTTTTGACACAAATCCCCACATTTTACACCAAAATCCCACATTTCGCCCCCAAAATCCCACAATTTCCCCCAAAACCCCCCATTTTTGACCTAAAACCCCACATTTTGCAACCAAAATCCTGCAATTTCCCCCTCAACATCCCGCATTTTTCACCCAAATTCCCACATTTCACACCAATATCTCACATTTTGCCCCCCAAATCCCACGATTTTCCCCCAAATTCCCACATTTTGCCCCCCAAATCCTGCATTTTTGACACAAATCCCCACATTTTACACCAAAATCCCACATTTCGCCCCCAAAATCCCACGATTTCCCCCAAAACCCCCCATTTTTGACCTAAAACCCCACATTTTGCACCCAAAATCCTGCAATTTCCCCCTCAACATCCCGCATTTTTCACCCAAATTCCCACATTTCACACCAATATCTCACATTTTGCCCGAAAATCCCGTGATTTCACCCCATATTCCCCCATCTCGCCCCCCAAATGCTGCATTTTTGCCCCAAATTCCCACATTTTACACCAAATTCCCCCATTTTGCCCCCCAAATCCCACATTTTTGCCCCCAATTCCCACATTTCACACCAAATTCCAACATTTTGCCCCCAAAATCCCACAATTTCCCCCAAAATCCCCCATTTTTACCCTAAAACCCCATATTTTTACCCCAAATTCCCACATTTCACACCAATATCCCACATTTAGCCTTCCAAAATCCCACGATTTCCCCCCCAAAATCCCCCATTTTGCCCACAAATCCCGCATTTTTGCCCCAAATTCCCACATTTTACACCAAAATCCCGTTTTCCCCCCAAAATCCCACATTTTTGCCCCAAATCCCGCATTTTTGCCCCAAATTCCAACATTTTACACCAAAATCCCACATTTTGCCCCCAAAATCCCACATTTTTGACTCAAATTCCCCCATTTTGCACCCAAATCCCGCATTTTTGACCCAAATCCCCGCATTTCGCACCAAGATCCAACATTTTGCCCCCAAAATCCCGCGATTTCCCCCCAAATTCCCCCATTTTCCCCCCAGAACCCTAACCCTAACCGTAACCCTAACCCTAACCTAACCCTAACCGTAACCCTAACTCTAACCCCAAATTCCCACATTTTGCCCCGCAAATCCCACATTTTTCACCTGAATTCCCACATTTTGCCCCCAAAATCCCACATTTTTGCCCCAAATCCCCCATTTTGCCCTCAAAATCCCCCAATTTTGCCCCAAATTCCTGCATTTTACACCAAAATCCCACATTTTTGCCCGAAATTCCCACATTTTACACCAAAATCCCCCATTTCGCCCCCAAAATCCCACATTTTTGACCCAAATCCCGCATTTTTGACCCAAATCCCCGCATTTCGCACCAAAACCCCCCATTTTGCCCCCAAAATACCGCGATTTCCCCCCAAATTCCCCCATTTTACCCCCCGAATTCCCACATTTTACACCAAAATCCCGCGATTCCCCCTAAATTCCCACATTTTGCCCCCCAAATCCCACATTTTTGCCCCAAATCCTGCATTTTTGCCCCAAATTCCCACATTTCGCCCCCAAAATCCCACATTTTTGACCCAAATCCCACATTTTTTCCCCAAATTCCCCCATTTTGCCCCCAAATCCCGCATTTTTGACCCAAATCCCTGCATTTTGCACCAAGATCCAAAATTTTGCCCCCAAAATCCCGCGATTCCCCCCAAATTCCCTCATTTTGCCCCGCAAATCCCACATTTTTGACCTGAATTCCCACATTTTACACCAAAATCTCACATTTTGCCCCCAAAATCCCACATTTTTGCCCCCAAATCCCCCATTTTGCCCCCAAAATCCTCCATTTTTGCCCCAAATTCCTGCATTTTACACCAAAATCCCCCATTTCGCCCCCAAAATCCCAATTTTTGACCCAAATTCCCCAATTTCGCTCCAAAATCACACATTTTTGCCCCAAAATCCTGTGATTTCCCCCCAAATTCCCCCGTTTCACCCCCCAAATCCCGCATTTTTGCCCCAAATTACCCCATTTCGCAACAAATTCCCGCATTTTTGCCCCAAATTCCCCCATTTTGCCCCCATATCCAAAATTTTTGACACAAATTCCCACATTTCGCCCCCCAAATCCCCCATTTTACCCCCAAATCCCTCGATTTCCCCCCAAATTCCCCCGTTTTGCTCCCCAAATCCCGCATTTTTGACACAAATCCCCACATTTTACACCAAAATCCCACATTTCGCCCCCAAAATCTCACGATTTCCCCCAAAACCCCCCATTTTTGACCTAAAACCCCACATTTTGCACCCAAAATCCTGCAATTTCCCCCCTCAAAATCCCGCAATTTTTCCCCAAAATCCCACATCTTTGCACCAAATTCCCGCAATTTGCACCAAAATCCCACATTTTTCACCCAAATTCCCACATTTCACACCAATATCTCACATTTTGCCCCAAAATCCCGTGATTTCCCCCCAAATTCCCCCGTTTTGCCGCCCAAATCCCGCATTTTTGACACAAACCCCTCATTTTACACCCAAATCCCACATTTCGCCCCCAAAATCCCACGATTTCCCCCAAAACCCCCCATTTTTGACCTAAAACCCTACATTTTGCCCCCAAAATCCTGCAATTTCCCCTAAAAATCCCCCATTTTGCTTCCCAAATCCCACAGTTTTGCCCTGCATTCCCACATTTTACACGAAAATCCTGCAATTTCCCCCCAAATCCCACATTTTTCCCCCAAATTTCCGCATTTCACACCAATATCCCACATCTTTTCCCCAAATTCTGCAATTTCGCCCCCCAAATCCCGCATTTCTGCCCCAAATTCCTGCATTTTACACCAAAATCCCACATTTTTGCCACAAATTCCCACATTTTACACCAAAATCCCCCATTTCGCCCCCAAAATCCCACATTTTTGACCCAAATCCCGCATTTTTGACCCAAATCCCCGCATTTCGCACCAAATCCCCCATTTTGCCCCCAAAATCCTCCATTTTTGCCCCAAATTCCTGCATTTTACACCAAAATCCCCCATTTCGCCCCCAAAATCCCAATTTTTGACCGAAATTCCCCAATTTCGCACCAAAATCACACACTTTTGCCCCAAAATCCTGTGATTTCCCCCCAAATTCCCCCGTTTCACCCCCCAAATCCCGCATTTTTGACCCAAATTCCCACATTTCGCCACCAAAATCCCACATTTTGCCCCCCAAATCCCACATTTTTGCCCCAAATTCCCACATTTTGCCCCCAAAATCCCGCGATTTCCCCCAAATTCCCCCATTTTTGCCCCAAATTACCCCATTTCGCAACAAATTCCTGCATTTTTGCCCCAAATTCCCCCATTTTGCCCCCCATATCCAAAATTTTTGACACAAATTCCCACATTTCGCCCCCCAAATCCCCCATTTTACACCAAAATCCCGCGATTTCCCCTCAAATTCCCCCATTTTCCCCCCAAATCCCACATTTTTGCCCCAAATTCCCACATTTGACACCAAATTCCCCCATTTTGCCCACCAAATCCCACATTATTGCCCTGAATTCCCACATTTTACACCAAAATCCCACATTTTGCCCCCAAAATCCCACATTTTTCCCCCAAATTCCCACATTTCACACCAATATCCCACCTTTTGCCCCTAAAATCCCGCGACTTCCCCCAAAATCCCCCGGTTTTGCCCCAAATTCCTGCATTTTGCACCAAAATCCCACATTTTGACCCCAAAATCCCCCGGTTTTGCCCCAAATTCCTGCATTTTGCACCAAAATCCCACATTTTACCCCCCAAATCCCACGATTTTCCCCCAAATTCCCACATTTTGCCCCCCAAATCCTGCATTTTTGACACAAATCCCCACATTTTACACCAAAATCCCACATTTCGCCCCCAAAATCTCACGATTTCCCCCAAAACCCCCCATTTTTGACCTAAAACCCCACATTTTGCACCCAAAATCCTGCAATTTTCCCCTTAAAATCCCGCAATTTTTCCCCAAAATCCCACATCTTTGCACCAAATTCCCGCATTTCACAACAAAATCCCACATTTTGCCCCAAATTCCCGCATTTCGCACCAAAATCCCACATTTTTGCCCCCAAATCCCGTGATTTCCCCCCAAATTCCCCCGTTTTTTCCCCCAAAATCCCGCATTTTTGACACAAATCCCCACATTTTACACCAAAATCCCACATTTCGCCCCCAAAATCCCACAATTTCCCCCAAAACCCCCCATTTTTGACCTAAAACCCCACATTTTGCAACCAAAATCCTGCAATTTCCCCCTCAACATCCCGCATTTTTCACCCAAATTCCCACATTTCACACCAATATCTCACATTTTGCCCCCCAAATCCCACGATTTTCCCCCAAATTCCCACATTTTGCCCCCCAAATCCTGCATTTTTGACACAAATCCCCACATTTTACACCAAAATCCCACATTTCGCCCCCAAAATCCCACGATTTCCCCCAAAACCCCCCATTTTTGACCTAAAACCCCACATTTTGCACCCAAAATCCTGCAATTTCCCCCTCAACATCCCGCATTTTTCACCCAAATTCCCACATTTCACACCAATATCTCACATTTTGCCCGAAAATCCCGTGATTTCACCCCATATTCCCCCATCTCGCCCCCCAAATGCTGCATTTTTGCCCCAAATTCCCACATTTTACACCAAATTCCCCCATTTTGCCCCCCAAATCCCACATTTTTGCCCCCAATTCCCACATTTCACACCAAATTCCAACATTTTGCCCCCAAAATCCCACAATTTCCCCCAAAATCCCCCATTTTTACCCTAAAACCCCATATTTTTACCCCAAATTCCCACATTTCACACCAATATCCCACATTTAGCCTTCCAAAATCCCACGATTTCCCCCCCAAAATCCCCCATTTTGCCCACAAATCCCGCATTTTTGCCCCAAATTCCCACATTTTACACCAAAATCCCGTTTTCCCCCCAAAATCCCACATTTTTGCCCCAAATCCCGCATTTTTGCCCCAAATTCCAACATTTTACACCAAAATCCCACATTTTGCCCCCAAAATCCCACATTTTTGACTCAAATTCCCCCATTTTGCACCCAAATCCCGCATTTTTGACCCAAATCCCCGCATTTCGCACCAAGATCCAACATTTTGCCCCCAAAATCCCGCGATTTCCCCCCAAATTCCCCCATTTTCCCCCCAGAACCCTAACCCTAACCCTAACCGTAACCCTAACCCTAACCTAACCCTAACCGTAACCCTAACTCTAACCCCAAATTCCCACATTTTGCCCCGCAAATCCCACATTTTTCACCTGAATTCCCACATTTTGCCCCCAAAATCCCACAATTTTGCCCCAAATCCCCCATTTTGCCCTCAAAATCCCCCAATTTTGCCCCAAATTCCTGCATTTTACACCAAAATCCCACATTTTTGCCCGAAATTCCCACATTTTACACCAAAATCCCCCATTTCGCCCCCAAAATCCCACATTTTTGACCCAAATCCCGCATTTTGGACCCAAATCCCCGCATTTCGCACCAAAACCCCCCATTTTGCCCCCAAAATACCGCGATTTCCCCCCAAATTCCCCCATTTTACCCCCCGAATTCCCACATTTTACACCAAAATCCCGCGATTCCCCCTAAATTCCCACATTTTGCCCCCCAAATCCCACATTTTTGCCCCAAATCCTGCATTTTTGCCCCAAATTCCCACATTTCGCCCCCAAAATCCCACATTTTTGACCCAAATCCCACATTTTTTCCCCAATTTCCCCCATTTTGCCCCCAAATCCCGCATTTTTGACCCAAATCCCTGCATTTTGCACCAAGATCCAAAATTTTGCCCCCAAAATCCCGCGATTCCCCCCAAATTCCCTCATTTTGCCCCGCAAATCCCACATTTTTGACCTGAATTCCCACATTTTACACCAAAATCTCACATTTTGCCCCCAAAATCCCACATTTTTGCCCCCAAATCCCCCATTTTGCCCCCAAAATCCTCCATTTTTGCCCCAAATTCCTGCATTTTACACCAAAATCCCCCATTTCGCCCCCAAAATCCCAATTTTTGACCCAAATTCCCCAATTTCGCTCCAAAATCACACATTTTTGCCCCAAAATCCTGTGATTTCCCCCCAAATTCCCCCGTTTCACCCCCCAAATCCCGCATTTTTGCCCCAAATTACCCCATTTCGCAACAAATTCCCGCATTTTTGCCCCAAATTCCCCCATTTTGCCCCCATATCCAAAATTTTTGACACAAATTCCCACATTTCGCCCCCCAAATCCCCCATTTTACCCCCAAATCCCTCGATTTCCCCCCAAATTCCCCCGTTTTGCTCCCCAAATCCCGCATTTTTGACACAAATCCCCACATTTTACACCAAAATCCCACATTTCGCCCCCAAAATCTCACGATTTCCCCCAAAACCCCCCATTTTTGACCTAAAACCCCACATTTTGCACCCAAAATCCTGCAATTTCCCCCCTCAAAATCCCGCAATTTTTCCCCAAAATCCCACATCTTTGCACCAAATTCCCGCAATTTGCACCAAAATCCCACATTTTTCACCCAAATTCCCACATTTCACACCAATATCTCACATTTTGCCCCAAAATCCCGTGATTTCCCCCCAAATTCCCCCGTTTTGCCGCCCAAATCCCGCATTTTTGACACAAACCCCTCATTTTACACCCAAATCCCACATTTCGCCCCCAAAATCCCACGATTTCCCCCAAAACCCCCCATTTTTGACCTAAAACCCTACATTTTGCCCCCAAAATCCTGCAATTTCCCCCAAAAATCCCCCATTTTGCTTCCCAAATCCCACAGTTTTGCCCTGCATTCCCACATTTTACACCAAAATCCTGCAATTTCCCCCCAAATCCCACATTTTTCCCCAAATTTCCGCATTTCACACCAATATCCCACATCTTTTCCCCAAATTCTGCAATTTCGCCCCCCAAATCCCGCATTTTTGCCCCAAATTCCTGCATTTTACACCAAAATCCCACATTTTTGCCACAAATTCCCACATTTTACACCAAAATCCCCCATTTCGCCCCCAAAATCCCACATTTTTGACCCAAATCCCCGCATTTCGCACCAAATCCCCCATTTTGCCCCGAAAATCCTCCATTTTTGCCCCAAATTCCTGCATTTTACACCAAAATCCCCCATTTCGCCCCCAAAATCCCAATTTTTGACCCAAATTCCCGCATTTCGCACAAAAATCACACATTTTGGCCCCAAAATCCTGTGATTTCCCCCCAAATTCCCCCGTTTCACCCCCCAAATCCCGCATTTTTGACCCAAATTCCCACATTTCGCCACCAAAATCCCACATTTTGCCCCCCAAATCCCACATTTTTGCCCCAAATTCCCACATTTTGCCCCCAAAATCCCGCGATTTCCCCCAAATTCCCCCATTTTTGCCCCAAATTACCCCATTTCGCAACAAATTCCTGCATTTTTGCCCCAAATTCCCCCATTTTGCCCCCCATATCCAAAATTTTTGACACAAATTCCCACATTTCGCCCCCCAAATCCCCCATTTTACACCAAAATCCCGCGATTTCCCCCCAAATTCCCCCATTTTCCCCCCAAATCCCACATTTTTGCCCCAAATTCCCACATTTGACACCAAATTCCCCCATTTTGCCCACCAAATCCCACATTATTGCCCTGAATTCCCACATTTTACACCAAAATCCCACATTTTGCCCCCAAAATCCCACATTTTTCCCCCAAATTCCCACATTTCACACCAATATCCCACCTTTTGCCCCTAAAATCCCGCGACTTCCCCCAAAATCCCCCGGTTTTGCCCCAAATTCCTGCATTTTGCACCAAAATCCCACATTTTGACCCCAAAATCCCCCATTTTTGCCCCAAATTCCTGCATTTTGCACCAAAATCCCACATTTTGCCCCCCAAATCCCACGATTTTCCCCCAAATTCCCACATTTTGCCCCCCAAATCCTGCATTTTTGACACAAATCCCCACATTTTACACCAAAATCCCACATTTCGCCCCCAAAATCTCACGATTTCCCCCAAAACCCCCCATTTTTGACCTAAAACCCCACATTTTGCACCCAAAATCCTGCAATTTCCCCCTCAAAATCCCGCAATTTTTCCCCAAAATCCCACATTTTTGACCCAAATTCCCACATTTCGCCACCCAAATCCCGCATTTTTCTTCCAAAGTCCCGCAATTTCCCCCAAATTCCCCCATTTTGCCCCCCAAATCCCACATTTTTGCCCTGAATTCCCAACTTTAACACCAAATTCCCCCATTTCGCCCCCCAAATCCCACATTTTTGCCCCAAATTCCCCAATTTCGCCCCACAAAGCCCACAATTTTGACCCAAATTCCCACATTTCACCCCCAAAATCCCGCTATTTCCCCCGAAATCCCACATTTTTGCCCCAAATTCCCACGTTTTACACAAAAATCCCACATTTTGCCCCCAAATCCCACGATTTCCCCCCAAATCCCCCATTTTGCCCCCCAAATCCCCCATTTTTGCCCCAAATTCCCACATTTCACACCAATATCCCACATTTTGCCCCCAAAATCCCGCGATTTCCCCCCAAATCCCACATTTTTACCCTAAAACCGCACATTTTGCCCCCCAAATCCTGCAATTTCCCCCCAAAATCCCACATTTTTGACCAAAATCCCCACATTTTACACCAAAATCCCACATTTTGCCCCCCAAATCCCACATTTTTTCCCCAAATTCCTCAATTTTGCCCCCAAATCACGCATTTTTGACCCCAAACCCCGCATTTCGCACCAAATTCCAACATTTTGCCCCCAAAATCCCACGATTTCCCCCAAATTCCCCCGTTTAGACCCCCAAATCCCACATTTTTGCCCCAAAATCCCGCAATTTCCCCCCAAATTCCCCCGTTTCGTGCCCCAAATCCCGCATTTTTGCCCCAAATTCCACATTTCGCACCAAAATCCCACATTTTGCCCCCCAAATCCCACGTTTTTGCCCCAACATCACGCAATTTCCCCCAAATTCCCACATTTCGCCCCCCAAATCCCACATTTTTGACCTAAATTCCCACATTTCGCCCCCCAAATCCCACATTTTTCTTCCAAAGTCCCGCGATTTCCCCCCAAATTCCCCCATTTCGCCCCCAAAGCCCACAATTTTGACCCAAATTCCCACATTTCGCCCCCAAAATCCTGCTGTTTCCCCCCAAAATCCCACATTTCGCCCCGCAAATCCCACATTTTTACCCAAATTCCCCCATTTTGCCCCCAAATCCCACATTTTTGACCCAAATCCCGGCATTTCGCACCAAAATCCAACATTTTGCCCCCAAAATCCCACGATTTCCCCACAAATCCCCCATTTTTGCCCCAAATTCCTGCATTTTGCACCGAAATCCCACAATTTACCCCCAAAATCCCACATTTTGCCCCCAAATCCCGCATTTTTTGCCCTGAATTCCCACATTTCACACCAAATTCCACATTTTGCCACCCAAAACCCCACGATTTCCCCCAAAATCCCCCATATTTACCCTAAAACCCCACATTTTGCCCCCAAATCCTGCAATTTCGCCCCAAATCCCACATTTTTGCCCAAAAATCCCGCAATTTCCCCCCAAATTCCCACATTTCGCCCCCCAAATCCCACATTTTTGACCCAAATTCCCACATTTCGCCCCCCAAATCCCACATTTTTGCACCAAAATCCCGCGATTTCCCCCCAAATTCCCACATTTCGCGCCCCAAATCCCGCATTTTTGCCCCAAATTCCACATTTCGCACCAAAATCCCACATTTCGCTCCCTGAAGCCCACATTTTTGCCCCAACATCCCGCAATTTCCCCCAAATTCCCACATTTCGCCCCGCAAATCCCACATTTTTGACCCAAATTCCCACATTTCGCCCCCCAAATCCCACATTTTTCTTCCAAAGTCCCGCGATTTCCCCCCAAATTCCCCCATTTCGCCCCCCAAAGCCCACAATTTTGACCCAAATTCGCACATTTCACACGCAATTCCCACATTTTGCCCCCAGAATCCCGCAATTTCCCCCCAAATCCCCCATTTTTACCCTAAAACCGCACATTTTGCCCACCAAATCCTGCAATTTCCCCCAAAATCCCCCATTTTGCTTCCCAAATCCCACAGTTTTGCCCTGCATTCCCACATTTTACACCAAAATCCTGCAATTTACCCCCAAATCCCACATTTTTCCCCCAAATTTCCGCATTTCACACCAATATCCCACATTTTGCCCCCCAAATCCCCCATTTTTGCCCCAAATTCTGCAATTTCGCCCCCCAAATCCCCCATTTTTGCCCCAAATTCCCACATTTTACACCAAATTCCCACATTTTGCCCCCCAAATCCCACATTTTTGACCCAAATTCCCCCATTTTGCCCCCAAATCCCACATTTTTGACCCAAATCCCGGCATTTTGCACCAAAATCCAACATTTTGCCCCCAAAATCCCACGATTTCCCCACAAATCCCCCATTTTTGCCCCAAATTCCGGCATTTTGCACCAAAATCCCACAATTTACCCCCAAAATCCCACGATTTCCCCACAAATCCCCCATTTTTGCCCCAAATTCCTGCATTTTGCACCAAAATCCCACAATTTACCCCCAAAATCCCACATTTTGCCCCCAAACCCTGCATTTTTGCTCTGAATTCCCACATTTTACACCAAATTCCCACATTTTGCCCCCAAAATCCCGTATTTTTGCCCCAAATTCCCACATTTTGCCCCCAAAATCCCACATTTTTCCCCCAAATCCCCCATTTTACACCAAAATCACACATTTTTGCCCCAAAATCCTGTGATTTCCCCCCAAATTCCCCCGTTTCACCCCCCAAATCCCGCATTTTTGCCCCAAATTCCCACATTTCGCCACCAAAATCCCACGATTTGCCCCCCAAATCCCCCCTTTTGCCCTCAAAATCCCCCAGTTTTGCCCCAAATTCCTGCATTTTACACCAAAATCCCACATTTTTGCCCCAAATTCCAACATTTTACACCAAAATCCCCCATTTCGCCCCCAAAATCCCACATTTTTGACCCAAATCCCGCATTTTTGACCCAAATCCCCGCATTTCGCACCAAAACCCCCCATTTTGCCCCCAAAATACCGCGATTTCCCCCCAAATTTCCCCATTTTACCCCCCGAATTCCCACATTTTACACCAAAATCCCGCGATTTCCCCCCAAATTCCCACATTTTGCCCCGCAAATCCCACATTTTTGACCTGAATTCCCACATTTTACACCAAAATCTCACATTTTGCCCCCAAAATCCCACATTTTTGCCCCCAAATCCCCCAATTTCGCCCCCAAAATCCCACAGTTTTGACCCAAATTCCTGCATTTTACACCAAAATCCCCCATTTCGCCCCCAAAATCCCAATTTTTGACCCAAATTCCCGCATTTCGCACAAAAATCACACATTTTGGCCCCAAAATCCTGTGATTTCCCCCCAAATTCCCCCGTTTCACCCCCCAAATCCCACATTTTTGCCCCAAATTCCCACATTTCGCCACCAAAATCCCACATTTTGCCCCACAAATCCCACATTTTTGCCCCAAATTCCCACATTTTGCCCCCAAAATCCCGCGATTTCCCCCAAATTCCCCCATTTTTGCCCCAAATTACCCCATTTCGCAACAAATTCCTGCATTTTTGCCCCAAATTCCCCCATTTTGCCCCCCATATCCAAAATTTTTGACACAAATTCCCACATTTCGCCCCCCAAATCCCCCATTTTACACCAAAATCCCGCGATTTCCCCTCAAATTCCCCCATTTTCCCCCCAAATCCCACATTTTTGCCCCAAATTCCCACATTTCACACCAAATTCCCCCATTTTGCCCCCCAAATCCCACATTTTTCCCCCAAATTCCCACATTTAACACCAATATCCCACATTTTGCCCCCAAAATCCCGCGACTTCCCCCAAAATCCCCCGGTTTTGCCCCAAATTCCTGCATTTTGCACCAAAATCCCACATTTTGACCCCAAAATCCCCCGGTTTTGCCCCAAATTCCTGCATTTTGCACCAAAATCCCACAATTTGCCCCCCAAATCCCACGATTTTCCCCCAAATTCCCACATTTTGCCCCCCAAATCCTGCATTTTTGACACAAATCCCCACATTTTACACCCAAATCCCACATTTCGCCCCCAAAATCTCACGATTTCCCCCAAAACCCCCCATTTTTGACCTAAAACCCCACATTTTGCACCCAAAATCCTGCAATTTCCCCCTCAACATCCCACATTTTTCACCCAAATTCCCACATTTCACACCAATATCTCACATTTTGCCCGAAAATCCCGTGATTTCACCCCAAATTCCCCCATCTCGCCCCCCAAATGCTGCATTTTTGCCCCAAATTCCCACATTTTACACCAAATTCCCCCATTTTGCCCCCCAAATCCCACATTTTTGCCCCCAATTCCCACATTTCACACCAAATTCCAACATTTTGCCCCCAAAATCCCACAATTTCCCCCAAAATCCCCCATTTTTACCCTAAAACCCCATATTTTTACCCCAAATTCCCACATTTCACACCAATATCCCACATTTAGCCTTCCAAAATCCCACGATTTCCCCCCCAAAATCCCCCATTTTGCCCACAAATCCCGCATTTTTGCCCCAAATTCCCACATTTTACACCAAAATCCCATTTTCCCCCCAAAATCCCACATTTTTGCCCCAAATCCCGCATTTTTGCCCCAAATTCCAACATTTCACACCAAAATCCCACATTTTGCCCCCAAAATCCCACATTTTTGACTCAAATTCCCCCATTTTGCACCCAAATCCCGCATTTTTGACCCAAATCCCCGCATTTCGCACCAAGATCCAACATTTTGCCCCCAAAATCCCGCGATTTCCCCCCAAATTCCCCCATTTTCCCCCCAGAACCCTAACCCTAACCGTAACCCTAACCCTAACCCTAACCGTAACCTAACCCTAACCCTAACCTAACCCTAACCGTAACCCTAACTCTAACCCCAAAATCCCGCGATTTCCCCCCAAATTCCCACATTTTGCCCCGCAAATCCCACATTTTTGACCTGAATTCCCACATTTTGCCCCCAAAATCCCACATTTTTGCCCCCAAATCCCCCATTTTGCCCTCAAAATCCCCCATTTTTGCCCCAAATTCCTGCATTTTACACCAAAATCCCACATTTTTGCCCCAAATTCCCACATTTTACACCAAAACCCCCCATTTTGCCCCCAAAATACCGCGATTTCCCCCCAAATTCCCCCATTTTACCCCCCGAATTCCCACATTTTACACCAAAATCCCGCGATTCCCCCCAAATTCCCACATTTTGCCCCCCAAATCCCACATTTTTGCCCCAAATCCTGCATTTTTGCCCCAAATTCCCGCATTTTGCCCCCAAAATCCCACATTTTTGACCCAAATCCCACATTTTTTCCCCAAATTCCCCCATTTTGCCCCCAAATCCCGCATTTTTGACCCAAATCCCTGCATTTCGCACCAAGATCCAAAATTTTGCCCCCAAAATCCCGCGATTTCCCCCGAAATCCCACATTTTTGCCCCAAATTCCCACGTTTTACACCAAAATCCCACATTTGTCCCCCAAATCCCACGATTTCCCCCCAAATCCCCCATTTTGCCCCCCAAATCCCCCATTTTTCCCCCAAATTCCCACATTTCACACCAATATCCCACATTTTGCCCCCCAAATTCCGCGATTTCCCCCCAAATCCCCCATTTTTACCCTAAAACCGCACATTTTGCCCCCAAAATCCTGCAATTTCCCCCAAAAATCCCCGATTTTTGCCCCAAATTCCTGCATTTTGCACCAAAATCCCACATTTTGCCCCCAAAATCCCACGATTTCCCCTCAAATTCCCCCATTTTTGCCCCAAATTCACCCATTTCGCTCGACAAATCTCGCATTTTTGCCCCAAAATCCCACGATTTCCCCCCAAATCCCCCCGTTTCGCCCCCCAAAATCCCACATTTTTGACCCAAATCCCCACATTTTACACCAAAATCCCACATTTTGCCCCCCAAATCCCACATTTTTCCCCAAATTCCCCCATTTTGCCCCCAAATCACGCATTTTTGAACCCAAACCCCGCATTTCGCACCAAATTCCCCCATTTTGCCCCCAAAATCCCGCGATTTCCCCCCAAATTCCCCCATTTTGCCCCGCAAATCCCACATTTTTGACCTGAATTCCCACATTTTACACCAAAATCTCACATTTTGCCCCCAAAATCCCACATTTTTGCCCCCAAATCCCTCAATTTCGCCCCCAAAATCCCACATTTTTGCCCCAAATTCCCACATTTCACACCAAATTCCCCCATTTTCCCCCCAAATCCCACATTTTTGCCCCAAATTCCCACATTTCACACCAAATTCCCCCATTTTGCCCCCCAAATCCCACATTTTTCCCCCAAATTCCCACATTTAACACCAATATCCCACATTTTGCCCCCAAAATCCCGCGACTTCCCCCAAAATCCCCCGGTTTTGCCCCAAATTCCTGCATTTTGCACCAAAATCCCACATTTTGACCCCAAAATCCCCCGGTTTTGCCCCAAATTCCTGCATTTTGCACCAAAATCCCACAATTTGCCCCCCAAATCCCACGATTTTCCCCCAAATTCCCACATTTTGCCCCCCAAATCCTGCATTTTTGACACAAATCCCCACATTTTACACCCAAATCCCACATTTCGCCCCCAAAATCTCACGATTTCCCCCAAAACCCCCCATTTTTGACCTAAAACCCCACATTTTGCACCCAAAATCCTGCAATTTCCCCCTCAACATCCCACATTTTTCACCCAAATTCCCACATTTCACACCAATATCTCACATTTTGCCCGAAAATCCCGTGATTTCACACCAAATTCCCCCATCTCGCCCCCCAAATGCTGCATTTTTGCCCCAAATTCCCACATTTTACACCAAATTCCCCCATTTTGCCCCCCAAATCCCACATTTTTGCCCCCAATTCCCACATTTCACACCAAATTCCAACATTTTGCCCCCAAAATCCCACAATTTCCCCCAAAATCCCCCATTTTTACCCTAAAACCCCATATTTTTACCCCAAATTCCCACATTTCACACCAATATCCCACATTTAGCCTTCCAAAATCCCACGATTTCCCCCCCAAAATCCCCCATTTTGCCCACAAATCCCGCATTTTTGCCCCAAATTCCCACATTTTACACCAAAATCCCATTTTCCCACCAAAATCCCACATTTTTGCCCCAAATCCCGCATTTTTGCCCCAAATTCCAACATTTTACACCAAAATCCCACATTTTGCACCCAAATCCCACATTTTTGACCCAAATCCCCGCATTTCGCACCAAGATCCAACATTTTGCCCCCAAAATCCCGCGATTTCCCCCCAAATTCCCCCATTTTCCCCCCAGAACCCTAACCCTAACCCTAACCGTAACCCTAACCCTAACCGTAACCTAACCCTAACCCTAACCTAACCCTAACCGTAACCCTAACTCTAACCCCAAAATCCCGCGATTTCCCCCCAAATTCCCACATTTTGCCCCGCAAATCCCACATTTTTGACCTGAATTCCCACATTTTGCCCCCAAAATCCCACATTTTTGCCCCCAAATCCCCCATTTTGCCCTCAAAATCCCCCATTTTTGCCCCAAATTCCTGCATTTTACACCAAAATCCCACATTTTTGCCCCAAATTCCCACATTTTACACCAAAATCCCCCATTTCGCCCCCAAAATCCCACATTTTTGACCCAAATCCCGCATTTTTGACCCAAATCCCCGCATTTCGCACCAAAACCCCCCATTTTGCCCCCAAAATACCGCGATTTCCCCCCAAATTCCCCCATTTTACCCCCCGAATTCCCACATTTTACACCAAAATCCCGCGATTCCCCCCAAATTCCCACATTTTGCCCCCCAAATCCCACATTTTTGCCCCAAATCCTGCATTTTTGCCCCAAATTCCCGCATTTTGCCCCCAAAATCCCACATTTTTGACCCAAATCCCACATTTTTTCCCCAAATTCCCCCATTTTGCCCCCAAATCCCGCATTTTTGAACCAAATCCCTGCATTTCGCACCAAGATCCAAAATTTTGCCCCCAAAATCCCGCGATTTCCCCCCAAATTCCCCCATTTTGCCCCGCAAATCCCACATTTTTGACCTGAATTCCCACATTTTACACCAAAATCTCACATTTTGCCCCCAAAATCCCACATTTTTGCCCCCAAATCCCCCAATTTCGCCCCCAAAATCCCACATTTTTGCCCCAAATTCCTGCATTTTACACCAAAATCCCCCATTTCGCCCCCAAAATCCCAATTTTTGACCCAAATTCCCCAATTTCGCCCCAAAATCACACATTTTTGCCCCAAAATCCTGTGATTTCCCCCCAAATTCCCCCGTTTCACCCCCCAAATCCCGCATTTTTGCCCCAAATTCCCACATTTCGCCACCAAAATCCCACATTTTGCCCCACAAATCCCACATTTTTGCCCCAAATTCCCACATTTTGCCCCCAAAATCCCGCGATTTCTCCCAAATTCCCCCATTTTTGCCCCAAATTACCCCATTTCGCACGAAATTCCCGCATTTTTGCCCCAAATTCCCCCGTTTTGCCCCCTATATCCAAAATTTTTGACACAAATTCCCACATTTCGCCCCCCAAATCCCCCATTTTACACCAAAATCCCGCGATTTCCCCCCAAATTCCCCCATTTTCCCCCCAAATCCCACATTTTTGCCCCAAATTCCCACATTTCACACCAAATTCCCCCATTTTGCCCCCCAAATCCCACATTTTTCCCCCAAATTCCCACATTTAACACCAATATCCCACATTTTGCCCCCAAAATCCCGCGACTTCCCCCAAAATCCCCCGGTTTTGCCCCAAATTCCTGCATTTTGCACCAAAATCCCACATTTTGACCCCAAAATCCCCCGGGTTTGCCCCAAATTCCTGCATTTTGCACCCAAATCCCACATTTTGCCCCCCAAATCCCACGATTTTCCCCCAAATTCCCACATTTTGCCCCCCAAATCCTGCATTTTTGACACAAATCCCCACATTTTACACCCAAATCCCACATTTCGCCCCCAAAATCTCACGATTTCCCCCAAAACCCCCCATTTTTGACCTAAAACCCCACATTTTGCACCCAAAATCCTGCAATTTCCCCCTCAACATCCCACATCTTTCACCCAAATTCCCACATTTCACACCAATATCTCACATTTTGCCCCAAAATCCCGTGATTTCACCCCAAATTCCCCCATCTCGCCCCCCAAATGCTGCATTTTTGCCCCAAATTCCCACATTTTACACCAAATTCCCCCATTTTGCCCCCCAAATCCCACATTTTTGCCCCAAATTCCCACATTTCACACCAAATTCCAACATTTTGCCCCCAAAATCCCACAATTTCCCCCAAAATCCCCCATTTTTACCCTAAAACCCCATATTTTTACCCCAAATTCCCACATTTCACACCAATATCCCACATTTAGCCTTCCAAAATCCCACGATTTCCCCCCCAAAATCCCCCATTTTGCCCACAAATCCCGCATTTTTGCCCCAAATTCCCACATTTTACACCAAAATCCCATTTTCCCCCCAAAATCCCACATTTTTGCCCCAAATCCCGCATTTTTGCCCCAAATTCCAACATTTTACACCAAAATCCCACATTTTGCCCCCAAAATCCCACATTTTTGACCCAAATTCCCCCATTTTGCACCCAAATCCCGCATTTTTGACCCAAATCCCCGCATTTCGCACCAAGATCCAACATTTTGCCCCCAAAATCCCGCGATTTCCCCCCAAATTCCCCCATTTTCCCCCCAGAACCCTAACCCTAACCCTAACCGTAACCCTAACCCTAACCCTAACCTAACCCTAACCCTAACCTAAGCCTAACCGTAACCCTAACTCTAACCCCAAAATCCCGCGATTTCCCCCAAATTCCCACATTTTGCCCCGCAAATCCCACATTTTTGACCTGAATTCCCACATTTTGCCCCCAAAATCCCACATTTTTGCCCCCAAATCCCCCATTTTGCCCTCAAAATCTCCCATTTTTGCCCCAAATTCCTGCATTTTACACCAAAATCCCACATTTTTGCCCCAAATTCCCACATTTTACACCAAAATCCCCCATTTCGCCCCCAAAATCCCACATTTTTGACCCAAATCCCGCATTTTTGACCCAAATCCCCGCATTTCGCACCAAAACCCCCCATTTTGCCCCCAAAATACCGCGATTTCCCCCCAAATTCCCACATTTTACCCCCCGAATTCCCACATTTTACACCAAAATCCCGCGATTCCCCCTAAATTCCCACATTTTGCCCCCCAAATCCCACATTTTTGCCCCAAATCCTGCATTTTTGCCCCAAATTCCCACATTTTGCCTCCAAAATCCCACATTTTTGACCCAAATCCCACATTTTTTCCCCAAATTCCCCCATTTTGCCCCCAAATCCCACATTTTTGACCCAAATCCCCGCATTTCGCACCAAAATCCAACATTTTGCCCCCAAAATCCCACGATTTCCCCACAAATCCCCCATTTTTGCCCCAAATTCCTGCATTTTGCACCAAAATCCCACAATTTACCCCCAAAATCCCACATTTTTGCCCCCAAATCCCGCATTTTTGCCCTGAATTCCCACATTTAACACCAAATTCCCACATTTTGCCCCCAAAATCCTGTATTTTTGCCCCAAATTCCCACATTTCGCCCCCCAAATCCCACATTTTTGCCCCAAATTCCCATATTTCACACCAAATTCCCACATTTTGCCACCCCAAACCCCACGATTTCCCCCAAAATTCCCCATTTTTACCCTAAAACCCCACATTTTGCCCCCAAATCCTGCAATTTCGCCCCAAATTCCCACATTTCGCCGCCCAAATCCCACATTTTTGACCGAAATTCCCACATTTCGCCACCCAAATCCCGCATTTTTCTTCCAAAGTCCCGCAATTTCCCCCAAATTCCCCCATTTTGCCCCCCAAATCCCACATTTTTGCCCTGAATTCCCAACTTTAACACCAAATTCCCCCATTTCGCCCCCCAAATCCCACATTTTTGCCCCAAATTCCCCAATTTCGCCCCCCAAAGCCCACAATTTTGACCCAAATTCCCACATTTCACCCCCAAAATCCCGCTATTTCCCCCGAAATCCCACATTTTTGCCCCAAATTCCCACGTTTTACACCAAAATCCCACATTTTGCCCCCAAAAACCCACGATTTCCCCCCAAATCCCCCATTTTGCCCCCCAAATCCCCCATTTTTGCCCCAAATTCCCACATTTCACACCAATATCCCACATTTTGCCCCCAAAATCCCGCGATTTCCCCCCAAATCCCCCATTTTTACCCTAAAACCGCACATTTTGCCCCCAAAATCCTGCAATTTCCCCCCAAAATCCCACCTTTTTGACCAAAATCCCCACATTTTACACCAAAATCCCACATTTTGCCCCCCAAATCCCACATTTTTTCCCCAAATTCCTCAATTTTGCCCCCAAATCACGCATTTTTGACCCCAAACCCCGCATTTCGCACCAAATTCCAACATTTTGCCCCCAAAATCCCACGATTTCCCCCAAATTCCCCCGTTTAGCCCCCCCAAATCCCACATTTTTGCCCCAAAATCCCGCAATTTCCCCCCAAATTCCCCCGTTTCGTGCCCCAAATCCCGCATTTTTGCCCCAAATTCCACATTTCGCACCAAAATCCCACATTTTGCCCCCCAAATCCCACATTTTTGCCCCAACATCCCGCAATTTCCCCCAAATTCCCACATTTCGCCCCCCAAATCCCACATTTTTGACCTAAATTCCCACATTTCGCCCCCCAAATCCCACATTTTTGCCCTGAATTCCCACATTTCACACCAAATTCCACATTTTGCCACCCAAAACCCCACGATTTCCCCCAAAATCCCCCATTTTTACCCTAAAACCCCACATTTTGCCCCCAAATCCTGCAATTTCGCCCCAAATCCCACATTTTTGACCCAAATTCCCACATTTCGCCACCCAAATCCCGCATTTTTCTTCCAAAGTCCCGCAATTTCCCCCCAAATCCTGCAATTTTGCCCCCCACATCCCACATTTTTGCCCTGAATTCCCAACTTTAACACCAAATTCCCCCATTTCGCCCCCCAAATCCCACATTTTTGCCCCAAATTCCCCAATTTCGCCCCCCAAAGCCCACAATTTTGACCCAAATTCCCACATTTTGCCCCCCAAATCCCGCATTTTTGCCCCAAATTCCCACATTTCGCCCCCCAAATCCCACATTTTTGACCCAAATTCCCACATTTCGCCACCCAAATCCCGCATTTTTCTTCCAAAGTCCCGCGATTTCCCCCCAAATTCCCCCATTTTGCCCCCCAAATCCCACATTTTTGCCCTGAATTCCCACCTTTTACACCAAATTCCCACATTTCGCCCCCCAAATCCCGCATTTTTGACCCAAATTCCCCAATTTCGCCCCCCAAACCTACAATTTTGACCCAAATTCCCACATTTCGCCCCCAAAATCCCGCTATTTCCCCCGAAATCCCACATTTTTGCCCCAAATTCCCACGTTTTACACCAAAATCCCACATTTGGCCCCCAAATCCCACGATTTCCCCCCAAATCCCCCATTTTGCCCCCCAAATCCCCCATTTTTCCCCCAAATTCCCACATTTCACACCAATATCCCACATTTTGCCCCCCAAATCCCGCGATTTCCCCCCAAATCCCCCATTTCTACCCTAAAACCGCACATTTTGCCCCCAAAATCCTGCAATTTCCCCCCAAAATCCCCGATTTTTGCCCCAAATTCCTGCATTTTGCACCAAAATCCCACATTTTGTCCCCAAAATCCCACGATTTCCCCTCAAATTCCCCCATTTTTGCCCTAAATTCACCCATTTCGCTTGACAAATCTCGCATTTTTGCCCCAAAATCCCACGATTTCCCCCCAAATCCCCCCGTTTCGCCCCCCAAAATCCCACATTTTTGACCCAAATCCCCACATTTTACACCAAAATCCCACATTTTGCCCCCCAAATCCCACATTTTTCCCCAAATTCCCCCATTTTGCCCCCAAATCACGCATTTTTGAACCCAAACCCCGCATTTCGCACCAAATTCCCCCATTTTGCCCCCAAAATCCCGTGATTTCCCCCAAATTCCCCCGTTTAGCCCCCCAAATCCCACATTTTTGCCCAAAAATCCCGCAATTTCCCCCCAAATTCCCACATTTCGCCCCCCAAATCCCACATTTTTGACCCAAAATCCCGCGATTTCCCCCCAAATTCCCACATTTCGCGCCCCAAATCCCGCATTTTTGCCCCAAATTCCACATTTCGCACCAAAATCCCACATTTCGCTCCCTGAAGCCCACATTTTTGCCCCAACATCCCGCAATTTCCCCCAAATTCCCACATTTCGCCCCGCAAATCCCACATTTTTGACCCAAATTCCCACATTTCGCACCCCAAATCCCACATTTTTCTTCCAAAGTCCCGCGATTTCCCCCCAAATTCCCCCATTTCGCCCCCCAAAGCCCACAATTTTGACCCAAATTCGCACATTTCACACCAAATTCCCACATTTTGCCCCCAGAATCCCGCAATTTCCCCCCAAATCCCCCATTTTTACCCTAAAACCGCACATTTTGCCCCCCAAATCCTGCAATTTCCCCCAAAAATCCCCCATTTTGCTTCCCAAATCCCACAGTTTTGCCCTGCATTCCCACATTTTACACCAAAATCCTGCAATTTCCCCCCAAATCCCACATTTTTCCCCCAAATTTCAGCATTTCACACCAATATCCCACATTTTGCCCCCCAAATCCCGCATTTTTGCCCCAAATTCTGCAATTTCGCCCCCCAAATCCCCCATTTTTGCCCCAAATTCCCACATTTTACACCAAATTCCCACATTTTGCCCCCCAAATCCCACATTTTTGACCCAAATTCCCCCATTTTGCCCCCAAATCCCACATTTTTGACCCAAATCCCGGCATTTTGCACCAAAATCCAACATTTTGCCCCCAAAATCCCACGATTTCCCCACAAATCCCCCATTTTTGCCCCAAATTCCTGCATTTTGCACCAAAATCCCACAATTTACCCCCAAAATCCCACATTTTGCCCCCAAATCCCGCATTTTTGCCCTGAATTCCCACATTTTACACCAAATTCCCACATTTTGCCCCCAAAATCCCGTATTTTTGCCCCAAATTCCCACATTTTGCCCCCAAAATCCCACATTTTTCCCCCAAATCCCCCATTTTACACCAAAATCACATATTTTTGCCCCAAAATCCTGTGATTTCCCCCCAAATTCCCCCGTTTCACCCCCCAAATCCCGCATTTTTGCCCCAAATTCCCACATTTCGCCACCAAAATCCCACATTTTGCCCCCCAAATCCCACATTTTTGCCCCAAATTCCCACATTTTGCCCCCAAAATCCCGCGATTTCCCCCAAATTCCCCCATTTTTGCCCCAAATTCCCACATTTCGCAACAAATTCCTGCATTTTTGCCCCAAATTCCCCCATTTTGCCCCCAAAATCCCACGATTTCCCCTCAAATTCCCCCATTTTTGCCCTAAATTCACCCATTTCGCTTGACAAATCTCGCATTTTTGCCCCAAAATCCCACGATTTCCCCCCAAATCCCCCCGTTTCGCCCCCCAAAATCCCACATTTTTGACCCAAATCCCCACATTTTACACCAAAATCCCCCATTTTGCCCACAAATCCCGCATTTTTGCCCCAAATTCCCACATTTTACACCAAAATCCCATTTTCCCCCCAAAATCCCACATTTTTGCCCCAAATCCCGCATTTTTGCCCCAAATTCCAACATTTTACACCAAAATCCCACATTTTGCCCCCAAAATCCCACATTTTTGACCCAAATTCCCCCATTTTGCACCCAAATCCCGCATTTTTGACCCAAATCCCCGCATTTCGCACCAAGATCCAACATTTTGCCCCCAAAATCCCGCGATTTCCCCCCAAATTCCCCCATTTTCCCCCCAGAACCCTAACCCTAACCCTAACCGTAACCCTAACCCTAACCCTAACCTAACCCTAACCCTAACCTAAGCCTAACCGTAACCCTAACTCTAACCCCAAAATCCCGCGATTTCCCCCAAATTCCCACATTTTGCCCCGCAAATCCCACATTTTTGACCTGAATTCCCACATTTTGCCCCCAAAATCCCACATTTTTGCCCCCAAATCCCCCATTTTGCCCTCAAAATCTCCCATTTTTGCCCCAAATTCCTGCATTTTACACCAAAATCCCACATTTTTGCCCCAAATTCCCACATTTTACACCAAAATCCCCCATTTCGCCCCCAAAATCCCACATTTTTGACCCAAATCCCGCATTTTTGACCCAAATCCCCGCATTTCGCACCAAAACCCCCCATTTTGCCCCCAAAATACCGCGATTTCCCCCCAAATTCCCACATTTTACCCCCCGAATTCCCACATTTTACACCAAAATCCCGCGATTCCCCCTAAATTCCCACATTTTGCCCCCCAAATCCCACATTTTTGCCCCAAATCCTGCATTTTTGCCCCAAATTCCCACATTTTGCCTCCAAAATCCCACATTTTTGACCCAAATCCCACATTTTTTCCCCAAATTCCCCCATTTTGCCCCCAAATCCCACATTTTTGACCCAAATCCCCGCATTTCGCACCAAAATCCAACATTTTGCCCCCAAAATCCCACGATTTCCCCACAAATCCCCCATTTTTGCCCCAAATTCCTGCATTTTGCACCAAAATCCCACAATTTACCCCCAAAATCCCACATTTTTGCCCCCAAATCCCGCATTTTTGCCCTGAATTCCCACATTTAACACCAAATTCCCACATTTTGCCCCCAAAATCCTGTATTTTTGCCCCAAATTCCCACATTTCGCCCCCCAAATCCCACATTTTTGCCCCAAATTCCCATATTTCACACCAAATTCCCACATTTTGCCACCCCAAACCCCACGATTTCCCCCAAAATTCCCCATTTTTACCCTAAAACCCCACATTTTGCCCCCAAATCCTGCAATTTCGCCCCAAATTCCCACATTTCGCCGCCCAAATCCCACATTTTTGACCGAAATTCCCACATTTCGCCACCCAAATCCCGCATTTTTCTTCCAAAGTCCCGCAATTTCCCCCAAATTCCCCCATTTTGCCCCCCAAATCCCACATTTTTGCCCTGAATTCCCAACTTTAACACCAAATTCCCCCATTTCGCCCCCCAAATCCCACATTTTTGCCCCAAATTCCCCAATTTCGCCCCCCAAAGCCCACAATTTTGACCCAAATTCCCACATTTCACCCCCAAAATCCCGCTATTTCCCCCGAAATCCCACATTTTTGCCCCAAATTCCCACGTTTTACACCAAAATCCCACATTTTGCCCCCAAAAACCCACGATTTCCCCCCAAATCCCCCATTTTGCCCCCCAAATCCCCCATTTTTGCCCCAAATTCCCACATTTCACACCAATATCCCACATTTTGCCCCCAAAATCCCGCGATTTCCCCCCAAATCCCCCATTTTTACCCTAAAACCGCACATTTTGCCCCCAAAATCCTGCAATTTCCCCCCAAAATCCCACCTTTTTGACCAAAATCCCCACATTTTACACCAAAATCCCACATTTTGCCCCCCAAATCCCACATTTTTTCCCCAAATTCCTCAATTTTGCCCCCAAATCACGCATTTTTGACCCCAAACCCCGCATTTCGCACCAAATTCCAACATTTTGCCCCCAAAATCCCACGATTTCCCCCAAATTCCCCCGTTTAGCCCCCCCAAATCCCACATTTTTGCCCCAAAATCCCGCAATTTCCCCCCAAATTCCCCCGTTTCGTGCCCCAAATCCCGCATTTTTGCCCCAAATTCCACATTTCGCACCAAAATCCCACATTTTGCCCCCCAAATCCCACATTTTTGCCCCAACATCCCGCAATTTCCCCCAAATTCCCACATTTCGCCCCCCAAATCCCACATTTTTGACCTAAATTCCCACATTTCGCCCCCCAAATCCCACATTTTTGCCCTGAATTCCCACATTTCACACCAAATTCCACATTTTGCCACCCAAAACCCCACGATTTCCCCCAAAATCCCCCATTTTTACCCTAAAACCCCACATTTTGCCCCCAAATCCTGCAATTTCGCCCCAAATCCCACATTTTTGACCCAAATTCCCACATTTCGCCACCCAAATCCCGCATTTTTCTTCCAAAGTCCCGCAATTTCCCCCCAAATCCTGCAATTTTGCCCCCCACATCCCACATTTTTGCCCTGAATTCCCAACTTTAACACCAAATTCCCCCATTTCGCCCCCCAAATCCCACATTTTTGCCCCAAATTCCCCAATTTCGCCCCCCAAAGCCCACAATTTTGACCCAAATTCCCACATTTTGCCCCCCAAATCCCGCATTTTTGCCCCAAATTCCCACATTTCGCCCCCCAAATCCCACATTTTTGACCCAAATTCCCACATTTCGCCACCCAAATCCCGCATTTTTCTTCCAAAGTCCCGCGATTTCCCCCCAAATTCCCCCATTTTGCCCCCCAAATCCCACATTTTTGCCCTGAATTCCCACCTTTTACACCAAATTCCCACATTTCGCCCCCCAAATCCCGCATTTTTGACCCAAATTCCCCAATTTCGCCCCCCAAACCTACAATTTTGACCCAAATTCCCACATTTCGCCCCCAAAATCCCGCTATTTCCCCCGAAATCCCACATTTTTGCCCCAAATTCCCACGTTTTACACCAAAATCCCACATTTGGCCCCCAAATCCCACGATTTCCCCCCAAATCCCCCATTTTGCCCCCCAAATCCCCCATTTTTCCCCCAAATTCCCACATTTCACACCAATATCCCACATTTTGCCCCCCAAATCCCGCGATTTCCCCCCAAATCCCCCATTTCTACCCTAAAACCGCACATTTTGCCCCCAAAATCCTGCAATTTCCCCCCAAAATCCCCGATTTTTGCCCCAAATTCCTGCATTTTGCACCAAAATCCCACATTTTGCCCCCAAAATCCCACGATTTCCCCTCAAATTCCCCCATTTTTGCCCTAAATTCACCCATTTCGCTTGACAAATCTCGCATTTTTGCCCCAAAATCCCACGATTTCCCCCCAAATCCCCCCGTTTCGCCCCCCAAAATCCCACATTTTTGACCCAAATCCCCACATTTTACACCAAAATCCCACATTTTGCCCCCCAAATCCCACATTTTTCCCCAAATTCCCCCATTTTGCCCCCAAATCACGCATTTTTGAACCCAAACCCCGCATTTCGCACCAAATTCCCCCATTTTGCCCCCAAAATCCCGTGATTTCCCCCAAATTCCCCCGTTTAGCCCCCCAAATCCCACATTTTTGCCCAAAAATCCCGCAATTTCCCCCCAAATTCCCACATTTCGCCCCCCAAATCCCACATTTTTGACCCAAAATCCCGCGATTTCCCCCCAAATTCCCACATTTCGCGCCCCAAATCCCGCATTTTTGCCCCAAATTCCACATTTCGCACCAAAATCCCACATTTCGCTCCCTGAAGCCCACATTTTTGCCCCAACATCCCGCAATTTCCCCCAAATTCCCACATTTCGCCCCGCAAATCCCACATTTTTGACCCAAATTCCCACATTTCGCACCCCAAATCCCACATTTTTCTTCCAAAGTCCCGCGATTTCCCCCCAAATTCCCCCATTTCGCCCCCCAAAGCCCACAATTTTGACCCAAATTCGCACATTTCACACCAAATTCCCACATTTTGCCCCCAGAATCCCGCAATTTCCCCCCAAATCCCCCATTTTTACCCTAAAACCGCACATTTTGCCCCCCAAATCCTGCAATTTCCCCCAAAAATCCCCCATTTTGCTTCCCAAATCCCACAGTTTTGCCCTGCATTCCCACATTTTACACCAAAATCCTGCAATTTCCCCCCAAATCCCACATTTTTCCCCCAAATTTCAGCATTTCACACCAATATCCCACATTTTGCCCCCCAAATCCCGCATTTTTGCCCCAAATTCTGCAATTTCGCCCCCCAAATCCCCCATTTTTGCCCCAAATTCCCACATTTTACACCAAATTCCCACATTTTGCCCCCCAAATCCCACATTTTTGACCCAAATTCCCCCATTTTGCCCCCAAATCCCACATTTTTGACCCAAATCCCGGCATTTTGCACCAAAATCCAACATTTTGCCCCCAAAATCCCACGATTTCCCCACAAATCCCCCATTTTTGCCCCAAATTCCTGCATTTTGCACCAAAATCCCACAATTTACCCCCAAAATCCCACATTTTGCCCCCAAATCCCGCATTTTTGCCCTGAATTCCCACATTTTACACCAAATTCCCACATTTTGCCCCCAAAATCCCGTATTTTTGCCCCAAATTCCCACATTTTGCCCCCAAAATCCCACATTTTTCCCCCAAATCCCCCATTTTACACCAAAATCACATATTTTTGCCCCAAAATCCTGTGATTTCCCCCCAAATTCCCCCGTTTCACCCCCCAAATCCCGCATTTTTGCCCCAAATTCCCACATTTCGCCACCAAAATCCCACATTTTGCCCCCCAAATCCCACATTTTTGCCCCAAATTCCCACATTTTGCCCCCAAAATCCCGCGATTTCCCCCAAATTCCCCCATTTTTGCCCCAAATTACCCCATTTCGCAACAAATTCCTGCATTTTTGCCCCAAATTCCCCCATTTTGCCCCCAAAATCCCACGATTTCCCCTCAAATTCCCCCATTTTTGCCCTAAATTCACCCATTTCGCTTGACAAATCTCGCATTTTTGCCCCAAAATCCCACGATTTCCCCCCAAATCCCCCCGTTTCGCCCCCCAAAATCCCACATTTTTGACCCAAATCCCCACATTTTACACCAAAATCCCACATTTTGCCCCCAAAATCCCACATTTTTGCCCCAAATTCCTGCATTTTACACCAAAATCCCCCATTTCGCCCCCAAAATCCCAATTTTTGACCCAAATTCCCCAATTTCGCCCCAAATTCCCACATTTTGCCCCCAAAATCCCGCGATTTCCCCCAAATTCCCCCATTTTTGCCCCAAATTACCCCATTTCGCACGAAATTCCCGCATTTTTGCCCCAAATTCCCCCGTTTTGCCCCCTATATCCAAAATTTTTGACACAAATTCCCACATTTCGCCCCCCAAATCCCCCATTTTACACCAAAATCCCGCGATTTCCCCCCAAATTCCCCCATTTTCCCCCCAAATCCCACATTTTTGCCCCAAATTCCCACATTTCACACCAAATTCCCCCATTTTGCCCCCCAAATCCCACATTTTTCCCCCAAATTCCCACATTTAACACCAATATCCCACATTTTGCCCCCAAAATCCCGCGACTTCCCCCAAAATCCCCCGGTTTTGCCCCAAATTCCTGCATTTTGCACCAAAATCCCACATTTTGACCCCAAAATCCCCCGGGTTTGCCCCAAATTCCTGCATTTTGCACCCAAATCCCACATTTTGCCCCCCAAATCCCACGATTTTCCCCCAAATTCCCACATTTTGCCCCCCAAATCCTGCATTTTTGACACAAATCCCCACATTTTACACCCAAATCCCACATTTCGCCCCCAAAATCTCACGATTTCCCCCAAAACCCCCCATTTTTGACCTAAAACCCCACATTTTGCACCCAAAATCCTGCAATTTCCCCCTCAACATCCCACATTTTTCACCCAAATTCCCACATTTCACACCAATATCTCACATTTTGCCCGAAAATCCCGTGATTTCACCCCAAATTCCCCCATCTCGCCCCCCAAATGCTGCATTTTTGCCCCAAATTCCCACATTTTACACCAAATTCCCCCATTTTGCCCCCCAAATCCCACATTTTTGCCCCCAATTCCCACATTTCACACCAAATTCCAACATTTTGCCCCCAAAATCCCACAATTTCCCCCAAAATCCCCCATTTTTACCCTAAAACCCCATATTTTTACCCCAAATTCCCACATTTCACACCAATATCCCACATTTAGCCTTCCAAAATCCCACGATTTCCCCCCCAAAATCCCCCATTTTGCCCACAAATCCCGCATTTTTGCCCCAAATTCCCACATTTTACACCAAAATCCCATTTTCCCCCCAAAATCCCACATTTTTGCCCCAAATCCCGCATTTTTGCCCCAAATTCCAACATTTCACACCAAAATCCCACATTTTGCCCCCAAAATCCCACATTTTTGACTCAAATTCCCCCATTTTGCACCCAAATCCCGCATTTTTGACCCAAATCCCCGCATTTCGCACCAAGATCCAACATTTTGCCCCCAAAATCCCGCGATTTCCCCCCAAATTCCCCCATTTTGCCCCCAGAACCCTAACCCTAACCGTAACCCTAACCCTAACCCTAACCGTAACCTAACCCTAACCCTAACCTAACCCTAACCGTAACCCTAACTCTAACCCCAAAATCCCGCGATTTCCCCCCAAATTCCCACATTTTGCCCCGCAAATCCCACATTTTTGACCTGAATTCCCACATTTTGCCCCCAAAATCCCACATTTTTGCCCCCAAATCCCCCATTTTGCCCTCAAAATCCCCCATTTTTGCCCCAAATTCCTGCATTTTACACCAAAATCCCACATTTTTGCCCCAAATTCCCACATTTTACACCAAAATCCCCCATTTCGCCCCCAAAATCCCACATTTTTGCACCAAAATCCCGCGATTTCCCCCCAAATTCCCACATTTCGCGCCCCAAATCCCGCATTTTTGCCCCAAATTCCACATTTCGCACCAAAATCCCACATTTCGCTCCCTGAAGCCCACATTTTTGCCCCAACATCCCGCAATTTCCCCCAAATTCCCACATTTCGCCCCGCAAATCCCACATTTTTGACCCAAATTCCCACATTTCGCCCCCCAAATCCCACATTTTTCTTCCAAAGTCCCGCGATTTCCCCCCAAATTCCCCCATTTCGCCCCCCAAAGCCCACAATTTTGACCCAAATTCGCACATTTCACACCAAATTCCCACATTTTGCCCCCAGAATCCCGCAATTTCCCCCCAAATCCCCCATTTTTACCCTAAAACCGCACATTTTGCCCCCCAAATCCTGCAATTTCCCCCAAAATCCCCCATTTTGCTTCCCAAATCCCACAGTTTTGCCCTGCATTCCCACATTTTACACCAAAATCCTGCAATTTACCCCCAAATCCCACATTTTTCCCCCAAATTTCCGCATTTCACACCAATATCCCACATTTTGCCCCCCAAATCCCCCATTTTTGCCCCAAATTCTGCAATTTCGCCCCCCAAATCCCCCATTTTTGCCCCAAATTCCCACATTTTACACCAAATTCCCACATTTTGCCCCCCAAATCCCACATTTTTGACCCAAATTCCCCCATTTTGCCCCCAAATCCCACATTTTTGACCCAAATCCCGGCATTTTGCACCAAAATCCAACATTTTGCCCCCAAAATCCCACGATTTCCCCACAAATCCCCCATTTTTGCCCCAAATTCCGGCATTTTGCACCAAAATCCCACAATTTACCCCCAAAATCCCACGATTTCCCCACAAATCCCCCATTTTTGCCCCAAATTCCTGCATTTTGCACCAAAATCCCACAATTTACCCCCAAAATCCCACATTTTGCCCCCAAACCCTGCATTTTTGCTCTGAATTCCCACATTTTACACCAAATTCCCACATTTTGCCCCCAAAATCCCGTATTTTTGCCCCAAATTCCCACATTTTGCCCCCAAAATCCCACATTTTTCCCCCAAATCCCCCATTTTACACCAAAATCACACATTTTTGCCCCAAAATCCTGTGATTTCCCCCCAAATTACCCCGTTTCACCCCCCAAATCCCGCATTTTTGCCCCAAATTCCCACATTTCGCCACCAAAATCCCACGATTTGCCCCCCAAATCCCCCCTTTTGCCCTCAAAATCCCCCAGTTTTGCCCCAAATTCCTGCATTTTACACCAAAATCCCACATTTTTGCCCCAAATTCCAACATTTTACACCAAAATCCCCCATTTCGCCCCCAAAATCCCACATTTTTGACCCAAATCCCGCATTTTTGACCCAAATCCCCGCATTTCGCACCAAAACCCCCCATTTTGCCCCCAAAATACCGCGATTTCCCCCCAAATTTCCCCATTTTACCCCCCGAATTCCCACATTTTACACCAAAATCCCGCGATTTCCCCCCAAATTCCCACATTTTGCCCCGCAAATCCCACATTTTTGACCTGAATTCCCACATTTTACACCAAAATCTCACATTTTGCCCCCAAAATCCCACATTTTTGCCCCCAAATCCCCCAATTTCGCCCCCAAAATCCCACAGTTTTGACCCAAATTCCTGCATTTTACACCAAAATCCCCCATTTCGCCCCCAAAATCCCAATTTTTGACCCAAATTCCCGCATTTCGCACAAAAATCACACATTTTGGCCCCAAAATCCTGTGATTTCCCCCCAAATTCCCCCGTTTCACCCCCCAAATCCCACATTTCGCCACCAAAATCCCACATTTTGCCACCAAAATCCCACATTTTGCCCCACAAATCCCACATTTTTGCCCCAAATTCCCACATTTTGCCCCCAAAATCCCGCGATTTCCCCCAAATTCCCCCATTTTTGCCCCAAATTACCCCATTTCGCAACAAATTCCTGCATTTTTGCCCCAAATTCCCCCATTTTGCCCCCCATATCCAAAATTTTTGACACAAATTCCCACATTTCGCCCCCCAAATCCCCCATTTTACACCAAAATCCCGCGATTTCCCCTCAAATTCCCCCATTTTCCCCCCAAATCCCACATTTTTGCCCCAAATTCCCACATTTCACACCAAATTCCCCCATTTTGCCCCCCAAATCCCACATTTTTCCCCCAAATTCCCACATTTAACACCAATATCCCACATTTTGCCCCCAAAATCCCGCGACTTCCCCCAAAATCCCCCGGTTTTGCCCCAAATTCCTGCATTTTGCACCAAAATCCCACATTTTGACCCCAAAATCCCCCGGTTTTGCCCCAAATTCCTGCATTTTGCACCAAAATCCCACAATTTGCCCCCCAAATCCCACGATTTTCCCCCAAATTCCCACATTTTGCCCCCCAAATCCTGCATTTTTGACACAAATCCCCACATTTTACACCCAAATCCCACATTTCGCCCCCAAAATCTCACGATTTCCCCCAAAACCCCCCATTTTTGACCTAAAACCCCACATTTTGCACCCAAAATCCTGCAATTTCCCCCTCAACATCCCACATTTTTCACCCAAATTCCCACATTTCACACCAATATCTCACATTTTGCCCGAAAATCCCGTGATTTCACCCCAAATTCCCCCATCTCGCCCCCCAAATGCTGCATTTTTGCCCCAAATTCCCACATTTTACACCAAATTCCCCCATTTTGCCCCCCAAATCCCACATTTTTGCCCCCAATTCCCACATTTCACACCAAATTCCAACATTTTGCCCCCAAAATCCCACAATTTCCCCCAAAATCCCCCATTTTTACCCTAAAACCCCATATTTTTACCCCAAATTCCCACATTTCACACCAATATCCCACATTTAGCCTTCCAAAATCCCACGATTTCCCCCCCAAAATCCCCCATTTTGCCCACAAATCCCGCATTTTTGCCCCAAATTCCCACATTTTACACCAAAATCCCATTTTCCCCCCAAAATCCCACATTTTTGCCCCAAATCCCGCATTTTTGCCCCAAATTCCAACATTTCACACCAAAATCCCACATTTTGCCCCCAAAATCCCACATTTTTGACTCAAATTCCCCCATTTTGCACCCAAATCCCGCATTTTTGACCCAAATCCCCGCATTTCGCACCAAGATCCAACATTTTGCCCCCAAAATCCCGCGATTTCCCCCCAAATTCCCCCATTTTCCCCCCAGAACCCTAACCCTAACCGTAACCCTAACCCTAACCCTAACCGTAACCTAACCCTAACCCTAACCTAACCCTAACCGTAACCCTAACTCTAACCCCAAAATCCCGCGATTTCCCCCCAAATTCCCACATTTTGCCCCGCAAATCCCACATTTTTGACCTGAATTCCCACATTTTGCCCCCAAAATCCCACATTTTTGCCCCCAAATCCCCCATTTTGCCCTCAAAATCCCCCATTTTTGCCCCAAATTCCTGCATTTTACACCAAAATCCCACATTTTTGCCCCAAATTCCCACATTTTACACCAAAATCCCCCATTTCGCCCCCAAAATCCCACATTTTTGACCCAAATCCCGCATTTTGGACCCAAATCCCCGCATTTCGCACCAAAACCCCCCATTTTGCCCCCAAAATACCGCGATTTCCCCCCAAATTCCCCCATTTTACCCCCCGAATTCCCACATTTTACACCAAAATCCCGCGATTCCCCCCAAATTCCCACATTTTGCCCCCCAAATCCCACATTTTTGCCCCAAATCCTGCATTTTTGCCCCAAATTCCCGCATTTTGCCCCCAAAATCCCACATTTTTGACCCAAATCCCACATTTTTTCCCCAAATTCCCCCATTTTGCCCCCAAATCCCGCATTTTTGACCCAAATCCCTGCATTTCGCACCAAGATCCAAAATTTTGCCCCCAAAATCCCGCGATTTCCCCCGAAATCCCACATTTTTGCCCCAAATTCCCACGTTTTACACCAAAATCCCACATTTGTCCCCCAAATCCCACGATTTCCCCCCAAATCCCCCATTTTGCCCCCCAAATCCCCCATTTTTCCCCCAAATTCCCACATTTCACACCAATATCCCACATTTTGCCCCCCAAATTCCGCGATTTCCCCCCAAATCCCCCATTTTTACCCTAAAACCGCACATTTTGCCCCCAAAATCCTGCAATTTCCCCCAAAAATCCCCGATTTTTGCCCCAAATTCCTGCATTTTGCACCAAAATCCCACATTTTGCCCCCAAAATCCCACGATTTCCCCTCAAATTCCCCCATTTTTGCCCCAAATTCACCCATTTCGCTCGACAAATCTCGCATTTTTGCCCCAAAATCCCACGATTTCCCCCCAAATCCCCCCGTTTCGCCCCCCAAAATCCCACATTTTTGACCCAAATCCCCACATTTTACACCAAAATCCCACATTTTGCCCCCCAAATCCCACATTTTTCCCCAAATTCCCCCATTTTGCCCCCAAATCACGCATTTTTGAACCCAAACCCCGCATTTCGCACCAAATTCCCCCATTTTGCCCCCAAAATCCCGCGATTTCCCCCCAAATTCCCCCATTTTGCCCCGCAAATCCCACATTTTTGACCTGAATTCCCACATTTTACACCAAAATCTCACATTTTGCCCCCAAAATCCCACATTTTTGCCCCCAAATCCCCCAATTTCGCCCCCAAAATCCCACATTTTTGCCCCAAATTCCCACATTTCACACCAAATTCCCCCATTTTCCCCCCAAATCCCACATTTTTGCCCCAAATTCCCACATTTCACACCAAATTCCCCCATTTTGCCCCCCAAATCCCACATTTTTCCCCCAAATTCCCACATTTAACACCAATATCCCACATTTTGCCCCCAAAATCCCGCGACTTCCCCCAAAATCCCCCGGTTTTGCCCCAAATTCCTGCATTTTGCACCAAAATCCCACATTTTGACCCCAAAATCCCCCGGTTTTGCCCCAAATTCCTGCATTTTGCACCAAAATCCCACAATTTGCCCCCCAAATCCCACGATTTTCCCCCAAATTCCCACATTTTGCCCCCCAAATCCTGCATTTTTGACACAAATCCCCACATTTTACACCCAAATCCCACATTTCGCCCCCAAAATCTCACGATTTCCCCCAAAACCCCCCATTTTTGACCTAAAACCCCACATTTTGCACCCAAAATCCTGCAATTTCCCCCTCAACATCCCACATTTTTCACCCAAATTCCCACATTTCACACCAATATCTCACATTTTGCCCGAAAATCCCGTGATTTCACACCAAATTCCCCCATCTCGCCCCCCAAATGCTGCATTTTTGCCCCAAATTCCCACATTTTACACCAAATTCCCCCATTTTGCCCCCCAAATCCCACATTTTTGCCCCCAATTCCCACATTTCACACCAAATTCCAACATTTTGCCCCCAAAATCCCACAATTTCCCCCAAAATCCCCCATTTTTACCCTAAAACCCCATATTTTTACCCCAAATTCCCACATTTCACACCAATATCCCACATTTAGCCTTCCAAAATCCCACGATTTCCCCCCCAAAATCCCCCATTTTGCCCACAAATCCCGCATTTTTGCCCCAAATTCCCACATTTTACACCAAAATCCCATTTTCCCACCAAAATCCCACATTTTTGCCCCAAATCCCGCATTTTTGCCCCAAATTCCAACATTTTACACCAAAATCCCACATTTTGCACCCAAATCCCACATTTTTGACCCAAATCCCCGCATTTCGCACCAAGATCCAACATTTTGCCCCCAAAATCCCGCGATTTCCCCCCAAATTCCCCCATTTTCCCCCCAGAACCCTAACCCTAACCCTAACCGTAACCCTAACCCTAACCGTAACCTAACCCTAACCCTAACCTAACCCTAACCGTAACCCTAACTCTAACCCCAAAATCCCGCGATTTCCCCCCAAATTCCCACATTTTGCCCCGCAAATCCCACATTTTTGACCTGAATTCCCACATTTTGCCCCCAAAATCCCACATTTTTGCCCCCAAATCCCCCATTTTGCCCTCAAAATCCCCCATTTTTGCCCCAAATTCCTGCATTTTACACCAAAATCCCACATTTTTGCCCCAAATTCCCACATTTTACACCAAAATCCCCCATTTCGCCCCCAAAATCCCACATTTTTGACCCAAATCCTGCATTTTTGACCCAAATCCCCGCATTTCGCACCAAAACCCCCCATTTTGCCCCCAAAATACCGCGATTTCCCCCCAAATTCCCCCATTTTACCCCCCGAATTCCCACATTTTACACCAAAATCCCGCGATTCCCCCCAAATTCCCACATTTTGCCCCCCAAATCCCACATTTTTGCCCCAAATCCTGCATTTTTGCCCCAAATTCCCGCATTTTGCCCCCAAAATCCCACATTTTTGACCCAAATCCCACATTTTTTCCCCAAATTCCCCCATTTTGCCCCCAAATCCCGCATTTTTGACCCAAATCCCTGCATTTCGCACCAAGATCCAAAATTTTGCCCCCAAAATCCCGCGATTTCCCCCCAAATTCCCCCATTTTGCCCCGCAAATCCCACATTTTTGACCTGAATTCCCACATTTTACACCAAAATCTCACATTTTGCCCCCAAAATCCCACATTTTTGCCCCCAAATCCCCCAATTTCGCCCCCAAAATCCCACATTTTTGCCCCAAATTCCTGCATTTTACACCAAAATCCCCCATTTCGCCCCCAAAATCCCAATTTTTGACCCAAATTCCCCAATTTCGCCCCAAAATCACACATTTTTGCCCCAAAATCCTGTGATTTCCCCCCAAATTCCCCCGTTTCACCCCCCAAATCCCGCATTTTTGCCCCAAATTCCCACATTTCGCCACCAAAATCCCACATTTTGCCCCACAAATCCCACATTTTTGCCCCAAATTCCCACATTTTGCCCCCAAAATCCCGCGATTTCCCCCAAATTCCCCCATTTTTGCCCCAAATTACCCCATTTCGCACGAAATTCCCGCATTTTTGCCCCAAATTCCCCCGTTTTGCCCCCTATATCCAAAATTTTTGACACAAATTCCCACATTTCGCCCCCCAAATCCCCCATTTTACACCAAAATCCTGCGATTTCCCCCCAAATTCCCCCATTTTCCCCCCAAATCCCACATTTTTGCCCCAAATTCCCACATTTCACACCAAATTCCCCCATTTTGCCCCCCAAATCCCACATTTTTCCCCCAAATTCCCACATTTAACACCAATATCCCACATTTTGCCCCCAAAATCCCGCGACTTCCCCCAAAATCCCCCGGTTTTGCCCCAAATTCCTGCATTTTGCACCAAAATCCCACATTTTGACCCCAAAATCCCCCGGTTTTGCCCCAAATTCCTGCATTTTGCACCAAAATCCCACAATTTGCCCCCCAAATCCCACGATTTTCCCCCAAATTCCCACATTTTGCCCCCCAAATCCTGCATTTTTGACACAAATCCCCACATTTTACACCCAAATCCCACATTTCGCCCCCAAAATCTCACGATTTCCCCCAAAACCCCCCATTTTTGACCTAAAACCCCACATTTTGCACCCAAAATCCTGCAATTTCCCCCTCAACATCCCACATTTTTCACCCAAATTCCCACATTTCACACCAATATCTCACATTTTGCCCGAAAATCCCGTGATTTCACCCCAAATTCCCCCATCTCGCCCCCCAAATGCTGCATTTTTGCCCCAAATTCCCACATTTTACACCAAATTCCCCCATTTTGCCCCCCAAATCCCACATTTTTGCCCCCAATTCCCACATTTCACACCAAATTCCAACATTTTGCCCCCAAAATCCCACAATTTCCCCCAAAATCCCCCATTTTTACCCTAAAACCCCATATTTTTACCCCAAATTCCCACATTTCACACCAATATCCCACATTTAGCCTTCCAAAATCCCACGATTTCCCCCCCAAAATCCCCCATTTTGCCCACAAATCCCGCATTTTTGCCCCAAATTCCCACATTTTACACCAAAATCCCATTTTCCCCCCAAAATCCCACATTTTTGCCCCAAATCCCGCATTTTTGCCCCAAATTCCAACATTTTACACCAAAATCCCACATTTTGCACCCAAATCCCACATTTTTGACCCAAATCCCCGCATTTCGCACCAAGATCCAACATTTTGCCCCCAAAATCCCGCGATTTCCCCCCAAATTCCCCCATTTTCCCCCCAGAACCCTAACCCTAACCCTAACCGTAACCCTAACCCTAACCGTAACCTAACCCTAACCCTAACCTAACCCTAACCGTAACCCTAACTCTAACCCCAAAATCCCGCGATTTCCCCCCAAATTCCCACATTTTGCCCCGCAAATCCCACATTTTTGACCTGAATTCCCACATTTTGCCCCCAAAATCCCACATTTTTGCCCCCAAATCCCCCATTTTGCCCTCAAAATCCCCCATTTTTGCCCCAAATTCCTGCATTTTACACCAAAATCCCACATTTTTGCCCCAAATTCCCACATTTTACACCAAAATCCCCCATTTCGCCCCCAAAATCCCACATTTTTGACCCAAATCCCGCATTTTTGACCCAAATCCCCGCATTTCGCACCAAAACCCCCCATTTTGCCCCCAAAATACCGCGATTTCCCCCCAAATTCCCCCATTTTACCCCCCGAATTCCCACATTTTACACCAAAATCCCGCGATTCCCCCCAAATTCCCACATTTTGCCCCCCAAATCCCACATTTTTGCCCCAAATCCTGCATTTTTGCCCCAAATTCCCGCATTTTGCCCCCAAAATCCCACATTTTTGACCCAAATCCCACATTTTTTCCCCAAATTCCCCCATTTTGCCCCCAAATCCCGCATTTTTGACCCAAATCCCTGCATTTCGCACCAAGATCCAAAATTTTGCCCCCAAAATCCCGCGATTTCCCCCGAAATCCCACATTTTTGCCCCAAATTCCCACGTTTTACACCAAAATCCCACATTTGGCCCCCAAATCCCACGATTTCCCCCCAAATCCCCCATTTTGCCCCCCAAATCCCCCATTTTTCCCCCAAATTCCCACATTTCACACCAATATCCCACATTTTGCCCCCCAAATTCCGCGATTTCCCCCCAAATCCCCCATTTTTACCCTAAAACCGCACATTTTGCCCCCAAAATCCTGCAATTTCCCCCAAAAATCCCCGATTTTTGCCCCAAATTCCTGCATTTTGCACCAAAATCCCACATTTTGCCCCCAAAATCCCACGATTTCCCCTCAAATTCCCCCATTTTTGCCCCAAATTCACCCATTTCGCTCGACAAATCTCGCATTTTTGCCCCAAAATCCCACGATTTCCCCCCAAATCCCCCCGTTTCGCCCCCCAAAATCCCACATTTTTGACCCAAATCCCCACATTTTACACCAAAATCCCACATTTTGCCCCCAAATCCCACATTTTTGCCCCAAATTCCCACATTTCACACCAAATTCCCCCATTTTGCCCCCCAAATCCCACATTTTTCCCCCAAATTCCCACATTTAACACCAATATCCCACATTTTGCCCCCAAAATCCCGCGACTTCCCCCAAAATCCCCCGGTTTTGCCCCAAATTCCTGCATTTTGCACCAAAATCCCACATTTTGACCCCAAAGTCCCCCGGTTTTGCCCCAAATTCCTGCATTTTGCACCAAAATCCCACAATTTGCCCCCCAAATCCCACGATTTTCCCCCAAATTCCCACATTTTGCCCCCCAAATCCTGCATTTTTGACACAAATCCCCACATTTTACACCCAAATCCCACATTTCGCCCCCAAAATCTCACGATTTCCCCCAAAACCCCCCATTTTTGACCTAAAACCCCACATTTTGCACCCAAAATCCTGCAATTTCCCCCTCAACATCCCACATTTTTCACCCAAATTCCCACATTTCACACCAATATCTCACATTTTGCCCGAAAATCCCGTGATTTCACCCCAAATTCCCCCATCTCGCCCCCCAAATCCCGCATTTTTGCCCCAAATTCCCACATTTTACACCAAATTCCCCCATTTTGCCCCCCAAATCCCACATTTTTGCCCCCAATTCCCACATTTCACACCAAATTCCAACATTTTGCCCCCAAAATCCCACAATTTCCCCCAAAATCCCCCATTTTTACCCTAAAACCCCATATTTTTACCACAAATTCCCACATTTCACACCAATATCCCACATTTAGCCTTCCAAAATCCCACGATTTCCCCCCCAAAATCCCCCATTTTGCCCACAAATCCCGCATTTTTGCCCCAAATTCCCACATTTTACACCAAAATCCCATTTTCCCACCAAAATCCCACATTTTTGCCCCCAAATCCCCCAATTTTGCCCCCAAAATCCCACATTTTTGACTCAAATTCCCCCATTTTGCACCCAAATCCCGCATTTTTGACCCAAATCCCCGCATTTCGCACCAAGATCCAACATTTTGCCCCCAAAATCCCGCGATTTCCCCCCAAATTCCCCCATTTTCCCCCCAGAACCCTAACCCTAACCGTAACCCTAACCCTAACCCTAACCGTAACCTAACCCTAACCCTAACCTAACCCTAACCGTAACCCTAACTCTAACCCCAAAATCCCGCGATTTCCCCCCAAATTCCCACATTTTGCCCCGCAAATCCCACATTTTTGACCTGAATTCCCACATTTTGCCCCCAAAATCCCACATTTTTGCCCCCAAATCCCCCATTTTGCCCTCAAAATCCCCCAATTTTGCCCCAAATTCCTGCATTTTACACCAAAATCCCACATTTTTGCCCCAAATTCCCACATTTTACACCAAAATCCCCCATTTCGCCCCCAAAATCCCACATTTTTGACCCAAATCCCGCATTTTTGACCCAAATCCCCGCATTTCGCACCAAAACCCCCCATTTTGCCCCCAAAATACCGCGATTTCCCCCCAAATTCCCCCATTTTACCCCCCGAATTCCCACATTTTACACCAAAATCCCGCGATTCCCCCCAAATTCCCACATTTTGCCCCCCAAATCCCACATTTTTGCCCCAAATCCTGCATTTTTGCCCCAAATTCCCGCATTTTGCCCCCAAAATCCCACATTTTTGACCCAAATCCCACATTTTTCCCCAAATTCCCCCATTTTGCCCCCAAATCCCGCATTTTTGACCCAAATCCCTGCATTTCGCACCAAGATCCAAAATTTTGCCCCCAAAATCCCGCGATTTCCCCCGAAATCCCACATTTTTGCCCCAAATTCCCATGTTTTACACCAAAATCCCACATTTGGCCCCCAAATCCCACGATTTCCCCCCAAATCCCCCATTTTGCCCCCCAAATCCCCCATTTTTCCCCCAAATTCCCACATTTCACACCAATATCCCACATTTTGCCCCCCAAATTCCGCGATTTCCCCCCAAATCCCCCATTTTTACCCTAAAACCGCACATTTTGCCCCCAAAATCCCGCGATTTCCCCCGAAATCCCACATTTTTGCCCCAAATTCCTGCATTTTGCACCAAAATCCCACATTTTGCCCCCAAAATCCCACGATTTCCCCTCAAATTCCCCCATTTTTGCCCCAAATTCACCCATTTCGCTCGACAAATCTCGCATTTTTGCCCCAAAATCCCACGATTTCCCCCAAATCCCCCCGTTTCGCCCCCCAAAATCCCACATTTTTGACCCAAATCCCCACATTTTACACCAAAAACCCACATTTTGCCCCCCAAATCCCACATTTTTCCCCAAATTCCCCCATTTTGCCCCCAAATCACGCATTTTTGAACCCAAACCCCGCATTTCGCACCAAATTCCCCCATTTTGCCCCCAAAATCCCGCGATTTCCCCCCAAATTCCCCCATTTTGCCCCGCAAATCCCACATTTTTGACCTGAATTCCCACATTTTACACCAAAATCTCACATTTTGCCCCCAAAATCCCACATTTTTGCCCCCAAATCCCCCAATTTCGCCCCCAAAATCCCACATTTTTGCCCCAAATTCCCACATTTCACACCAAATTCCCCCATTTTCCCCCCAAATCCCACATTTTTGCCCCAAATTCCCACATTTCACACCAAATTCCCCCATTTTGCCCCCCAAATCCCACATTTTTCCCCCAAATTCCCACATTTAACACCAATATCCCACATTTTGCCCCCAAAATCCCGCGACTTCCCCCAAAATCCCCCGGTTTTGCCCCAAATTCCTGCATTTTGCACCAAAATCCCACATTTTGACCCCAAAATCCCCAGGTTTTGCCCCAAATTCCTGCATTTTGCACCCAAATCCCACATTTTGACCCCAAAATCCCACGATTTTCCCCCAAATTCCCACATTTTGCCCCCCAAATCCTGCATTTTTGACACAAATCCCCACATTTTACACCCAAATCCCACATTTCGCCCCCAAAATCTCACAATTTCCCCCAAAACCCCCCATTTTTGACCTAAAACCCCACATTTTGCACCCAAAATCCTGCAATTTCCCCCTCAACATCCCACATCTTTCACCCAAATTCCCACATTTCACACCAATATCTCACATTTTGCCCGAAAATCCCGTGATTTCACCCCAAATTCCCCCATCTCGCCCCCCAAATGCTGCATTTTTGCCCCAAATTCCCACATTTTACACCAAATTCCCCCATTTTGCCCCCCAAATCCCACATTTTTGCCCCCAATTCCCACATTTCACACCAAATTCCAACATTTTGCCCCCAAAATCCCACAATTTCCCCCAAAATCCCCCATTTTTACCCTAAACCCCCATATTTTTACCCCAAATTCCCACATTTCACACCAATATCCCACATTTAGCCTTCCAAAATCCCACGATTTCCCCCCCAAAATCCCCCATTTTGCCCACAAATCCCGCATTTTTGCCCCAAATTCCCACATTTTACACCAAAATCCCATTTTCCCACCAAAATCCCACATTTTTGCCCCAAATCCCGCATTTTTGCCCCAAATTCCAACATTTTACACCAAAATCCCACATTTTGCACCCAAATCCCGCATTTTTGACCCAAATCCCCGCATTTCGCACCAAGATCCAACATTTTGCCCCCAAAATCCCGCGATTTCCCCCCAAATTCCCCCATTTTCCCCCCAGAACCCTAACCCTAACCGTAACCCTAACCCTAACCCTAACCGTAACCTAACCCTAACCCTAACCTAACCCTAACCGTAACCCTAACTCTAACCCCAAAATCCCGCGATTTCCCCCCAAATTCCCACATTTTGCCCCGCAAATCCCACATTTTTGACCTGAATTCCCACATTTTGCCCCCAAAATCCCACATTTTTGCCCCCAAATCCCCCATTTTGCCCTCAAAATCCCCCATTTTTGCCCCAAATTCCTGCATTTTACACCAAAATCCCACAATTTGCCCCCCAAATCCCACGATTTTCCCCCAAATTCCCACATTTTGCCCCCCAAATCCTGCATTTTTGACACAAATCCCCACATTTTACACCCAAATCCCACATTTCGCCCCCAAAATCTCACGATTTCCCCCAAAACCCCCCATTTTTGACCTAAAACCCCACATTTTGCACCCAAAATCCTGCAATTTCCCCCTCAACATCCCACATTTTTCACCCAAATTCCCACATTTCACACCAATATCTCACATTTTGCCCCAAAATCCCGTGATTTCACCCCAAATTCCCCCATCTCGCCCCCCAAATGCTGCATTTTTGCCCCAAATTCCCACATTTTACATCAAATTCCCCCATTTTGCCCCCCAAATCCCACATTTTTGCCCCCAATTCCCACATTTCACACCAAATTCCAACATTTTGCCCCCAAAATCCCACAATTTCCCCCAAAATCCCCCATTTTTACCCTAAAACCCCATATTTTTACCCCAAATTCCCACATTTCACACCAATATCCCACATTTAGCCTTCCAAAATCCCACGATTTCCCCCCCAAAATCCCCCATTTTGCCCACAAATCCCGCATTTTTGCCCCAAATTCCCACATTTTACACCAAAATCCCATTTTCCCCCCAAAATCCCACATTTTTGCCCCAAATCCCGCATTTTTGCCCCAAATTCCAACATTTTACACCAAAATCCCACATTTTGCCCCCAAAATCCCACATTTTTGACCCAAATTCCCCCATTTTGCACCCAAATCCCGCATTTTTGACCCAAATCCCCGCATTTCGCACCAAGATCCAACATTTTGCCCCCAAAATCCCGCGATTTCCCCCCAAATTCCCCCATTTTCCCCCCAGAACCCTAACCCTAACCCTAACCGTAACCCTAACCCTAACCCTAACCCTAACCTAACCCTAACCCTAACCTAAGCCTAACCGTAACCCTAACTCTAACCCCAAAATCCCGCGATTTCCCCCCAAATTCCCACATTTTGCCCCGCAAATCCCACATTTTTGACCTGAATTCCCACATTTTGCCCCCAAAATCCCACATTTTTGCCCCCAAATCCCCCATTTTGCCCTCAAAATCCCCCATTTTTGCCCCAAATTCCTGCATTTTACACCAAAATCCCACATTTTTGCCCCAAATTCCCACATTTTACACCAAAATCCCCCATTTCGCCCCCAAAATCCCACATTTTTGACCCAAATCCCGCATTTTGGACCCAAATCCCCGCATTTCGCACCAAAACCCCCCATTTTGCCCCCAAAATACCGCGATTTCCCCCCAAATTCCCCCATTTTACCCCCCGAATTCCCACATTTTACACCAAAATCCCGCGATTCCCCCCAAATTCCCACATTTTGCCCCCCAAATCCCACATTTTTGCCCCAAATCCTGCATTTTTGCCCCAAATTCCCGCATTTTGCCCCCAAAATCCCACATTTTTGACCCAAATCCCACATTTTTTCCCCAAATTCCCCCATTTTGCCCCCAAATCCCGCATTTTTGACCCAAATCCCTGCATTTCGCACCAAGATCCAAAATTTTGCCCCCAAAATCCCGCGATTTCCCCCGAAATCCCACATTTTTGCCCCAAATTCCCACGTTTTACACCAAAATCCCACATTTGGCCCCCAAATCCCACGATTTCCCCCCAAATCCCCCATTTTGCCCCCCAAATCCCCCATTTTTCCCCCAAATTCCCACATTTCACACCAATATCCCACATTTTGCCCCCAAATTCCGCGATTTCCCCCCAAATCCCCCATTTTTACCCTAAAACCGCACATTTTGCCCCCAAAATCCTGCAATTTCCCCCAAAAATCCCCGATTTTTGCCCCAAATTCCTGCATTTTGCACCAAAATCCCACATTTTGCCCCCAAAATCCCACGATTTCCCCTCAAATTCCCCCATTTTTGCCCCAAATTCACCCATTTCGCTCGACAAATCTCGCATTTTTGCCCCAAAATCCCACGATTTCCCCCCAAATCCCCCCGTTTCGCCCCCCAAAATCCCACATTTTTGACCCAAATCCCCACATTTTACACCAAAATCCCACATTTTGCCCCCCAAATCCCACATTTTTCCCCAAATTCCCCCATTTTGCCCCCAAATCACGCATTTTTGAACCCAAACCCCGCATTTCGCACCAAATTCCCCCATTTTGCCCCCAAAATCCCGCGATTTCCCCCCAAATTCCCCCATTTTGCCCCGCAAATCCCACATTTTTGACCTGAATTCCCACATTTTACACCAAAATCTCACATTTTGCCCCCAAAATCCCACATTTTTGCCCCCAAATCCCCCAATTTCGCCCCCAAAATCCCACATTTTTGCCCCAAATTCCCACATTTCACACCAAATTCCCCCATTTTGCCCCCAAATCCCACATTTTTGCCCCAAATTCCCACATTTAACACCAATATCCCACATTTTGCCCCCAAAATCCCGCGACTTCCCCCAAAATCCCCCGGTTTTGCCCCAAATTCCTGCATTTTGCACCAAAATCCCACATTTTGACCCCAAAATCCCCCGGTTTTGCCCCAAATTCCTGCATTTTGCACCAAAATCCCACATTTTGACCCCAAAATCCCACGATTTTCCCCCAAATTCCCACATTTTGCCCCCCAAATCCTGCATTTTTGACACAAATCCCCACATTTTACACCAAAATCCCCCATTTCGCCCCCAAAATCCCAATTTTTGACCCAAATTCCCCAATTTCGCCCCAAAATCACACATTTTTGCCCCAAAATCCTGTGATTTCCCCCCAAATTCCCCCGTTTCACCCCCCAAATCCCGCATTTTTGCCCCAAATTCCCACATTTCGCCACCAAAATCCCACATTTTGCCCCACAAATCCCACATTTTTGCCCCAAATTCCCACATTTTGCCCCCAAAATCCCGCGATTTCCCCCAAATTCCCCCATTTTTGCCCCAAATTACCCCATTTCGCAACAAATTCCCGCATTTTTGCCCCAAATTCCCCCGTTTTGCCCCCCATATCCAAAATTTTTGACACAAATTCCCACATTTCGCCCCCCAAATCCCCCATTTTACACCAAAATCCCGCGATTTCCCCCCAAATTCCCCCATTTTCCCCCCAAATCCCACATTTTTGCCCCAAATTCCCACATTTCACACCAAATTCCCCCATTTTGCCCCCCAAATCCCACATTTTTCCCCCAAATTCCCACATTTAACACCAATATCCCACATTTTGCCCCCAAAATCCCGCGACTTCCCCCAAAATCCCCCGGTTTTGCCCCAAATTCCTGCATTTTGCACCAAAATCCCACATTTTGACCCCAAAATCCCCCGGGTTTGCCCCAAATTCCTGCATTTTGCACCCAAATCCCACATTTTGCCCCCCAAATCCCACGATTTTCCCCCAAATTCCCACATTTTGCCCCCCAAATCCTGCATTTTTGACACAAATCCCCACATTTTACACCCAAATCCCACATTTCGCCCCCAAAATCTCACGATTTCCCCCAAAACCCCCCATTTTTGACCTAAAACCCCACATTTTGCACCCAAAATCCTGCAATTTCCCCCTCAACATCCCACATTTTTCACCCAAATTCCCACATTTCACACCAATATCTCACATTTTGCCCCAAAATCCCGTGATTTCACCCCAAATTCCCCCATCTCGCCCCCCAAATGCTGCATTTTTGCTCCAAATTCCCACATTTTACATCAAATTCCCCTATTTTGCCCCCCAAATCCCACATTTTTGCCCCCAATTCCCACATTTCACACCAAATTCCAACATTTTGCCCCCAAAATCCCACAATTTCCCCCAAAATCCCCCATTTTTACCCTAAAACCCCATATTTTTACCCCAAATTCCCACATTTCACACCAATATCCCACATTTAGCCTTCCAAAATCCCACGATTTCCCCCCCAAAATCCCCCATTTTGCCCACAAATCCCGCATTTTTGCCCCAAATTCCCACATTTTACACCAAAATCCCATTTTCCCCCCAAAATCCCACATTTTTGCCCCAAATCCCGCATTTTTGCCCCAAATTCCAACATTTCACACCAAAATCCCACATTTTGCCCCCAAAATCCCACATTTTTGACCCAAATTCCCCCATTTTGCACCCAAATCCCGCATTTTTGACCCAAATCCCCGCATTTCGCACCAAGATCCAACATTTTGCCCCCAAAATCCCGCGATTTCCCCCCAAATTCCCCCATTTTCCCCCCAGAACCCTAACCCTAACCCTAACCGTAACCCTAACCCTAACCCTAACCCTAACCTAACCCTAACCCTAACCTAAGCCTAACCGTAACCCTAACTCTAACCCCAAAATCCCGCGATTTCCCCCCAAATTCCCACATTTTGCCCCGCAAATCCCACATTTTTGACCTGAATTCCCACATTTTGCCCCCAAAATCCCACATTTTTGCCCCCAAATCCCCCATTTTGCCCTCAAAATCCCCCATTTTTGCCCCAAATTCCTGCATTTTACACCAAAATCCCACATTTTTGCCCCAAATTCCCACATTTTACACCAAAATCCCCCATTTCGCCCCCAAAATCCCACATTTTTGACCCAAATCCCGCATTTTGGACCCAAATCCCCGCATTTCGCACCAAAACCCCCCATTTTGCCCCCAAAATACCGCGATTTCCCCCCAAATTCCCCCATTTTACCCCCCGAATTCCCACATTTTACACCAAAATCCCGCGATTCCCCCCAAATTCCCACATTTTGCCCCCCAAATCCCACATTTTTGCCCCAAATCCTGCATTTTTGCCCCAAATTCCCGCATTTTGCCCCCAAAATCCCACATTTTTGACCCAAATCCCACATTTTTTCCCCAAATTCCCCCATTTTGCCCCCAAATCCCGCATTTTTGACCCAAATCCCTGCATTTCGCACCAAGATCCAAAATTTTGCCCCCAAAATCCCGCGATTTCCCCCGAAATCCCACATTTTTGCCCCAAATTCCCACGTTTTACACCAAAATCCCACATTTGTCCCCCAAATCCCACGATTTCCCCCCAAATCCCCCATTTTGCCCCCCAAATCCCCCATTTTTCCCCCAAATTCCCACATTTCACACCAATATCCCACATTTTGCCCCCCAAATTCCGCGATTTCCCCCCAAATCCCCCATTTTTACCCTAAAACCGCACATTTTGCCCCCAAAATCCTGCAATTTCCCCCAAAAATCCCCGATTTTTGCCCCAAATTCCTGCATTTTGCACCAAAATCCCACATTTTGCCCCCAAAATCCCACGATTTCCCCTCAAATTCCCCCATTTTTGCCCCAAATTCACCCATTTCGCTCGACAAATCTCGCATTTTTGCCCCAAAATCCCACGATTTCCCCCCAAATCCCCCCGTTTCGCCCCCCAAAATCCCACATTTTTGACCCAAATCCCCACATTTTACACCAAAATCCCACATTTTGCCCCCCAAATCCCACATTTTTCCCCAAATTCCCCCATTTTGCCCCCAAATCACGCATTTTTGAACCCAAACCCCGCATTTCGCACCAAATTCCCCCATTTTGCCCCCAAAATCCCGCGATTTCCCCCCAAATTCCCCCATTTTGCCCCGCAAATCCCACATTTTTGACCTGAATTCCCACATTTTACACCAAAATCTCACATTTTGCCCCCAAAATCCCACATTTTTGCCCCCAAATCCCCCAATTTCGCCCCCAAAATCCCACATTTTTGCCCCAAATTCCCACATTTCACACCAAATTCCCCCATTTTGCCCCCAAATCCCACATTTTTGCCCCAAATTCCCACATTTAACACCAATATCCCACATTTTGCCCCCAAAATCCCGCGACTTCCCCCAAAATCCCCCGGTTTTGCCCCAAATTCCTGCATTTTGCACCAAAATCCCACATTTTGACCCCAAAATCCCCCGGTTTTGCCCCAAATTCCTGCATTTTGCACCAAAATCCCACATTTTGACCCCAAAATCCCACGATTTTCCCCCAAATTCCCACATTTTGCCCCCCAAATCCTGCATTTTTGACACAAATCCCCACATTTTACACCCAAATCCCACATTTCGCCCCCAAAATCTCACGATTTCCCCCAAAACCCCCCATTTTTGACCTAAAACCCCACATTTTGCACCCAAAATCCTGCAATTTCCCCCTCAACATCCCACATTTTTCACCCAAATTCCCACATTTCACACCAATATCTCACATTTTGCCCCAAAATCCCGTGATTTCACCCCAAATTCCCCCATCTCGCCCCCCAAATGCTGCATTTTTGCCCCAAATTCCCACATTTTACATCAAATTCCCCCATTTTGCCCCCCAAATCCCACATTTTTGCCCCCAATTCCCACATTTCACACCAAATTCCAACATTTTGCCCCCAAAATCCCACAATTTCCCCCAAAATCCCCCATTTTTACCCTAAAACCCCATATTTTTACCCCAAATTCCCACATTTCACACCAATATCCCACATTTAGCCTTCCAAAATCCCACGATTTCCCCCCCAAAATCCCCCATTTTGCCCACAAATCCCACATTTTTGCCCCAAATTCCCACATTTTACACCAAAATCCCATTTTCCCCCCAAAATCCCACATTTTTGCCCCAAATCCCGCATTTTTGCCCCAAATTCCAACATTTCACACCAAAATCCCACATTTTGCCCCCAAAATCCCACATTTTTGACCCAAATTCCCCCATTTTGCACCCAAATCCCGCATTTTTGACCCAAATCCCCGCATTTCGCACCAAGATCCAACATTTTGCCCCCAAAATCCCGCGATTTCCCCCCAAATTCCCCCATTTTCCCCCCAGAACCCTAACCCTAACCCTAACCGTAACCCTAACCCTAACCCTAACCCTAACCTAACCCTAACCCTAACCTAAGCCTAACCATAACCCTAACTCTAACCCCAAAATCCCGCGATTTCCCCCCAAATTCCCACATTTTGCCCCGCAAATCCCACATTTTTGACCTGAATTCCCACATTTTGCCCCCAAAATCCCACATTTTTGCCCCCAAATCCCCCATTTTGCCCTCAAAATCCCCCATTTTTGCCCCAAATTCCTGCATTTTACACCAAAATCCCACATTTTTGCCCCAAATTCCCACATTTTACACCAAAATCCCCCATTTCGCCCCCAAAATCCCACATTTTTGACCCAAATCCCGCATTTTGGACCCAAATCCCCGCATTTCGCACCAAAACCCCCCATTTTGCCCCCAAAATACCGCGATTTCCCCCCAAATTCCCCCATTTTACCCCCCGAATTCCCACATTTTACACCAAAATCCCGCGATTCCCCCCAAATTCCCACATTTTGCCCCCCAAATCCCACATTTTTGCCCCAAATCCTGCATTTTTGCCCCAAATTCCCGCATTTTGCCCCCAAAATCCCACATTTTTGACCCAAATCCCACATTTTTTCCCCAAATTCCCCCATTTTGCCCCCAAATCCCGCATTTTTGACCCAAATCCCTGCATTTCGCACCAAGATCCAAAATTTTGCCCCCAAAATCCCGCGATTTCCCCCGAAATCCCACATTTTTGCCCCAAATTCCCACGTTTTACACCAAAATCCCACATTTGGCCCCCAAATCCCACGATTTCCCCCCAAATCCCCCATTTTGCCCCCCAAATCCCCCATTTTTCCCCCAAATTCCCACATTTCACACCAATATCCCACATTTTGCCCCCCAAATTCCGCGATTTCCCCCCAAATCCCCCATTTTTACCCTAAAACCGCACATTTTGCCCCCAAAATCCTGCAATTTCCCCCAAAAATCCCCGATTTTTGCCCCAAATTCCTGCATTTTGCACCAAAATCCCACATTTTGCCCCCAAAATCCCACGATTTCCCCTCAAATTCCCCCATTTTTGCCCCAAATTCACCCATTTCGCTCGACAAATCTCGCATTTTTGCCCCAAAATCCCACGATTTCCCCCCAAATCCCCCCGTTTCGCCCCCCAAAATCCCACATTTTTGACCCAAATCCCCACATTTTACACCAAAATCCCACATTTTGCCCCCCAAATCCCACATTTTTCCCCAAATTCCCCCATTTTGCCCCCAAATCACGCATTTTTGAACCCAAACCCCGCATTTCGCACCAAATTCCCCCATTTTGCCCCCAAAATCCCGCGATTTCCCCCCAAATTCCCCCATTTTGCCCCGCAAATCCCACATTTTTGACCTGAATTCCCACATTTTACACCAAAATCTCACATTTTGCCCCCAAAATCCCACATTTTTGCCCCCAAATCCCCCAATTTCGCCCCCAAAATCCCACATTTTTGCCCCAAATTCCCACATTTCACACCAAATTCCCCCATTTTGCCCCCAAATCCCACATTTTTGCCCCAAATTCCCACATTTAACACCAATATCCCACATTTTGCCCCCAAAATCCCGCGACTTCCCCCAAAATCCCCCGGTTTTGCCCCAAATTCCTGCATTTTGCACCAAAATCCCACATTTTGACCCCAAAATCCCCCGGTTTTGCCCCAAATTCCTGCATTTTGCACCAAAATCCCACATTTTGACCCCAAAATCCCACGATTTTCCCCCAAATTCCCACATTTTGCCCCCCAAATCCTGCATTTTTGACACAAATCCCCACATTTTACACCAAAATCCCCCATTTCGCCCCCAAAATCCCAATTTTTGACCCAAATTCCCCAATTTCGCCCCAAAATCACACATTTTTGCCCCAAAATCCTGTGATTTCCCCCCAAATTCCCCCGTTTCACCCCCCAAATCCCGCATTTTTGCCCCAAATTCCCACATTTCGCCACCAAAATCCCACATTTTGCCCCACAAATCCCACATTTTTGCCCCAAATTCCCACATTTTGCCCCCAAAATCCCGCGATTTCCCCCAAATTCCCCCATTTTTGCCCCAAATTACCCCATTTCGCAACAAATTCCTGCATTTTTGCCCCAAATTCCCCCGTTTTGCCCCCCATATCCAAAATTTTTGACACAAATTCCCACATTTCGCCCCCCAAATCCCGCATTTTACACCAAAATCCCGCGATTTCCCCCCAAATTCCCCCATTTTCCCCCCAAATCCCACATTTTTGCCCCAAATTCCCACATTTCACACCAAATTCCCCCATTTTGCCCCCCAAATCCCACATTTTTCCCCCAAATTCCCACATTTAACACCAATATCCCACATTTTGCCCCCAAAATCCCACGATTTCCCCACAAATCCCCCATTTTTGCCCCAAATTCCTGCATTTTGCACCAAAATCCCACAATTTACCCCCAAAATCCCACATTTTTGCCCCAAATTCCTGCATTTTGCACCCAAATCCCACATTTTGCCCCCCAAATCCCACGATTTTCCCCCAAATTCCCACATTTTGCCCCCCAAATCCTGCATTTTTGACACAAATCCCCACATTTTACACCCAAATCCCACATTTCGCCCCCAAAATCTCACGATTTCCCCCAAAACCCCCCATTTTTGACCTAAAACCCCACATTTTGCACCCAAAATCCTGCAATTTCCCCCTCAACATCCCACATTTTTCACCCAAATTCCCACATTTCACACCAATATCTCACATTTTGCCCCAAAATCCCGTGATTTCACCCCAAATTCCCCCATCTCGCCCCCCAAATGCTGCATTTTTGCCCCAAATTCCCACATTTTACATCAAATTCCCCCATTTTGCCCCCCAAATCCCACATTTTTGCCCCCAATTCCCACATTTCACACCAAATTCCAACATTTTGCCCCCAAAATCCCACAATTTCCCCCAAAATCCCCCATTTTTACCCTAAAACCCCATATTTTTACCCCAAATTCCCACATTTCACACCAATATCCCACATTTAGCCTTCCAAAATCCCACGATTTCCCCCCCAAAATCCCCCATTTTGCCCACAAATCCCGCATTTTTGCCCCAAATTCCCACATTTTACACCAAAATCCCATTTTCCCCCCAAAATCCCACATTTTTGCCCCAAATCCCGCATTTTTGCCCCAAATTCCAACATTTCACACCAAAATCCCACATTTTGCCCCCAAAATCCCACATTTTTGACCCAAATTCCCCCATTTTGCACCCAAATCCCGCATTTTTGACCCAAATCCCCGCATTTCGCACCAAGATCCAACATTTTGCCCCCAAAATCCCGCGATTTCCCCCCAAATTCCCCCATTTTCCCCCCAGAACCCTAACCCTAACCCTAACCGTAACCCTAACCCTAACCCTAACCCTAACCTAACCCTAACCCTAACCTAAGCCTAACCGTAACCCTAACTCTAACCCCAAAATCCCGCGATTTCCCCCCAAATTCCCACATTTTGCCCCCAAAATCCCACATTTTTGACCTGAATTCCCACATTTTGCCCCCAAAATCCCACATTTTTGCCCCCAAATCCCCCATTTTGCCCTCAAAATCCCCCATTTTTGCCCCAAATTCCTGCATTTTACACCAAAATCCCACATTTTTGCCCCAAATTCCCACATTTTACACCAAAATCCCCCATTTCGCCCCCAAAATCCCACATTTTTGACCCAAATCCCGCATTTTGGACCCAAATCCCCGCATTTCGCACCAAAACCCCCCATTTTGCCCCCAAAATACCGCGATTTCCCCCCAAATTCCCCCATTTTACCCCCCGAATTCCCACATTTTACACCAAAATCCCGCGATTCCCCCCAAATTCCCACATTTTGCCCCCCAAATCCCACATTTTTGCCCCAAATCCTGCATTTTTGCCCCAAATTCCCGCATTTTGCCCCCAAAATCCCACATTTTTGACCCAAATCCCACATTTTTTCCCCAAATTCCCCCATTTTGCCCCCAAATCCCGCATTTTTGACCCAAATCCCTGCATTTCGCACCAAGATCCAAAATTTTGCCCCCAAAATCCCGCGATTTCCCCCGAAATCCCACATTTTTGCCCCAAATTCCCACGTTTTACACCAAAATCCCACATTTGGCCCCCAAATCCCACGATTTCCCCCCAAATCCCCCATTTTGCCCCCCAAATCCCCCATTTTTGCCCCAAATTCCCACATTTCACACCAGTATCCCACATTTTGCCCCCCAAATTCCGCGATTTCCCCCCAAATCCCCCATTTTTACCCTAAAACCGCACATTTTGCCCCCAAAATCCTGCAATTTCCCCCAAAAATCCCCGATTTTTGCCCCAAATTCCTGCATTTTGCACCAAAATCCCACATTTTGCCCCCAAAATCCCACGATTTCCCCTCAAATTCCCCCATTTTTGCCCCAAATTCACCCATTTCGCTCGACAAATCTCGCATTTTTGCCCCAAAATCCCACGATTTCCCCCCAAATCCCCCCGTTTCGCCCCCCAAAATCCCACATTTTTGACCCAAATCCCCACATTTTACACCAAAATCCCACATTTTGCCCCCCAAATCCCACATTTTTCCCCAAATTCCCCCATTTTGCCCCCAAATCACGCATTTTTGAACCCAAACCCCGCATTTCGCACCAAATTCCCCCATTTTGCCCCCAAAATCCCGCGATTTCCCCCCAAATTCCCCCATTTTGCCCCGCAAATCCCACATTTTTGACCTGAATTCCCACATTTTACACCAAAATCTCACATTTTGCCCCCAAAATCCCACATTTTTGCCCCCAAATCCCCCAATTTCGCCCCCAAAATCCCACATTTTTGCCCCAAATTCCCACATTTCACACCAAATTCCCCCATTTTCCCCCCAAATCCCACATTTTTGCCCCAAATTCCCACATTTCACACCAAATTCCCCCATTTTGCCCCCCAAATCCCACATTTTTCCCCCAAATTCCCACATTTAACACCAATATCCCACATTTTGCCCCCAAAATCCCGCGACTTCCCCCAAAATCCCCCGGTTTTGCCCCAAATTCCTGCATTTTGCACCAAAATCCCACATTTTGACCCCAAAATCCCCCGGTTTTGCCCCAAATTCCTGCATTTTGCACCAAAATCCCACATTTTGACCCCAAAATCCCACGATTTTCCCCCAAATTCCCACATTTTGCCCCCCAAATCCTGCATTTTTGACACAAATCCCCACATTTTACACCCAAATCCCACATTTCGCCCCCAAAATCTCACGATTTCCCCCAAAACCCCCCATTTTTGACCTAAAACCCCACATTTTGCACCCAAAATCCTGCAATTTCCCCCTCAACACCCCACATTTTTCACCCAAATTCCCACATTTCACACCAATATCTCACATTTTGCCCGAAAATCCCGTGATTTCACACCAAATTCCCCCATCTCGCCCCCCAAATGCTGCATTTTTGCCCCAAATTCCCACATTTTACACCAAATTCCCCCATTTTGCCCCCCAAATCCCACATTTTTGCCCCCAATTCCCACATTTCACACCAAATTCCAACATTTTGCCCCCAAAATCCCACAATTTCCCCCAAAATCCCCCATTTTTACCCTAAAACCCCATATTTTTACCCCAAATTCCCACATTTCACACCAATATCCCACATTTAGCCTTCCAAAATCCCACGATTTCCCCCCCAAAATCCCCCATTTTGCCCACAAATCCCGCATTTTTGCCCCAAATTCCCACATTTTACACCAAAATCCCATTTTCCCACCAAAATCCCACATTTTTGCCCCAAATCCCGCATTTTTGCCCCAAATTCCAACATTTTACACCAAAATCCCACATTTTGCACCCAAATCCCGCATTTTTGACCCAAATCCCCGCATTTCGCACCAAGATCCAACATTTTGCCCCCAAAATCCCGCGATTTCCCCCCAAATTCCCCCATTTTCCCCCCAGAACCCTAACCCTAACCGTAACCCTAACCCTAACCCTAACCGTAACCTAACCCTAACCCTAACCTAACCCTAACCCTAACCCTAACTCTAACCCCAAAATCCCGCGATTTCCCCCCAAATTCCCACATTTTGCCCCGCAAATCCCACATTTTTGACCTGAATTCCCACATTTTGCCCCCAAAATCCCACATTTTTGCCCCCAAATCCCCCATTTTGCCCTCAAAATCCCCCATTTTTGCCCCAAATTCCTGCATTTTACACCAAAATCCCACATTTTTGCCCCAAATTCCCACATTTTACACCAAAATCCCCCATTTCGCCCCCAAAATCCCACATTTTTGACCCAAATCCCGCATTTTTGACCCAAATCCCCGCATTTCGCACCAAAACCCCCCATTTTGCCCCCAAAATACCGCGATTTCCCCCCAAATTCCCCCATTTTACCCCCCGAATTCCCACATTTTACACCAAAATCCCGCGATTCCCCCCAAATTCCCACATTTTGCCCCCCAAATCCCACATTTTTGCCCCAAATCCTGCATTTTTGCCCCAAATTCCCGCATTTTGCCCCCAAAATCCCACATTTTTGACCCAAATCCCACATTTTTTCCCCAAATTCCCCCATTTTGCCCCCAAATCCCGCATTTTTGACCCAAATCCCTGCATTTCGCACCAAGATCCAACATTTTGCCCCCAAAATCCCGCGATTTCCCCCCAAATTCCCCCATTTTGCCCCGCAAATCCCACATTTTTGACCTGAATTCCCACATTTTACACCAAAATCTCACATTTTGCCCCCAAAATCCCACATTTTTGCCCCCAAATCCCCCAATTTCGCCCCCAAAATCCCACATTTTTGCCCCAAATTCCTGCATTTTACACCAAAATCCCCCATTTCGCCCCCAAAATCCCAATTTTTGACCCAAATTCCCCAATTTCGCCCCAAAATCACACATTTTTGCCCCAAAATCCTGTGATTTCCCCCCAAATTCCCCCGTTTCACCCCCCAAATCCCGCATTTTTGCCCCAAATTCCCACATTTCGCCACCAAAATCCCACATTTTGCCCCACAAATCCCACATTTTTGCCCCAAATTCCCACATTTTGCCCCCAAAATCCCGCGATTTCCCCCAAATTCCCCCATTTTTGCCCCAAATTACCCCATTTCGCAACAAATTCCCGCATTTTTGCCCCAAATTCCCCCGTTTTGCCCCCCATATCCAAAATTTTTGACACAAATTCCCACATTTCGCCCCCCAAATCCCCCATTTTACACCAAAATCCCGCGATTTCCCCCCAAATTCCCCCATTTTCCCCCCAAATCCCACATTTTTGCCCCAAATTCCCACATTTCACACCAAATTCCCCCATTTTGCCCCCCAAATCCCACATTTTTCCCCCAAATTCCCACATTTAACACCAATATCCCACATTTTGCCCCCAAAATCCCGCGACTTCCCCCAAAATCCCCCGGTTTTGCCCCAAATTCCTGCATTTTGCACCAAAATCCCACATTTTGACCCCAAAATCCCCCGGGTTTGCCCCAAATTCCTGCATTTTGCACCCAAATCCCACATTTTGCCCCCCAAATCCCACGATTTTCCCCCAAATTCCCACATTTTGCCCCCCAAATCCTGCATTTTTGACACAAATCCCCACATTTTACACCCAAATCCCACATTTCGCCCCCAAAATCTCACGATTTCCCCCAAAACCCCCCATTTTTGACCTAAAACCCCACATTTTGCACCCAAAATCCTGCAATTTCCCCCTCAACATCCCACATCTTTCACCCAAATTCCCACATTTCACACCAATATCTCACATTTTGCCCCAAAATCCCGTGATTTCACCCCAAATTCCCCCATCTCGCCCCCCAAATGCTGCATTTTTGCCCCAAATTCCCACATTTTACACCAAATTCCCCCATTTTGCCCCCCAAATCCCACATTTTTGCCCCCAATTCCCACATTTCACACCAAATTCCAACATTTTGCCCCCAAAATCCCACAATTTCCCCCCAAATCCCCCATTTTTACCCTAAAACCCCATATTTTTACCCCAAATTCCCACATTTCACACCAATATCCCACATTTAGCCTTCCAAAATCCCACGATTTCCCCCCCAAAATCCCCCATTTTGCCCACAAATCCCGCATTTTTGCCCCAAATTCCCACATTTTACACCAAAATCCCATTTTCCCACCAAAATCCCACATTTTTGCCCCAAATCCCGCATTTTTGCCCCAAATTCCAACATTTTACACCAAAATCCCACATTTTGCACCCAAATCCCGCATTTTTGACCCAAATCCCCGCATTTCGCACCAAGATCCAACATTTTGCCCCCAAAATCCCGCGATTTCCCCCCAAATTCCCCCATTTTCCCCCCAGAACCCTAACCCTAACCGTAACCCTAACCCTAACCCTAACCGTAACCTAACCCTAACCCTAACCTAACCCTAACCGTAACCCTAACTCTAACCCCAAAATCCCGCGATTTCCCCCCAAATTCCCACATTTTGCCCCGCAAATCCCACATTTTTGACCTGAATTCCCACATTTTGCCCCCAAAATCCCACATTTTTGCCCCCAAATCCCCCATTTTGCCCTCAAAATCCCCCATTTTTGCCCCAAATTCCTGCATTTTACACCAAAATCCCACATTTTTGCCCCAAATTCCCACATTTTACACCAAAATCCCCCATTTCGCCCCCAAAATCCCACATTTTTGACCCAAATCCCGCATTTTTGACCCAAATCCCCGCATTTCGCACCAAAACCCCCCATTTTGCCCCCAAAATACCGCGATTTCCCCCCAAATTCCCCCATTTTACCCCCCGAATTCCCACATTTTACACCAAAATCCCGCGATTCCCCCCAAATTCCCACATTTTGCCCCCCAAATCCCACATTTTTGCCCCAAATCCTGCATTTTTGCCCCAAATTCCCGCATTTTGCCCCCAAAATCCCACATTTTTGACCCAAATCCCACATTTTTTCCCCAAATTCCCCCATTTTGCCCCCAAATCCCGCATTTTTGACCCAAATCCCTGCATTTCGCACCAAGATCCAACATTTTGCCCCCAAAATCCCGCGATTTCCCCCCAAATTCCCCCATTTTGCCCCGCAAATCCCACATTTTTGACCTGAATTCCCACATTTTACACCAAAATCTCACATTTTGCCCCCAAAATCCCACATTTTTGCCCCCAAATCCCCCAATTTCGCCCCCAAAATCCCACATTTTTGCCCCAAATTCCTGCATTTTACACCAAAATCCCCCATTTCGCCCCCAAAATCCCAATTTTTGACCCAAATTCCCCAATTTCGCCCCAAAATCACACATTTTTGCCCCAAAATCCTGTGATTTCCCCCCAAATTCCCCCGTTTCACCCCCCAAATCCCGCATTTTTGCCCCAAATTCCCACATTTCGCCACCAAAATCCCACATTTTGCCCCACAAATCCCACATTTTTGCCCCAAATTCCCACATTTTGCCCCCAAAATCCCGCGATTTCCCCCAAATTCCCCCATTTTTGCCCCAAATTACCCCATTTCGCAACAAATTCCCGCATTTTTGCCCCAAATTCCCCCGTTTTGCCCCCCATATCCAAAATTTTTGACACAAATTCCCACATTTCGCCCCCCAAATCCCCCATTTTACACCAAAATCCCGCGATTTCCCCCCAAATTCCCCCATTTTCCCCCCAAATCCCACATTTTTGCCCCAAATTCCCACATTTCACACCAAATTCCCCCATTTTGCCCCCCAAATCCCACATTTTTCCCCCAAATTCCCACATTTAACACCAATATCCCACATTTTGCCCCCAAAATCCCGCGACTTCCCCCAAAATCCCCCGGTTTTGCCCCAAATTCCTGCATTTTGCACCAAAATCCCACATTTTGACCCCAAAATCCCCCGGGTTTGCCCCAAATTCCTGCATTTTGCACCCAAATCCCACATTTTGCCCCCCAAATCCCACGATTTTCCCCCAAATTCCCACATTTTGCCCCCCAAATCCTGCATTTTTGACACAAATCCCCACATTTTACACCAAAATCCCACATTTCGCCCCCAAAATCTCACGATTTCCCCCAAAACCCCCCATTTTTGACCTAAAACCCCACATTTTGCACCCAAAATCCTGCAATTTCCCCCTCAACATCCCACATTTTTCACCCAAATTCCCACATTTCACACCAATATCTCACATTTTGCCCCAAAATCCCGTGATTTCACCCCAAATTCCCCCATCTCGCCCCCCAAATGCTGCATTTTTGCCCCAAATTCCCACATTTTACACCAAATTCCCCCATTTTGCCCCCCAAATCCCACATTTTTGCCCCCAATTCCCACATTTCACACCAAATTCCAACATTTTGCCCCCAAAATCCCACAATTTCCCCCCAAATCCCCCATTTTTACCCTAAAACCCCATATTTTTACCCCAAATTCCCACATTTCACACCAATATCCCACATTTAGCCTTCCAAAATCCCACGATTTCCCCCCCAAAATCCCCCATTTTGCCCACAAATCCCGCATTTTTGCCCCAAATTCCCACATTTTACACCAAAATCCCATTTTCCCCCCAAAATCCCACATTTTTGCCCCAAATCCCGCATTTTTGCCCCAAATTCCAACATTTCACACCAAAATCCCACATTTTGCCCCCAAAATCCCACATTTTTGACCCAAATTCCCCCATTTTGCACCCAAATCCCGCATTTTTGACCCAAATCCCCGCATTTCGCACCAAGATCCAACATTTTGCCCCCAAAATCCCGCGATTTCCCCCCAAATTCCCCCATTTTCCCCCCAGAACCCTAACCCTAACCCTAACCGTAACCCTAACCCTAACCCTAACCCTAACCTAACCCTAACCCTAACCTAAGCCTAACCGTAACCCTAACTCTAACCCCAAAATCCCGCGATTTCCCCCCAAATTCCCACATTTTGCCCCCAAAATCCCACATTTTTGACCTGAATTCCCACATTTTGCCCCCAAAATCCCACATTTTTGCCCCCAAATCCCCCATTTTGCCCTCAAAATCCCCCAATTTTGCCCCAAATTCCTGCATTTTACACCAAAATCCCACATTTTTGCCCGAAATTCCCACATTTTACACCAAAATCCCCCATTTCGCCCCCAAAATCCCACATTTTTGACCCAAATCCCGCATTTTGGACCCAAATCCCCGCATTTCGCACCAAAACCCCCCATTTTGCCCCCAAAATACCGCGATTTCCCCCCAAATTCCCCCATTTTACCCCCCGAATTCCCACATTTTACACCAAAATCCCGCGATTCCCCCCAAATTCCCACATTTTGCCCCCCAAATCCCACATTTTTGCCCCAAATCCTGCATTTTTGCCCCAAATTCCCGCATTTTGCCCCCAAAATCCCACATTTTTGACCCAAATCCCACATTTTTTCCCCAAATTCCCCCATTTTGCCCCCAAATCCCGCATTTTTGACCCAAATCCCTGCATTTCGCACCAAGATCCAAAATTTTGCCCCCAAAATCCCGCGATTTCCCCCGAAATCCCACATTTTTGCCCCAAATTCCCACGTTTTACACCAAAATCCCACATTTGGCCCCCAAATCCCACGATTTCCCCCCAAATCCCCCATTTTGCCCCCCAAATCCCCCATTTTTCCCCCAAATTCCCACATTTCACACCAATATCCCACATTTTGCCCCCCAAATTCCGCGATTTCCCCCCAAATCCCCCATTTTTACCCTAAAACCGCACATTTTGCCCCCAAAATCCTGCAATTTCCCCCAAAAATCCCCGATTTTTGCCCCAAATTCCTGCATTTTGCACCAAAATCCCACATTTTGCCCCCAAAATCCCACGATTTCCCCTCAAATTCCCCCATTTTTGCCCCAAATTCACCCATTTCGCTCGACAAATCTCGCATTTTTGCCCCAAAATCCCACGATTTCCCCCCAAATCCCCCCGTTTCGCCCCCCAAAATCCCACATTTTTGACCCAAATCCCCACATTTTACACCAAAATCCCACATTTTGCCCCCCAAATCCCACATTTTTCCCCAAATTCCCCCATTTTGCCCCCAAATCACGCATTTTTGAACCCAAACCCCGCATTTCGCACCAAATTCCCCCATTTTGCCCCCAAAATCCCGCGATTTCCCCCCAAATTCCCCCATTTTGCCCCGCAAATCCCACATTTTTGACCTGAATTCCCACATTTTACACCAAAATCTCACATTTTGCCCCCAAAATCCCACATTTTTGCCCCCAAATCCCCCAATTTCGCCCCCAAAATCCCACATTTTTGCCCCAAATTCCCACATTTCACACCAAATTCCCCCATTTTCCCCCCAAATCCCACATTTTTGCCCCAAATTCCCACATTTCACACCAAATTCCCCCATTTTGCCCCCCAAATCCCACATTTTTCCCCCAAATTCCCACATTTAACACCAATATCCCACATTTTGCCCCCAAAATCCCGCGACTTCCCCCAAAATCCCCCGGTTTTGCCCCAAATTCCTGCATTTTGCACCAAAATCCCACATTTTGACCCCAAAATCCCCCGGTTTTGCCCCAAATTCCTGCATTTTGCACCAAAATCCCACATTTTGACCCCAAAATCCCACGATTTTCCCCCAAATTCCCACATTTTGCCCCCCAAATCCTGCATTTTTGACACAAATCCCCACATTTTACACCCAAATCCCACATTTCGCCCCCAAAATCTCACGATTTCCCCCAAAACCCCCCATTTTTGACCTAAAACCCCACATTTTGCACCCAAAATCCTGCAATTTCCCCCTCAACACCCCACATTTTTCACCCAAATTCCCACATTTCACACCAATATCTCACATTTTGCCCGAAAATCCCGTGATTTCACACCAAATTCCCCCATCTCGCCCCCCAAATGCTGCATTTTTGCCCCAAATTCCCACATTTTACACCAAATTCCCCCATTTTGCCCCCCAAATCCCACATTTTTGCCCCCAATTCCCACATTTCACACCAAATTCCAACATTTTGCCCCCAAAATCCCACAATTTCCCCCAAAATCCCCCATTTTTACCCTAAAACCCCATATTTTTACCCCAAATTCCCACATTTCACACCAATATCCCACATTTAGCCTTCCAAAATCCCACGATTTCCCCCCAAAATCCCCCATTTTGCCCACAAATCCCGCATTTTTGCCCCAAATTCCCACATTTTACACCAAAATCCCATTTTCCCACCAAAATCCCACATTTTTGCCCCAAATCCCGCATTTTTGCCCCAAATTCCAACATTTTACACCAAAATCCCACATTTTGCACCCAAATCCCGCATTTTTGACCCAAATCCCCGCATTTCGCACCAAGATCCAACATTTTGCCCCCAAAATCCCGCGATTTCCCCCCAAATTCCCCCATTTTCCCCCCAGAACCCTAACCCTAACCGTAACCCTAACCCTAACCCTAACCGTAACCTAACCCTAACCCTAACCTAACCCTAACCGTAACCCTAACTCTAACCCCCAAATCCCGCGATTTCCCCCCAAATTCCCACATTTTGCCCCGCAAATCCCACATTTTTGACCTGAATTCCCACATTTTGCCCCCAAAATCCCACATTTTTGCCCCCAAATCCCCCATTTTGCCCTCAAAATCCCCCATTTTTGCCCCAAATTCCTGCATTTTACACCAAAATCCCACATTTTTGCCCCAAATTCCCACATTTTACACCAAAATCCCCCATTTCGCCCCCAAAATCCCACATTTTTGACCCAAATCCCGCATTTTTGACCCAAATCCCCGCATTTCGCACCAAAACCCCCCATTTTGCCCCCAAAATACCGCGATTTCCCCCCAAATTCCCCCATTTTACCCCCCGAATTCCCACATTTTACACCAAAATCCCGCGATTCCCCCCAAATTCCCCCATTTTGCCCCCCAAATCCCACATTTTTGCCCCAAATCCTGCATTTTTGCCCCAAATTCCCGCATTTTGCCCCCAAAATCCCACATTTTTGACCCAAATCCCACATTTTTTCCCCAAATTCCCCCATTTTGCCCCCAAATCCCGCATTTTTGACCCAAATCCCTGCATTTCGCACCAAGATCCAAAATTTTGCCCCCAAAATCCCGCGATTTCCCCCCAAATTCCCCCATTTTGCCCCGCAAATCCCACATTTTTGACCTGAATTCCCACATTTTACACCAAAATCTCACATTTTGCCCCCAAAATCCCACATTTTTGCCCCCAAATCCCCCAATTTCGCCCCCAAAATCCCACATTTTTGCCCCAAATTCCTGCATTTTACACCAAAATCCCCCATTTCGCCCCCAAAATCCCAATTTTTGACCCAAATTCCCCAATTTCGCCCCAAAATCACACATTTTTGCCCCAAAATCCTGTGATTTCCCCCCAAATTCCCCCGTTTCACCCCCCAAATCCCGCATTTTTGCCCCAAATTCCCACATTTCGCCACCAAAATCCCACATTTTGCCCCACAAATCCCACATTTTTGCCCCAAATTCCCACATTTTGCCCCCAAAATCCCGCGATTTCCCCCAAATTCCCCCATTTTTGCCCCAAATTACCCCATTTCGCAACAAATTCCCGCATTTTTGCCCCAAATTCCCCCGTTTTGCCCCCCATATCCAAAATTTTTGACACAAATTCCCACATTTCGCCCCCCAAATCCCCCATTTTACACCAAAATCCCGCGATTTCCCCCCAAATTCCCCCATTTTCCCCCCAAATCCCACATTTTTGCCCCAAATTCCCACATTTCACACCAAATTCCCCCATTTTGCCCCCCAAATCCCACATTTTTCCCCCAAATTCCCACATTTAACACCAATATCCCACATTTTGCCCCCAAAATCCCGCGACTTCCCCCAAAATCCCCCGGTTTTGCCCCAAATTCCTGCATTTTGCACCAAAATCCCACATTTTGACCCCAAAATCCCCCGGGTTTGCCCCAAATTCCTGCATTTTGCACCCAAATCCCACATTTTGCCCCCCAAATCCCACGATTTTCCCCCAAATTCCCACATTTTGCCCCCCAAATCCTGCATTTTTGACACAAATCCCCACATTTTACACCAAAATCCCACATTTCGCCCCCAAAATCTCACGATTTCCCCCAAAACCCCCCATTTTTGACCTAAAACCCCACATTTTGCACCCAAAATCCTGCAATTTCCCCCTCAACATCCCACATTTTTCACCCAAATTCCCACATTTCACACCAATATCTCACATTTTGCCCCAAAATCCCGTGATTTCACCCCAAATTCCCCCATCTCGCCCCCCAAATGCTGCATTTTTGCCCCAAATTCCCACATTTTACACCAAATTCCCCCATTTTGCCCCCCAAATCCCACATTTTTGCCCCCAATTCCCACATTTCACACCAAATTCCAACATTTTGCCCCCAAAATCCCACAATTTCCCCCCAAATCCCCCATTTTTACCCTAAAACCCCATATTTTTACCCCAAATTCCCACATTTCACACCAATATCCCACATTTAGCCTTCCAAAATCCCACGATTTCCCCCCCAAAATCCCCCATTTTGCCCACAAATCCCGCATTTTTGCCCCAAATTCCCACATTTTACACCAAAATCCCATTTTCCCCCCAAAATCCCACATTTTTGCCCCAAATCCCGCATTTTTGCCCCAAATTCCAACATTTCACACCAAAATCCCACATTTTGCCCCCAAAATCCCACATTTTTGACCCAAATTCCCCCATTTTGCACCCAAATCCCGCATTTTTGACCCAAATCCCCGCATTTCGCACCAAGATCCAACATTTTGCCCCCAAAATCCCGCGATTTCCCCCCAAATTCCCCCATTTTCCCCCCAGAACCCTAACCCTAACCCTAACCGTAACCCTAACCCTAACCCTAACCCTAACCTAACCCTAACCCTAACCTAAGCCTAACCGTAACCCTAACTCTAACCCCAAAATCCCGCGATTTCCCCCCAAATTCCCACATTTTGCCCCCAAAATCCCACATTTTTGACCTGAATTCCCACATTTTGCCCCCAAAATCCCACATTTTTGCCCCCAAATCCCCCATTTTGCCCTCAAAATCCCCCAATTTTGCCCCAAATTCCTGCATTTTACACCAAAATCCCACATTTTTGCCCGAAATTCCCACATTTTACACCAAAATCCCCCATTTCGCCCCCAAAATCCCACATTTTTGACCCAAATCCCGCATTTTGGACCCAAATCCCCGCATTTCGCACCAAAACCCCCCATTTTGCCCCCAAAATACCGCGATTTCCCCCCAAATTCCCCCATTTTACCCCCCGAATTCCCACATTTTACACCAAAATCCCGCGATTCCCCCCAAATTCCCACATTTTGCCCCCCAAATCCCACATTTTTGCCCCAAATCCTGCATTTTTGCCCCAAATTCCCGCATTTTGCCCCCAAAATCCCACATTTTTGACCCAAATCCCACATTTTTTCCCCAAATTCCCCCATTTTGCCCCCAAATCCCGCATTTTTGACCCAAATCCCTGCATTTCGCACCAAGATCCAAAATTTTGCCCCCAAAATCCCGCGATTTCCCCCGAAATCCCACATTTTTGCCCCAAATTCCCACGTTTTACACCAAAATCCCACATTTGGCCCCCAAATCCCACGATTTCCCCCCAAATCCCCCATTTTGCCCCCCAAATCCCCCATTTTTCCCCCAAATTCCCACATTTCACACCAATATCCCACATTTTGCCCCCCAAATTCCGCGATTTCCCCCCAAATCCCCCATTTTTACCCTAAAACCGCACATTTTGCCCCCAAAATCCTGCAATTTCCCCCAAAAATCCCCGATTTTTGCCCCAAATTCCTGCATTTTGCACCAAAATCCCACATTTTGCCCCCAAAATCCCACGATTTCCCCTCAAATTCCCCCATTTTTGCCCCAAATTCACCCATTTCGCTCGACAAATCTCGCATTTTTGCCCCAAAATCCCACGATTTCCCCCCAAATCCCCCCGTTTCGCCCCCCAAAATCCCACATTTTTGACCCAAATCCCCACATTTTACACCAAAATCCCACATTTTGCCCCCCAAATCCCACATTTTTCCCCAAATTCCCCCATTTTGCCCCCAAATCACGCATTTTTGAACCCAAACCCCGCATTTCGCACCAAATTCCCCCATTTTGCCCCCAAAATCCCGCGATTTCCCCCCAAATTCCCCCATTTTGCCCCGCAAATCCCACATTTTTGACCTGAATTCCCACATTTTACACCAAAATCTCACATTTTGCCCCCAAAATCCCACATTTTTGCCCCCAAATCCCCCAATTTCGCCCCCAAAATCCCACATTTTTGCCCCAAATTCCCACATTTCACACCAAATTCCCCCATTTTCCCCCCAAATCCCACATTTTTGCCCCAAATTCCCACATTTCACACCAAATTCCCCCATTTTGCCCCCCAAATCCCACATTTTTCCCCCAAATTCCCACATTTAACACCAATATCCCACATTTTGCCCCCAAAATCCCGCGACTTCCCCCAAAATCCCCCGGTTTTGCCCCAAATTCCTGCATTTTGCACCAAAATCCCACATTTTGACCCCAAAATCCCCCGGTTTTGCCCCAAATTCCTGCATTTTGCACCAAAATCCCACATTTTGACCCCAAAATCCCACGATTTTCCCCCAAATTCCCACATTTTGCCCCCCAAATCCTGCATTTTTGACACAAATCCCCACATTTTACACCCAAATCCCACATTTCGCCCCCAAAATCTCACGATTTCCCCCAAAACCCCCCATTTTTGACCTAAAACCCCACATTTTGCACCCAAAATCCTGCAATTTCCCCCTCAACACCCCACATTTTTCACCCAAATTCCCACATTTCACACCAATATCTCACATTTTGCCCGAAAATCCCGTGATTTCACACCAAATTCCCCCATCTCGCCCCCCAAATGCTGCATTTTTGCCCCAAATTCCCACATTTTACACCAAATTCCCCCATTTTGCCCCCCAAATCCCACATTTTTGCCCCCAATTCCCACATTTCACACCAAATTCCAACATTTTGCCCCCAAAATCCCACAATTTCCCCCAAAATCCCCCATTTTTACCCTAAAACCCCATATTTTTACCCCAAATTCCCACATTTCACACCAATATCCCACATTTAGCCTTCCAAAATCCCACGATTTCCCCCCCAAAATCCCCCATTTTGCCCACAAATCCCGCATTTTTGCCCCAAATTCCCACATTTTACACCAAAATCCCATTTTCCCACCAAAATCCCACATTTTTGCCCCAAATCCCGCATTTTTGCCCCAAATTCCAACATTTTACACCAAAATCCCACATTTTGCACCCAAATCCCGCATTTTTGACCCAAATCCCCGCATTTCGCACCAAGATCCAACATTTTGCCCCCAAAATCCCGCGATTTCCCCCCAAATTCCCCCATTTTCCCCCCAGAACCCTAACCCTAACCGTAACCCTAACCCTAACCCTAACCGTAACCTAACCCTAACCCTAACCTAACCCTAACCGTAACCCTAACTCTAACCCCCAAATCCCGCGATTTCCCCCCAAATTCCCACATTTTGCCCCGCAAATCCCACATTTTTGACCTGAATTCCCACATTTTGCCCCCAAAATCCCACATTTTTGCCCCCAAATCCCCCATTTTGCCCTCAAAATCCCCCATTTTTGCCCCAAATTCCTGCATTTTACACCAAAATCCCACATTTTTGCCCCAAATTCCCACATTTTACACCAAAATCCCCCATTTCGCCCCCAAAATCCCACATTTTTGACCCAAATCCCGCATTTTTGACCCAAATCCCCGCATTTCGCACCAAAACCCCCCATTTTGCCCCCAAAATACCGCGATTTCCCCCCAAATTCCCCCATTTTACCCCCCGAATTCCCACATTTTACACCAAAATCCCGCGATTCCCCCCAAATTCCCACATTTTGCCCCCCAAATCCCACATTTTTGCCCCAAATCCTGCATTTTTGCCCCAAATTCCCGCATTTTGCCCCCAAAATCCCACATTTTTGACCCAAATCCCACATTTTTTCCCCAAATTCCCCCATTTTGCCCCCAAATCCCGCATTTTTGACCCAAATCCCTGCATTTCGCACCAAGATCCAAAATTTTGCCCCCAAAATCCCGCGATTTCCCCCCAAATTCCCCCATTTTGCCCCGCAAATCCCACATTTTTGACCTGAATTCCCACATTTTACACCAAAATCTCACATTTTGCCCCCAAAATCCCACATTTTTGCCCCCAAATCCCCCAATTTCGCCCCCAAAATCCCACATTTTTGCCCCAAATTCCTGCATTTTACACCAAAATCCCCCATTTCGCCCCCAAAATCCCAATTTTTGACCCAAATTCCCCAATTTCGCCCCAAAATCACACATTTTTGCCCCAAAATCCTGTGATTTCCCCCCAAATTCCCCCGTTTCACCCCCCAAATCCCGCATTTTTGCCCCAAATTCCCACATTTCGCCACCAAAATCCCACATTTTGCCCCACAAATCCCACATTTTTGCCCCAAATTCCCACATTTTGCCCCCAAAATCCCGCGATTTCCCCCAAATTCCCCCATTTTTGCCCCAAATTACCCCATTTCGCAACAAATTCCCGCATTTTTGCCCCAAATTCCCCCGTTTTGCCCCCCATATCCAAAATTTTTGACACAAATTCCCACATTTCGCCCCCCAAATCCCCCATTTTACACCAAAATCCCGCGATTTCCCCCCAAATTCCCCCATTTTCCCCCCAAATCCCACATTTTTGCCCCAAATTCCCACATTTCACACCAAATTCCCCCATTTTGCCCCCCAAATCCCACATTTTTCCCCCAAATTCCCACATTTAACACCAATATCCCACATTTTGCCCCCAAAATCCCGCGACTTCCCCCAAAATCCCCCGGTTTTGCCCCAAATTCCTGCATTTTGCACCAAAATCCCACATTTTGACCCCAAAATCCCCCGGGTTTGCCCCAAATTCCTGCATTTTGCACCCAAATCCCACATTTTGCCCCCCAAATCCCACGATTTTCCCCCAAATTCCCACATTTTGCCCCCCAAATCCTGCATTTTTGACACAAATCCCCACATTTTACACCCAAATCCCACATTTCGCCCCCAAAATCTCACGATTTCCCCCAAAACCCCCCATTTTTGACCTAAAACCCCACATTTTGCACCCAAAATCCTGCAATTTCCCCCTCAACATCCCACATTTTTCACCCAAATTCCCACATTTCACACCAATATCTCACATTTTGCCCCAAAATCCCGTGATTTCACCCCAAATTCCCCCATCTCGCCCCCCAAATGCTGCATTTTTGCCCCAAATTCCCACATTTTACACCAAATTCCCCCATTTTGCCCCCCAAATCCCACATTTTTGCCCCCAATTCCCACATTTCACACCAATATCCCACATTTAGCCTTCCAAAATCCCACGATTTCCCCCCCAAAATCCCCCATTTTGCCCACAAATCCCGCATTTTTGCCCCAAATTCCCACATTTTACACCAAAATCCCATTTTCCCCCCAAAATCCCACATTTTTGCCCCAAATCCCGCATTTTTGCCCCAAATTCCAACATTTTACACCAAAATCCCACATTTTACCCCAAAATCCCACATTTTTGACCCAAATTCCCCCATTTTGCACCCAAATCCCGCATTTTTGACCCAAATCCCCGCATTTCGCACCAAGATCCAACATTTTGCCCCCAAAATCCCGCGATTTCCCCCCAAATTCCCCCATTTTCCCCCCAGAACCCTAACCCTAACCCTAACCGTAACCCTAACCCTAACCGTAACCTAACCCTAACCCTAACCCTAACCTAACCCTAACCCTAACCTAAGCCTAACCGTAACCCTAACTCTAACCCCAAAATCCCGCGATTTCCCCCAAATTCCCACATTTTGCCCCGCAAATCCCACATTTTTGACCTGAATTCCCACATTTTGCCCCCAAAATCCCACATTTTTGCCCCCAAATCCCCCATTTTGCCCTCAAAATCTCCCATTTTTGCCCCAAATTCCTGCATTTTACACCAAAATCCCACATTTTTGCCCCAAATTCCCACATTTTACACCAAAATCCCCCATTTCGCCCCCAAAATCCCACATTTTGCCCCCAAATCCCGCATTTTTGACCCAAATCCCCGCATTTCGCACCAAAACCCCCCCTTTTGCCCCCAAAATACCGCGATTTCCCCCCAAATTCCCACATTTTACCCCCCGAATTCCCACATTTTACACCAAAATCCCGCGATTCCCCCTAAATTCCCACATTTTGCCCCCCAAATCCCACATTTTTGCCCCAAATCCTGCATTTTTGCCCCAAATTCCCACATTTTGCCCCCAAAATCCCACATTTTTGACCCAAATCCCACATTTTTTCCCCAAATTCCCCCATTTTGCCCCCAAATCCCACATTTTTGACCCAAATCCCCGCATTTCGCACCAAAATCCAACATTTTGCCCCCAAAATCCCGCGATTTCCCCCGAAATCCCCCATTTTTGCCCCAAATTCCTGCATTTTGCACCAAAATCCCACAATTTACCCCCAAAATCCCACATTTTTGCCCCCAAATCCCGCATTTTTGCCCTGAATTCCCACATTTAACACCAAATTCCCACATTTTGCCCCCAAAATCCTGTATTTTTGCCCCAAATTCCCACATTTCGCCCCCCAAATCCCACATTTTTGCCCCAAATTCCCACATTTCACACCAAATTCCCACATTTGGCACCCCAAACCCCACGATTTCCCCCAAAATTCCCCATTTTTACCCTAAAACCCCACATTTTGCCCCCAAATCCTGCAATTTCGCCCCAAATTCCCACATTTCGCCGCCCAAATCCCACATTTTTGACCGAAATTCCCACATTTCGCCACCCAAATCCCGCATTTTTCTTCCAAAGTCCCGCAATTTCCCCCAAATTCCCCCATTTTGCCCCCCAAATCCCACATTTTTGCCCTGAATTCCCAACTTTAACACCAAATTCCCCCATTTCGCCCCCCAAATCCCACATTTTTGCCCCAAATTCCCACATTTCGCCCCCCAAAGCCCACAATTTTGAGACCAAATTCCCACATTTCACCCCCAAAATCCCGCTATTTCCCCCGAAATCCCACATTTTTGCCCCAAATTCCCACGTTTTACACCAAAATCCCACATTTTGCCCCCAAAAACCCACGATTTCCCCCCAAATCCCCCATTTTGCCCCCCAAATCCCCCATTTTTGCCCCAAATTCCCACATTTCACACCAATATCCCACATTTTGCCCCCAAAATCCCGCGATTTCCCCCCAAATCCCCCATTTTTACCCTAAAACCGCACATTTTGCCCCCAAAATCCTGCAATTTCCCCCCAAAATCCCACCTTTTTGACCAAAATCCCCACATTTTACACCAAAATCCCACATTTTGCCCCCCAAATCCCACATTTTTTCCCCAAATTCCTCAATTTTGCCCCCAAATCACGCATTTTTGACCCCAAACCCCGCATTTCGCACCAAATTCCAACATTTTGCCCCCAAAATCCCACGATTTCCCCCAAATTCCCCCGTTTAGCCCCCCCAAATCCCACATTTTTGCCCCAAAATCCCGCAATTTCCCCCCAAATTCCCCCGTTTCGTGCCCCAAATCCCGCATTTTTGCCCCAAATTCCACATTTCGCACCAAAATCCCACATTTTGCCCCCCAAATCCCACATTTTTGCCCCAACATCCCGCAATTTCCCCCAAATTCCCACATTTCGCCCCCCAAATCCCACATTTTTGACCTAAATTCCCACATTTCGCCCCCCAAATCCCACATTTTTGCCCTGAATTCCCACATTTCACACCAAATTCCACATTTTGCCACCCAAAACCCCACGATTTCCCCCAAAATCCCCCATTTTTACCCTAAAACCCCACATTTTGCCCCCAAATCCTGCAATTTCGCCCCAAATCCCACATTTTTGACCCAAATTCCCACATTTCGCCACCCAAATCCCGCATTTTTCTTCCAAAGTCCCGCAATTTCCCCCCAAATCCTGCAATTTTGCCCCCCAAATCCCACATTTTTGCCCTGAATTCCCAACTTTAACACCAAATTCCCCCATTTCGCCCCCCAAATCCCACATTTTTGCCCCAAATTCCCCAATTTCGCCCCCCAAAGCCCACAATTTTGACCCAAATTCCCACATTTTGCCCCCCAAATCCCGCATTTTTGCCCCAAATTCCCACATTTCGCCCCCCAAATCCCACATTTTTGACCCAAATTCCCACATTTCGCCACCCAAATCCCGCATTTTTCTTCCAAAGTCCCGCGATTTCCCCCCAAATTCCCCCATTTTGCCCCCCAAATCCCACATTTTTGCCCTGAATTCCCACCTTTTACACCAAATTCCCACATTTCGCCCCCCAAATCCCGCATTTTTGACCCAAATTCCCCAATTTCGCCCCCCAAACCTACAATTTTGACCCAAATTCCCACATTTCGCCCCCAAAATCCCGCTATTTCCCCCGAAATCCCACATTTTTGCCCCAAATTCCCACGTTTTACACCAAAATCCCACATTTGGCCCCCAAATCCCACGATTTCCCCCCAAATCCCCCATTTTGCCCCCCAAATCCCCCATTTTTCCCCCAAATTCCCACATTTCACACCAATATCCCACATTTTGCCCCCCAAATCCCGCGATTTCCCCCCAAATCCCCCATTTCTACCCTAAAACCGCACATTTTGCCCCCAAAATCCTGCAATTTCCCCCCAAAATCCCCGATTTTTGCCCCAAATTCCTGCATTTTGCACCAAAATCCCACATTTTGCCCCCAAAATCCCACGATTTCCCCTCAAATTCCCCCATTTTTGCCCTAAATTCACCCATTTCGCTTGACAAATCTCGCATTTTTGCCCCAAAATCCCACGATTTCCCCCCAAATCCCCCCGTTTCGCCCCCCAAAATCCCACATTTTTGACCCAAATCCCCACATTTTACACCAAAATCCCACATTTTGCCCCCAAAATCCCACATTTTTGCCCCAAATTCCTGCATTTTACACCAAAATCCCCCATTTCGCCCCCAAAATCCCAATTTTTGACCCAAATTCCCCAATTTCGCCCCAAAATCACACATTTTTGCCCCAAAATCCTGTGATTTCCCCCCAAATTCCCCCGTTTCACCCCCCAAATCCCGCATTTTTGACCCAAATTCCCACATTTCGCCACCAAAATCCCACATTTTGCCCCACAAATCCCACATTTTTGCCCCAAATTCCCACATTTTGCCCCCAAAATCCCACGATTTCCCCCAAATTCCCCCATTTTTGCCCCAAATTACCCCATTTCGCAACAAATTCCCACATTTTTGCCCCAAATTCCCCCATTTTGCCCCCCATATCCAAAATTTTTGACACAAATTCCCACATTTCGCCCCCCAAATCCCCCATTTTACACCAAAATCCCGCGATTTCCCCCCAAATTCCCCCATTTTCCCCCCAAATCCCACATTTTTTGCCCCGAATTCCCACATTTCACACCAAATTCCCCCATTTTGCCCCCCAAATCCCACATTTTTCCCCCAAATTCCCACATTTAACACCAATATCCCACATTTTGCCCCCAAAATCCCGCGACTTCCCCCAAAATCCCCCGGTTTTGCCCCAAATTCCTGCATTTTGCACCAAAATCCCACATTTTGACCCCAAAATCCCCCGGGTTTGCCCCAAATTCCTGCATTTTGCACCAAAATCCCACATTTTGACCCCAAAATCCCCCGGTTTTGCCCCAAATTCCTGCATTTTGCACCAAAATCCCACAATTTGCCCCCCAAATCCCACGATTTTCCCCCAAATTCCCACATTTTGCCCCCCAAATCCTGCATTTTTGACACAAATCCCCACATTTTACACCCAAATCCCACATTTCGCCCCCAAAATCTCACGATTTCCCCCAAAACCCCCCATTTTTGACCTAAAACCCCACATTTTGCACCCAAAATCCTGCAATTTCCCCCTCAACATCCCACATTTTTCACCCAAATTCCCACATTTCACACCAATATCTCACATTTTGCCCGAAAATCCCGTGATTTCACACCAAATTCCCCCATCTCGCCCCCCAAATGCTGCATTTTTGCCCCAAATTCCCACATTTTACACCAAATTCCCCCATTTTGCCCCCCAAATCCCACATTTTTGCCCCCAATTCCCACATTTCACACCAAATTCCAACATTTTGCCCCCAAAATCCCACAATTTCCCCCAAAATCCCCCATTTTTACCCTAAAACCCCATATTTTTACCCCAAATTCCCACATTTCACACCAATATCCCACATTTAGCCTTCCAAAATCCCACGATTTCCCCCCCAAAATCCCCCATTTTGCCCACAAATCCCGCATTTTTGCCCCAAATTCCCACATTTTACACCAAAATCCCATTTTCCCCCCAAAATCCCACATTTTTGCCCCAAATCCCGCATTTTTGCCCCAAATTCCAACATTTCACACCAAAATCCCACATTTTGCCCCCAAAATCCCACATTTTTGACCCAAATTCCCCCATTTTGCACCCAAATCCCGCATTTTTGACCCAAATCCCCGCATTTCGCACCAAGATCCAACATTTTGCCCCCAAAATCCCGCGATTTCCCCCCAAATTCCCCCATTTTCCCCCCAGAACCCTAACCCTAACCCTAACCGTAACCCTAACCCTAACCCTAACCTAACCCTAACCCTAACCTAAGCCTAACCGTAACCCTAACTCTAACCCCAAAATCCCGCGATTTCCCCCAAATTCCCACATTTTGCCCCGCAAATCCCACATTTTTGACCTGAATTCCCACATTTTGCCCCCAAAATCCCACATTTTTGCCCCCAAATCCCCCATTTTGCCCTCAAAATCTCCCATTTTTGCCCCAAATTCCTGCATTTTACACCAAAATCCCACATTTTTGCCCCAAATTCCCACATTTTACACCAAAATCCCCCATTTCGCCCCCAAAATCCCACATTTTTGACCCAAATCCCGCATTTTTGACCCAAATCCCCGCATTTCGCACCAAAACCCCCCATTTTGCCCCCAAAATACCGCGATTTCCCCCCAAATTCCCACATTTTACCCCCCGAATTCCCACATTTTACACCAAAATCCCGCGATTCCCCCTAAATTCCCACATTTTGCCCCCCAAATCCCACATTTTTGCCCCAAATCCTGCATTTTTGCCCCAAATTCCCACATTTTGCCTCCAAAATCCCACATTTTTGACCCAAATCCCACATTTTTTCCCCAAATTCCCCCATTTTGCCCCCAAATCCCACATTTTTGACCCAAATCCCCGCATTTCGCACCAAAATCCAACATTTTGCCCCCAAAATCCCACGATTTCCCCACAAATCCCCCATTTTTGCCCCAAATTCCTGCATTTTGCACCAAAATCCCACAATTTACCCCCAAAATCCCACATTTTTGCCCCCAAATCCCGCATTTTTGCCCTGAATTCCCACATTTAACACCAAATTCCCACATTTTGCCCCCAAAATCCTGTATTTTTGCCCCAAATTCCCACATTTCGCCCCCCAAATCCCACATTTTTGCCCCAAATTCCCATATTTCACACCAAATTCCCACATTTTGCCACCCCAAACCCCACGATTTCCCCCAAAATTCCCCATTTTTACCCTAAAACCCCACATTTTGCCCCCAAATCCTGCAATTTCGCCCCAAATTCCCACATTTCGCCGCCCAAATCCCACATTTTTGACCGAAATTCCCACATTTCGCCACCCAAATCCCGCATTTTTCTTCCAAAGTCCCGCAATTTCCCCCAAATTCCCCCATTTTGCCCCCCAAATCCCACATTTTTGCCCTGAATTCCCAACTTTAACACCAAATTCCCCCATTTCGCCCCCCAAATCCCACATTTTTGCCCCAAATTCCCCAATTTCGCCCCCCAAAGCCCACAATTTTGACCCAAATTCCCACATTTCACCCCCAAAATCCCGCTATTTCCCCCGAAATCCCACATTTTTGCCCCAAATTCCCACGTTTTACACCAAAATCCCACATTTTGCCCCCAAAAACCCACGATTTCCCCCCAAATCCCCCATTTTGCCCCCCAAATCCCCCATTTTTGCCCCAAATTCCCACATTTCACACCAATATCCCACATTTTGCCCCCAAAATCCCGCGATTTCCCCCCAAATCCCCCATTTTTACCCTAAAACCGCACATTTTGCCCCCAAAATCCTGCAATTTCCCCCCAAAATCCCACCTTTTTGACCAAAATCCCCACATTTTACACCAAAATCCCACATTTTGCCCCCCAAATCCCACATTTTTTCCCCAAATTCCTCAATTTTGCCCCCAAATCACGCATTTTTGACCCCAAACCCCGCATTTCGCACCAAATTCCAACATTTTGCCCCCAAAATCCCACGATTTCCCCCAAATTCCCCCGTTTAGCCCCCCCAAATCCCACATTTTTGCCCCAAAATCCCGCAATTTCCCCCCAAATTCCCCCGTTTCGTGCCCCAAATCCCGCATTTTTGCCCCAAATTCCACATTTCGCACCAAAATCCCACATTTTGCCCCCCAAATCCCACATTTTTGCCCCAACATCCCGCAATTTCCCCCAAATTCCCACATTTCGCCCCCCAAATCCCACATTTTTGACCTAAATTCCCACATTTCGCCCCCCAAATCCCACATTTTTGCCCTGAATTCCCACATTTCACACCAAATTCCACATTTTGCCACCCAAAACCCCACGATTTCCCCCAAAATCCCCCATTTTTACCCTAAAACCCCACATTTTGCCCCCAAATCCTGCAATTTCGCCCCAAATCCCACATTTTTGACCCAAATTCCCACATTTCGCCACCCAAATCCCGCATTTTTCTTCCAAAGTCCCGCAATTTCCCCCCAAATCCTGCAATTTTGCCCCCCACATCCCACATTTTTGCCCTGAATTCCCAACTTTAACACCAAATTCCCCCATTTCGCCCCCCAAATCCCACATTTTTGCCCCAAATTCCCCAATTTCGCCCCCCAAAGCCCACAATTTTGACCCAAATTCCCACATTTTGCCCCCCAAATCCCGCATTTTTGCCCCAAATTCCCACATTTCGCCCCCCAAATCCCACATTTTTGACCCAAATTCCCACATTTCGCCACCCAAATCCCGCATTTTTCTTCCAAAGTCCCGCGATTTCCCCCCAAATTCCCCCATTTTGCCCCCCAAATCCCACATTTTTGACCCAAATTCCCCAATTTCGCCCCCCAAACCTACAATTTTGACCCAAATTCCCACATTTCGCCCCCAAAATCCCGCTATTTCCCCCGAAATCCCACATTTTTGCCCCAAATTCCCACGTTTTACACCAAAATCCCACATTTGGCCCCCAAATCCCACGATTTCCCCCCAAATCCCCCATTTTGCCCCCCAAATCCCCCATTTTTCCCCCAAATTCCCACATTTCACACCAATATCCCACATTTTGCCCCCCAAATCCCGCGATTTCCCCCCAAATCCCCATTTCTACCCTAAAACCGCACATTTTGCCCCCAAAATCCTGCAATTTCCCCCCAAAATCCCCGATTTTTGCCCCAAATTCCTGCATTTTGCACCAAAATCCCACATTTTGCCCCCAAAATCCCACGATTTCCCCTCAAATTCCCCCATTTTTGCCCTAAATTCACCCATTTCGCTTGACAAATCTCGCATTTTTGCCCCAAAATCCCACGATTTCCCCCCAAATCCCCCCGTTTCGCCCCCCAAAATCCCACATTTTTGACCCAAATCCCCACATTTTACACCAAAATCCCACATTTTGCCCCCCAAATCCCACATTTTTCCCCAAATTCTCCCATTTTGCCCCCAAATCACGCATTTTTGAACCCAAACCCCGCATTTCGCACCAAATTCCCCCATTTTGCCCCCAAAATCCCGCGATTTCCCCCAAATTCCCCCGTTTAGCCCCCCAAATCCCACATTTTTGCCCAAAAATCCCGCAATTTCCCCCCAAATTCCCACATTTCGCCCCCCAAATCCCACATTTTTGACCCAAAATCCCGCGATTTCCCCCCAAATTCCCACATTTCGCGCCCCAAATCCCGCATTTTTGCCCCAAATTCCACATTTCGCACCAAAATCCCACATTTCGCTCCCTGAAGCCCTCATTTTTGCCCCAACATCCCGCAATTTCCCCCAAATTCCCACATTTCGCCCCGCAAATCCCACATTTTTGACCCAAATTCCCACATTTCGCACCCCAAATCCCACATTTTTCTTCCAAAGTCCCGCGATTTCCCCCCAAATTCCCCCATTTCGCCCCCCAAAGCCCACAATTTTGACCCAAATTCGCACATTTCACACCAAATTCCCACATTTTGCCCCCAGAATCCCGCAATTTCCCCCCAAATCCCCCATTTTTACCCTAAAACCGCACATTTTGCCCCCCAAATCCTGCAATTTCCCCCAAAATCCCCCATTTTGCTTCCCAAATCCCACAGTTTTGCCCTGCATTCCCACATTTTACACCAAAATCCTGCAATTTCCCCCCAAATCCCACATTTTTCCCCCAAATTTCAGCATTTCACACCAATATCCCACATTTTGCCCCCCAAATCCCGCATTTTTGCCCCAAATTCTGCAATTTCGCCCCCCAAATCCCCCATTTTTGCCCCAAATTCCCACATTTTACACCAAATTCCCACATTTTGCCCCCCAAATCCCACATTTTTGACCCAAATTCCCCCATTTTGCCCCCAAATCCCACATTTTTGACCCAAATCCCGGCATTTTGCACCAAAATCCAACATTTTGCCCCCAAAATCCCACGATTTCCCCACAAATCCCGCATTTTTGCCCCAAATTCCTGCATTTTGCACCAAAATCCCACAATTTACCCCCAAAATCCCACATTTTGCCCCCAAATCCCGCATTTTTGCCCTGAATTCCCACATTTTACACCAAATTCCCACATTTTGCCCCCAAAATCCCGTATTTTTGCCCCAAATTCCCACATTTTGCCCCCAAAATCCCACATTTTTCCCCCAAATCCCCCATTTTACACCAAAATCACATATTTTTGCCCCAAAATCCTGTGATTTCCCCCCAAATTCCCCCGTTTCACCCCCCAAATCCCGCATTTTTGCCCCAAATTCCCACATTTCGCCACCAAAATCCCACATTTTGCCCCCCAAATCCCACATTTTTGCCCCAAATTCCCACATTTTGCCCCCAAAATCCCGCGATTTCCCCCAAATTCCCCCATTTTTGCCCCAAATTACCCCATTTCGCAACAAATTCCTGCATTTTTGCCCCAAATTCCCCCATTTTGCCCCCAAAATCCCACGATTTCCCCTCAAATTCCCCCATTTTTGCCCTAAATTCACCCATTTCGCTTGACAAATCTCGCATTTTTGCCCCAAAATCCCACGATTTCCCCCCAAATCCCCCCGTTTCGCCCCCCAAAATCCCACATTTTTGACCCAAATCCCCACATTTTACACCAAAATCCCACATTTTGCCCCCAAAATCCCACATTTTTGCCCCAAATTCCTGCATTTTACACCAAAATCCCCCATTTCGCCCCCAAAATCCCAATTTTTGACCCAAATTCCCCAATTTCGCCCCAAAATCACACATTTTTGCCCCAAAATCCTGTGATTTCCCCCCAAATTCCCCCGTTTCACCCCCAAATCCCGCATTTTTGACCCAAATTCCCACATTTCGCCACCAAAATCCCACATTTTGCCCCACAAATCCCACATTTTTGCCCCAAATTCCCACATTTTGCCCCCAAAATCCCACGATTTCCCCCAAATTCCCCCATTTTTGCCCCAAATTACCCCATTTCGCAACAAATTCCCACATTTTTGCCCCAAATTCCCCCATTTTGCCCCCCATATCCAAAATTTTTGACACAAATTCCCACATTTCGCCCCCCAAATCCCCCATTTTACACCAAAATCCCGCGATTTCCCCCCAAATTCCCCCATTTTCCCCCCAAATCCCACATTTTTTGCCCCGAATTCCCACATTTCACACCAAATTCCCCCATTTTGCCCCCCAAATCCCACATTTTTCCCCAAATTCCCACATTTAACACCAATATCCCACATTTTGCCCCCAAAATCCCGCGACTTCCCCCAAAATCCCCCGGTTTTGCCCCAAATTCCTGCATTTTGCACCAAAATCCCACATTTTGACCCCAAAATCCCCCGGTTTTGCCCCAAATTCCTCCATTTTGCACCAAAATCCCACAATTTGCCCCCCAAATCCCACATTTTTCCCCAAATTCCCCCATTTTGCCCCCAAATCCCGCATTTTTGACCCAAATCCCTGCATTTCGCACCAAGATCCAACATTTTGCCCCCAAAATCCGCGATTTCCCCCCAAATTCCCCCATTTTGCCCCGCAAATCCCACATTTTTGACCTGAATTCTCACATTTTACACCAAAATCTCACATTTTGCCCCCAAAATCCCACATTTTTGCCCCCAAATCCCCCAATTTTGCCCCCAAAATCCCACATTTTTGCCCCAAATTCCTGCATTTTACACCAAAATCCCCCATTTCGCCCCCAAAATCCCAATTTTTGACCCAAATTCCCCAATTTCGCCCCAAAATCACACATTTTTGCCCCAAAATCCTGTGATTTCCCCCCAAATTCCCCCGTTTCACCCCCCAAATCCCGCATTTTGCCCCAAATTCCCACATTTCGCCACCAAAATCCCACATTTTGCCCCACAAATCCCACATTTTTGCCCCAAATTCCCACATTTTGCCCCCAAAATCCCGCGATTTCCCCAAATTCCCCCATTTTTGCCCCAAATTACCCCATTTCGCAACAAATTCCCGCATTTTTGCCCCAAATTCCCCCGTTTTGCCCCCCATATCCAAAATTTTTGACACAAATTCCCACATTTCGCCCCCCAAATCCCCCATTTTACACCAAAATCCCGCGATTTCCCCCCAAATTCCCCCATTTTCCCCCCAAATCCCACATTTTTGCCCCAAATTCCCACATTTCACACCAAATTCCCCCATTTTGCCCCCCAAATCCCACATTTTTCCCCAAAATTCCCACATTTAACACCAATATCCACATTTTGCCCCAAAATCCCGCGACTTCCCCCAAAATCCACCGGTTTTGCCCCAAATTCCTGCATTTTGCACCAAAATCCCACATTTTGACCCCAAAATCCCCCATTTTTGCCCCAAATTCCTGCATTTTGCACCCAAATCCCACATTTTGCCCCCCAAATCCCACGATTTTCCCCCAAATTCCCACATTTTGCCCCCCAAATCCTGCAGTTTTGACACAAATCCCCACATTTTACACCCAAATCCCACATTTCGCCCCAAAATCTCACGATTTCCCCCAAAACCCCCCATTTTTGACCTAAAACCCCACATTTTGCACCCAAAATCCTGCAATTTCCCCCTCAACATCCCACATTTTTCACCCAAATTCCCACATTTCACACCAATATCTCACATTTTGCCCCAAAATCCCGTGATTTCACCCCAAATTCCCCCATCTCGCCCCCCAAATGCTGCATTTTTGCCCCAAATTCCCACATTTTACACCAAATTCCCCCATTTTGCCCCCCAAATCCCACATTTTTGCCCCCAATTCCCACATTTCACACCAAATTCCAACATTTTGCCCCCAAAATCCCACAATTTCCCCCAAAATCCCCCATTTTTACCCTAAAACCCCATATTTTTACCCCAAATTCCCACATTTCACACCAATATCCCACATTTAGCCTTCCAAAATCCCACGATTTCCCCCCCAAAATCCCCCATTTTGCCCACAAATCCCGCATTTTTGCCCCAAATTCCCACATTTTACACCAAAATCCCATTTTCCCCCCAAAATCCCACATTTTTGCCCCAAATCCCGCATTTTTGCCCCAAATTCCAACATTTTACACCAAAATCCCACATTTTACCCCAAAATCCCACATTTTTGACCCAAATTCCCCCATTTTGCACCCAAATCCCGCATTTTTGACCCAAATCCCCGCATTTCGCACCAAGATCCAACATTTTGCCCCCAAAATCCCGCGATTTCCCCCCAAATTCCCCCATTTTCCCCCCAGAACCCTAACCCTAACCCTAACCGTAACCCTAACCCTAACCGTAACCTAACCCTAACCCTAACCCTAACCTAACCCTAACCCTAACCTAAGCCTAACCGTAACCCTAACTCTAACCCCAAAATCCCGCGATTTCCCCCAAATTCCCACATTTTGCCCCGCAAATCCCACATTTTTGACCTGAATTCCCACATTTTGCCCCCAAAATCCCACATTTTTGCCCCAAATCCCCCATTTTGCCCTCAAAATCTCCCATTTTTGCCCCAAATTCCTGCATTTTACACCAAAATCCCACATTTTTGCCCCAAATTCCCACATTTTACACCAAAATCCCCCATTTCGCCCCCAAAATCCCACATTTTGCCCCCAAATCCCGCATTTTTGACCCAAATCCCCGCATTTCGCACCAAAACCCCCCCTTTTGCCCCCAAAATACCGCGATTTCCCCCCAAATTCCCACATTTTACCCCCCGAATTCCCACATTTTACACCAAAATCCCGCGATTCCCCCTAAATTCCCACATTTTGCCCCCCAAATCCCACATTTTTGCCCCAAATCCTGCATTTTTGCCCCAAATTCCCACATTTTGCCCCCAAAATCCCACATTTTTGACCCAAATCCCACATTTTTTCCCCAAATTCCCCCATTTTGCCCCCAAATCCCACATTTTTGACCCAAATCCCCGCATTTCGCACCAAAATCCAACATTTTGCCCCCAAAATCCCACGATTTCCCCACAAATCCCCCATTTTTGCCCCAAATTCCTGCATTTTGCACCAAAATCCCACAATTTACCCCCAAAATCCCACATTTTTGCCCCCAAATCCCGCATTTTTGCCCTGAATTCCCACATTTAACACCAAATTCCCACATTTTGCCCCCAAAATCCTGTATTTTTGCCCCAAATTCCCACATTTCGCCCCCCAAATCCCACATTTTTGCCCCAAATTCCCACATTTCACACCAAATTCCCACATTTGGCACCCCAAACCCCACGATTTCCCCAAAATTCCCCATTTTTACCCTAAAACCCCACATTTTGCCCCCAAATCCTGCAATTTCGCCCCAAATTCCCACATTTCGCCGCCCAAATCCCACATTTTTGACCGAAATTCCCACATTTCGCCACCCAAATCCGCATTTTTCTTCCAAAGTCCCGCAATTTCCCCCAAATTCCAAATTCCCCCATTTTGCCCCCCAAATCCCACATTTTTGCCCTGAATTCCCAACTTTAACACCAAATTCCCCCATTTCGCCCCCCAAATCCCACATTTTTGCCCCAAATTCCCACATTTCGCCCCCCAAAGCCCACAATTTTGAGACCAAATTCCCACATTTCACCCCCAAAATCCCACATTTTGCCCCAAAAACCCACGATTTCCCCCCAAATCCCCATTTTGCCCCCCAAATCCCCCATTTTTGCCCCAAATTCCCACATTTCACACCAATATCCCACATTTTGCCCCCAAAATCCCGCGATTTCCCCCCAAATCCCCCATTTTACCCTAAAACCGCACATTTTGCCCCCAAAATCCTGCAATTTCCCCCCAAAATCCCACCTTTTTGACCAAAATCCCCACATTTTACACCAAAATCCCACATTTTGCCCCCCAAATCCCACATTTTTTCCCCAAATTCCTCAATTTTGCCCCCAAATCACGCATTTTTGACCCCAAACCCCGCATTTCGCACCAAATTCCAACATTTTGCCCCAAAATCCCACGATTTCCCCCAAATTCCCCCGTTTAGCCCCCCCAAATCCCACATTTTTGCCCCAAAATCCCGCAATTTCCCCCCAAATTCCCCCGTTTCGTGCCCCAAATCCCGCATTTTGCCCCAAATTCCACATTTCGCACCAAAATCCCACATTTTGCCCCCCAAATCCCACATTTTTGCCCCAACATCCCGCAATTTCCCCCAAATTCCCACATTTCGCCCCCAAATCCCACATTTTTGACCTAAATTCCCACATTTCGCCCCCCAAATCCCACATTTTTGCCCTGAATTCCCACATTTCACACCAAATTCCACATTTTGCCACCCAAAACCCCACGATTTCCCCCAAAATCCCCCATTTTTACCCTAAAACCCCACATTTTGCCCCCAAATCCTGCAATTTCGCCCCAAATCCCACATTTTTGACCCAAATTCCCACATTTCGCCACCCAAATCCCGCATTTTTCTTCCAAAGTCCCGCAATTTCCCCCCAAATCCTGCAATTTTGCCCCCCACATCCCACATTTTTGCCCTGAATTCCCAACTTTAACACCAAATTCCCCCATTTCGCCCCCCAAATCCCACATTTTTGCCCCAAATTCCCCAATTTCGCCCCCCAAAGCCCACAATTTTGACCCAAATTCCCACATTTTGCCCCCCAAATCCCGCATTTTTGCCCCAAATTCCCACATTTCGCCCCCCAAATCCCACATTTTTGACCCAAATTCCCACATTTCGCCACCCAAATCCCGCATTTTTCTTCCAAAGTCCCGCGATTTCCCCCCAAATTCCCCCATTTTGCCCCCCAAATCCACATTTTTGCCCTGAATTCCCACCTTTTACACCAAATTCCCACATTCGCCCCCCAAATCCCGCATTTTTGACCCAAATTCCCCAATTTCGCCCCCAAACCTACAATTTTGACCCAAATTCCCACATTTCGCCCCCAAAATCCCGCTATTTCCCCCGAAATCCCACATTTTTGCCCCAAATTCCCACGTTTTACACCAAAATCCCACATTTGGCCCCCAAATCCCACGATTTCCCCCCAAATCCCCCATTTTGCCCCCCAAATCCCCCATTTTTCCCCCAAATTCCCACATTTCACACCAATATCCCACATTTTGCCCCCCAAATCCCGCGATTTCCCCCCAAATCCCCCATTTCTACCCTAAAACCGCACATTTTGCCCCCAAAATCCTGCAATTTCCCCCCAAAATCCCCGATTTTTGCCCCAAATTCCTGCATTTTGCACCAAAATCCCACATTTTGCCCCCAAAATCCCACGATTTCCCCTCAAATTCCCCCATTTTTGCCCTAAATTCACCCATTTCGCTTGACAAATCTCGCATTTTTGCCCCAAAATCCCACGATTTCCCCCAAATCCCCCCGTTTCGCCCCCCAAAATCCCACATTTTTGACCCAAATCCCCACATTTTACACCAAAATCCCACATTTTGCCCCCAAAATCCCACATTTTTGCCCCAAATTCCTGCATTTTACACCAAAATCCCCCATTTCGCCCCCAAAATCCCAATTTTTGACCCAAATTCCCCAATTTCGCCCCAAAATCACACATTTTTGCCCCAAAATCCTGTGATTTCCCCCAAATTCCCCCCGTTTCACCCCCCAAATCCCGCATTTTTGACCCAAATTCCCACATTTCGCCACCAAAATCCCACATTTTGCCCCACAAATCCCACATTTTTGCCCCAAATTCCCACATTTTGCCCCCAAAATCCCACGATTTCCCCCAAATTCCCCCATTTTTGCCCCAAATTACCCCATTTCGCAACAAATTCCCACATTTTTGCCCCAAATTCCCCATTTTGCCCCCCATATCCAAAATTTTTGACACAAATTCCCACATTTCGCCCCCCAAATCCCCCATTTTACACCAAAATCCCGCGATTTCCCCCCAAATTCCCCCATTTTCCCCCCAAATCCCACATTTTTTGCCCCGAATTCCCACATTTCACACCAAATTCCCCCATTTTGCCCCCCAAATCCCACATTTTTCCACCAAATTCCCACATTTAACACCAATATCCCACATTTTGCCCCCAAAATCCCGCGACTTCCCCCAAAATCCCCCGGTTTTGCCCCAAATTCCTGCATTTTGCACCAAAATCCCACATTTTGACCCCAAAATCCCCCGGTTTTGCCCCAAATTCCTGCATTTTGCACCAAAATCCCACATTTTGCCCCCCAAATCCCACGATTTTTCCCCAAATTCCCCCATTTTGCCCCCCAAATCCTGCAGTTTTGACACAAATCCCCACATTTTACACCCAAATCCCACATTTCGCCCCCAAAATCTCACGATTTCCCCCAAAACCCCCCATTTTTGACCTAAAACCCCACATTTTGCACCCAAAATCCTGCAATTTCCCCCTCAACATCCCACATTTTTCACCCAAATTCCCACATTTCACACCAATATCTCACATTTTGCCCGAAAATCCCGTGATTTCACCCCAAATTCCCCCATCTCGCCCCCAAATGCTGCATTTTTGCCCCAAATTCCCACATTTTACACCAAATTCCCCCATTTTGCCCCCCAAATCCCACATTTTTGCCCCCAATTCCCACATTTCACACCAAATTCCAACATTTTGCCCCCAAAATCCCACAATTTCCCCCAAAATCCCCCATTTTTACCCTAAAACCCCATATTTTTACCCCAAATTCCCACATTTCACACCAATATCCCACATTTAGCCTTCCAAAATCCCACGATTTCCCCCCCAAAATCCCCCATTTTGCCCACAAATCCCGCATTTTTGCCCCAAATTCCCACATTTTACACCAAAATCCCATTTTCCCCCCCAAAATCCCACATTTTTGCCCAAATCCCGCATTTTTGCCCCAAATTCCAACATTTTACACCAAAATCCCACATTTTGCCCCCAAAATCCCACATTTTTGACCCAAATTCCCCCATTTTGCACCCAAATCCCGCATTTTTGACCCAAATCCCCGCATTTCGCACCAAGATCCAACATTTTGCCCCCAAAATCCCGCGATTTCCCCCCAAATTCCCCCATTTTCCCCCCAGAACCCTAACCCTAACCCTAACCGTAACCCTAACCCTAACCCTAACCCTAACCTAACCCTAACCCTAACCTAAGCCTAACCGTAACCCTAACTCTAACCCCAAAATCCCGCGATTTCCCCCAAATTCCCACATTTTGCCCCGCAAATCCCACATTTTTGACCTGAATTCCCACATTTTGCCCCCAAAATCCCACATTTTTGCCCCCAAATCCCCCATTTTGCCCTCAAAATCTCCCATTTTTGCCCCAAATTCCCACATTTTACACCAAAATCCCCCATTTCGCCCCCAAAATCCCACATTTTTGACCCAAATCCCGCATTTTTGACCCAAATCCCCGCATTTCGCACCAAAACCCCCCATTTTGCCCCCAAAATACCGCGATTTCCCCCCAAATTCCCACATTTTACCCCCCGAATTCCCACATTTTACACCAAAATCCCGCGATTCCCCCTAAATTCCCACATTTTGCCCCCCAAATCCCACATTTTTGCCCCAAATCCTGCATTTTTGCCCCAAATCCCCACATTTTGCCTCCAAAATCCCACATTTTTGACCCAAATCCCACATTTTTTCCCCAAATTCCCCCATTTTGCCCCCAAATCCCACATTTTTGACCCAAATCCCCGCATTTCGCACCAAAATCCAACATTTTGCCCCCAAAATCCCACGATTTCCCCACAAATCCCCCATTTTTGCCCCAAATTCCTGCATTTTGCACCAAAATCCCACAATTTACCCCCAAAATCCCACATTTTTGCCCCCAAATCCCGCATTTTTGCCCTGAATTCCCACATTTAACACCAAATTCCCACATTTTGCCCCCAAAATCCTGTATTTTTGCCCCAAATTCCCACATTTCGCCCCCCAAATCCCACATTTTTGCCCCAAATTCCCACATTTCACACCAAATTCCCACATTTGGCACCCCAAACCCCACGATTTCCCCCAAAATTCCCCATTTTTACCCTAAAACCCCACATTTTGCCCCCAAATCCTGCAATTTCGCCCCAAATTCCCACATTTCGCCGCCCAAATCCCACATTTTTGACCGAAATTCCCACATTTCGCCACCCAAATCCCGCATTTTTCTTCCAAAGTCCCGCAATTTCCCCCAAATTCCCCCCATTTTGCCCCCCAAATCCCACATTTTTGCCCTGAATTCCCAACTTTAACACCAAATTCCCCCATTTCGCCCCCCAAATCCCACATTTTTGCCCCAAATTCCCCAATTTCGCCCCCCAAAGCCCACAATTTTGACCCAAATTCCCACATTTCACCCCCAAAATCCCGCTATTTCCCCCGAAATCCCACATTTTTGCCCCAAATTCCCACGTTTTACACCAAAATCCCACATTTTGCCCCCAAAAACCCACGATTTCCCCCCAAATCCCCCATTTTGCCCCCCAAATCCCCCATTTTTGCCCCAAATTCCCACATTTCACACCAATATCCCACATTTTGCCCCCAAAATCCCGCGATTTCCCCCCAAATCCCCCATTTTTACCCTAAAACCGCACATTTTGCCCCCAAAATCCTGCAATTTCCCCCCAAAATCCCACCTTTTTGACCAAAATCCCCACATTTTACACCAAAATCCCACATTTTGCCCCCCAAATCCCACATTTTTTCCCCAAATTCCTCAATTTTGCCCCCAAATCACGCATTTTTGACCCCAAACCCCGCATTTCGCACCAAATTCCAACATTTTGCCCCCAAAATCCCACGATTTCCCCCAAATTCCCCCGTTTAGCCCCCCCAAATCCCACATTTTTGCCCCAAAATCCCGCAATTTCCCCCCAAATTCCCCCGTTTCGTGCCCCAAATCCCGCATTTTTGCCCCAAATTCCACATTTCGCACCAAAATCCCACATTTTGCCCCCCAAATCCCACATTTTTGCCCCAACATCCCGCAATTTCCCCCAAATTCCCACATTTCGCCCCCCAAATCCCACATTTTTGACCTAAATTCCCACATTTCGCCCCCCAAATCCCACATTTTTGCCCTGAATTCCCACATTTCACACCAAATTCCACATTTTGCCACCCAAAACCCCACGATTTCCCCCAAAATCCCCCATTTTTACCCTAAAACCCCACATTTTGCCCCCAAATCCTGCAATTTCGCCCCAAATCCCACATTTTTGACCCAAATTCCCACATTTCGCCACCCAAATCCCGCATTTTTCTTCCAAAGTCCCGCAATTTCCCCCCAAATCCTGCAATTTTGCCCCCCACATCCCACATTTTTGCCCTGAATTCCCAACTTTAACACCAAATTCCCCCATTTCGCCCCCCAAATCCCACATTTTTGCCCCAAATTCCCCAATTTCGCCCCCCAAAGCCCACAATTTTGACCCAAATTCCCACATTTTGCCCCCCAAATCCCGCATTTTTGCCCCAAATTCCCACATTTCGCCCCCAAATCCCACATTTTTGACCCAAATTCCCACATTTCGCCACCCAAATCCCGCATTTTTCTTCCAAAGTCCCGCGATTTCCCCCCAAATTCCCCCATTTTGCCCCCCAAATCCCACATTTTTGCCCTGAATTCCCACCTTTTACACCAAATTCCCACATTTCGCCCCCCAAATCCCGCATTTTTGACCCAAATTCCCCAATTTCGCCCCCCAAACCTACAATTTTGACCCAAATTCCCACATTTCGCCCCCAAAATCCCGCTATTTCCCCCGAAATCCCACATTTTTGCCCCAAATTCCCACGTTTTACACCAAAATCCCACATTTGGCCCCCAAATCCCACGATTTCCCCCCAAATCCCCCATTTTGCCCCCCAAATCCCCCATTTTTCCCCCAAATTCCCACATTTCACACCAATATCCCACATTTTGCCCCCCAAATCCCGCGATTTCCCCCCAAATCCCCCATTTCTACCCTAAAACCGCACATTTTGCCCCCAAAATCCTGCAATTTCCCCCCAAAATCCCCGATTTTTGCCCCAAATTCCTGCATTTTGCACCAAAATCCCACATTTTGCCCCCAAAATCCCACGATTTCCCCTCAAATTCCCCCATTTTTGCCCTAAATTCACCCATTTCGCTTGACAAATCTCGCATTTTTGCCCCAAAATCCCACGATTTCCCCCCAAATCCCCCCGTTTCGCCCCCCAAAATCCCACATTTTTGACCCAAATCCCCACATTTTACACCAAAATCCCACATTTTGCCCCCCAAATCCCACATTTTTCCCCAAATTCCCCCATTTTGCCCCCAAATCACGCATTTTTGAACCCAAACCCCGCATTTCGCACCAAATTCCCCATTTTGCCCCCAAAATCCCGCGATTTCCCCCAAATTCCCCCGTTTAGCCCCCCAAATCCCACATTTTTGCCCAAAAATCCCGCAATTTCCCCCCAAATTCCCACATTTCGCCCCCCAAATCCCACATTTTTGACCCAAAATCCCGCGATTTCCCCCCAAATTCCCACATTTCGCGCCCCAAATCCCGCATTTTTGCCCCAAATTCCACATTTCGCACCAAAATCCCACATTTCGCTCCCTGAAGCCCACATTTTTGCCCCAACATCCCGCAATTTCCCCCAAATTCCCACATTTCGCCCCGCAAATCCCACATTTTTGACCCAAATTCCCACATTTCGCACCCCAAATCCCACATTTTTCTTCCAAAGTCCCGCGATTTCCCCCCAAATTCCCCCATTTCGCCCCCCAAAGCCCACAATTTTGACCCAAATTCGCACATTTCACACCAAATTCCCACATTTTGCCCCCAGAATCCCGCAATTTCCCCCCAAATCCCCCATTTTTACCCTAAAACCGCACATTTTGCCCCCCAAATCCTGCAATTTCCCCCAAAAATCCCCCATTTTGCTTCCCAAATCCCACAGTTTTGCCCTGCATTCCCACATTTTACACCAAAATCCTGCAATTTCCCCCCAAATCCCACATTTTTCCCCCAAATTTCAGCATTTCACACCAATATCCCACATTTTGCCCCCCAAATCCCGCATTTTTGCCCCAAATTCTGCAATTTCGCCCCCCAAATCCCCCATTTTTGCCCCAAATTCCCACATTTTACACCAAATTCCCACATTTTGCCCCCCAAATCCCACATTTTTGACCCAAATTCCCCCATTTTGCCCCCAAATCCCACATTTTTGACCCAAATCCCGGCATTTTGCACCAAAATCCAACATTTTGCCCCCAAAATCCCACGATTTCCCCACAAATCCCCCATTTTTGCCCCAAATTCCTGCATTTTGCACCAAAATCCCACAATTTACCCCCAAAATCCCACATTTTGCCCCCAAATCCCGCATTTTTGCCCTGAATTCCCACATTTTACACCAAATTCCCACATTTTGCCCCCAAAATCCCGTATTTTTGCCCCAAATTCCCACATTTTGCCCCCAAAATCCCACATTTTTCCCCCAAATCCCCCATTTTACACCAAAATCACATATTTTTGCCCCAAAATCCTGTGATTTCCCCCCAAATTCCCCCGTTTCACCCCCCAAATCCCGCATTTTTGCCCCAAATTCCCACATTTCGCCACCAAAATCCCACATTTTGCCCCCCAAATCCCACATTTTTGCCCCAAATTCCCACATTTTGCCCCCAAAATCCCGCGATTTCCCCCAAATTCCCCCATTTTTGCCCCAAATTACCCCATTTCGCAACAAATTCCTGCATTTTTGCCCCAAATTCCCCCATTTTGCCCCCAAAATCCCACGATTTCCCCTCAAATTCCCCCATTTTTGCCCTAAATTCACCCATTTCGCTTGACAAATCTCGCATTTTTGCCCCAAAATCCCACGATTTCCCCCCAAATCCCCCCGTTTCGCCCCCCAAAATCCCACATTTTTGACCCAAATCCCCACATTTTACACCAAAATCCCACATTTTGCCCCCAAAATCCCACATTTTTGCCCCAAATTCCTGCATTTTACACCAAAATCCCCCATTTCGCCCCCAAAATCCCAATTTTTGACCCAAATTCCCCAATTTCGCCCCAAAATCACACATTTTTGCCCCAAAATCCTGTGATTTCCCCCCAAATTCCCCCGTTTCACCCCCCAAATCCCGCATTTTTGACCCAAATTCCCACATTTCGCCACCAAAATCCCACATTTTGCCCCACAAATCCCACATTTTTGCCCCAAATTCCCACATTTTGCCCCCAAAATCCCACGATTTCCCCCAAATTCCCCCATTTTTGCCCCAAATTACCCCATTTCGCAACAAATTCCCACATTTTTGCCCCAAATTCCCCCATTTTGCCCCCCATATCCAAAATTTTTGACACAAATTCCCACATTTCGCCCCCCAAATCCCCCATTTTACACCAAAATCCCGCGATTTCCCCCCAAATTCCCCCATTTTCCCCCCAAATCCCACATTTTTTGCCCCGAATTCCCACATTTCACACCAAATTCCCCCATTTTGCCCCCCAAATCCCACATTTTTCCCCCAAATTCCCACATTTAACACCAATATCCCACATTTTGCCCCCAAAATCCCGCGACTTCCCCCAAAATCCCCCGGTTTTGCCCCAAATTCCTGCATTTTGCACCAAAATCCCACATTTTGACCCCAAAATCCCCCGGTTTTGCCCCAAATTCCTGCATTTTGCACCAAAATCCCACAATTTGCCCCCCAAATCCCACGATTTTCCCCCAAATTCCCACATTTTGCCCCCCAAATCCTGCATTTTTGACACAAATCCCCACATTTTACACCCAAATCCCACATTTCGCCCCCAAAATCTCACGATTTCCCCCAAAACCCCCCATTTTTGACCTAAAACCCCACATTTTGCACCCAAAATCCTGCAATTTCCCCCTCAACATCCCACATTTTTCACCCAAATTCCCACATTTCACACCAATATCTCACATTTTGCCCGAAAATCCCGTGATTTCACACCAAATTCCCCCATCTCGCCCCCCAAATGCTGCATTTTTGCCCCAAATTCCCACATTTTACACCAAATTCCCCCATTTTGCCCCCCAAATCCCACATTTTTGCCCCCAATTCCCACATTTCACACCAAATTCCAACATTTTGCCCCCAAAATCCCACAATTTCCCCCAAAATCCCCCATTTTTACCCTAAAACCCCATATTTTTACCCCAAATTCCCACATTTCACACCAATATCCCACATTTAGCCTTCCAAAATCCCACGATTTCCCCCCCAAAATCCCCCATTTTGCCCACAAATCCCGCATTTTTGCCCCAAATTCCCACATTTTACACCAAAATCCCATTTTCCCCCCAAAATCCCACATTTTTGCCCCAAATCCCGCATTTTTGCCCCAAATTCCAACATTTTACACCAAAATCCCACATTTTGCCCCCAAAATCCCACATTTTTGACCCAAATTCCCCCATTTTGCACCCAAATCCCGCATTTTTGACCCAAATCCCCGCATTTCGCACCAAGATCCAACATTTTGCCCCCAAAATCCCGCGATTTCCCCCCAAATTCCCCCATTTTCCCCCCAGAACCCTAACCCTAACCCTAACCGTAACCCTAACCCTAACCCTAACCCTAACCTAACCCTAACCCTAACCTAAGCCTAACCGTAACCCTAACTCTAACCCCAAAATCCCGCGATTTCCCCCAAATTCCCACATTTTGCCCCGCAAATCCCACATTTTTGACCTGAATTCCCACATTTTGCCCCCAAAATCCCACATTTTTGCCCCCAAATCCCCCATTTTGCCCTCAAAATCTCCCATTTTTGCCCCAAATTCCTGCATTTTACATCAAAATCCCACATTTTTGCCCCAAATTCCCACATTTTACACCAAAATCCCCCATTTCGCCCCCAAAATCCCACATTTTGCCCCCAAATCCCGCATTTTTGACCCAAATCCCCGCATTTTGCACCAAAACCCCCCATTTTGCCCCCAAAATACCGCGATTTCCCCCCAAATTCCCACATTTTACCCCCCGAATTCCCACATTTTACACCAAAATCCCGCGATTCCCCCTAAATTCCCACATTTTGCCCCCCAAATCCCACATTTTTGCCCCAAATCCTGCATTTTTGCCCCAAATTCCCACATTTTGCCCCCAAAATCCCACATTTTTGACCCAAATCCCACATTTTTTCCCCAAATTCCCCCATTTTGCCCCCAAATCCCACATTTTTGACCCAAATCCCCGCATTTCGCACCAAAATCCAACATTTTGCCCCCAAAATCCCACGATTTCCCCACAAATCCCCCATTTTTGCCCCAAATTCCTGCATTTTGCACCAAAATCCCACAATTTACCCCCAAAATCCCACATTTTTGCCCCCAAATCCCGCATTTTTGCCCTGAATTCCCACATTTAACACCAAATTCCCACATTTTGCCCCCAAAATCCTGTATTTTTGCCCCAAATTCCCACATTTCGCCCCCCAAATCCCACATTTTTGCCCCAAATTCCCACATTTCACACCAAATTCCCACATTTGGCACCCCAAACCCCACGATTTCCCCCAAAATTCCCCATTTTTACCCTAAAACCCCACATTTTGCCCCCAAATCCTGCAATTTCGCCCCAAATTCCCACATTTCGCCGCCCAAATCCCACATTTTTGACCGAAATTCCCACATTTCGCCACCCAAATCCCGCATTTTTCTTCCAAAGTCCCGCAATTTCCCCCAAATTCCCCCATTTTGCCCCCCAAATCCCACATTTTTGCCCTGAATTCCCAACTTTAACACCAAATTCCCCCATTTCGCCCCCCAAATCCCACATTTTTGCCCCAAATTCCCACATTTCGCCCCCCAAAGCCCACAATTTTGAGACCAAATTCCCACATTTCACCCCCAAAATCCCACATTTTGCCCCCAAAAACCCACGATTTCCCCCCAAATCCCCCATTTTGCCCCCCAAATCCCCCATTTTTGCCCCAAATTCCCACATTTCACACCAATATCCCACATTTTGCCCCCAAAATCCCGCGATTTCCCCCCAAATCCCCCATTTTTACCCTAAAACCGCACATTTTGCCCCCAAAATCCTGCAATTTCCCCCCAAAATCCCACCTTTTTGACCAAAATCCCCACATTTTACACCAAAATCCCACATTTTGCCCCCCAAATCCCACATTTTTTCCCCAAATTCCTCAATTTTGCCCCCAAATCACGCATTTTTGACCCCAAACCCCGCATTTCGCACCAAATTCCAACATTTTGCCCCCAAAATCCCACGATTTCCCCCAAATTCCCCCGTTTAGCCCCCCCAAATCCCACATTTTTGCCCCAAAATCCCGCAATTTCCCCCCAAATTCCCCCGTTTCGTGCCCCAAATCCCGCATTTTTGCCCCAAATTCCACATTTCGCACCAAAATCCCACATTTTGCCCCCCAAATCCCACATTTTTGCCCCAACATCCCGCAATTTCCCCCAAATTCCCACATTTCGCCCCCCAAATCCCACATTTTTGACCTAAATTCCCACATTTCGCCCCCCAAATCCCACATTTTTGCCCTGAATTCCCACATTTCACACCAAATTCCACATTTTGCCACCCAAAACCCCACGATTTCCCCCAAAATCCCCCATTTTTACCCTAAAACCCCACATTTTGCCCCCAAATCCTGCAATTTCGCCCCAAATCCCACATTTTTGACCCAAATTCCCACATTTCGCCACCCAAATCCCGCATTTTTCTTCCAAAGTCCCGCAATTTCCCCCCAAATCCTGCAATTTTGCCCCCCACATCCCACATTTTTGCCCTGAATTCCCAACTTTAACACCAAATTCCCCCATTTCGCCCCCCAAATCCCACATTTTTGCCCCAAATTCCCCAATTTCGCCCCCCAAAGCCCACAATTTTGACCCAAATTCCCACATTTTGCCCCCCAAATCCCGCATTTTTGCCCCAAATTCCCACATTTCGCCCCCCAAATCCCACATTTTTGACCCAAATTCCCACATTTCGCCACCCAAATCCCGCATTTTTCTTCCAAAGTCCCGCGATTTCCCCCCAAATTCCCCCATTTTGCCCCCCAAATCCCACATTTTTGCCCTGAATTCCCACCTTTTACACCAAATTCCCACATTTCGCCCCCCAAATCCCGCATTTTTGACCCAAATTCCCCAATTTCGCCCCCCAAACCTACAATTTTGACCCAAATTCCCACATTTCGCCCCCAAAATCCCGCTATTTCCCCCGAAATCCCACATTTTTGCCCCAAATTCCCACGTTTTACACCAAAATCCCACATTTGGCCCCCAAATCCCACGATTTCCCCCCAAATCCCCCATTTTGCCCCCCAAATCCCCCATTTTTCCCCCAAATTCCCACATTTCACACCAATATCCCACATTTTGCCCCCCAAATCCCGCGATTTCCCCCCAAATCCCCCATTTCTACCCTAAAACCGCACATTTTGCCCCCAAAATCCTGCAATTTCCCCCCAAAATCCCCGATTTTTGCCCCAAATTCCTGCATTTTGCACCAAAATCCCACATTTTGCCCCCAAAATCCCACGATTTCCCCTCAAATTCCCCCATTTTTGCCCTAAATTCACCCATTTCGCTTGACAAATCTCGCATTTTTGCCCCAAAATCCCACGATTTCCCCCCAAATCCCCCCGTTTCGCCCCCCAAAATCCCACATTTTTGACCCAAATCCCCACATTTTACACCAAAATCCCACATTTTGCCCCCAAAATCCCACATTTTTGCCCCAAATTCCTGCATTTTACACCAAAATCCCCCATTTCGCCCCCAAAATCCCAATTTTTGACCCAAATTCCCCAATTTCGCCCCAAAATCACACATTTTTGCCCCAAAATCCTGTGATTTCCCCCCAAATTCCCCCGTTTCACCCCCCAAATCCCGCATTTTTGACCCAAATTCCCACATTTCGCCACCAAAATCCCACATTTTGCCCCACAAATCCCACATTTTTGCCCCAAATTCCCACATTTTGCCCCCAAAATCCCACGATTTCCCCCAAATTCCCCCATTTTTGCCCCAAATTACCCCATTTCGCAACAAATTCCCACATTTTTGCCCCAAATTCCCCCATTTTGCCCCCCATATCCAAAATTTTTGACACAAATTCCCACATTTCGCCCCCCAAATCCCCCATTTTACACCAAAATCCCGCGATTTCCCCCCAAATTCCCCCATTTTCCCCCCAAATCCCACATTTTTTGCCCCGAATTCCCACATTTCACACCAAATTCCCCCATTTTGCCCCCCAAATCCCACATTTTTCCCCCAAATTCCCACATTTAACACCAATATCCCACATTTTGCCCCCAAAATCCCGCGACTTCCCCCAAAATCCCCCGGTTTTGCCCCAAATTCCTGCATTTTGCACCAAAATCCCACATTTTGACCCCAAAATCCCCCGGTTTTGCCCCAAATTCCTGCATTTTGCACCAAAATCCCACATTTTGCCCCCCAAATCCCACGATTTTTCCCCAAATTCCCCCATTTTGCCCCCCAAATCCTGCAGTTTTGACACAAATCCCCACATTTTACACCCAAATCCCACATTTCGCCCCCAAAATCTCACGATTTCCCCCAAAACCCCCCATTTTTGACCTAAAACCCCACATTTTGCACCCAAAATCCTGCAATTTCCCCCTCAACATCCCACATTTTTCACCCAAATTCCCACATTTCACACCAATATCTCACATTTTGCCCGAAAATCCCGTGATTTCACACCAAATTCCCCCATCTCGCCCCCCAAATGCTGCATTTTTGCCCCAAATTCCCACATTTTACACCAAATTCCCCCATTTTGCCCCCCAAATCCCACATTTTTGCCCCCAATTCCCACATTTCACACCAAATTCCAACATTTTGCCCCCAAAATCCCACAATTTCCCCCAAAATCCCCCATTTTTACCCTAAAACCCCATATTTTTACCCCAAATTCCCACATTTCACACCAATATCCCACATTTAGCCTTCCAAAATCCCACGATTTCCCCCCCAAAATCCCCCATTTTGCCCACAAATCCCGCATTTTTGCCCCAAATTCCCACATTTTACACCAAAATCCCATTTTCCCCCCAAAATCCCACATTTTTGCCCCAAATCCCGCATTTTTGCCCCAAATTCCAACATTTTACACCAAAATCCCACATTTTGCCCCCAAAATCCCACATTTTTGACCCAAATTCCCCCATTTTGCACCCAAATCCCGCATTTTTGACCCAAATCCCCGCATTTCGCACCAAGATCCAACATTTTGCCCCCAAAATCCCGCGATTTCCCCCCAAATTCCCCCATTTTCCCCCCAGAACCCTAACCCTAACCCTAACCGTAACCCTAACCCTAACCCTAACCCTAACCTAACCCTAACCCTAACCTAAGCCTAACCGTAACCCTAACTCTAACCCCAAAATCCCGCGATTTCCCCCAAATTCCCACATTTTGCCCCGCAAATCCCACATTTTTGACCTGAATTCCCACATTTTGCCCCCAAAATCCCACATTTTTGCCCCCAAATCCCCCATTTTGCCCTCAAAATCTCCCATTTTTGCCCCAAATTCCTGCATTTTACACCAAAATCCCACATTTTTGCCCCAAATTCCCACATTTTACACCAAAATCCCCCATTTCGCCCCCAAAATCCCACATTTTTGACCCAAATCCCGCATTTTTGACCCAAATCCCCGCATTTCGCACCAAAACCCCCCATTTTGCCCCCAAAATACCGCGATTTCCCCCCAAATTCCCACATTTTACCCCCCGAATTCCCACATTTTACACCAAAATCCCGCGATTCCCCCTAAATTCCCACATTTTGCCCCCCAAATCCCACATTTTTGCCCCAAATCCTGCATTTTTGCCCCAAATTCCCACATTTTGCCTCCAAAATCCCACATTTTTGACCCAAATCCCACATTTTTTCCCCAAATTCCCCCATTTTGCCCCCAAATCCCACATTTTTGACCCAAATCCCCGCATTTCGCACCAAAATCCAACATTTTGCCCCCAAAATCCCACGATTTCCCCACAAATCCCCCATTTTTGCCCCAAATTCCTGCATTTTGCACCAAAATCCCACAATTTACCCCCAAAATCCCACATTTTTGCCCCCAAATCCCGCATTTTTGCCCTGAATTCCCACATTTAACACCAAATTCCCACATTTTGCCCCCAAAATCCTGTATTTTTGCCCCAAATTCCCACATTTCGCCCCCCAAATCCCACATTTTTGCCCCAAATTCCCACATTTCACACCAAATTCCCACATTTGGCACCCCAAACCCCACGATTTCCCCCAAAATTCCCCATTTTTACCCTAAAACCCCACATTTTGCCCCCAAATCCTGCAATTTCGCCCCAAATTCCCACATTTCGCCGCCCAAATCCCACATTTTTGACCGAAATTCCCACATTTCGCCACCCAAATCCCGCATTTTTCTTCCAAAGTCCCGCAATTTCCCCCAAATTCCCCCATTTTGCCCCCCAAATCCCACATTTTTGCCCTGAATTCCCAACTTTAACACCAAATTCCCCCATTTCGCCCCCCAAATCCCACATTTTTGCCCCAAATTCCCCAATTTCGCCCCCCAAAGCCCACAATTTTGACCCAAATTCCCACATTTCACCCCCAAAATCCCGCTATTTCCCCCGAAATCCCACATTTTTGCCCCAAATTCCCACGTTTTACACCAAAATCCCACATTTTGCCCCCAAAAACCCACGATTTCCCCCCAAATCCCCCATTTTGCCCCCCAAATCCCCCATTTTTGCCCCAAATTCCCACATTTCACACCAATATCCCACATTTTGCCCCCAAAATCCCGCGATTTCCCCCCAAATCCCCCATTTTTACCCTAAAACCGCACATTTTGCCCCCAAAATCCTGCAATTTCCCCCCAAAATCCCACCTTTTTGACCAAAATCCCCACATTTTACACCAAAATCCCACATTTTGCCCCCCAAATCCCACATTTTTTCCCCAAATTCCTCAATTTTGCCCCCAAATCACGCATTTTTGACCCCAAACCCCGCATTTCGCACCAAATTCCAACATTTTGCCCCCAAAATCCCACGATTTCCCCCAAATTCCCCCGTTTAGCCCCCCCAAATCCCACATTTTTGCCCCAAAATCCCGCAATTTCCCCCCAAATTCCCCCGTTTCGTGCCCCAAATCCCGCATTTTTGCCCCAAATTCCACATTTCACACCAAAATCCCACATTTTGCCCCCCAAATCCCACATTTTTGCCCCAACATCCCGCAATTTCCCCCAAATTCCCACATTTCGCCCCCCAAATCCCACATTTTTGACCTAAATTCCCACATTTCGCCCCCCAAATCCCACATTTTTGCCCTGAATTCCCACATTTCACACCAAATTCCACATTTTGCCACCCAAAACCCCACGATTTCCCCCAAAATCCCCCATTTTTACCCTAAAACCCCACATTTTGCCCCCAAATCCTGCAATTTCGCCCCAAATCCCACATTTTTGACCCAAATTCCCACATTTCGCCACCCAAATCCCGCATTTTTCTTCCAAAGTCCCGCAATTTCCCCCCAAATCCTGCAATTTTGCCCCCCACATCCCACATTTTTGCCCTGAATTCCCAACTTTAACACCAAATTCCCCCATTTCGCCCCCCAAATCCCACATTTTTGCCCCAAATTCCCCAATTTCGCCCCCCAAAGCCCACAATTTTGACCCAAATTCCCACATTTTGCCCCCCAAATCCCGCATTTTTGCCCCAAATTCCCACATTTCGCCCCCCAAATCCCACATTTTTGACCCAAATTCCCACATTTCGCCACCCAAATCCCGCATTTTTCTTCCAAAGTCCCGCGATTTCCCCCCAAATTCCCCCATTTTGCCCCCCAAATCCCACATTTTTGCCCTGAATTCCCACCTTTTACACCAAATTCCCACATTTCGCCCCCCAAATCCCGCATTTTTGACCCAAATTCCCCAATTTCGCCCCCCAAACCTACAATTTTGACCCAAATTCCCACATTTCGCCCCCAAAATCCCGCTATTTCCCCCGAAATCCCACATTTTTGCCCCAAATTCCCACGTTTTACACCAAAATCCCACATTTGGCCCCCAAATCCCACGATTTCCCCCCAAATCCCCCATTTTGCCCCCCAAATCCCCCATTTTTCCCCCAAATTCCCACATTTCACACCAATATCCCACATTTTGCCCCCCAAATCCCGCGATTTCCCCCCAAATCCCCCATTTCTACCCTAAAACCGCACATTTTGCCCCCAAAATCCTGCAATTTCCCCCCAAAATCCCCGATTTTTGCCCCAAATTCCTGCATTTTGCACCAAAATCCCACATTTTGCCCCCAAAATCCCACGATTTCCCCTCAAATTCCCCCATTTTTGCCCTAAATTCACCCATTTCGCTTGACAAATCTCGCATTTTTGCCCCAAAATCCCACGATTTCCCCCCAAATCCCCCCGTTTCGCCCCCCAAAATCCCACATTTTTGACCCAAATCCCCACATTTTACACCAAAATCCCACATTTTGCCCCCCAAATCCCACATTTTTCCCCAAATTCCCCCATTTTGCCCCCAAATCACGCATTTTTGAACCCAAACCCCGCATTTCGCACCAAATTCCCCCATTTTGCCCCCAAAATCCCGTGATTTCCCCCAAATTCCCCCGTTTAGCCCCCCAAATCCCACATTTTTGCCCAAAAATCCCGCAATTTCCCCCCAAATTCCCACATTTCGCCCCCCAAATCCCACATTTTTGACCCAAAATCCCGCGATTTCCCCCCAAATTCCCACATTTCGCGCCCCAAATCCCGCATTTTTGCCCCAAATTCCACATTTCGCACCAAAATCCCACATTTCGCTCCCTGAAGCCCACATTTTTGCCCCAACATCCCGCAATTTCCCCCAAATTCCCACATTTCGCCCCGCAAATCCCACATTTTTGACCCAAATTCCCACATTTCGCACCCCAAATCCCACATTTTTCTTCCAAAGTCCCGCGATTTCCCCCCAAATTCCCCCATTTCGCCCCCCAAAGCCCACAATTTTGACCCAAATTCGCACATTTCACACCAAATTCCCACATTTTGCCCCCAGAATCCCGCAATTTCCCCCCAAATCCCCCATTTTTACCCTAAAACCGCACATTTTGCCCCCCAAATCCTGCAATTTCCCCCAAAAATCCCCCATTTTGCTTCCCAAATCCCACAGTTTTGCCCTGCATTCCCACATTTTACACCAAAATCCTGCAATTTCCCCCCAAATCCCACATTTTTCCCCCAAATTTCAGCATTTCACACCAATATCCCACATTTTGCCCCCCAAATCCCGCATTTTTGCCCCAAATTCTGCAATTTCGCCCCCCAAATCCCCCATTTTTGCCCCAAATTCCCACATTTTACACCAAATTCCCACATTTTGCCCCCCAAATCCCACATTTTTGACCCAAATTCCCCCATTTTGCCCCCAAATCCCACATTTTTGACCCAAATCCCGGCATTTTGCACCAAAATCCAACATTTTGCCCCCAAAATCCCACGATTTCCCCACAAATCCCCCATTTTTGCCCCAAATTCCTGCATTTTGCACCAAAATCCCACAATTTACCCCCAAAATCCCACATTTTGCCCCCAAATCCCGCATTTTTGCCCTGAATTCCCACATTTTACACCAAATTCCCACATTTTGCCCCCAAAATCCCGTATTTTTGCCCCAAATTCCCACATTTTGCCCCCAAAATCCCACATTTTTCCCCCAAATCCCCCATTTTACACCAAAATCACATATTTTTGCCCCAAAATCCTGTGATTTCCCCCCAAATTCCCCCGTTTCACCCCCCAAATCCCGCATTTTTGCCCCAAATTCCCACATTTCGCCACCAAAATCCCACATTTTGCCCCCCAAATCCCACATTTTTGCCCCAAATTCCCACATTTTGCCCCCAAAATCCCGCGATTTCCCCCAAATTCCCCCATTTTTGCCCCAAATTACCCCATTTCGCAACAAATTCCTGCATTTTTGCCCCAAATTCCCCCATTTTGCCCCCAAAATCCCACGATTTCCCCTCAAATTCCCCCATTTTTGCCCTAAATTCACCCATTTCGCTTGACAAATCTCGCATTTTTGCCCCAAAATCCCACGATTTCCCCCCAAATCCCCCCGTTTCGCCCCCCAAAATCCCACATTTTTGACCCAAATCCCCACATTTTACACCAAAATCCCACATTTTGCCCCCAAAATCCCACATTTTTGCCCCAAATTCCTGCATTTTACACCAAAATCCCCCATTTCGCCCCCAAAATCCCAATTTTTGACCCAAATTCCCCAATTTCGCCCCAAAATCACACATTTTTGCCCCAAAATCCTGTGATTTCCCCCCAAATTCCCCCGTTTCACCCCCCAAATCCCGCATTTTTGACCCAAATTCCCACATTTCGCCACCAAAATCCCACATTTTGCCCCACAAATCCCACATTTTTGCCCCAAATTCCCCCATTTTGCCCCCCAAATCCCACATTTTTGCCCTGAATTCCCACCTTTTACACCAAATTCCCACATTTCGCCCCCCAAATCCCGCATTTTTGACCCAAATTCCCCAATTTCGCCCCCCAAACCTACAATTTTGACCCAAATTCCCACATTTCGCCCCCAAAATCCCGCTATTTCCCCCGAAATCCCACATTTTTGCCCCAAATTCCCACGTTTTACACCAAAATCCCACATTTGGCCCCCAAATCCCACGATTTCCCCCCAAATCCCCCATTTTGCCCCCCAAATCCCCCATTTTTCCCCCAAATTCCCACATTTCACACCAATATCCCACATTTTGCCCCCCAAATCCCGCGATTTCCCCCCAAATCCCCCATTTCTACCCTAAAACCGCACATTTTGCCCCCAAAATCCTGCAATTTCCCCCCAAAATCCCCGATTTTTGCCCCAAATTCCTGCATTTTGCACCAAAATCCCACATTTTGCCCCCAAAATCCCACGATTTCCCCTCAAATTCCCCCATTTTTGCCCTAAATTCACCCATTTCGCTTGACAAATCTCGCATTTTTGCCCCAAAATCCCACGATTTCCCCCCAAATCCCCCCGTTTCGCCCCCCAAAATCCCACATTTTTGACCCAAATCCCCACATTTTACACCAAAATCCCACATTTTGCCCCCAAAATCCCACATTTTTGCCCCAAATTCCTGCATTTTACACCAAAATCCCCCATTTCGCCCCCAAAATCCCAATTTTTGACCCAAATTCCCCAATTTCGCCCCAAAATCACACATTTTTGCCCCAAAATCCTGTGATTTCCCCCCAAATTCCCCCGTTTCACCCCCCAAATCCCGCATTTTTGACCCAAATTCCCACATTTCGCCACCAAAATCCCACATTTTGCCCCACAAATCCCACATTTTTGCCCCAAATTCCCCCATTTTGCCCCCCATATCCAAAATTTTTGACACAAATTCCCACATTTCGCCCCCCAAATCCCCCATTTTACACCAAAATCCCGCGATTTCCCCCCAAATTCCCCCATTTTCCCCCCAAATCCCACATTTTTTGCCCCGAATTCCCACATTTCACACCAAATTCCCCCATTTTGCCCCCCAAATCCCACATTTTTCCCCCAAATTCCCACATTTAACACCAATATCCCACATTTTGCCCCCAAAATCCCGCGACTTCCCCCAAAATCCCCCGGTTTTGCCCCAAATTCCTGCATTTTGCACCAAAATCCCACATTTTGACCCCAAAATCCCCCGGTTTTGCCCCAAATTCCTGCATTTTGCACCAAAATCCCACATTTTGACCCCAAAATCCCACGATTTTCCCCCAAATTCCCACATTTTGCCCCCCAAATCCTGCATTTTTGACACAAATCCCCACATTTTACACCCAAATCCCACATTTCGCCCCCAAAATCTCACGATTTCCCCCAAAACCCCCCATTTTTGACCTAAAACCCCACATTTTGCACCCAAAATCCTGCAATTTCCCCCTCAACATCCCACATTTTTCACCCAAATTCCCACATTTCACACCAATATCTCACATTTTGCCCGAAAATCCCGTGATTTCACACCAAATTCCCCCATCTCGCCCCCCAAATGCTGCATTTTTGCCCCAAATTCCCACATTTTACACCAAATTCCCCCATTTTGCCCCCCAAATCCCACATTTTTGCCCCCAATTCCCACATTTCACACCAAATTCCAACATTTTGCCCCCAAAATCCCACAATTTCCCCCAAAATCCCCCATTTTTACCCTAAAACCCCATATTTTTACCCCAAATTCCCACATTTCACACCAATATCCCACATTTAGCCTTCCAAAATCCCACGATTTCCCCCCCAAAATCCCCCATTTTGCCCACAAATCCCGCATTTTTGCCCCAAATTCCCACATTTTACACCAAAATCCCATTTTCCCCCCAAAATCCCACATTTTTGCCCCAAATCCCGCATTTTTGCCCCAAATTCCAACATTTTACACCAAAATCCCACATTTTGCCCCCAAAATCCCACATTTTTGACCCAAATTCCCCCATTTTGCACCCAAATCCCGCATTTTTGACCCAAATCCCCGCATTTCGCACCAAGATCCAACATTTTGCCCCCAAAATCCCGCGATTTCCCCCCAAATTCCCCCATTTTCCCCCCAGAACCCTAACCCTAACCCTAACCGTAACCCTAACCCTAACCCTAACCCTAACCTAACCCTAACCCTAACCTAAGCCTAACCGTAACCCTAACTCTAACCCCAAAATCCCGCGATTTCCCCCAAATTCCCACATTTTGCCCCGCAAATCCCACATTTTTGACCTGAATTCCCACATTTTGCCCCCAAAATCCCACATTTTTGCCCCCAAATCCCCCATTTTGCCCTCAAAATCTCCCATTTTTGCCCCAAATTCCTGCATTTTACACCAAAATCCCACATTTTTGCCCCAAATTCCCACATTTTACACCAAAATCCCCCATTTCGCCCCCAAAATCCCACATTTTTGACCCAAATCCCGCATTTTTGACCCAAATCCCCGCATTTTGCACCAAAACCCCCCATTTTGCCCCCAAAATACCGCGATTTCCCCCCAAATTCCCACATTTTACCCCCCGAATTCCCACATTTTACACCAAAATCCCGCGATTCCCCCTAAATTCCCACATTTTGCCCCCCAAATCCCACATTTTTGCCCCAAATCCTGCATTTTTGCCCCAAATTCCCACATTTTGCCTCCAAAATCCCACATTTTTGACCCAAATCCCACATTTTTTCCCCAAATTCCCCCATTTTGCCCCCAAATCCCACATTTTTGACCCAAATCCCCGCATTTCGCACCAAAATCCAACATTTTGCCCCCAAAATCCCACGATTTCCCCACAAATCCCCCATTTTTGCCCCAAATTCCTGCATTTTGCACGAAAATCCCACAATTTACCCCCAAAATCCCACATTTTTGCCCCCAAATCCCGCATTTTTGCCCTGAATTCCCACATTTAACACCAAATTCCCACATTTTGCCCCCAAAATCCTGTATTTTTGCCCCAAATTCCCACATTTCGCCCCCCAAATCCCACATTTTTGCCCCAAATTCCCATATTTCACACCAAATTCCCACATTTTGCCACCCCAAACCCCACGATTTCCCCCAAAATTCCCCATTTTTACCCTAAAACCCCACATTTTGCCCCCAAATCCTGCAATTTCGCCCCAAATTCCCACATTTCGCCGCCCAAATCCCACATTTTTGACCGAAATTCCCACATTTCGCCACCCAAATCCCGCATTTTTCTTCCAAAGTCCCGCAATTTCCCCCAAATTCCCCCATTTTGCCCCCCAAATCCCACATTTTTGCCCTGAATTCCCCAATTTCGCCCCCCAAAGCCCACAATTTTGACCCAAATTCCCACATTTCACCCCCAAAATCCCGCTATTTCCCCCGAAATCCCACATTTTTGCCCCAAATTCCCACGTTTTACACCAAAATCCCACATTTTGCCCCCAAAAACCCACGATTTCCCCCCAAATCCCCCATTTTGCCCCCCAAATCCCCCATTTTTGCCCCAAATTCCCACATTTCACACCAATATCCCACATTTTGCCCCCAAAATCCCGCGATTTCCCCCCAAATCCCCCATTTTTACCCTAAAACCGCACATTTTGCCCCCAAAATCCTGCAATTTCCCCCCAAAATCCCACCTTTTTGACCAAAATCCCCACATTTTACACCAAAATCCCACATTTTGCCCCCCAAATCCCACATTTTTTCCCCAAATTCCTCAATTTTGCCCCCAAATCACGCATTTTTGACCCCAAACCCCGCATTTCGCACCAAATTCCAACATTTTGCCCCCAAAATCCCACGATTTCCCCCAAATTCCCCCGTTTAGCCCCCCCAAATCCCACATTTTTGCCCCAAAATCCCGCAATTTCCCCCCAAATTCCCCCGTTTCGTGCCCCAAATCCCGCATTTTTGCCCCAAATTCCACATTTCGCACCAAAATCCCACATTTTGCCCCCCAAATCCCACATTTTTGCCCCAACATCCCGCAATTTCCCCCAAATTCCCACATTTCGCCCCCCAAATCCCACATTTTTGACCTAAATTCCCACATTTCGCCCCCCAAATCCCACATTTTTGCCCTGAATTCCCACATTTCACACCAAATTCCACATTTTGCCACCCAAAACCCCACGATTTCCCCCAAAATCCCCCATTTTTACCCTAAAACCCCACATTTTGCCCCCAAATCCTGCAATTTCGCCCCAAATCCCACATTTTTGACCCAAATTCCCACATTTCGCCACCCAAATCCCGCATTTTTCTTCCAAAGTCCCGCAATTTCCCCCCAAATCCTGCAATTTTGCCCCCCACATCCCACATTTTTGCCCTGAATTCCCAACTTTAACACCAAATTCCCCCATTTCGCCCCCCAAATCCCACATTTTTGCCCCAAATTCCCCAATTTCGCCCCCCAAAGCCCACAATTTTGACCCAAATTCCCACATTTTGCCCCCCAAATCCCGCATTTTTGCCCCAAATTCCCACATTTCGCCCCCCAAATCCCACATTTTTGACCCAAATTCCCACATTTCGCCACCCAAATCCCGCATTTTTCTTCCAAAGTCCCGCGATTTCCCCCCAAATTCCCCCATTTTGCCCCCCAAATCCCACATTTTTGCCCTGAATTCCCACCTTTTACACCAAATTCCCACATTTCGCCCCCCAAATCCCGCATTTTTGACCCAAATTCCCCAATTTCGCCCCCCAAACCTACAATTTTGACCCAAATTCCCACATTTCGCCCCCAAAATCCCGCTATTTCCCCCGAAATCCCACATTTTTGCCCCAAATTCCCACGTTTTACACCAAAATCCCACATTTGGCCCCCAAATCCCACGATTTCCCCCCAAATCCCCCATTTTGCCCCCCAAATCCCCCATTTTTCCCCCAAATTCCCACATTTCACACCAATATCCCACATTTTGCCCCCCAAATCCCGCGATTTCCCCCCAAATCCCCCATTTCTACCCTAAAACCGCACATTTTGCCCCCAAAATCCTGCAATTTCCCCCCAAAATCCCCGATTTTTGCCCCAAATTCCTGCATTTTGCACCAAAATCCCACATTTTGCCCCCAAAATCCCACGATTTCCCCTCAAATTCCCCCATTTTTGCCCTAAATTCACCCATTTCGCTTGACAAATCTCGCATTTTTGCCCCAAAATCCCACGATTTCCCCCCAAATCCCCCCGTTTCGCCCCCCAAAATCCCACATTTTTGACCCAAATCCCCACATTTTACACCAAAATCCCACATTTTGCCCCCAAAATCCCACATTTTTGCCCCAAATTCCTGCATTTTACACCAAAATCCCCCATTTCGCCCCCAAAATCCCAATTTTTGACCCAAATTCCCCAATTTCGCCCCAAAATCACACATTTTTGCCCCAAAATCCTGTGATTTCCCCCCAAATTCCCCCGTTTCACCCCCCAAATCCCGCATTTTTGACCCAAATTCCCACATTTCGCCACCAAAATCCCACATTTTGCCCCACAAATCCCACATTTTTGCCCCAAATTCCCACATTTTGCCCCCAAAATCCCACGATTTCCCCCAAATTCCCCCATTTTTGCCCCAAATTACCCCATTTCGCAACAAATTCCCACATTTTTGCCCCAAATTCCCCCATTTTGCCCCCCATATCCAAAATTTTTGACACAAATTCCCACATTTCGCCCCCCAAATCCCCCATTTTACACCAAAATCCCGCGATTTCCCCCCAAATTCCCCCATTTTCCCCCCAAATCCCACATTTTTTGCCCCGAATTCCCACATTTCACACCAAATTCCCCCATTTTGCCCCCCAAATCCCACATTTTTCCCCCAAATTCCCACATTTAACACCAATATCCCACATTTTGCCCCCAAAATCCCGCGACTTCCCCCAAAATCCCCCGGTTTTGCCCCAAATTCCTGCATTTTGCACCAAAATCCCACATTTTGACCCCAAAATCCCCCGGTTTTGCCCCAAATTCCTGCATTTTGCACCAAAATCCCACATTTTGCCCCCCAAATCCCACGATTTTTCCCCAAATTCCCCCATTTTGCCCCCCAAATCCTGCATTTTTGACACAAATCCCCACATTTTACACCCAAATCCCACATTTCGCCCCCAAAATCCCACGATTTCCCCCAAAACCCCCCATTTTTGACCTAAAACCCCACATTTTGCACCCAAAATCCTGCAATTTCCCCCTCAACATCCCACATTTTTCACCCAAATTCCCACATTTCACACCAATATCTCACATTTTGCCCGAAAATCCCGTGATTTCACACCAAATTCCCCCATCTCGCCCCCCAAATGCTGCATTTTTGCCCCAAATTCCCACATTTTACACCAAATTCCCCCATTTTGCCCCCCAAATCCCACATTTTTGCCCCCAATTCCCACATTTCACACCAAATTCCAACATTTTGCCCCCAAAATCCCACAATTTCCCCCAAAATCCCCCATTTTTACCCTAAAACCCCATATTTTTACCCCAAATTCCCACATTTCACACCAATATCCCACATTTAGCCTTCCAAAATCCCACGATTTCCCCCCCAAAATCCCCCATTTTGCCCACAAATCCCGCATTTTTGCCCCAAATTCCCACATTTTACACCAAAATCCCATTTTCCCCCCAAAATCCCACATTTTTGCCCCAAATCCCGCATTTTTGCCCCAAATTCCAACATTTTACACCAAAATCCCACATTTTGCCCCCAAAATCCCACATTTTTGACCCAAATTCCCCCATTTTGCACCCAAATCCCGCATTTTTGACCCAAATCCCCGCATTTCGCACCAAGATCCAACATTTTGCCCCCAAAATCCCGCGATTTCCCCCCAAATTCCCCCATTTTCCCCCCAGAACCCTAACCCTAACCCTAACCGTAACCCTAACCCTAACCCTAACCCTAACCTAACCCTAACCCTAACCTAAGCCTAACCGTAACCCTAACTCTAACCCCAAAATCCCGCGATTTCCCCCAAATTCCCACATTTTACCCCGCAAATCCCACATTTTTGACCTGAATTCCCACATTTTGCCCCCAAAATCCCACATTTTTGCCCCCAAATCCCCCATTTTGCCCTCAAAATCTCCCATTTTTGCCCCAAATTCCTGCATTTTACACCAAAATCCCACATTTTTGCCCCAAATTCCCACATTTTACACCAAAATCCCCCATTTCGCCCCCAAAATCCCACATTTTTGACCCAAATCCCGCATTTTTGACCCAAATCCCCGCATTTTGCACCAAAACCCCCCATTTTGCCCCCAAAATACCGCGATTTCCCCCCAAATTCCCACATTTTACCCCCCGAATTCCCACATTTTACACCAAAATCCCGCGATTCCCCCTAAATTCCCACATTTTGCCCCCCAAATCCCACATTTTTGCCCCAAATCCTGCATTTTTGCCCCAAATTCCCACATTTTGCCTCCAAAATCCCACATTTTTGACCCAAATCCCACATTTTTTCCCCAAATTCCCCCATTTTGCCCCCAAATCCCACATTTTTGACCCAAATCCCCGCATTTCGCACCAAAATCCAACATTTTGCCCCCAAAATCCCACGATTTCCCCACAAATCCCCCATTTTTGCCCCAAATTCCTGCATTTTGCACCAAAATCCCACAATTTACCCCCAAAATCCCACATTTTTGCCCCCAAATCCCGCATTTTTGCCCTGAATTCCCACATTTAACACCAAATTCCCACATTTTGCCCCCAAAATCCTGTATTTTTGCCCCAAATTCCCACATTTCGCCCCCCAAATCCCACATTTTTGCCCCAAATTCCCACATTTCACACCAAATTCCCACATTTGGCACCCCAAACCCCACGATTTCCCCCAAAATTCCCCATTTTTACCCTAAAACCCCACATTTTGCCCCCAAATCCTGCAATTTCGCCCCAAATTCCCACATTTCGCCGCCCAAATCCCACATTTTTGACCGAAATTCCCACATTTCGCCACCCAAATCCCGCATTTTTCTTCCAAAGTCCCGCAATTTCCCCCAAATTCCCCCATTTTGCCCCCCAAATCCCACATTTTTGCCCTGAATTCCCCAATTTCGCCCCCCAAAGCCCACAATTTTGACCCAAATTCCCACATTTCACCCCCAAAATCCCGCTATTTCCCCCGAAATCCCACATTTTTGCCCCAAATTCCCACGTTTTACACCAAAATCCCACATTTTGCCCCCAAAAACCCACGATTTCCCCCCAAATCCCCCATTTTGCCCCCCAAATCCCCCATTTTTGCCCCAAATTCCCACATTTCACACCAATATCCCACATTTTGCCCCCAAAATCCCGCGATTTCCCCCCAAATCCCCCATTTTTACCCTAAAACCGCACATTTTGCCCCCAAAATCCTGCAATTTCCCCCCAAAATCCCACCTTTTTGACCAAAATCCCCACATTTTACACCAAAATCCCACATTTTGCCCCCCAAATCCCACATTTTTTCCCCAAATTCCTCAATTTTGCCCCCAAATCACGCATTTTTGACCCCAAACCCCGCATTTCGCACCAAATTCCAACATTTTGCCCCCAAAATCCCACGATTTCCCCCAAATTCCCCCGTTTAGCCCCCCCAAATCCCACATTTTTGCCCCAAAATCCCGCAATTTCCCCCCAAATTCCCCCGTTTCGTGCCCCAAATCCCGCATTTTTGCCCCAAATTCCACATTTCGCACCAAAATCCCACATTTTGCCCCCCAAATCCCACATTTTTGCCCCAACATCCCGCAATTTCCCCCAAATTCCCACATTTCGCCCCCCAAATCCCACATTTTTGACCTAAATTCCCACATTTCGCCCCCCAAATCCCACATTTTTGCCCTGAATTCCCACATTTCACACCAAATTCCACATTTTGCCACCCAAAACCCCACGATTTCCCCCAAAATCCCCCATTTTTACCCTAAAACCCCACATTTTGCCCCCAAATCCTGCAATTTCGCCCCAAATCCCACATTTTTGACCCAAATTCCCACATTTCGCCACCCAAATCCCGCATTTTTCTTCCAAAGTCCCGCAATTTCCCCCCAAATCCTGCAATTTTGCCCCCCAAATCCCACATTTTTGCCCTGAATTCCCAACTTTAACACCAAATTCCCCCATTTCGCCCCCCAAATCCCACATTTTTGCCCCAAATTCCCCAATTTCGCCCCCCAAAGCCCACAATTTTGACCCAAATTCCCACATTTTGCCCCCCAAATCCCGCATTTTTGCCCCAAATTCCCACATTTCGCCCCCCAAATCCCACATTTTTGACCCAAATTCCCACATTTCGCCACCCAAATCCCGCATTTTTCTTCCAAAGTCCCGCGATTTCCCCCCAAATTCCCCCATTTTGCCCCCCAAATCCCACATTTTTGCCCTGAATTCCCACCTTTTACACCAAATTCCCACATTTCGCCCCCCAAATCCCGCATTTTTGACCCAAATTCCCCAATTTCGCCCCCCAAACCTACAATTTTGACCCAAATTCCCACATTTCGCCCCCAAAATCCCGCTATTTCCCCCGAAATCCCACATTTTTGCCCCAAATTCCCACGTTTTACACCAAAATCCCACATTTGGCCCCCAAATCCCACGATTTCCCCCCAAATCCCCCATTTTGCCCCCCAAATCCCCCATTTTTCCCCCAAATTCCCACATTTCACACCAATATCCCACATTTTGCCCCCCAAATCCCGCGATTTCCCCCCAAATCCCCCATTTTTACCCTAAAACCGCACATTTTGCCCCCAAAATCCTGCAATTTCCCCCCAAAATCCCCGATTTTTGCCCCAAATTCCTGCATTTTGCACCAAAATCCCACATTTTGCCCCCAAAATCCCACGATTTCCCCTCAAATTCCCCCATTTTTGCCCTAAATTCACCCATTTCGCTTGACAAATCCCGCATTTTTGCCCCAAATTCCCACATTTTACACCAAAATCCCATTTTCCCCCCAAAATCCCACATTTTTGCCCCAAATCCCGCATTTTTGCCCCAAATTCCAACATTTTACACCAAAATCCCACATTTTGCCCCCAAAATCCCACATTTTTGACCCAAATTCCCCCATTTTGCACCCAAATCCCGCATTTTTGACCCAAATCCCCGCATTTCGCACCAAGATCCAACATTTTGCCCCCAAAATCCCGCGATTTCCCCCCAAATTCCCCCATTTTCCCCCCAGAACCCTAACCCTAACCCTAACCGTAACCCTAACCCTAACCCTAACCTAACCCTAACCCTAACCTAAGCCTAACCGTAACCCTAACTCTAACCCCAAAATCCCGCGATTTCCCCCAAATTCCCACATTTTGCCCCGCAAATCCCACATTTTTGACCTGAATTCCCACATTTTACACCAAAATCCCACATTTTGCCCCCAAAATCCCACATTTTTGCCCCAAATTCCTGCATTTTACACCAAAATCCCCCATTTCGCCCCCAAAATCCCAATTTTTGACCCAAATTCCCCAATTTCGCCCCAAAATCACACATTTTTGCCCCAAAATCCTGTGATTTCCCCCCAAATTCCCCCGTTTCACCCCCCAAATCCCGCATTTTTGACCCAAATTCCCACATTTCGCCACCAAAATCCCACATTTTGCCCCACAAATCCCACATTTTTGCCCCAAATTCCCACATTTTGCCCCCAAAATCCCACGATTTCCCCCAAATTCCCCCATTTTTGCCCCAAATTACCCCATTTCGCAACAAATTCCCACATTTTTGCCCCAAATTCCCCCATTTTGCCCCCCATATCCAAAATTTTTGACACAAATTCCCACATTTCGCCCCCCAAATCCCCCATTTTACACCAAAATCCCGCGATTTCCCCCCAAATTCCCCCATTTTCCCCCCAAATCCCACATTTTTTGCCCCGAATTCCCACATTTCACACCAAATTCCCCCATTTTGCCCCCCAAATCCCACATTTTTCCCCCAAATTCCCACATTTAACACCAATATCCCACATTTTGCCCCCAAAATCGGGCGACTTCCCCCAAAATCCCCCGGTTTTGCCCCAAATTCCTGCATTTTGCACCAAAATCCCACATTTTGACCCCAAAATCCCCCGGTTTTGCCCCAAATTCCTGCATTTTGCACCAAAATCCCACATTTTGCCCCCCAAATCCCACGATTTTCCCCCAAATTCCCACATTTTGCCCCCCAAATCCTGCATTTTTGACACAAATCCCCACATTTTACACCCAAATCCCACATTTCGCCCCCAAAATCCCACGATTTCCCCCAAAACCCCCCATTTTTGACCTAAAACCCCACATTTTGCACCCAAAATCCTGCAATTTCCCCCTCAACATCCCACATTTTTCACCCAAATTCCCACATTTCACACCAATATCTCACATTTTGCCCGAAAATCCCGTGATTTCACACCAAATTCCCCCATCTCGCCCCCCAAATGCTGCATTTTTGCCCCAAATTCCCACATTTTACACCAAATTCCCCCATTTTGCCCCCCAAATCCCACATTTTTGCCCCCAATTCCCACATTTCACACCAAATTCCAACATTTTGCCCCCAAAATCCCACAATTTCCCCCAAAATCCCCCATTTTTACCCTAAAACCCCATATTTTTACCCCAAATTCCCACATTTCACACCAATATCCCACATTTAGCCTTCCAAAATCCCACGATTTCCCCCCCAAAATCCCCCATTTTGCCCACAAATCCCGCATTTTTGCCCCAAATTCCCACATTTTACACCAAAATCCCATTTTCCCCCCAAAATCCCACATTTTTGCCCCAAATCCCGCATTTTTGCCCCAAATTCCAACATTTTACACCAAAATCCCACATTTTGCCCCCAAAATCCCACATTTTTGACCCAAATTCCCCCATTTTGCACCCAAATCCCGCATTTTTGACCCAAATCCCCGCATTTCGCACCAAGATCCAACATTTTGCCCCCAAAATCCCGCGATTTCCCCCCAAATTCCCCCATTTTCCCCCCAGAACCCTAACCCTAACCCTAACCGTAACCCTAACCCTAACCCTAACCCTAACCTAACCCTAACCCTAACCTAAGCCTAACCGTAACCCTAACTCTAACCCCAAAATCCCGCGATTTCCCCCAAATTCCCACATTTTGCCCCGCAAATCCCACATTTTTGACCTGAATTCCCACATTTTGCCCCCAAAATCCCACATTTTTGCCCCCAAATCCCCCATTTTGCCCTCAAAATCTCCCATTTTTGCCCCAAATTCCTGCATTTTACACCAAAATCCCACATTTTTGCCCCAAATTCCCACATTTTACACCAAAATCCCCCATTTCGCCCCCAAAATCCCACATTTTTGACCCAAATCCCGCATTTTTGACCCAAATCCCCGCATTTTGCACCAAAACCCCCCATTTTGCCCCCAAAATACCGCGATTTCCCCCCAAATTCCCACATTTTACCCCCCGAATTCCCACATTTTACACCAAAATCCCGCGATTCCCCCTAAATTCCCACATTTTGCCCCCCAAATCCCACATTTTTGCCCCAAATCCTGCATTTTTGCCCCAAATTCCCACATTTTGCCTCCAAAATCCCACATTTTTGACCCAAATCCCACATTTTTTCCCCAAATTCCCCCATTTTGCCCCCAAATCCCACATTTTTGACCCAAATCCCCGCATTTCGCACCAAAATCCAACATTTTGCCCCCAAAATCCCACGATTTCCCCACAAATCCCCCATTTTTGCCCCAAATTCCTGCATTTTGCACCAAAATCCCACAATTTACCCCCAAAATCCCACATTTTTGCCCCCAAATCCCGCATTTTTGCCCTGAATTCCCACATTTAACACCAAATTCCCACATTTTGCCCCCAAAATCCTGTATTTTTGCCCCAAATTCCCACATTTCGCCCCCCAAATCCCACATTTTTGCCCCAAATTCCCATATTTCACACCAAATTCCCACATTTTGCCACCCCAAACCCCACGATTTCCCCCAAAATTCCCCATTTTTACCCTAAAACCCCACATTTTGCCCCCAAATCCTGCAATTTCGCCCCAAATTCCCACATTTCGCCGCCCAAATCCCACATTTTTGACCGAAATTCCCACATTTCGCCACCCAAATCCCGCATTTTTCTTCCAAAGTCCCGCAATTTCCCCCAAATTCCCCCATTTTGCCCCCCAAATCCCACATTTTTGCCCTGAATTCCCAACTTTAACACCAAATTCCCCCATTTCGCCCCCCAAATCCCACATTTTTGCCCCAAATTCCCCAATTTCGCCCCCCAAAGCCCACAATTTTGACCCAAATTCCCACATTTCACCCCCAAAATCCCGCTATTTCCCCCGAAATCCCACATTTTTGCCCCAAATTCCCACGTTTTACACCAAAATCCCACATTTTGCCCCCAAAAACCCACGATTTCCCCCCAAATCCCCCATTTTGCCCCCCAAATCCCCCATTTTTGCCCCAAATTCCCACATTTCACACCAATATCCCACATTTTGCCCCCAAAATCCCGCGATTTCCCCCCAAATCCCCCATTTTTACCCTAAAACCGCACATTTTGCCCCCAAAATCCTGCAATTTCCCCCCAAAATCCCACCTTTTTGACCAAAATCCCCACATTTTACACCAAAATCCCACATTTTGCCCCCCAAATCCCACATTTTTTCCCCAAATTCCTCAATTTTGCCCCCAAATCACGCATTTTTGACCCCAAACCCCGCATTTCGCACCAAATTCCAACATTTTGCCCCCAAAATCCCACGATTTCCCCCAAATTCCCCCGTTTAGCCCCCCCAAATCCCACATTTTTGCCCCCAAATCCCGCAATTTCCCCCCAAATTCCCCCGTTTCGTGCCCCAAATCCCGCATTTTTGCCCCAAATTCCACATTTCGCACCAAAATCCCACATTTTGCCCCCCAAATCCCACATTTTTGCCCCAACATCCCGCAATTTCCCCCAAATTCCCACATTTCGCCCCCCAAATCCCACATTTTTGACCTAAATTCCCACATTTCGCCCCCCAAATCCCACATTTTTGCCCTGAATTCCCACATTTCACACCAAATTCCACATTTTGCCACCCAAAACCCCACGATTTCCCCCAAAATCCCCCATTTTTACCCTAAAACCCCACATTTTGCCCCCAAATCCTGCAATTTCGCCCCAAATCCCACATTTTTGACCCAAATTCCCACATTTCGCCACCCAAATCCCGCATTTTTCTTCCAAAGTCCCGCAATTTCCCCCCAAATCCTGCAATTTTGCCCCCCACATCCCACATTTTTGCCCTGAATTCCCAACTTTAACACCAAATTCCCCCATTTCGCCCCCCAAATCCCACATTTTTGCCCCAAATTCCCCAATTTCGCCCCCCAAAGCCCACAATTTTGACCCAAATTCCCACATTTTGCCCCCCAAATCCCGCATTTTTGCCCCAAATTCCCACATTTCGCCCCCCAAATCCCACATTTTTGACCCAAATTCCCACATTTCGCCACCCAAATCCCGCATTTTTCTTCCAAAGTCCCGCGATTTCCCCCCAAATTCCCCCATTTTGCCCCCCAAATCCCACATTTTTGCCCTGAATTCCCACCTTTTACACCAAATTCCCACATTTCGCCCCCCAAATCCCGCATTTTTGACCCAAATTCCCCAATTTCGCCCCCCAAACCTACAATTTTGACCCAAATTCCCACATTTCGCCCCCAAAATCCCGCTATTTCCCCCGAAATCCCACATTTTTGCCCCAAATTCCCACGTTTTACACCAAAATCCCACATTTGGCCCCCAAATCCCACGATTTCCCCCCAAATCCCCCATTTTGCCCCCCAAATCCCCCATTTTTCCCCCAAATTCCCACATTTCACACCAATATCCCACATTTTGCCCCCCAAATCCCGCGATTTCCCCCCAAATCCCCCATTTCTACCCTAAAACCGCACATTTTGCCCCCAAAATCCTGCAATTTCCCCCCAAAATCCCCGATTTTTGCCCCAAATTCCTGCATTTTGCACCAAAATCCCACATTTTGCCCCCAAAATCCCACGATTTCCCCTCAAATTCCCCCATTTTTGCCCTAAATTCACCCATTTCGCTTGACAAATCTCGCATTTTTGCCCCAAAATCCCACGATTTCCCCCCAAATCCCCCCGTTTCGCCCCCCAAAATCCCACATTTTTGACCCAAATCCCCACATTTTACACCAAAATCCCACATTTTGCCCCCCAAATCCCACATTTTTGCCCCAAATTCCTGCATTTTACACCAAAATCACGCATTTTTGAACCCAAACCCCGCATTTCGCACCAAATTCCCCCATTTTGCCCCCAAAATCCCGTGATTTCCCCCAAATTCCCCCGTTTAGCCCCCCAAATCCCACATTTTTGCCCAAAAATCCCGCAATTTCCCCCCAAATTCCCACATTTCGCCCCCCAAATCCCACATTTTTGACCCAAAATCCCGCGATTTCCCCCCAAATTCCCACATTTCGCGCCCCAAATCCCGCATTTTTGCCCCAAATTCCACATTTCGCACCAAAATCCCACATTTCGCTCCCTGAAGCCCACATTTTTGCCCCAACATCCCGCAATTTCCCCCAAATTCCCACATTTCGCCCCGCAAATCCCACATTTTTGACCCAAATTCCCACATTTCGCACCCCAAATCCCACATTTTTCTTCCAAAGTCCCGCGATTTCCCCCCAAATTCCCCCATTTCGCCCCCCAAAGCCCACAATTTTGACCCAAATTCGCACATTTCACACCAAATTCCCACATTTTGCCCCCAGAATCCCGCAATTTCCCCCCAAATCCCCCATTTTTACCCTAAAACCGCACATTTTGCCCCCCAAATCCTGCAATTTCCCCCAAAAATCCCCCATTTTGCTTCCCAAATCCCACAGTTTTGCCCTGCATTCCCACATTTTACACCAAAATCCTGCAATTTCCCCCCAAATCCCACATTTTTCCCCCAAATTTCAGCATTTCACACCAATATCCCACATTTTGCCCCCCAAATCCCGCATTTTTGCCCCAAATTCTGCAATTTCGCCCCCCAAATCCCCCATTTTTGCCCCAAATTCCCACATTTTACACCAAATTCCCACATTTTGCCCCCCAAATCCCACATTTTTGACCCAAATTCCCCCATTTTGCCCCCAAATCCCACATTTTTGACCCAAATCCCGGCATTTTGCACCAAAATCCAACATTTTGCCCCCAAAATCCCACGATTTCCCCACAAATCCCCCATTTTTGCCCCAAATTCCTGCATTTTGCACCAAAATCCCACAATTTACCCCCAAAATCCCACATTTTGCCCCCAAATCCCGCATTTTTGCCCTGAATTCCCACATTTTACACCAAATTCCCACATTTTGCCCCCAAAATCCCGTATTTTTGCCCCAAATTCCCACATTTTGCCCCCAAAATCCCACATTTTTCCCCCAAATCCCCCATTTTACACCAAAATCACATATTTTTGCCCCAAAATCCTGTGATTTCCCCCCAAATTCCCCCGTTTCACCCCCCAAATCCCGCATTTTTGCCCCAAATTCCCACATTTCGCCACCAAAATCCCACATTTTGCCCCCCAAATCCCACATTTTTGCCCCAAATTCCCACATTTTGCCCCCAAAATCCCGCGATTTCCCCCAAATTCCCCCATTTTTGCCCCAAATTACCCCATTTCGCAACAAATTCCTGCATTTTTGCCCCAAATTCCCCCATTTTGCCCCCAAAATCCCACGATTTCCCCTCAAATTCCCCCATTTTTGCCCTAAATTCACCCATTTCGCTTGACAAATCTCGCATTTTTGCCCCAAAATCCCACGATTTCCCCCCAAATCCCCCCGTTTCGCCCCCCAAAATCCCACATTTTTGACCCAAATCCCCACATTTTACACCAAAATCCCACATTTTGCCCCCAAAATCCCACATTTTTGCCCCAAATTCCTGCATTTTACACCAAAATCCCCCATTTCGCCCCCAAAATCCCAATTTTTGACCCAAATTCCCCAATTTCGCCCCAAAATCACACATTTTTGCCCCAAAATCCTGTGATTTCCCCCCAAATTCCCCCGTTTCACCCCCCAAATCCCGCATTTTTGACCCAAATTCCCACATTTCGCCACCAAAATCCCACATTTTGCCCCACAAATCCCACATTTTTGCCCCAAATTCCCACATTTTGCCCCCAAAATCCCACGATTTCCCCCAAATTCCCCCATTTTTGCCCCAAATTACCCCATTTCGCAACAAATTCCCACATTTTTGCCCCAAATTCCCCCATTTTGCCCCCCATATCCAAAATTTTTGACACAAATTCCCACATTTCGCCCCCCAAATCCCCCATTTTACACCAAAATCCCGCGATTTCCCCCCAAATTCCCCCATTTTCCCCCCAAATCCCACATTTTTTGCCCCGAATTCCCACATTTCACACCAAATTCCCCCATTTTGCCCCCCAAATCCCACATTTTTCCCCCAAATTCCCACATTTAACACCAATATCCCACATTTTGCCCCCAAAATCCCGCGACTTCCCCCAAAATCCCCCGGTTTTGCCCCAAATTCCTGCATTTTGCACCAAAATCCCACATTTTGACCCCAAAATCCCCCGGTTTTGCCCCAAATTCCTGCATTTTGCACCAAAATCCCACAATTTGCCCCCCAAATCCCACGATTTTCCCCCAAATTCCCACATTTTGCCCCCCAAATCCTGCATTTTTGACACAAATCCCCACATTTTACACCCAAATCCCACATTTCGCCCCCAAAATCCCACGATTTCCCCCAAAACCCCCCATTTTTGACCTAAAACCCCACATTTTGCACCCAAAATCCTGCAATTTCCCCCTCAACATCCCACATTTTTCACCCAAATTCCCACATTTCACACCAATATCTCACATTTTGCCCGAAAATCCCGTGATTTCACACCAAATTCCCCCATCTCGCCCCCCAAATGCTGCATTTTTGCCCCAAATTCCCACATTTTACACCAAATTCCCCCATTTTGCCCCCCAAATCCCACATTTTTGCCCCCAATTCCCACATTTCACACCAAATTCCAACATTTTGCCCCCAAAATCCCACAATTTCCCCCAAAATCCCCCATTTTTACCCTAAAACCCCATATTTTTACCCCAAATTCCCACATTTCACACCAATATCCCACATTTAGCCTTCCAAAATCCCACGATTTCCCCCCCAAAATCCCCCATTTTGCCCACAAATCCCGCATTTTTGCCCCAAATTCCCACATTTTACACCAAAATCCCATTTTCCCCCCAAAATCCCACATTTTTGCCCCAAATCCCGCATTTTTGCCCCAAATTCCAACATTTTACACCAAAATCCCACATTTTGCCCCCAAAATCCCACATTTTTGACCCAAATTCCCCCATTTTGCACCCAAATCCCGCATTTTTGACCCAAATCCCCGCATTTCGCACCAAGATCCAACATTTTGCCCCCAAAATCCCGCGATTTCCCCCCAAATTCCCCCATTTTCCCCCCAGAACCCTAACCCTAACCCTAACCGTAACCCTAACCCTAACCCTAACCCTAACCTAACCCTAACCCTAACCTAAGCCTAACCGTAACCCTAACTCTAACCCCAAAATCCCGCGATTTCCCCCAAATTCCCACATTTTGCCCCGCAAATCCCACATTTTTGACCTGAATTCCCACATTTTGCCCCCAAAATCCCACATTTTTGCCCCCAAATCCCCCATTTTGCCCTCAAAATCTCCCATTTTTGCCCCAAATTCCTGCATTTTACACCAAAATCCCACATTTTTGCCCCAAATTCCCACATTTTACACCAAAATCCCCCATTTCGCCCCCAAAATCCCACATTTTTGACCCAAATCCCGCATTTTTGACCCAAATCCCCGCATTTTGCACCAAAACCCCCCATTTTGCCCCCAAAATACCGCGATTTCCCCCCAAATTCCCACATTTTACCCCCCGAATTCCCACATTTTACACCAAAATCCCGCGATTCCCCCTAAATTCCCACATTTTGCCCCCCAAATCCCACATTTTTGCCCCAAATCCTGCATTTTTGCCCCAAATTCCCACATTTTGCCTCCAAAATCCCACATTTTTGACCCAAATCCCACATTTTTTCCCCAAATTCCCCCATTTTGCCCCCAAATCCCACATTTTTGACCCAAATCCCCGCATTTCGCACCAAAATCCAACATTTTGCCCCCAAAATCCCACGATTTCCCCACAAATCCCCCATTTTTGCCCCAAATTCCTGCATTTTGCACGAAAATCCCACAATTTACCCCCAAAATCCCACATTTTTGCCCCCAAATCCCGCATTTTTGCCCTGAATTCCCACATTTAACACCAAATTCCCACATTTTGCCCCCAAAATCCTGTATTTTTGCCCCAAATTCCCACATTTCGCCCCCCAAATCCCACATTTTTGCCCCAAATTCCCATATTTCACACCAAATTCCCACATTTTGCCACCCCAAACCCCACGATTTCCCCCAAAATTCCCCATTTTTACCCTAAAACCCCACATTTTGCCCCCAAATCCTGCAATTTCGCCCCAAATTCCCACATTTCGCCGCCCAAATCCCACATTTTTGACCGAAATTCCCACATTTCGCCACCCAAATCCCGCATTTTTCTTCCAAAGTCCCGCAATTTCCCCCAAATTCCCCCATTTTGCCCCCCAAATCCCACATTTTTGCCCTGAATTCCCAACTTTAACACCAAATTCCCCCATTTCGCCCCCCAAATCCCACATTTTTGCCCCAAATTCCCCAATTTCGCCCCCCAAAGCCCACAATTTTGACCCAAATTCCCACATTTCACCCCCAAAATCCCGCTATTTCCCCCGAAATCCCACATTTTTGCCCCAAATTCCCACGTTTTACACCAAAATCCCACATTTTGCCCCCAAAAACCCACGATTTCCCCCCAAATCCCCCATTTTGCCCCCCAAATCCCCCATTTTTGCCCCAAATTCCCACATTTCACACCAATATCCCACATTTTGCCCCCAAAATCCCGCGATTTCCCCCCAAATCCCCCATTTTTACCCTAAAACCGCACATTTTGCCCCCAAAATCCTGCAATTTCCCCCCAAAATCCCACCTTTTTGACCAAAATCCCCACATTTTACACCAAAATCCCACATTTTGCCCCCCAAATCCCACATTTTTTCCCCAAATTCCTCAATTTTGCCCCCAAATCACGCATTTTTGACCCCAAACCCCGCATTTCGCACCAAATTCCAACATTTTGCCCCCAAAATCCCACGATTTCCCCCAAATTCCCCCGTTTAGCCCCCCCAAATCCCACATTTTTGCCCCAAAATTCCGCAATTTCCCCCCAAATTCCCCCGTTTCGTGCCCCAAATCCCGCATTTTTGCCCCAAATTCCACATTTCGCACCAAAATCCCACATTTTGCCCCCCAAATCCCACATTTTTGCCCCAACATCCCGCAATTTCCCCCAAATTCCCACATTTCGCCCCCCAAATCCCACATTTTTGACCTAAATTCCCACATTTCGCCCCCCAAATCCCACATTTTTGCCCTGAATTCCCACATTTCACACCAAATTCCACATTTTGCCACCCAAAACCCCACGATTTCCCCCAAAATCCCCCATTTTTACCCTAAAACCCCACATTTTGCCCCCAAATCCTGCAATTTCGCCCCAAATCCCACATTTTTGACCCAAATTCCCACATTTCGCCACCCAAATCCCGCATTTTTCTTCCAAAGTCCCGCAATTTCCCCCCAAATCCTGCAATTTTGCCCCCCAAATCCCACATTTTTGCCCTGAATTCCCAACTTTAACACCAAATTCCCCCATTTCGCCCCCCAAATCCCACATTTTTGCCCCAAATTCCCCAATTTCGCCCCCCAAAGCCCACAATTTTGACCCAAATTCCCACATTTTGCCCCCCAAATCCCGCATTTTTGCCCCAAATTCCCACATTTCGCCCCCCAAATCCCACATTTTTGACCCAAATTCCCACATTTCGCCACCCAAATCCTGCATTTTTCTTCCAAAGTCCCGCGATTTCCCCCCAAATTCCCCCATTTTGCCCCCCATATGCAAAATTTTTGGACCAAATTCCCACATTTCGCCCCCCAAATCCCCCATTTTACACCAAAATCCCGTGATTTCCCCCAAATTCCCCCATTTTCCCCCCAAATCCCACATTTTTGCCCCAAATTCCCACATTTCACACCAAATTCCCCCATTTTGCCCCCCAAATCCCACATTTTTCCCCCAAATTCCCACATTTAACACCAATATCCCACATTTTGCCCCCAAAATCCCGCGACTTCCCCCAAAATCCCACGGTTTTGCCCCAAATTCCTGCATTTTGCACCAAAATCCCACATTTTGCCCCCCAAATCCCACGATTTTCCCCCAAATTCCCACATTTTGCCCCCAAAATCCTGCATTTTTGACACAAATCCCCACATTTTACACCAAAATACCACATTTCGCCCCCAAAATCTCACGATTTCCCCCAAAACCCCCCATTTTTGACCTAAAACCCCACATTTTGCACCCAAAATCCTGCAATTTCCCCCTCAAAATCCCGCATTTTTTCCCTAAAATACCACATCTTTGCACCAAATTCCCGCAATTTGCACCAAAATCCCACATTTTGCCCCAAATTCCCGCATTTCGCACCAAAATCCCACATTTTTGCCCCAAATCCCGTGATTTCCCCCCAAATTCCCCCGTTTTGCCTTCCAAATCCTGCATTTTTGACACAAATCCCCACATTTTACACCCAAATCCCACATTTCGCCCCCAAAATCCCACGATTTCCCCCAAAACCCCCCATTTTTGACCTAAAACCCCACATTTTGCCCCCAAAGTCCTGCAATTTTCCCCAAAAATCCCCCATTTTGCTTCCCAAATCCCACAGTTTTGCCCTGCATTCCCACATTTTACACCCAGAATCCTGCAATTTCCCCCTCAAAATCCCGTATTTTTCACCCAAATTCCCACATTTCACACCAATATCTCACATTTTGCCCGAAAATCCCGTGATTTCACCCCAAATTCCCCCATCTCGCCCCCCAAATCCCGCATTTTTGCCCCAAGTTCCAACATTTTACATCAAATTCCCACATTTTGCCCCCAAAATCCCACATTTTGCCACCAAAATCCCGCAATTTCCCCCATTTTTGCCCCAAATTCCTGCATTTTGCACCAAAATCCCACATTCTGCCCCCCAAATTGCACGATTTCCCGCCAAATTCCCACATTTTGCCCCCCAAATCCCACATTTTGCCCCTCAAAATCCCACAATTTTTCCCCAAAATCCCACATATTTGCACCAAATTCCCGCATTTTGCACCAAAATCCCACATTTTTGCCCCAAAATCCCGTGATTTCCCCCCAAATTCCCCCGTTTTGCCTTCCAAATCCCGCATTTTTGACACAAATCCCCTCATTTTACACCCAAATCCCACATTTCGCCCCCAAAATCCCGCGATTTCCCCCAAAACCCCCCATTTTTGACCTAAAACCCTACATTTTGCCCCCAAAATCCTGCAATTTCCCCCAAAAATCCCCCATTTTGCTTCCCAAATCCCACAGTTTTGCCCTGCATTCCCACATTTTACACCCAAAATCCTGCAATTTCCCCCCAAATCCCGTATTTTTCACCCAAATTTCCGCATTTCACACCAATATCCCACATTTTGCCCCCAAAATCCCACATTTTTGCCCCAAATTCTGCAATTTCGCCCCCCAAATCCCGCATTTTTGCCCCAAATTCCTGCATTTTACACCAAAATCCCACATTTTTGCCCCAAATTCCCACATTTTACACCAAAATCCCCCATTTCGCCCCCAAAATCCCACATTTTTGACCCAAATCCCGCATTTTGGACCCAAATCCCCGCATTTCGCACCAAAACCCCCCATTTTGCCCCCAAAATACAGCGATTTCCCCCCAAATTCCCCCATTTTGCCCCCCGAATTCCCACATTTTACACCAAAATCCCGCGATTCCCCCCAAATTCCCACATTTTGCCCCCCAAATCCCACATTATTGCCCCAAATCCTGCATTTTTGCCCCAAATTCCCACATTTTACACCAAAATCCCCCATTTCGCCCCCAAAATCCCACATTTTTGACCCAAATCCCGCATTTTTGACCCAAATCCCCGCATTTCGCACCAAAACCCCCCATTTTGCCCCCAAAATACCGCGATTTCCCCCCAAATTCCCCCATTTTACCCCCCGAATTCCCACATTTTACACCAAAATCCCGCGATTCCCCCCAAATTCCCATATTTTGCCCCCCAAATCCCACATTTTTGCCCCAAATCCTGCATTTTTGCCCCAAATTCCCGCATTTTGCCTCCAAAATCCCACATTTTTGACCCAAATCCCACATTTTTTCCCCAAATTCCCCCATTTTGCCCCCAAATCCCGCATTTTTGACCCAAATCCCTGCATTTCGCACCAAGATCCAAAATTTTGCCCCCAAAATCCCGCGATTTCCCCCCAAATTCCCCCATTTTGCCCCCAGAACCCTAACCCTAACCCTAACCGTAACCCTAACCCTAACCGTAACCTAACCCTAACCCTAACCTAACCCTAACCGTAACCCTAACTCTAACCCCAAAATCCCGCGATTTCCCCCCAAATTCCCACATTTTGCCCCGCAAATCCCACATTTTTGACCTGAATTCCCACATTTTGCCCCCAAAATCCCACATTTTTGCCCCCAAATCCCCCATTTTGCCCTCAAAATCCCCCATTTTTGCCCCAAATTCCTGCATTTTACACCAAAATCCCACATTTTTGCCCCAAATTCCCACATTTTACACCAAAATCCCCCATTTCGCCCCCAAAATCCCACATTTTTGACCCAAATCCCGCATTTTTGACCCAAATCCCCGCATTTCGCACCTAAACCCCCCATTTTGCCCCCAAAATACCGCGATTTCCCCCCAAATTCCCCCATTTTACCCCCCGAATTCCCACATTTTACACCAAAATCCCGCGATTCCCCCCAAATTCCCACATTTTGCCCCCCAAATCCCACATTTTTGCCCCAAATCCTGCATTTTTGCCCCAAATTCCCGCATTTTGCCTCCAAAATCCCACATTTTTGACCCAAATCCCACATTTTTTCCCCAAATTCCCCCATTTTGCCCCCAAATCCCGCATTTTTGACCCAAATCCCTGCATTTCGCACCAAGATCCAAAATTTTGCCCCCAAAATCCCGCGATTTCACCCCAAATTCCCCCATTTTGCCCCGCAAATCCCACATTTTTGACCTGAATTCCCACATTTTACACCAAAATCTCACATTTTGCCCCCAAAATCCCACATTTTTGCCCCCAAATCCCCCATTTTGCCCCCAAAATCCTCCATTTTTGCCCCAAAATCCTGTGATTTCCCCCCAAATTCCCCCGTTTCACCCCCCAAATCCCGCATTTTTGACCCAAATTCCCACATTTCGCCACCAAAATCCCACATTTTGCCCCCCAAATCCCACATTTTTGCCCCAAATTCCCACATTTTGCCCCCAAAATCCCACGATTTTCCCCAAATTCCCCCATTTTTGCCCCAAATTACCCCATTTCGCAACAAATTCCTGCATTTTTGCCCCAAATTCCCCCATTTTGCCCCCCATATCCAAAATTTTTGACACAAATTCCCACATTTCGCCCCCCAAATCCCCCATTTTACACCAAAATCCCGCGATTTCCCCCCAAATTCCCCCATTTTCCCCCCAAATCCCACATTTTTGCCCCAAATTCCCACATTTCACACCAAATTCCCCCATTTTGCCCCCCAAATCCCACATTTTTCCCCCAAATTCCCACATTTAACACCAATATCCCACATTTTGCCCCCAAAATCCCGCGACTTCCCCCAAAATCCCCCGGTTTTGCCCCAAATTCCTGCATTTTGCACCAAAATCCCACATTTTGACCCCAAAATCCCCCATTTTTGCCCCAAATTCCTGCATTTTGCACCAAAATCCCACATTTTGCCCCCCAAATCCCACGATTTTCCCCCAAATTCCCACATTTTGCCCCCCAAATCCTGCATTTTTGACACAAATCCCCACATTTTACACCAAATCCCACATTTCGCCCCCAAAATCTCACGATTTCCCCCAAAACCCCCCATTTTTGACCTAAAACCCCACATTTTGCACCCAAAATCCTGCAATTTCCCCCTCAAAATCCCGCAATTTTTCCCCAAAATCCCACATCTTTGCACCAAATTCCCGCAATTTGCACCAAAATCCCACATTTTGCCCCAAATTCCCGCATTTCGCACCAAAATCCCACATTTTTGCCCCAAATCCCGTGATTTCCCCCCAAATTCCCCCGTTTTGCCTTCCAAATCCTGCATTTTTGACACAAATCCCCACATTTTACACCCAAATCCCACATTTCGCCCCCAAAATCCCACGATTTCCCCCAAAACCCCCCATTTTTGACCTAAAACCCCACATTTTGCCCCCAAAATCCTGCAATTCTCCCCAAAAATCCCCCATTTTGCTTCCCAAATCCCACAGTTTTGCCCTGCATTCCCACATTTTACACCCAAAATCCTGCAATTTCCCCCTCAAAATCCCGTATTTTTCACCCAAATTCCCACATTTCACACCAATATCTCACATTTTGCCCGAAAATCCCGTGATTTCACCCCAAATTCCCCCATCTCGCCCCCCAAATCCCGCATTTTTGCCCCAAGTTCCAACATTTTACACCAAATTCCCACATTTTGCCCCCAAAATCCCACATTTTGCCACCAAAATCCCGCGATTTCCCCCCATTTTTGCCCCAAATTCCTGCATTTTGCACCAAAATCCCACATTCTACCCCCCAAATTGCACGATTTCCCGCCAAATTCCCACATTTTGCCCCCCAAATCCCACATTTTGCCCCTCAAAATCCCGCAATTTTTCCCCAAAATCCCACATCTTTGCACCAAATTCCCGCATTTTGCACCAAAATCCCACATTTTTGCCCCAAAATCCCGTGATTTCCCCCCAAATTCCCCCGTTTTGCCTTCCAAATCCCGCATTTTTGACACAAATCCCCTCATTTTACACCCAAATCCCACATTTCGCCCCCAAAATCCTGCGATTTCCCCCAAAATCCCCCGGTTTTGCCCCAAATTCCTGCATTTTGCACCAAAATCCCACATTTTGACCCCAAAATCCCCAGGTTTTGCCCCAAATTCCTGCATTTTGCACCCAAATCCCACATTTTGACCCCAAAATCCCACGATTTTCCCCCAAATTCCCACATTTTACCCCCCGAATTCCCACATTTTACACCAAAATCCCGCGATTCCCCCCAAATTCCCACATTTTGCCCCCCAAATCCCACATTATTGCCCCAAATCCTGCATTTTTGCCCCAAATTCCAACATTTTACACCAAAATCCCCCATTTCGCCCCCAAAATCCCACATTTTTGACCCAAATCCCGCATTTTTGACCCAAATCCCCGCATTTCGCACCAAAACCCCCCATTTTGCCCCCAAAATACCACGATTTCCCCCCAAATTCCCCCATTTTACCCCCCGAATTCCCACATTCTACACCAAAATCCCGCGATTCCCCCTAAATTCCCACATTTTGCCCCCCAAATCCCACATTTTTGCCCCAAATCCTGCATTTTTGCCCCAAATTCCCACATTTCGCCCCCAAAATCCCACATTTTTGACCCAAATCCCTGCATTTCGCACCAAGATCCAAAATTTTGCCCCCAAAATCCCGCGATTTCCCCCCAAATTCCCCCATTTTGCCCCGCAAATCCCACATTTTTGACCTGAATTCCCACATTTTACACCAAAATCCTGCAATTTCCCCCCAAATCCCACATTTTCCCCCCAAATTTCCGCATTTCACACCAATATCCCACATTTTGCCCCCAAAATCCCCCATTTTTGCCCCAAATTCTGCAATTTCACAACAAAATCCCGCACTTTTGCCCCAAATTCCCCCATTTCGCCCCCCAAATCCTGCATTTTTGACCCAAATCCCCGCATTTCCCCCCAAAATCCCCAATTTTGCCCCCCAAATCCCGCATTTTTGACCGAAATTCCCACTTTTTGCCCCCCAAATCCCACATTTTTGACCCAAATTCCCACATTTCACACCAAATTCCCACATTTTGCTCCCAAAATCCCACGATTTCCCCCCAAATCCCCCATTTTTACCCTAAAACCGCACATTTTGCCCCCCAAATCCTGCAATTTCCCCCCAAAATCCCCCATTTTGCTTCCCAAATCCCACATTTTTGCCCTGCATTCCCACATTTTACACCAAAATCCTGCAATTTCCCCCCAAATCCCACATTTTCCCCCCAAATTTCCGCATTTCACACCAATATCCCACATTTTGCCCCCCAAATCCCGCATTTTTGCCCCAAATTCCCCCATTTCGCTCCCAAAAGCCCACAATTTTGACCCAAATTCCCACATTTCGTCCCCCAAATCCCGCGATTTCCCCCCAAATTCCCACATTTTGCCCCCCAAATCCCACATTTTTGCCCTGAATTCCCAACTTTAACACCAAATTCCCCCATTTCGCCCCCCAAATCCCACATTTTTGCCCCAAATTCCCACATTTCGCTCCCCAAAGCCCACAATTTTGACCCAAATTCCCACATTTCGTCCCCCAAATCCTGCATTTTTGCCCCAAATTCCCACATTTCGCTCCCCAAAGCCCACAATTTTGACCCAAATTCCCACATTTCGTCCCCCAAATCCCGCGATTTCCCCCCAAATTCCCCCATTTTGCCCCCCAAATCCCACATTTTTGCCCCAAATTCCCACCAAATTCCCACATTTTGCCACCCCAAACCCCACGATTTCCCCCAAAATTCCCCATTTTTACCCTAAACCCCCACATTTTGCCCCCAAATCCTGCAATTTCGCCCCAAATTCCCACATTTCGCCCCCAAATCCCACATTTTTGACCCAAATTCCCACATTTCGCCACCCAAATCCCGCATTTTTCTTCCAAAGTCCCGCAATTTCCCCCAAATTCCCCCATTTTGCCCCCCAAATCCCACATTTTTGCCCTGAATTCCCAACTTTAACACCAAATTCCCCCATTTCGACCCCAAATCCCACATTTTTGACCCAAATTCCCACATTTCGCTCCCCAAAGCCCACAATTTTGACCCAAATTCCCACATTTCGTCCCCCAAATCCCGCATTTTTGCCCCAAATTCCCACATTTCGCTCCCCAAAGCCCACAATTTTGACCCAAATTCCCACATTTCGTCCCCCAAATCCCGCGATTTCCCCCCAAATTCCCCCATTTTGCCCCCCCAAATCCCACATTTTTGCCCTGAATTCCCAACTTTAACACCAAATTCCCACATTTCGCCCCCAAAATCCCACATTTTTGCCCCAAATTCCCACGTTTTACACCAAAATCCCACATTTTGCCCCCAAATCCCACGATTTCCCCCCAAATCCCCCATTTTGCCCCCCAAATCCCCCATTTTTGCCCCAAATTCCCACATTTCACACGAAATTCCCACATTTTGCACCCAAAATCCCGCGATTTCCCCCCAAATCCCCCATTTTTACCCTAAAACCGCACATTTTGCCCCCAAAATCCTGCAATTTCCCCCCAAAATCCCACATTTTTGACCCAAATCCCCACATTTTACACCAATATCTCACATTTTGCCCCAAAATCCAGCGATTTCCCCCCAAATTCCCCCATCTCGCCCCCCAAATCCCGCATTTTTGCCCCAAATTCCCACATTTTACACCAAATTCCCACATTTTGCCCCCCAAATCCCACATTTTTGACCCAAATTCCCCCATTTTGCCCCCAAATCCCACATTTTTGACCCAAATCCCCGCATTTCGCACCAAAATCCAACATTTTGCCCCCAAAATCCCACGATTTCCCCACAAATCCCCCATTTTTGCCCCAAATTCCTGCATTTTGCACCAAAATCCCACAATTTACCCCCAAAATCCCACATTTTGCCCCCAAATCCCGCATTTTTGCCCTGAATTCCCACATTTCACACCAAATTCCCACATTTTGTCACCCCAAACCCCACGATTTCCCCCAAAATCCCCCATTTTTACCCTAAAACCCCACATTTTGCCCCCAAATCCTGCAATTTCGCCCCAAATTCCCACATTTCGCCCCCCAAATCCCACATTTTTGACCCAAATTCCCACATTTCGCCACCCAAATCCCGCATTTTTCTTCCAAAGTCCCGCAATTTCCCCCCAAATTCCCCCATTTTGCCCCCCAAATCCCACATTTTTGCCCTGAATTCCCAACTTTAACACCAAATTCCCCCATTTCGCCCCCCAAATCCCACATTTTTGCCCCAAATTCCCCAATTTCGCCCCCCAAAGCCCACAATTTTGCCCCAAAATCCCACATTTCGCCCCCCAAATCCCACATTTTTGCCCCAAATTCCCACATTTCGCCCCCCAAATCCCACATTTTTGACCCAAATTCCCACATTTCGCCCCCCAAATCCCGCATTTTTCTTCCAAAGTCCCGCGATTTCCCCCCAAATTCACCCATTTCGCCCCCCAAAGCCCACAATTTTGACCCAAATTCGCACATTTCACACCAAATTCCCACATTTTGCCCCCAAAATCCCGCGATTTCCCCCCAAATCCCCCATTTTTACCCTAAAACCGCACATTTTGCCCCCCAAATCCTGCAATTTCCCCCAAAAATCCCCCATTTTGCTTCCCAAATCCCACAGTTTTGCCCTGCATTCCCACATTTTACACCAAAATCCTGCAATTTTCCCCCAAATCCCACATTTTCCCCCCAAATTTCCGCATTTCACACCATTATCCCACATTTTGCCCCCCAAATCCCACATTTTTGCCCCAAATTCCCCAATTTCGCCCCCCAAAGCCCACAATTTTGACCCAAATTCCCACATTTTACACCAAATTCCCACATTTTGCCCCCCAAATCCCACATTTTTGACCCAAATTCCCCCATTTTGCCCCCAAATCCCACATTTTTGACCCAAATCCCCGCATTTCGCACCAAAATCCAACATTTTGCCCCCAAAATCCCACGATTTCCCCACAAATCCCCCATTTTTGCCCCAAATTCCTGCATTTTGCACCAAAATCCCACAATTTACCCCCAAAATCCCACATTTTGCCCCCAAAATCCTGTATTCTTGCCCCAAATTCCCACATTTCGCCCCCCAAATCCCACATTTTTGCCCCAAATTCCCACATTTCACACCAAATTCCCACATTTTGCCACCCCAAACCCCACGATTTCCCCCAAAATCCCACATTTTTACCCTAAAACCCCACATTTTGCCCCCAAATCCTGCAATTTCGCCCCAAATTCCCACATTTCGCCCCCCAAATCCCACATTTTTGACCCAAATTCCCCAATTTCGCCCCCCAAAGCCCACAATTTTGACCCAAATTCCCACATTTCGTCCCCCAAATCCCGCATTTTTGCCCCAAATTCCCACATTTCGCCGCCCAAATCCCACATTTTTGACCCAAATTCCCACATTTTGCCACCCAAATCCCGCATTTTTCTTCCAAAGTCCCGCAATTTCCCCCCAAATTCCCCCATTTTGCCCCCCAAATCCCACATTTTTGCCCTGAATTCCCAACTTTAACACCAAATTCCCCCATTTCGCCCCCCAAATCCCACATTTTTGACCCAAATTCCCCAATTTCGCCCCCCAAAGCCCACAATTTTGACCCAAATTCCCACATTTCGTCCCCAAAATCCCGCTATTTCCCCCGAAATCCCACATTTTTGCCCCAAATTCCCACGTTTTACACCAAAATCCCCCATTTTGCCCCCAACTCCCGCATTTTTGACCCAAATCCCTGCATTTCACACCAATATCCCACATTTTGCCCCCAAAATCCCGCGATTTCCCCCCAAATCCCCCATTTTTACCCTAAAACCGCACATTTTGCCCCCAAAATCCTGCAATTTCCCCCCAAAATCCCACATTTTTGACCAAAATCCCCACATTTTACACCAAAATCCCACATTTTGCCCCCCAAATCCCACATTTTTTCCCCAAATTCCTCAATTTTGCCCCCAAATCACGCAATTTGACCCCAAACCCCGCATTTCGCAGCAAATTCCAACATTTTGCCCCCAAAATCCCGCGATTTCCCCCAAATTCCCCCGTTTAGCCCCCCAAATCCCACATTTTTGCCCCAAAATCCCGCAATTTCCCCCCAAATTCCCCCGTTTCGTGCCCCAAATCCCGCATTTTTGCCCCAAATTCCACATTTCGCACCAAAATCCCACATTTTGCCCCCCAAATCCCACATTTTTGCCCCAACATCTTGCAATTTCCCCCAAATTCCCACATTTCGCCCCCCAAAGCCCACAATTTTGACCCAAATTCCCACATTTCACCCCCAAAATCCCGCTATTTCCCCCGAAATCCCACATTTTTGCCCCAAATTCCCACGTTTTACACCAAAATCCCCCATTTTGCCCCCAAATCCCGCATTTTTGCCCTGAATTCCCACATTTCACACCAAATTCCCACATTTTGTCACCCCAAACCCCACGATTTCCCCCAAAATCCCCCATTTTTACCCTAAAACCCCACATTTTGCCCCCAAATCCTGCAATTTCGCCCCAAATTCCCACATTTCGCCCCCCAAATCCCACATTTTTGACCCAAATTCCCACATTTCGCCACCCAAATCCCGCATTTTTCTTCCAAAGTCCCGCAATTTCCCCCCAAATTCCCCCATTTTGCCCCCCAAATCCCACATTTTTGCCCTGAATTCCCAACTTTAACACCAAATTCCCCCATTTCGCCCCCCAAATCCCACATTTTTGCCCCAAATTCCCCAATTTCGCCCCCCAAAGCCCACAATTTTGCCCCAAAATCCCACATTTCGCCCCCCAAATCCCACATTTTTGCCCCAAATTCCCACATTTCGCCCCCCAAATCCCACATTTTTGACCCAAATTCCCACATTTCGCCCCCCAAATCCTGCATTTTTCTTCCAAAGTCCCGCGATTTCCCCCCAAATTCACCCATTTCGCCCCCCAAAGCCCACAATTTTGACCCAAATTCGCACATTTCACACCAAATTCCCACATTTTGCCCCCAAAATCCCGCGATTTCCCCCCAAATCCCCCATTTTTACCCTAAAACCGCACATTTTGCCCCCCAAATCCTGCAATTTCCCCCAAAAATCCCCCATTTTGCTTCCCAAATCCCACAGTTTTGCCCTGCATTCCCACATTTTACACCAAAATCCTGCAATTTTCCCCCAAATCCCACATTTTCCCCCCAAATTTCCGCATTTCACACCATTATCCCACATTTTGCCCCCCAAATCCCACATTTTTGCCCCAAATTCCCCAATTTCGCCCCCCAAAGCCCACAATTTTGACCCAAATTCCCACATTTTACACCAAATTCCCACATTTTGCCCCCCAAATCCCACATTTTTGACCCAAATTCCCCCATTTTGCCCCCAAATCCCACATTTTTGACCCAAATCCCCGCATTTCGCACCAAAATCCAACATTTTGCCCCCAAAATCCCACGATTTCCCCACAAATCCCCCATTTTTGCCCCAAATTCCTGCATTTTGCACCAAAATCCCACAATTTACCCCCAAAATCCCACATTTTGCCCCCAAAATCCTGTATTCTTGCCCCAAATTCCCACATTTCGCCCCCCAAATCCCACATTTTTGCCCCAAATTCCCACATTTCACACCAAATTCCCACATTTTGCCACCCCAAACCCCACGATTTCCCCCAAAATCCCACATTTTTACCCTAAAACCCCACATTTTGCCCCCAAATCCTGCAATTTCGCCCCAAATTCCCACATTTCGCCCCCCAAATCCCACATTTTTGACCCAAATTCCCCAATTTCGCCCCCCAAAGCCCACAATTTTGACCCAAATTCCCACATTTCGTCCCCCAAATCCCGCATTTTTGCCCCAAATTCCCACATTTCGCCGCCCAAATCCCACATTTTTGACCCAAATTCCCACATTTTGCCACCCAAATCCCGCATTTTTCTTCCAAAGTCCCGCAATTTCCCCCCAAATTCCCCCATTTTGCCCCCCAAATCCCACATTTTTGCCCTGAATTCCCAACTTTAACACCAAATTCCCCCATTTCGCCCCCCAAATCCCACATTTTTGACCCAAATTCCCCAATTTCGCCCCCCAAAGCCCACAATTTTGACCCAAATTCCCACATTTCGTCCCCAAAATCCCGCTATTTCCCCCGAAATCCCACATTTTTGCCCCAAATTCCCACGTTTTACACCAAAATCCCCCATTTTGCCCCCAACTCCCGCATTTTTGACCCAAATCCCTGCATTTCACACCAATATCCCACATTTTGCCCCCAAAATCCCGCGATTTCCCCCCAAATCCCCCATTTTTACCCTAAAACCGCACATTTTGCCCCCAAAATCCTGCAATTTCCCCCCAAAATCCCACATTTTTGACCAAAATCCCCACATTTTACACCAAAATCCCACATTTTGCCCCCCAAATCCCACATTTTTTCCCCAAATTCCTCAATTTTGCCCCCAAATCACGCAATTTGACCCCAAACCCCGCATTTCGCAGCAAATTCCAACATTTTGCCCCCAAAATCCCGCGATTTCCCCCAAATTCCCCCGTTTAGCCCCCCAAATCCCACATTTTTGCCCCAAAATCCCGCAATTTCCCCCCAAATTCCCCCGTTTCGTGCCCCAAATCCCGCATTTTTGCCCCAAATTCCACATTTCGCACCAAAATCCCACATTTTGCCCCCCAAATCCCACATTTTTGCCCCAACATCCCGCAATTTCCCCCAAATTCCCACATTTCGCCCCCCAAAGCCCACAATTTTGACCCAAATTCCCACATTTCACCCCCAAAATCCCGCTATTTCCCCCGAAATCCCACATTTTTGCCCCAAATTCCCACGTTTTACACCAAAATCCCCCATTTTGCCCCCAAATCCTGCATTTTTGGCCCAAATTCCCACATTTCACACCAATATCCCACATTTTGCCCCCAAAATCCCACGATTTCCCCCCAAATCCCCCATTTTTACCCTAAAACCGCACATTTTGCCCTCAAAATCCTGCAATTTCCCCCCAAAATCCCACATTTTTGACCCAAATCCCCACATTTTACAGCAAAATCCTACATTTTGCCCCCCAAATCCCACATTTTTTCCCCAAATTCCTCAATTTTGCCCCCAAATCACGCATTTTTGACCCCAAACCCCGCATTTCGCACCAAATTCCAACATTTTGCCCCCAAAATCCCGCGATTTCCCCCAAATTCCCCCGTTTAGCCCCCCAAATCCCACATTTTTGCCCCAAAATCCCGCAATTTCCCCCCAAATTCCCCCGTTTGTGCCCCAAATCCCGCATTTTTGCCCCAAATTCCACATTTCGCACCAAAATCCCACATTTTGCCCCCCAAATCCCACATTTTTGCCCCAACATCTTGCAATTTCCCCCAAATTCCCACATTTCGCCCCCCAAATCCCACATTTTTGACCCAAATTCCCACATTTCGCCCCCCAAATCCCACATTTTTCTTCCAAAGTCCCGCGATTTCCCCCAAATTCCCCCATTTTGCCCCTCATATCCAAAATTTTTGACACAAATTCCCACATTTCGCCCCCCAAATCCCCCATTTTACACCAAAATCCCGCGATTTCCCCCCAAATTCCCCCATTTTCCCCCCAAATCCCACATTTTTGCCCCAAATTCCCACATTTCACACCAAATTCCCCCATTTTGCCCCCCAAATCCCACATTTTTCCCCCAAATTCCCACATTTAACACCAATATCCCACATTTTGCCCCCAAAATCCCGCGACTTCCCCCAAAATCCCCCGGTTTTGCCCCAAATTCCTGCATTTTGCACCAAAATCCCACATTTTGACCCCAAAATCCCCCATTTTTGCCCCAAATTCCTGCATTTTGCACCAAAATCCCACATTTTGACCCCAAAATCCCACGATTTTCCCCCAAATTCCCACATTTTGCCCCCCAAATCCTGCAGTTTTGACACAAATCCCCACATTTTACACCCAAATCCCACATTTCGCCCCCAAAATCTCACGATTTCCCCCAAAACCCCCCATTTTTGACCTAAAACCCCACATTTTGCACCCAAAATCCTGCAATTTCCCCCTCAAAATCCCGCAATTTTTCCCCAAAATCCCACATCTTTGCACCAAATTCCCGCAATTTGCACCAAAATCCCACATTTTGCCCCAAATTCCCGCATTTCGCACCAAAATCCCACATTTTTGCACCAAATCCCGTGATTTCCCCCCAAATTCCCCCGTTTTGCCTTCCAAATCCCGCATTTTTGACACAAATCCCCACATTTTACACCCAAATCCCACATTTCGCCCCCAAAATCCCACGATTTCCCCCAAAACCCCCCATTTTTGACCTAAAACCCCACATTTTGCCCCCAAAATCCTGCAATTTTCCCCAAAAATCGCCCATTTTGCTTCCCAAATCCCACAGTTTTGCCCTGCATTCCCACATTTTACACCCAAAATCCTGCAATTTCCCCCTCAAAATCCCGTATTTTTCACCCAAATTCCCACATTTCACACCAATATCTCACATTTTGCCCGAAAATCCCGTGATTTCACCCCAAATTCCCCCATCTCGCCCCCCAAATCCCGCATTTTTGCCCCAAGTTCCAACATTTTACACCAAATTCCCACATTTTGCCCCCAAATCCCGCATTTTGCCACCAAAATCCCACGATTTCCCCCCATTTTTGCCCCAAATTCCTGCATTTTGCACCAAAATCCCACATTTTGCCCCCCAAATCCCACATTTTTTCCCCAAATTCCTCAATTTTGCCCCCAAATCACGCAATTTGACCCCAAACCCCGCATTTCGCAGCAAATTCCAACATTTTGCCCCCAAAATCCCGCGATTTCCCCCAAATTCCCCCGTTTAGCCCCCCAAATCCCACATTTTTGCCCCAAAATCCCGCAATTTCCCCCCAAATTCCCCCGTTTCGTGCCCCAAATCCCGCATTTTTGCCCCAAATTCCACATTTCGCACCAAAATCCCACATTTCGCCCCCCAAATCCCACATTTTTGCCCCAACATCTTGCAATTTCCCCCAAATTCCCACATTTCGCCCCCCAAAGCCCACAATTTTGACCCAAATTCCCACATTTCACCCCCAAAATCCCGCTATTTCCCCCGAAATCCCACATTTTTGCCCCAAATTCCCACGTTTTACACCAAAATCCCCCATTTTGCCCCCAAATCCTGCATTTTTGGCCCAAATTCCCACATTTCACACCAATATCCCACATTTTGCCCCCAAAATCCCACGATTTCCCCCCAAATCCCCCATTTTTACCCTAAAACCGCACATTTTGCCCTCAAAATCCTGCAATTTCCCCCCAAAATCCCACATTTTTGACCCAAATCCCCACATTTTACAGCAAAATCCTACATTTTGCCCCCCAAATCCCACATTTTTTCCCCAAATTCCTCAATTTTGCCCCCAAATCACGCATTTTTGACCCCAAACCCCGCATTTCGCACCAAATTCCAACATTTTGCCCCCAAAATCCCGCGATTTCCCCCAAATTCCCCCGTTTAGCCCCCCAAATCCCACATTTTTGCCCCAAAATCCCGCAATTTCCCCCCAAATTCCCCCGTTTGTGCCCCAAATCCCGCATTTTTGCCCCAAATTCCACATTTCGCACCAAAATCCCACATTTTGCCCCCCAAATCCCACATTTTTGCCCCAACATCTTGCAATTTCCCCCAAATTCCCACATTTCGCCCCCCAAATCCCACATTTTTGACCCAAATTCCCACATTTCGCCCCCCAAATCCCACATTTTTCTTCCAAAGTCCCGCGATTTCCCCCAAATTCCCCCATTTTGCCCCCCATATCCAAAATTTTTGACACAAATTCCCACATTTCGCCCCCCAAACCCCCATTTTACACCAAAATCCCGCGATTTCCCCCCAAATTCCCCCATTTTCCCCCCAAATCCCACATTTTTGCCCCAAATTCCCACATTTCACACCAAATTCCCCCATTTTGCCCCCCAAATCCCACATTTTTCCCCCAAATTCCCACATTTAACACCAATATCCCACATTTTGCCCCCAAAATCCCGCGACTTCCCCCAAAATCCCCCGGTTTTGCCCCAAATTCCTGCATTTTGCACCAAAATCCCACATTTTGACCCCAAAATCCCCCATTTTTGCCCCAAATTCCTGCATTTTGCACCAAAATCCCACATTTTGACCCCAAAATCCCACGATTTTCCCCCAAATTCCCACATTTTGCCCCCCAAATCCTGCATTTTTGACACAAATCCCCACATTTTACACCCAAATCCCACATTTCGCCCCCAAAATCTCACGATTTCCCCCAAAACCCCCCATTTTTGACCTAAAACCCCACATTTTGCACCCAAAATCCTGCAATTTCCCCCTCAAAATCCCGCAATTTTTCCCCAAAATCCCACATCTTTGCACCAAATTCCCGCAATTTGCACCAAAATCCCACATTTTGCCCCAAATTCCCGCATTTCGCACCAAAATCCCACATTTTTGCACCAAATCCCGTGATTTCCCCCCAAATTCCCCCGTTTTGCCTTCCAAATCCCGCATTTTTGACACAAATCCCCACATTTTACACCCAAATCCCACATTTTGCCCCCAAAATCCCACGATTTCCCCCAAAACCCCCCATTTTTGACCTAAAACCCCACATTTTGCCCCCAAAATCCTGCAATTTTCCCCAAAAATCGCCCATTTTGCTTCCCAAATCCCACAGTTTTGCCCTGCATTCCCACATTTTACACCCAAAATCCTGCAATTTCCCCCTCAAAATCCCGTATTTTTCACCCAAATTCCCACATTTCACACCAATATCTCACATTTTGCCCGAAAATCCCGTGATTTCACCCCAAATTCCCCCATCTCGCCCCCCAAATCCCGCATTTTTGCCCCAAGTTCCAACATTTTACACCAAATTCCCACATTTTGCCCCCAAAATCCCACATTTTGCCACCAAAATCCCACGATTTCCCCCCATTTTTGCCCCAAATTCCTGCATTTTGCACCAAAATCCCACATTTTGCCCCCCAAATTCCACGATTTCCCGCCAAATTCCCACATTTTGCCCCCCAAATCCCACATTTTGCCCCTCAAAATCCCGCAATTTTTCCCCAAAATCCCACATCTTTGCACCAAATTCCCGCATTTTGCACCAAAATCCCACATTTTTGCCCCAAAATCCCGTGATTTCCCCCCAAATTCCCCCGTTTTGCCTTCCAAATCCCGCATTTTTGACACAAATCCCCTCATTTTACACCCAAATCCCACATTTCGCCCCCAAAATCCTGCGATTTCCCCCAAAATCCCCCGGTTTTGCCCCAAATTCCTGCATTTTGCACCAAAATCCCACATTTTGACCCCAAAATCCCCAGGTTTTGCCCCAAATTCCTGCATTTTGCACCCAAATCCCACATTTTGACCCCAAAATCCCACGATTTTCCCCCAAATTCCCACATTTTACCCCCCGAATTCCCACATTTTACACCAAAATCCCGCGATTCCCCCCAAATTCCCACATTTTGCCCCCCAAATCCCACATTATTGCCCCAAATCCTGCATTTTTGCCCCAAATTCCAACATTTTACACCAAAATCCCCCATTTCGCCCCCAAAATCCCACATTTTTGACCCAAATCCCGCATTTTTGACCCAAATCCCCGCATTTCGCACCAAAACCCCCCATTTTGCCCCCAAAATACCACGATTTCCCCCCAAATTCCCCCATTTTACCCCCCGAATTCCCACATTCTACACCAAAATCCCGCGATTCCCCCTAAATTCCCACATTTTGCCCCCCAAATCCCACATTTTTGCCCCAAATCCTGCATTTTTGCCCCAAATTCCCACATTTCGCCCCCAAAATCCCACATTTTTGACCCAAATCCCTGCATTTCGCACCAAGATCCAAAATTTTGCCCCCAAAATCCCGCGATTTCCCCCCAAATTCCCCCATTTTGCCCCGCAAATCCCACATTTTTGACCTGAATTCCCACATTTTACACCAAAATCCTGCAATTTCCCCCCAAATCCCACATTTTCCCCCCAAATTTCCGCATTTCACACCAATATCCCACATTTTGCCCCCAAAATCCCCCATTTTTGCCCCAAATTCTGCAATTTCACAACAAAATCCCGCACTTTTGCCCCAAATTCCCCCATTTCGCCCCCCAAATCCTGCATTTTTGACCCAAATCCCCGCATTTCCCCCCAAAATCCCCAATTTTGCCCCCCAAATCCCGCATTTTTGACGGAAATTCCCACTTTTTGCCCCCCAAATCCCACATTTTTGACCCAAATTCCCACATTTCGCCCCCCAAATCCCGCATTTTTCTTCCAAAGTCCCGCGATTTCCCCCCAAATTCACCCATTTCGCCCCCCAAAGCCCACAATTTTGACCCAAATTCCCACATTTCACACCAAATTCCCACATTTTGCTCCCAAAATCCCACGATTTCCCCCCAAATCCCCCATTTTTACCCTAAAACCGCACATTTTGCCCCCCAAATCCTGCAATTTCCCCCCAAAATCCCCCATTTTGCTTCCCAAATCCCACATTTTTGCCCTGCATTCCCACATTTTACACCAAAATCCTGCAATTTCCCCCCAAATCCCACATTTTCCCCCCAAATTTCCGCATTTCACACCAATATCCCACATTTTGCCCCCCAAATCCCGCATTTTTGCCCCAAATTCCCCCATTTCGCTCCCCAAAGCCCACAATTTTGACCCAAATTCCCACATTTCGTCCCCCAAATCCCGCGATTTCCCCCCAAATTCCCCCATTTTGCCCCCCAAATCCCACATTTTTGCCCTGAATTCCCAACTTTAACACCAAATTCCCCCATTTCGCCCCCCAAATCCCACATTTTTGCCCCAAATTCCCACATTTCGCTCCCCAAAGCCCACAATTTTGACCCAAATTCCCACATTTCGTCCCCCAAATCCCGCATTTTTGCCCCAAATTCCCACATTTCGCTCCCCAAAGCCCACAATTTTGACCCAAATTCCCACATTTCGTCCCCCAAATCCCGCGATTTCCCCCCAAATTCCCCCATTTTGCCCCCCAAATCCCACATTTTTGCCCCAAATTCCCACCAAATTCCCACATTTTGCCACCCCAAACCCCACGATTTCCCCCAAAATTCCCCATTTTTACCCTAAACCCCCACATTTTGCCCCCAAATCCTGCAATTTCGCCCCAAATTCCCACATTTCGCCGCCCAAATCCCACATTTTTGACCCAAATTCCCACATTTCGCCACCCAAATCCCGCATTTTTCTTCCAAAGTCCCGCAATTTCCCCCTAATTCCCCCATTTTGCCCCCCAAATCCCACATTTTTGTCCTGAATTCCCAACTTTAACACCAAATTCCCCCATTTCGACCCCAAATCCCACATTTTTGACCCAAATTCCCACATTTCGCTCCCCAAAGCCCACAATTTTGACCCAAATTCCCACATTTCGTCCCCCAAATCCCGCATTTTTGCCCCAAATTCCCACATTTCGCTCCCCAAAGCCCACAATTTTGACCCAAATTCCCACATTTCGCCCCCAAAATCCCACATTTTTGCCCCAAATTCCCACGTTTTACACCAAAATCCCACATTTTGCCCCCAAATCCCACGATTTCCCCCCAAATCCCCCATTTTGCCCCCCAAATCCCCCATTTTTGCCCCAAATTCCCACATTTCACACGAAATTCCCACATTTTGCACCCAAAATCCCGCGATTTCCCCCCAAATCCCCCATTTTTACCCTAAAACCGCACATTTTGCCCCCAAAATCCTGCAATTTCCCCCCAAAATCCCACATTTTTGACCCAAATCCCCACATTTTACACCAATATCTCACATTTTGCCCCAAAATCCAGCGATTTCCCCCCAAATTCCCCCATCTCGCCCCCCAAATCCCGCATTTTTGCCCCAAATTCCCACATTTTACACCAAATTCCCACATTTTGCCCCCCAAATCCCACATTTTTGACCCAAATTCCCCCATTTTGCCCCCAAATCCCACATTTTTGACCCAAATCCCCGCATTTCGCACCAAAATCCAACATTTTGCCCCCAAAATCCCACGATTTCCCCACAAATCCCCCATTTTTGCCCCAAATTCCTGCATTTTGCACCAAAATCCCACAATTTACCCCCAAAATCCCACATTTTGCCCCCAAATCCCGCATTTTTGCCCTGAATTCCCACATTTCACACCAAATTCCCACATTTTGTCACCCCAAACCCCACGATTTCCCCCAAAATCCCCCATTTTTACCCTAAAACCCCACATTTTGCCCCCAAATCCTGCAATTTCGCCCCAAATTCCCACATTTCGCCCCCCAAATCCCACATTTTTGACCCAAATTCCCACATTTCGCCACCCAAATCCCGCATTTTTCTTCCAAAGTCCCGCAATTTCCCCCCAAATTCCCCCATTTTGCCCCCCAAATCCCACATTTTTGCCCTGAATTCCCAACTTTAACACCAAATTCCCCCATTTCGCCCCCCAAATCCCACATTTTTGCCCCAAATTCCCCAATTTCGCCCCCCAAAGCCCACAATTTTGCCCCAAAATCCCACATTTCGCCCCCCAAATCCCACATTTTTGCCCCAAATTCCCACATTTCGCCCCCCAAATCCCACATTTTTGACCCAAATTCCCACATTTCGCCCCCCAAATCCTGCATTTTTCTTCCAAAGTCCCGCGATTTCCCCCCAAATTCACCCATTTCGCCCCCCAAAGCCCACAATTTTGACCCAAATTCGCACATTTCACACCAAATTCCCACATTTTGCCCCCAAAATCCCGCGATTTCCCCCCAAATCCCCCATTTTTACCCTAAAACCGCACATTTTGCCCCCCAAATCCTGCAATTTCCCCCAAAAATCCCCCATTTTGCTTCCCAAATCCCACAGTTTTGCCCTGCATTCCCACATTTTACACCAAAATCCTGCAATTTTCCCCCAAATCCCACATTTTCCCCCCAAATTTCCGCATTTCACACCATTATCCCACATTTTGCCCCCCAAATCCCACATTTTTGCCCCAAATTCCCCAATTTCGCCCCCCAAAGCCCACAATTTTGACCCAAATTCCCACATTTTACACCAAATTCCCACATTTTGCCCCCCAAATCCCACATTTTTGACCCAAATTCCCCCATTTTGCCCCCAAATCCCACATTTTTGACCCAAATCCCCGCATTTCGCACCAAAATCCAACATTTTGCCCCCAAAATCCCACGATTTCCCCACAAATCCCCCATTTTTGCCCCAAATTCCTGCATTTTGCACCAAAATCCCACAATTTACCCCCAAAATCCCACATTTTGCCCCCAAAATCCTGTATTCTTGCCCCAAATTCCCACATTTCGCCCCCCAAATCCCACATTTTTGCCCCAAATTCCCACATTTCACACCAAATTCCCACATTTTGCCACCCCAAACCCCACGATTTCCCCCAAAATCCCACATTTTTACCCTAAAACCCCACATTTTGCCCCCAAATCCTGCAATTTCGCCCCAAATTCCCACATTTCGCCCCCCAAATCCCACATTTTTGACCCAAATTCCCCAATTTCGCCCCCCAAAGCCCACAATTTTGACCCAAATTCCCACATTTCGTCCCCCAAATCCCGCATTTTTGCCCCAAATTCCCACATTTCGCCGCCCAAATCCCACATTTTTGACCCAAATTCCCACATTTTGCCACCCAAATCCCGCATTTTTCTTCCAAAGTCCCGCAATTTCCCCCCAAATTCCCCCATTTTGCCCCCCAAATCCCACATTTTTGCCCTGAATTCCCAACTTTAACACCAAATTCCCCCATTTCGCCCCCCAAATCCCACATTTTTGCCCCAAATTCCCCAATTTCGCCCCCCAAAGCCCACAATTTTGCCCCAAAATCCCACATTTCGCCCCCCAAATCCCACATTTTTGCCCCAAATTCCCACATTTCGCCCCCCAAATCCCACATTTTTGACCCAAATTCCCACATTTCGCCCCCCAAATCCCGCATTTTTCTTCCAAAGTCCCGCGATTTCCCCCCAAATTCACCCATTTCGCCCCCCAAAGCCCACAATTTTGACCCAAATTCGCACATTTCACACCAAATTCCCACATTTTGCCCCCAAAATCCCGCGATTTCCCCCCAAATCCCCCATTTTTACCCTAAAACCGCACATTTTGCCCCCCAAATCCTGCAATTTCCCCCAAAAATCCCCCATTTTGCTTCCCAATTCCCACATTTTTGCCCTGCATTCCCACATTTTACACCAAAATCCTGCAATTTTCCCCCAAATCCCACATTTTCCCCCCAAATTTCCGCATTTCACACCAATATCCCACATTTTGCCCCCCAAATCCCACATTTTTGCCCCAAATTCCCCAATTTCGCCCCCCAAAGCCCACAATTTTGACCCAAATTCCCACATTTTACACCAAATTCCCACATTTTGCCCCCCAAATCCCACATTTTTGACCCAAATTCCCCCATTTTGCCCCCAAATCCCACATTTTTGACCCAAATCCCCGCATTTCGCACCAAAATCCAACATTTTGCCCCCAAAATCCCACGATTTCCCCACAAATCCCCCATTTTTGCCCCAAATTCCTGCATTTTGCACCAAAATCCCACAATTTACCCCCAAAATCCCACATTTTGCCCCCAAAATCCTGTATTCTTGCCCCAAATTCCCACATTTCGCCCCCCAAATCCCACATTTTTGCCCCAAATTCCCACATTTCACACCAAATTCCCACATTTTGCCACCCCAAACCCCACGATTTCCCCCAAAATCCCACATTTTTACCCTAAAACCCCACATTTTGCCCCCAAATCCTGCAATTTCGCCCCAAATTCCCACATTTCGCCCCCCAAATCCCACATTTTTGACCCAAATTCCCCAATTTCGCCCCCCAAAGCCCACAATTTTGACCCAAATTCCCACATTTCGTCCCCCAAATCCCGCATTTTTGCCCCAAATTCCCACATTTCGCCGCCCAAATCCCACATTTTTGACCCAAATTCCCACATTTTGCCACCCAAATCCCGCATTTTTCTTCCAAAGTCCCGCAATTTCCCCCCAAATTCCCCCATTTTGCCCCCCAAATCCCACATTTTTGCCCTGAATTCCCAACTTTAACACCAAATTCCCCCATTTCGCCCCCCAAATCCCACATTTTTGACCCAAATTCCCCAATTTCGCCCCCCAAAGCCCACAATTTTGACCCAAATTCCCACATTTCGTCCCCAAAATCCCGCTATTTCCCCCGAAATCCCACATTTTTGCCCCAAATTCCCACGTTTTACACCAAAATCCCCCATTTTGCCCCCAACTCCCGCATTTTTGACCCAAATCCCTGCATTTCACACCAATATCCCACATTTTGCCCCCAAAATCCCGCGATTTCCCCCCAAATCCCCCATTTTTACCCTAAAACCGCACATTTTGCCCCCAAAATCCTGCAATTTCCCCCCAAAATCCCACATTTTTGACCAAAATCCCCACATTTTACACCAAAATCCCACATTTTGCCCCCCAAATCCCACATTTTTTCCCCAAATTCCTCAATTTTGCCCCCAAATCACGCAATTTGACCCCAAACCCCGCATTTCGCACCAAATTCCAACATTTTGCCCCCAAAATCCCGCGATTTCCCCCAAATTCCCCCGTTTAGCCCCCCAAATCCCACATTTTTGCCCCAAAATCCCGCAATTTCCCCCCAAATTCCCCCGTTTGTGCCCCAAATCCCGCATTTTTGCCCCAAATTCCACATTTCGCACCAAAATCCCACATTTTGCCCCCCAAATCCCACATTTTTGCCCCAACATCTTGCAATTTCCCCCAAATTCCCACATTTCGCCCCCCAAATCCCACATTTTTGACCCAAATTCCCACATTTCGCCCCCCAAATCCCACATTTTTCTTCCAAAGTCCCGCGATTTCCCCCCAAATTCCCCCATTTCGTCCCCAAAGCCCACAATTTTGACCCAAATTCCCACATTTTGCCCCCAAAATCCTGCTGTTTCCCCCCAAAATCCCACATTTTTGCCCCAGATTCCCACATTTTACACCAAAATCCCACATTTTGCCCCCCAAATCCCACATTTTTTCCCCAAATTCCCACATTTTGCCCCCAAATCACACATTTTTGACCCCAATCCCCGCATTTAGCACCAAATTTCCTTATTTTGCCCCCAAAATCCCGCGATTCCCCCCCTAAATCCCCCATTTTTGCCCCAAATCCCACATTTTGCACCAAAATCCCACATTTTGCCGCAAAATCCCACGATTTCCCCCAAATTCCCCCATTTTGCACCAAAATCCCCCATTTTTGCCCCAAATTCCCACATATTACACCAAAATCCCCCATTTTGCCCCCCAAATCCCACGATTTCCCCCAAAATCCCCCATTTTTACCCTAAAACCCCAAATTTTTAAGTTGTGCAGCGAATGCAGAGAGCCTCCTCGTCCGGATCCCCGGAGCTCTGCGGGAAAGAGCGAGAGAAGAGCTGCGAAAGCTCCGAGTGCGGCCAGCTCGCGTGTGGTGGCGATCATCCACTGTTCGTCGGTTGGAGGGCGACTTCCTTCTGCGCGGCTGCTTCCAAGTTGACGGTAACTGCCAGCGTGCTAGCTGTGTAGGACAGTGAAGAGGCTCGACGTGTGTGTGTGTCCGTAGATCTGCTAGAAAGCGCACGTGAAGAGCAGTAAGGGCTTTCAGAGCAGCCGGTTCTCGTCTTGGACAGTGGCCAGACATCCGCACTTTTAGTGCCTCAGCACCCCGGACAGCTTGGAAAACACGGCTGTAACTGTCCCAGCGCAAGCTGTTCAGGAAAGCACAGAGATGCGATGTTCGTGTGCCTTTTGCGCTGCTAGCAAGAAGCCTCCGGAGCAGGCACTTCTCGTGCGGCAACAACCGTGCCTTCTACGATCTTTCCTAGCCTCTTTTCCTCCGGGCAGCCGGCTTTAGCTGATGTGAAGTGTTGGTGGGCAAATCATCCAGAGAAGCCAAGAGTCGCAATGCTTCTGGGCCGTTACCAAGAGCGAGTGAAGAGCAGCAAGAGCTTTCCTTGCTGACCCTTTTCACGTGGGAGAGACCAGAAGAAAATACTAGCTGTGGGAAGAGAAAAATGAAAATCGGAAATTTAAAGTTAAACCAATGCGTGGGCTGACACCTCTGGGTAGGAATCAATGTGCGCTATATAAAAAGACCGGAGACTGGAAGAACAAGTGCCCTGAGCGCCAAAGAAACGCTAGATGGCGCAACAATCAAGGGAAAACGGTAGCTCAGGTGGATGAAGAAAATTGACTAGCCGCCCTCTTAGAAAAATAAAGTTAGGGGAAGAACAAAAAGAAATCAAATTTTTAGTCGACACGGGAGCGACTTATTCTGTTCTGAATCAAGCTTTGATGCCTCTGGAAAAGGATTATATTACAGTGAAAGGTGCGACAGGCCAGACTGAAGAGGCTTACTTTTGCAGACCCTTAAAATACAAATTGGGGAAGCAAGTGGGGGATCCATACATTTCTGTATATGCCAAATTCTCCAAAGGCCCTTCTTGGTAGGGATTTATTAGAACAACTAGAAGCAACAATCAAATTTAAGCAAGGGGAAGTTACTCTGGAAGTAAATGATCACCAATACGTTCAAATTATGAGTCTATCCTTGGTCAGTACCCCTGCAACAGGAGAAATTGGTGCAAGAATTGTTGACCAAGTATATCCCGCAGTCTGGGCAACCGATACACCGGGATGAGCAAAAAACGCACCACCAATAATAGTAAAACTAAAGGAGGGACAGAGTGCCGTAAGGATCAAACAATACCCACTGAAAAGGGAAGATAGGGAAGGAATTTGTCCTGTCATAGAGCGGTTCATAGAACTAAGACTACTAAAAGAATGTGAGTCAGAATTCAATACACCTATACTTCCAGTTAAGAAACCTGATGGGTCCTATAGGATAGTTCAAGACTTAAGAGCCATCAACAAAATAACAGAGGACCTGTGGTAGCTAACCCCTATACCCTATTAACCATGCTAAAACCTGATTTAGCTTGGTTTACGGTCCTAGATTTAAAAGATGCTTTCTTTTGCCTCCCTCTCCATGAAGCCAGCCAGAAAATTTTTGCTTTCGAATGGGAAAATCCCAAAAGTGGTCGAAAGACCCGGCTCACATGGACGGTGTTGCCGCAGGGGTTTAAAAATAGCCCCACAATTTTGGGGAATCAGCTAGCAAAGGACTTGGAATCATGGGAACCACCATCAGAAGAAGGGAAGGTGTTACAATATGTAGACGACCTTCTTATTGCAACCAGAACCAAAGAATCCTGTGTCATTTGGACCGTGAGTCTGTTAAATTTCCTGGGACTACAGGGATATCGGGTTTCTAAGAAAAAGGCACAGGTGTTGTTACAACCCCAGGTCACGTACCTGGGGTACGAGATCAGTGCCGGACAACGGATCCTAGGACAAGCCCGGAAAGAGGCCATATGGCAAACCCCCCGACCACAAACAATAAAGGAACTGCGGACATTCTTAGGAATGACGGGGTGGTGCCAACTTTGGATATGTGATTATGGTCTGCTTGTTAAGCCACTCTATTCCCTGATAGCAGCTAACCAAAAGGATCTCCAGTGGGATGCTGAGTCAGATCGAGCCTTCCATCAGCTGAAGAAAGCCCTGATGTCAGCATCAGCATTGGGACTTCCTGATGTGAGTAAGCCATTTTTTCTATTTTCCCACGAAAAACAAGGAATGGCACTGGGAATATTGGCACAAGATTTGGGACCATACAGACGGGCGGTAGCATACTTCTCCAAACAGCTGGATGCCGCTGCGAAAGGGTGGCTGTTCTGGTTTTGTTAGTGGGGGGGGGGCTAAGGTGGTAGCTTCTGTAGGAAACTGCTAGAAGTTGCTCCCCTTTGTTCAGTGGACTTGGCCGGGCCTAGGGCGGACCCACTGCTGGCCAAGGCCGAGCTAATTGGTAGCAGAATGTTCTGTGATAATGCCTCTGCGATAACATATTTAAGAAGGGGGAAACAGAAAAAAAAAAGGGACAGATGTGAAGCAGCTGAGCGGGGGGCAGAGAGGGGGAAGCGTGAGCCTTGTGGGCCTTGCAGGCCTCACCCTCTGGCCTCCCGCCGGGCAGCCAACTGGGCCCAACTCGGCCCGGCCCGGCTGCAAGAAGTGGAGAGGAGTTGAGCAGTTGAAGTGAATAAGATGTAAAAAGGATCCTGAGAGGCGTCTGCCAGCCTGTTGTGAGGAACGGCTGCAGACGCCAAGGTCAGTGAAGGAGGAGGGGGAGGAGTAATGCAGCTCCTGGCCAAGATTCCTCTGCAACTCGTGGTGACGACCATGGTGGAGCAGGTTGTCCCCCTGCAGCCCATGGAGGTCCACGGAGGGGCAGAGATCCACCTGCAGCCTGTGGAGGACCCCACACCGGAACAGGTAGAGGCCTGAAGGAGACTGTGGCCCATGGAGGGCCCGCTGGGACAGCTGTTCTAGAGGGACTGCACCCCGTGGAAGAGATGACCCACGCCAGAGCAGTTTCACGGAGGACTGTGGCCTGTGGGAGGGACCCCACGCTGGAGCAGAGGAGGAATGCAAGGAGTTCTTCCTCCGACGATGACACAGAGGCGTAAAACAACGCGTGATGAACTGACTGCGACCCCCATTCCCCCACCCCGCCCTCGACCCCCCCCTCCATGCCACTCGGGAGGGGAAGGTAGTAGAGATAATGTTAAGCCCGGGAAGAGGGAGGGGTGGGGGGAGGTTATCTTGTTCCCTGTCTCATTCTCCTGCTAGTTTTAGAAATAAATGAATAGTTTTCCCCAAGTCGAGTCTGTTTTGCCTGTAACGGTAACTTTAAAAATTTCTCCCCATCCTTATCTCAAACCTCGAGCCGTTTTTCTTATATCATCTCCTCCTATTCTCTCGGAGGGTGGGGGGAGCGAGAGAGAGACTGTGTAGTCTGGTCCCGATCGGGGCTGAACTACGACAGTGGCCCAGCTGTCTGAGAGCAGTAGCAGCTGTCATTCTAAACATTCAAGAAGCCTGAAAGTTCACTCTAGGCCAGAAAATGACTGTCCTAGTTTCCCAGACTGTATCTGCGGTCCTTGAAGCAAAAGGAGGGCATTGGCTTTCCCCACAAAGGTTCCTGAAATATCAAGCTATAATGGTTGAACAGGATGATGTTGAAATCGTGACCACAAACATCATCAATCTGGCCTCATTCCTTGATGGGAACATCGGGGAGCCGACTGCTTGGAAACAATTGAAACCATGTATTCTAGTCGAATGGATCTTAAAGATGTCCCTGTCGATGGAGCCGAACATTGGTTCACCGATGGAAGCAGCTATATGTTAAATGGAAGGCGACATTCCGGATATGCTGTTACCACTTTTGAAAAGGTGATAGAGTTCAGGCCACTATCAGCCGACGTCTCAGCCCAAAAGGCCGAGATCATAGCCCTTACCTGAGCCCTGGAGAGAGCCCAGGGAAGGACTGTAAACATTTGGACTGACCCTAAATATGCCTTTGGGGTGGTACATGCCCATGGAGCAATATGGAAGGCAAGAGGACTGTTAAATTCTCATGGAAAAACCATCAAACACGCAGAAGGGATTTTGAAAATCCTGAATGCAGTCCAACTTCCCAAAAAGGTGGCAATTATGCATATTAAAGCACACCAGAAAGTGAGCACAGAATTGGAAAGAGGAAATGAGCTGGCAGATAGGGAAGCAAAACAAGCAGCTAGAGAAACAATCAAGGTAGAGGGTGCGCTAATACCTGATGGACAGGTATTTCTAGAAGGTAAACCAGAATACACAAAGGAAGTCAGCAAACTTATTAATGATCTAAAGGGATCATATAATGAGGAAGGGTGGGCCAATTACTACCCCTCACACGGGAGGGTAGTAATTCCCTCCTACATGATATGGTCAGTAGTCCGAGAAGAACATAGAAAAAGACACTGGGGGGAGGGGGGGGCAGAAGCCCTATATAAAGATCTCATCAGGAACATAATAGCGTGAAACTTAGACACTACCGTTAGACAAGTAACTCAACAATGTGATCTTTGTCTCCAGACTAATCCTAAAGTTGTAAAAGGGCCGAAACTTGAAAAAATCGGAAAGGGGAATGGTCCGGGACAACGTTGGCAGATTGATTTCTCAGAACTCCCTAGAAAAGGGGGGTATCGATACTTATTAGTACTTACGGATACCTTTTCAGGCTGGCCAGAAGCTTTCCCGTGCGGAACTGCTAAAGCCTGGGAAGTAACCAAAATACTGCTCCAGGAAATAGTACCTAGGTTTGGAGTCGCAGCAGTAATGTCCTCGGATAGAGGACCACATTTTGTGTCCAGAATAGTACAAGAAATTAGCCACCATCTAGGGATAGAGTGGCAATTACATACCTCTTACCGACCACAATCAAGTGGCCAGGTGGAGAAAATGAATCACCTAATCAAACAACAGATTGTCAAGTTGGGTCAGGAAACTAATCTAACTTTACCATTAGCTCTTATACGAATACGAACCAGACCAAGAGCAAGAGAAGGGCTTAGTCCATTCGAAATTCTATATGGACGACCCTATGGGGTACAAAAGGGAAAGTCTTCACAAATTGGTGAAGAAATAATGACCTCCTATATGGTGGCACTAAACAAACAATTAAAAAGAATTGAAAAACATGCAATGGGAACACGTAGTAGGGGTCTGGATGGGCCTGTTCACGATATACAACCAGGGGACTATGTATATGTTAAGTCTCTTACAGAAAAAACTCTGGAACCACAGTGGGCCGGACCTTTTAAAGTCCTCCTCACCACCTACACGGCAATTAAGGTAAAGGGACAGAACTCCTGGATACACCATACTCGGATCAAGAGAGCCTCTGCAACCTTGTGGAAAGTAACTCCAGACAACAATGAAGACTTGAGACTTAAACTCATTCGAACGGATAAGGGCGGGAACAGTGCAGTAGTGAACCGGAGGGACACCACAGCAAACGATACCGGACAAAGAAACCGGGACCGGCCAGTAACTAATCTCGCCCAAATCTGTCATCGGTGCAGTTTATATCTTATTTGTCATTTTATTATAGGAAATATAAAACCCATTTTAGTAGGTCACCGAAGGCAGTACATTATCTACAGAAGTAGCTGTACTAATCCACTAGACCAACTAAATCCTAAAATGACCAATTGTTTAATTGGAATTGTGATTGGGCTTACAATATTTTCCTGCATCTTACCACCAACTTGTAATCAAAAGGACACCAAATGGCCGTGGTCTCACGCCTCCCTTGGGTTTACAGGAAGCATGGGACCACCTTTTAAATGGTCGGGCTTAAACTTGGCCACTGTGGTTATGCACAAAATGGAAATGTACTCAGGGCATGAGTGGGGCTGGGACAGAGGCAACAGGGATCCTTAATACTATGGTGCACCCCGTTGTGATCTTATTGATTAGCTTAGGAATTTTATTAATATTAACTATTGTGCTGTACCTATGGGTTTGGAGAATGTTTAAGAAAGTAACACTGTCGTAGTTCAGCCCCGATCAGGACCAGACTACGCAGTCTCTCTCTCACTCCTCCCACCCTCCAAGAGAACAGGGGGAGATAATATAAGGAAAAACGGCTCGAGGTTTGAGATAAGGACAGGGAGAAATCCTTAAAGTTACCATCACGGGCAAAACAGACTCCTCTTGGGGAAAAATATTCATTTATTACTACAAACAGCAAGATAATGAGACAGAGAACAAGATAACCTCCATCCACCCCTCCCTCTTCCCAAGCTTAACATTATCTCTACTACCTTCCCTCCCCGAGTGGCACAGGAGGGGGAAGAGGGAATGGGGATTGCGGTCAGTTCATCACGCGTTGTTTTACACCGCTGCTTCATGGTTGGGGGAAGAACTCCTCACATTCCTCCCCTGCTCTGTTGTGGGGTCCCACCCGTACGCCACAGTCCTTCCTGAAACTGCTCCGGCATGGGTCATCTCTTCCACGGGGTACAGTCTCTCCAGAACGGATGCCCCAGTGGGGCCATCACGGGCCACAGCTGCCTTCAGGCATCCACCTCCCCCAGTACGGGATCCTTCATGGGCTCCAAGTGGATCTCTGCTCCTCCGTGGACATCCATGGTCTGCAGGGGGACAACAGCAAAGATTGCTCCCACACCGAAAGTGCCAGCCAGTCAAGCTCATCAGCTGCACCTCGGCTCCCACTGAAAAAAGCCCCCAAAAAATCACGAACATCGGACGATTGCTCCCACACCAAAAGTGCCAGCCTGTCAAGCTCTTGCTGCTCCTCACCGGCCATTGGCAGCGCATCTACAGCACCACAGACATCGGGGCTCCGGGCTTTCCCTGAACAACAGGGCTTCGACGTTTACCACCAGCTCCAAATGGGCGCCCAGGGAAAGTAAAACCCCAAAAAAATCACGAACGTCGGACGATTGCTCCCACACTGAAAGTGCCAGCCAGCCAAGCTCTGGCTGCTCGTCCTGGGCCATTAGCAGCGCATCTACAGCACCACAGACATCGGGGCTCTGGGCTTTCCCTGACCAACAGGGCTTCGACATTTACCACCAGTTGCACCTGGGCGCCCACGGAAAAAAAAACCCCGAAAAATCACGAACATCGGACGATTGCTCCCACACCGAACGTGCCAGCCAGTCAAGCCCTTGCTGCTCCTCACCGGCCATTGGCAGCGCAACTACAGCACCACAAACATCACGGCTCCGGGCTTTCCCTGAAGAACAGGGCTTCGACGATTACCACCAGCTGCACCTGGGCGCCCACTGAAAAAAAAAACCCCAAAAAACACGAACATCGGACGATTGCTCCAACACCAAAAGATCCAGCCTGTCAACCTCTTGCTGCTCCTCCCTGGCCATTGGCAGCGCATCTACAGCACCACAGACATCCGGGCTCTGGGCTTTCCCTGATGAACAGGGCTTCGACGATTATCACCAGCTGCACCCGGGAACCCACTGAAAAAAACCCCCGAAAAATCACGAACATCGGACGATTGCTCCCACACCAAAAGTGCCAGCAATACAAGCTCTTGCTGCTTCTCACCTACCATTGGCAGCACATCTACAGCACCACAGACATCGATACTCCGGGCTTTCCCTGACGAACAGGGCTTTGACGTTTACCACTCGCTGCACCGGCGCTCCAAATGAAAATAGCCCCCGAAAAAACACAAACATCAGACGATTACGCCCACACCGGAACTACCAGGAACACAAGCTCTTACTGCTCCTCACCGCCCATTCCCAGCGCATCTACAGCACCACAGACATGGGGGCTCTGGGCTTTCCCTCACCAACAGGGCTTCGACATATACCACCAGGTGCACCTGGGCGCCCACTGAAAAAAAATCCGCGAAAAATCACGAACATAGGACGATTGCTCCCACACCTAAAGTGCCAGCAACACAAGCTCTTGCTCCTCCTCGCCGCCCATTCGTAGCGCAACTACAGCATCACAAACATCAGGGCTCCAGGCTTTCCCTGACCAACAGGGCTTCGACGTATACCACCCGCTGCACCTGTGCGCCCACTGAAAATAAAACCCCGAAAAATCACAAACGTCGGAAGATTGCTCCCACACCGAAAGTGTCAGCCTGTCAAGCTCTTGCTGCTCCTAACGGGCCATTGGCAGCGCATCTACAGCACCACAGACATCGGGGCTCCGGGCTTTCCCTGACAAACAGGGCTTCGACGTTTACCACCAGCTGTACCTGGGCGCCCACTGAAAAAAAACCCCGAAACATCACGAACATCGGACGATTGCTCCCACACCCAAAGTGCCAGCAACACAAGCTCTTGCTGCTCTTCCCCGGCCACTGGCAGCGTATCTACAGCACCACAGACATCGGGGCTCCAGGCTTTCCCTGACCAACAGGGCTTCGATATATACCACCAGCTGCACCTGGGCGCCCACTGAAAAAAAACCCCAAAAAATCACGAAGGTCGGACGATTGCTGCCACACCGTAAGTGCCAGCCAGTCAAGCTCTTCCTGCTCCTCACCAGACATTCCCAGTGCATCCACAGCACCACAGACATCGTGGCTCCGGGCTTTCCCTGACCAACAGGGCTTTGACATTTACCACCCGCTGAACATGGGCACCCACTGAAAAAAAACCCTGAAAAATCACGAACATCGGACGATTGCTCCCACACCGAAACTGCCAGCCAGTCTAGCTCTTGCTGCTCCTCACGGGTCATTGGCAGCACATCTACAGCACCAAAGACATCGGGGCTCCGGGCTTTCCCTGACTAACAGGGCTTCGACGTTTACCACCAGCTGCACCTGGGTGACTGGAAAAAAACCCCGAAAAATCACGAACGTCGGACGATTGCTCCCTGTCATAGTTCAGCCCCAACGGGGACCAGAGTACGCAGTCCTCTCTCATTCCCCCCACTCTCCGAGAGAATAGGAGGAGATTTGACAAACAAAAGAAAACCAGAAAAAAAAACAAACACGCGGGTTGAGATTGAACAAAAAATAAATTTAACAGTAATGACAGAAGAAAACAAGACAGTGATGGAACACATATACAGTACAATAGCTCACAACAGATCTCCACATCCAGTCTCTTCCAAGTAGCAGGGGGCCTCCCTTCAGCACCCTCCTCACTTATATACTGAGTATGATGTCAGATGGGATGGAATAGCCCTTTGCCTAATTTGGGTAAATTAACGCCAGCTGTTAGCTAATTAGTTAACTATCCCAAACATAGGAGCTACCAGCTTCAGCTCTCCACCCAGCTGAGGTAAATATTAACTCTATCCTGGCCAGAACCAGGACACTCCCACACCGAAAATGCCAGCAACAGAAGCTCTTGCTGCTCTTCATGGGCCATTGGCAGCGCATCTACAGCACCACAGACATCGGGGCTCCGGGCTTTCCCTGACCAACAGGGCTTCGATGTTTACCACCCGCTGCACCTGGGCGCCCACTGAAAAAAACCCCGAAAAATCACGAACGTCGGACGATTGCTCCCACACCGAAACTCCCAGCAACACAAGCTCTTACTGCTCCTCACCGCCCATTCCCAGCGCATCTACAGCACCACAGACAACAGGGCTCTGGGCTTTCCCTGACCAACAGGGCTTCGACGTTTACCACCAGCTGTACCTGGGTGAGACTGAAAAAATACCCCGAAAAATAACTAAAATCGGACGATTGCTCCCACACCGAAAGTGCCAGCCAGTCAAGCTCTTACTTCTCCTCATGGGCCATTGGCAGCGCATCTACAGCACCACAGACATCGGGGCTGCGGGCTTTCCCTGACCAACAGGGCTTCAACGTTTATGACCCGCTGCACCTGGGCACACACTGAAAAAAACCCCCGAAATAGCACGAACATCAGACGATTGCTCCCACACCAAAAGTGCCATCAACACAAGCTCTTGTTGCTCCTCACCGCCCATTCCCATCGCATCTACAGCACCACAGACATCAGGGCTCTGGGCTTTCCCTGACGAACAGGGCTTCGACATATACCACCACCTGCACCTGGGCGCCCACTGAAAAAAAACCCCGAAAAATCACCAACGTCGGACGATTGCTCCCACACCGAAACTGCCAGCAACACAAGCTCTTACTGCTCCACACCGCCCATTCCCAGCGCATCTACAGCACCACAGACATTGGGGCTCCAGGCTTTCCCTGACCAACAGGGCTTCGACATTTACCACCAGCTGAACCTGGGTGCCCACTGAAAAAAACCCCCGAAAAGTCACGAACATCGGACGATTGCTCCCACAGCGAAAGTACCAGCCAGTCAAGCTCTTTCTGCTCATCACCAGCCATTCCCAGTGCATCTACAGCACCACAGACATCGGGGCTCCGGGCTTTCCCTGACGAACAGGGCTTCGAATTTTACCACCCGCTGCACCTGGGCGCCCACTGAAAAAAACTCCCGAAAAATCACGAACTTCGGACGATTGCTCCCACACCGAAAGTGCCAGCAACACAAGCTTTTACTGCTCCTCACTGGACATTGGCAGCGCATCTACAGCACCACAGACATCGGGGCTCTGGGCTTTTCCTGACCAACAGGGCTTCGACGTTTACCACCAGCTGTACCTGGGCGCCCACTGAAAAAATACCCCGAAAAATCACGAACGTCGGACGATTGCTCCCACACCGAAAGTGCCAGCCAGTCAAGCTCTTGCTGCTCATCACCGCCCATTCTCAGCGCATCTACAGCACCACAGACATCGGGGCTCGGGGCTCACCCTGACTAACAGGGCTTCGACATATACCACCAGTTGCACCTGGGCACCCAATGAAAAAAAAACCCAGAAAATCACTAACGTCGGACGATTGCTCCCACACCGAAAGTGCCAGCCAGTCAAGCTCTTGCTGCTCATCACCGCGCATTCTCAGCGCATCTACAGCACCACAGACATCGGGGCTCCTGGCTTTCTCGGACGAACATGGCTTCGATGTGTACCACCAGCTGAACATGGGCGCCCACTGAAAAAAACCCCGAAAAATCTCGAACATCAGACGATTGCTCCCACACCAAAAGTGCCATCCAGTCAAACTCTTGCTGCTCCGCACCGCCCATTGGCAGCGCATCTACAGCACCACAGACATCGGGGCTCTTCGCTTTCCCTGACGAACAGGGCTTCGATGTTTATCCCCGCTGCACCTGGGCGCCCACTGAAAAATACCCCGAAAAATCACGAACATCGGACGATTGCTTCCACACCGAAAGTGCCAGCCAGTCAAGCTCTTACTGATCCTCAGCAGCCATTCCCAGTGCATCTACAGCACCACAGATATCGGGGCTCCAGGCTTTCCCTGACAAACAGGGCTTCGATGTTTACCACCCTCTGCACCTGGGCACCCACTGAAGAAAAACCCCAAAAAATTACGAATGTCGGACAATTGCTCCCACACCGAAAGTGCCAGCAACTCAACCTCTTGCTGCTCCTCAGCGGCCATTCTCAGCGCATCTACAGCACCACAGACATCGGGGCTCTGGGCTTTCCCTGACCAACAGGGCTTCGACGTTTACCACCAGCTGCACCTAGGCACCCACTGAAAAAAAATCCCCAAGAAATAACGAACGTCTGACGATTGCTCCCACACCGAAAGTGCCAGCAACTCAAGCTCTTGCGGCTCCTCACCGCCCATTCCCAGCGCATTTACAGCACCACAGACATCGGGGCTCCGGGCTTTCCCTGACCAGCAGGGCTTCGACGTTTACCACCAGCTGTACCTGTGTGCCCACTGAAATAAAACCCCGAAAAATCACGAACATCGGACGATTGCTCCAACACCGAAAGTGCCAGCCTGTCAAGCTGTTGCTGCTCCACCCCGGCCATTTGCTGCGCATCTACAGCACCACAGACATCGGGCCTCCGGGCTGTCCCTGAAGAACAGGGCTTCGACATATACCACCAGCTTCACCTGGGCGCAAACTGAGGAAAAACCCCGAAAAATCACGAACGTCGGATGATTGCTCCCACACCGAATGTGCCAGCAACACAAGCTCTTGTTGCTACTCACCGCCCATTCCCAGCACATCTACAGCACCACAGACATCGGGGCTCTGGGCTTTCCGTGACCAACAGGGCTTTGACATTTACCACCAGCTGCACCTGGGCGCCCACTGAAAAAAAACCCCGAAAAATCACAAACGTCGGACGGTTGCTCCCACACCGAAAGTGCCAGCCTGTCAAGCTCTTGCTGCTCGTCCCCGGTCATTGGCAGCGCATCTACAGCACCACAGACATCAGGGCTCCGGGCTTTCCCTGAGCAACAGGGCTTCGACATATACCATCAGCTGCACCTGGGTGCTTCCTGGAAAAAAAAACCCGAAAAATCACAAACGTCGGACGATTGCTCCCACACAGAAAGTGCCAGCAAAACAAGCTCTTGCTGCTCCTCATGGCCCATTGGCAGCGCATCTACAGCACCACAGACATCGGTCCTCCGGGCTTTCCCTCATCAACAGGGCTTTGACATTTACCACCAGTTGCACCTGGACGCCCACTGAAAAATAATCCCTAAAAATCACAAACGTCGGACAATTGCTCCCACACCTACACTGCCAGCCTGTCAAGCTCTTGCTGCTCCTCACGGGCCATTGGCAGTGCATCTACAGCACCACAGACATCAGGGCTCCGGGCTTTCCCTGACCAACAGGGCTTCGACATTTACCACCCGCTGCACCTGGGCTCCCACTGAAAAAGAAACCCCAAAAATCACGAACATCGGACGATTAGTCCCACACCGAAAGTGCCAGCCAGTCAAGCTCTTGCTGCTCCTCACCGGCCACTGGCAGCGCATCTACAGCACCACAGACATCGGGGCTACGGGCTTTCCCTGACCAACAGAACTTCGTTGTTTAGAACCAGCTGCACCTGGGCACCCACTGAAAAAAAACCCCGAAATATAACGAACGTCTGACGATTGCTCCCACACCGAAAGTGCCAGCCAGTCAAGCTCTTGCTGCTCCTCACCGCCCATTCCCAGCGCATCTACAGCACCACAGACATCGGGGCTCCGGGCTTTCCCTGACCAACAGGGCTTCGACATTTACCACCCGCTGCACCTGGGCGCCCACTGGAAAAAAAACCCCAAAATATCACGACCGTCGGACACTTGATCCCACAATGAAAGTGCCAGCCAGTCAAGCTCTTGCTGCTCGTACCCGGCCATTGGTAGCGCATCTACAGCACCACAGACATCGGGGCTCCGGGCTTTCCCTGACCAACAGGGCTTGGACATTTACCACCAGCTGCACCTGGGCGACCACTGAAAAAACCCCGAAAAATCACTAACATCGGACGATTGCTCCCACACCGAAAGTGCCAGCCTGTCTGGCTCTTGCTGCTCCTCCCCGGCCATTGGCAGCACATCTACAGCACCACAGACATCGGGGCTCTGGGCTTTCCCTGACCAACAGGGCTTCGATGTTTACCACCCGCTGCACCTGGGCGCCCACTGAAATAAAACCTTGGAAAATCACGAATATCGGTCGATTGCTCCCACACCGAAAGTACCACCAACACAAGCTCTTGCTTCTCCTCACCGCCCATTCCCAGTGCATCTACAGCACCACAGACATCGGGGCTCCGCGCTTTCCCTGACGAAGAGAGCTTAGACAATTACCACCAGCTACACCTGGGCACTCACTGAAATAAAACCCCGAAAAATCACGAACCTGAGACGATTGCTCCCACAGCTTAAGTGCCAGCCTATCAAGCTCTTCCTGCTCCACACGGGCCATTGGCAGTGCATCTACAGCACCACAGACATCGGGGCTCCGGGCTTTCCCTGACCAACAGGGCTTCCACATTTACCACCAGCTGCACCTGGGCGCCCACTGAAATAAAACCCCGAAAAATCACGAACCTGGGACGATTGCTCCCACACCTTAAGTGCCAGCCAGTCAAGCTCTTGCTGCTCCTAATAGGCCATTGGCAGGACATCTACAGCACCACAGACATCAGGGCTCCGGGCTTTCCCTGACTAACAGGGCTTCGACGTTTACCACCCGATGCACCTGGGCTCCCACTGAAAAAAACCTCCAAAAAATCACGAACGTCGGACGATTGCTCCCACACCGAAACTGCCAGCAACACAAGCACTTGCTGCTCCTCACCGCCCATTCCCAGTGCTTCTACAGCACCACAGACATCGGGGCTCCGTGCTTTCCCTGACAAACATGGCTTCGACATATACCACCCGCTGCACCTGCGCAACCACTGAAAAAAATCCCCAGAAATCACAAACGTCGGACGATTGCTCCCACACCTTAAGTGCCAGCCTGTCAAGCTCTTGCTGCTCCTCATGGGCCATTGGCAGCGCATCTACAGCACCACAGACATCGGGGCTCTGGGCTTTCCCTGACCAACAGGGCTTCGACATTTACCACCAGCTGCACCTGGGCGCCCACAGAATAAAACCCCGAAAAAATATGAACATCAAACGATTGCTCCCACACCGAAAGTGCCAGCCAGTCAAGCTCTTGCTGCTCCTCACTGGCCATTGGCAGCGCAGCTACAGCACCACAGACATCGGGGCTCTGGGCTTTCCCTGACCAACAGGGCTTCGACGTTTACCACCAGCTGTACCTCGGCGCACAGTCAAAAAAAGCCCGAAAAATAACGAACATCGGACGATTGCTCCCACATAGAAAGTGCCAGCCAGTCAAGCTCTAGCTGCTCCTCACCGGCCATTGGCAGCACATCTACAGCACCACAGACATCGGGGCTCTGGGCTTTCCCTGACCCACAGGGCTTCGATGTTTACCAGCAGCTGCACCTGGGTGCCCACTGAAAACAAATCCCCAAAAGTCACGAACGTTAAACGACTGCTCCCCGTCGTAGTTCAGCCCCAACGGGGATCAGACTACGCAGTCTCTCTCTCACTCCCCCCACTCTCCGAGAGAATAGGAGGAGATTTGATAAAGAAAAGAAAACCAGAAAAAAATCAAACACGCATGTTGAGATTGAACAAAAAGTAAATTTAACAGTAATGACAGAAGAAAACAAGACAGTGATGGAACACAAATACAGTACAATAGCTCACAACAGATCTCCACATCCAGTCTCTTCCAAGTAGCAGGCGGCCTCCCTTCAGCACCCTCCTCACTTATATACTGAGCACAATATCAGAGGGGATGGAATAGCCCTTTGGCTAATTTGGGTAAATTAATGCCAGCTGTTAGCTAATTAGTTAACTATCCCAGCCATTGGGGCTACCAGCTTCAGTTCTCCACCCAGCTCAGGTAAATATTAACTCTATCCTGGTCAGAACCAGGACTCTCGGACACCGAAAGTACCAGCCAGTCAACCTCTTGCTGCTCGTACCCGGCCATTGGTAGCGCATCTACAGCACCACAGACATGGGGGCTCCGGGCTTTCCCTGACCAACAGGGCTTGGACATTTACCACCAGCTGCACCTGGGCGCCCACTGAAAAAACCCCGAAAAATCACGAACGTCGGACGATTGATCCCACACCGAAAGTGCCAGCAACACAAGCTCTTGCTGCTCCACCCCGGCCATTGGCAGCGCATCTACAGCACCACAGACATCGGGGCTCCGGGCTTTCCCTGACCAACAGGGCTTCGACATACACCACCAGCTGCACATTGGTGCCCACTGAAAAAAACCCCAAAAAATCACGAACATCGGACGATTGCTCCCACACCGAAAGTGCCAGCCAGTCAAGCTCTTGCTGCTCCTCCCCGGCCATTGGCAGCGCATCTACAGCACCACAGACATCGGGGCTCTGGGCTTTCCCTGACCAACAGGGCTTCGACATATACCACCAGGTGCACCTGGGCGCACACTGAAAAAAAATCCCCAAAAATCACGAACATCGGAAGATTGCTCCAACACCGAAAGTGCCAGCCAGTCAAACTCTTGCTGCTCCTCACGGGCCATTGGCAGCGTATCTACAGCACCACAGATATCGGGCCTCCGGGCTGTCCCTGAAGAACAGGGCTTCGACGTTTAACACGAGCTGCACTTGGGCGCCCAGTAAAAGTAAAATCCCAAAAAATCACAAACGTCGGACGATTGCTCCCACAACGAAAATGCCAGCCAGTCAAGCTCTTACTGCTCCTCACCGGCCATTGGCAGCGCATCTACAGCACCACAGACATCGGGGCTCCGGGCTTTCCCTGACCAACAGGGCTTCGACATTTACCACCAGATGCACCTGGGTGCCCACTGAAAAAAAACCCCGAAACATCACGAACGTCGGACGATTGCTCCCACACCGAAAGTGCCAGCAACACAAGCTCTTGCTGCTCCACACTGCCCATTCCCAGGGCATCTACAGCACGACAGACATGGGGGCTCTGGGCTTTCCCTGACCAACAGGGCTTCGACGTTTACCACCAGCTGCACCTGGGCACCCACTGAAAAAAAAACCCGAAATATAACGAACGTTTGACGATTGCTCGCACACCGAAAATGCCAGTAGCTCAAGCTCTTGCTGCTCATCACCGCCCATTCCCAGCGCATCTACAGCACCACAGACATCGGGGCTCCGGGCTTTCCCTGACAAAAAGGGCTTCGACATTTACCACCCGCTGCATCTGTGCGGCCACTGAAAAAAAAAGCCCGAAAAATAACGAACATCGGACGATTGCTCCAACACCGAAAGTGCCAGCCAGTCAAGCTCTTGCTGCTCCTCACCGGCCATTGGCAGCGCATCTAAAGCACCACAGACATCGGGGCTCCGGGCTTTCCCTGACGAACAGGGCTTCGACATATACCACCAGTTGCACCTGGGCGCCCACTGAAAAAAAAAAACCCAAAAAATCATGGACATCGGACGATTGCTTCCACACCAAAAGTGCCAGCCAGTCAAGCTCTTGTTGCTCCACAGCGGCCATTGGCAGCGCATCTACAGCACCACAGAGATCGCGGCACTGGGCTGTCCCTGACGAACAGGGCTTCGACATATACCACCAGCTGAACCTGAATGCCCACTAAAAAAAAATCCCAAGAAATCACAAACGTCGCACGATTGCTCCCACACCTTACGTGCCAGCAACACAAGCTCTTTCTGCTCCTCACCGGCCATTGGCAGCGCATCTACAGCAGCACAGATATCGGGACTCTGGGCTTTCCCTGACCAAGGGGGCTTCGATATTTACCACCAGCTGAACCTGGGCGCCCAGTAAAAAAAACCTCGAAAAAACACTAACATCGGACGATTGCTCCCACACCGAAAGTGCCAGCAACACAAGCTCTTGCTGCTCCTCACCGCCCATTCCGAACGCATCTACAGCACCACAGACATCCGGGCTCCGGGCTTTCCCTGACGAACAGGGCTTGTACCTTTACCACCAGCTGCACCTGGGAGCCCATTGAAAATAAATCCCCAGAAATCAGAAACGTCCGACAATTGCTCCCACACCTTAAGTGACAGCCAGTCAAGATCTTGCTGCTCCTCACAGGCCATTGGCAGCGCATCTACAGCATCACAGACATCGGGGCTCCGTGCTTTCCCTGTCCAATGGGGCTTCGACGTTTACCACCCGCTGCACCTGGGCGCCCACTGAAAAAAACCCCGAAAAAATCACGAACATCGCACGATTGCTCCCACACCGAAAGTGCCAGCCAGTCAAGCTCTTGCTGCTCCTCACCGGCCATTGGCAGCGCATCTATAGTACCACAGACATCGGGGCTCCAGGCTTTCCCTGACAAAGAGGGCTTCGACATTTACCACCAGCTGCACCTGGGTGCCCACTGAAAGTAAAACCCCGTAAATTCACGAACGTCGGACGATTGTTCCCACACCGAAAGTGGCAGCCAGTCAAGATCTTGCTGCTCCTCACGGGCCATTGGCAGCGCATCTACAGCACCACAGACATCGGGGCTCCGGGCTTTCCCTGACGAACAGGGCTCCGACGTTTAACACCCGCTGCACCTGGGCGCCCACTGAAATAAAACCCCGAAAAATCACGAACATCGGACGATTGCTCCCACACCGAAAGTGCCAGCAACACAAGCTCTTGCTGCTTCTCACCGCCCATTCACGGCGCATCTACAGCACCACAGACATCGGGGCTCCGGGCTTTCCCTGACCAACAGGGCTTCGACGTTTACCACGAGCTGAACACGGGCGCCCACTGAAAAATAACGCAAAAAAAACACAAACGTCGGATGATTGCTCCCACACCATAAGTGCCAGCCAGTCAAGCTCTTGCTGCTCCTCACCGGCCATTGGCAGCACATCTGCAGCACCACAGGCATCGGGACTCCGCGCTTTCCCTGACCAACAGGGCTTCAACGTTTACCACCAGCTGCACCTGGCGCCCACTGAAAAAAACCCCCGAAAAATCACAAACATAGGACGATTGCTCCCTCACTGAAAGTGCGAGCGAGTCAAGCTCTTTGTGCTCCTCACCGGCCATTGGCAGCTCATCTACAGCAGCACAGACATCAGGGCTCCGGGCTTTCCCTGACCAACAGGGCTTCTACGTTTACCACCAGCTGCACCTGGGCGCCCATTGAGAAAAAATCCCTAGAAATCACAAACGTCGGAAGATCGCTCCCACACCTTAAGTGCCAGACTGTCAAGCTCTTGCTGCTACTCATGGGCCATTGGCAGCGCATCTACAGCACCACAGACATCGGGGCTCCGGGCTTTCCCTGACAAAGAGGGCTTCGACATTTACCACCCGCTGCACTTGGGAGCCCACTGAAAAATAAATCTGAAAAATAACGAACGTCTGACGAGTGCTCCCACACCGAAAGTGACACCAACTCAAGGTCTTGCTGCTCCTCACCGCCCATTCCCAGCTGATCTACAGCACCACAGACATCGGGGCTACGGGCTTTGACTGACCAACAGGGCTTCAACATTTACCACCAGCTGCACCTTGGCACCCACTGAAAAAAAACCCCGAAAAATAATGAACATCGGACGGTTGCTCCCACACCGAAAGTGCCAGCAACACAAGCTCTTGCTGCTCCTCACCGGCCATTGGCAGCGCATCTACAGCACCACAGACATCGGGGCTCCGGTCTTTCCCTGACCAACAAGGCTTCGACATTTACCACCAGCTGTACCTGGGCGCCCACTGAAAAAAAAACCCCAAAAAATTAAGAAGGTCGGACAATTGCTCCCACAACAGAAAGTGCCAGCCAGTCAAGCTCTTCCTGCTCCTCACTGGCCAGTGAGCGCATCTACAGCACCACACACATCGGGGCTCCGGGCTTTCCCTGACTTACAGGGCTTCGACGTTTACCACCAGCTCGAAATGGTCCCCCACTGAAAGTAATATACAAAAAAATGATGAACGTCGGATAATTGCTACCACACCGAAAGTGCCAGCCAGTCAAGCTCTTGCTGCTCCTCAGCGGCCATTGGCAGCGCATCGACAGCACCACACACATCGGGGCTCCGGGCTTTCCCTGACGAACAGGGCTTCAACGTTTACCACCAGCTGAACCTGGGCGCCCACTGAAAAAAAAAACCCAGAAATCAGAAACGTCGGAAGATTCCTCCCACACCAAAAGTGCGAGCCAGTCAAGCTCTTGCTGCTCCTTACCGCCCATTCTCAGCGCATCTACGGCACCACAGACATCGGGGCTCTGGGCTTTCCCTGACCAACAGGGCTTCAACGTTTACCACCAGCTGATGCTGGGCGCCCACTGAAAAAAACACTGAAAAATAACGAACGTCGGACGATTGCTCCCTCATTGAAAGTGCCAGCCAGTCAAGCTCTCACTGGTCCTCACGGGCCATTGGCAGCGCATCTACAGCACCACAGACATCGGGGCTCCGGGCTTTCCCGGACGAACAGGGCTTTGACATTTACCACCAGCTGCACTTGGGTGCCTACTGAAAAAAAAACCCCAAAAATCACGAACATCGGACAATTGCTCCCACACCGAAAGTGTAGTAACACAAGCTCTTGCTGCTCCTCACCGGCCATTCCCAGCGCATCTACAGCACCACAGCCATTGGGGCTCCGGGCTTTCCCTGACCAACAGGGCTTCGACGCTTACCACCAGCTCTATCTGGGCGCCCACTGAAAAAAAACCCCAAAAAATCAAGAAGGTCGGACGATTGCTCCCACAACAGAAAGTGCCAGCCACTCAAGCTCTTCCTGCTCCTACCCGGCCATTGGCAGCGCATCTACAGCACCACAGACATCGGGGCTCCGCGCTTTCCCTGACCAACAGGGCTTCGACATTTACCACCAGCTGCACCTGGGCGCCCACTGAAATAAAACCCCGAAAAATCACGAACATCGGACGATGGCTCCCACACCTTTAGTGCCACCCTGTCAAGCTCGTGCTGCTCGTCCCCGGCCATTGGCAGCGCATCTACAGCACCACAGACACCGGGGATCCGGGCTTTCCCTGACTAATAGGGCTTCGACGTTTACCACCAGCTCGAAATGGTCACCCACTGAAATTAAAATACCAAAAAATGAAGAATTTCGGACAATTGCTCCCACACCGAAAGTGCCAGCCAGTCAAGCTCTTGCTGCTCCTCACCGCCCATTCTCAGCGCATCTACGGCACCACAGACATCGGGGCTCTGGGCTTTCCCTGACCAACAGGGCTTCGACGTTTACCACCCGCTGCACCTCGGCGCCCACTGAAAAATATCCCAAAAAATCACGAACATCGGACGATTGCTCCCACACCGGAAGTGCCAGCAACGCAAGCTCTTGCTGCTCCTCATGTACCATTGGCAGCGCATCTGCAGCACCACAGACATTGGGGCTCCAGGCTTTACCTGACCAACAGGGCTTAGACAATTACCGCCAGCTGCACCTGGGCGCACACTGAAAAAAACCCCGAAAAATGATGAACCTCGGACGATTGCTCCCACACCTTAAGTGCAAGCCAGTCAAGCTCTTGCAGCTCCTCACCGCCCATTCCCAGCACATCTACAGCAGCACAGACATCGGGGCTCCGGGCTTCCCCTGACTAAGAGGACTTAGATGTTTACCACCAGCTGAACATGGGCGCCCACTGAAAAAAAAACCAAAAAAAACACAAATGTCGGACGATTGCTCCCACACCTTAAGTGCCAGCCAGTCAAGCTCTTGCTGCTCCTCCCGAGCCACTGGCAGCGCATCTACAGCACCACAGACATCGGGGCTCCGGGCTTTCCCTGACCAACAGGGCTTCGACATTTACCACCAGCTGCACCTGGGATCCCACTGAAAAAAATCCCAAAAAATCACAAACGTCGGACGATTGCTCCCACACCGAAAGTGCCAGCTAGTGAAGCTCTTGCTGCTCCTCACCGGCCGTTGGAGGCAAATGTACAGCGCCACAGACATCGGGGCTCTGGGCTTTCCCTGACCAACAGGGCTTCGACGTTTACCACCCGCTGCACCTGGGCGCCCACTGAAATTAAAACCCCAAGAAATCACGAACATCGGACGATTGCTCCCACACCGAAAGTGCCAGCAAAACAAGCTCTTGCTGCTCTTCACCGCCCATTCCCAGCGTATCTACAGCACCACAGACATCGGGGCTCCGGGCTTTCCCTGACCAACAGGGCTTCGACGTTTACAACCAGCTGCACCTGAGCGCCCACTGACAAAAAAAACCCCAGAAATCACAAACGTTGGACGATTGCTCCCACACCGAAAGTGCCAAACAGTCAACCTCTTGCTGCTCCTCACCGCCCACTCCCAGCGCATCTACAGCACCACAGACATCGGGACTCTGGGCTTTCCCTGACCAACAGGGCTTCGACATTTACCACCAGCTGCACCTGGGCGCCCACTGTAAAAAGCTCCGAAAAATAACGAACGTCGGACGATTTCTCCCACACCGAAAGTGCCTGCCAGTCAAGCTCTTGCTGCTCCACACGGGCCATTGGCAGTGCATCTACAGCACCACAGACATCGGGGCTCCGGGCTTTCCCTGACCAACAGGGCTTCCACATTTACCACCAGCTGCACCTGGGCGCCCACTGAAATAAAACCCCGAAAAATCACGAACCTGGGACGATTGCTCCCACACCTTAAGTGCCAGCCAGTCAAGCTCTTGCTGCTCCTAATAGGCCATTGGCAGGACATCTACAGCACCACAGACATCAGGGCTCCGGGCTTTCCCTGACCAACAGGGCTTCGACGTTTACCACCCGATGCACCTGGGCTCCCACTGAAAAAAACCTCCAAAAAATCACGAACGTCGGACGATTGCTCCCACACCGAAACTGCCAGCAACACAAGCACTTGCTGCTCCTCACCGCCCATTCCCAGTGCATCTACAGCACCACAGACATCGGGGCTCCGTGCTTTCCCTGACAAACATGGCTTCGACATATACCACCCGCTGCACCTGCGCAACCACTGAAAAAAATCCCCAGAAATCACAAACGTCGGACGATTGCTCCCACACCTTAAGTGCCAGCCTGTCAAGCTCTTGCTGCTCCTCATGGGCCATTGGCAGCGCATCTACAGCACCACAGACATCGGGGCTCTGGGCTTTCCCTGACCAACAGGGCTTCGACATTTACCACCAGCTGCACCTGGGCGCCCACAGAATAAAACCCCGAAAAAATATGAACATCAAACGATTGCTCCCACACCGAAAGTGCCAGCCAGTCAAGCTCTTGCTGCTCCTCACTGGCCATTGGCAGCGCAGCTACAGCACCACAGACATCGGGGCTCTGGGCTTTCCCTGACCAACAGGGCTTCGACGTTTACCACCAGCTGTACCTCGGCGCACAGTCAAAAAAAGCCCGAAAAATAACGAACATCGGACGATTGCTCCCACATAGAAAGTGCCAGCCAGTCAAGCTCTAGCTGCTCCTCACCGGCCATTGGCAGCACATCTACAGCACCACAGACATCGGGGCTCTGGGCTTTCCCTGACCCACAGGGCTTCGATGTTTACCAGCAGCTGCACCTGGGTGCCCACTGAAAACAAATCCCCAAAAGTCACGAACGTTAAACGACTGCTCCCCGTCGTAGTTCAGCCCCAACGGGGATCAGACTACGCAGTCTCTCTCTCACTCCCCCCACTCTCCGAGAGAATAGGAGGAGATTTGATAAAGAAAAGAAAACCAGAAAAAAATCAAACACGCATGTTGAGATTGAACAAAAAGTAAATTTAACAGTAATGACAGAAGAAAACAAGACAGTGATGGAACACAAATACAGTACAATAGCTCACAACAGATCTCCACATCCAGTCTCTTCCAAGTAGCAGGCGGCCTCCCTTCAGCACCCTCCTCACTTATATACTGAGCACAATATCAGAGGGGATGGAATAGCCCTTTGGCTAATTTGGGTAAATTAATGCCAGCTGTTAGCTAATTAGTTAACTATCCCAGCCATTGGGGCTACCAGCTTCAGTTCTCCACCCAGCTCAGGTAAATATTAACTCTATCCTGGTCAGAACCAGGACTCTCGGACACCGAAAGTACCAGCCAGTCAACCTCTTGCTGCTCGTACCCGGCCATTGGTAGCGCATCTACAGCACCACAGACATGGGGGCTCCGGGCTTTCCCTGACCAACAGGGCTTGGACATTTACCACCAGCTGCACCTGGGCGCCCACTGAAAAAACCCCGAAAAATCACGAACGTCGGACGATTGATCCCACACCGAAAGTGCCAGCAACACAAGCTCTTGCTGCTCGTCCCCGGCCATTGGCAGCGCATCTACAGCACCACAGACATCGGGGCTCCGGGCTTTCCCTGACCAACAGGGCTTCGACATACACCACCAGCTGCACATTGGTGCCCACTGAAAAAAACCCCAAAAAATCACGAACATCGGACGATTGCTCCCACACCGAAAGTGCCAGCCAGTCAAGCTCTTGCTGCTCCTCCCCGGCCATTGGCAGCGCATCTACAGCACCACAGACATCGGGGCTCTGGGCTTTCCCTGACCAACAGGGCTTCGACATATACCACCAGGTGCACCTGGGCGCACACTGAAAAAAAATCCCCAAAAATCACGAACATCGGAAGATTGCTCCAACACCGAAAGTGCCAGCCAGTCAAACTCTTGCTGCTCCTCACGGGCCATTGGCAGCGTATCTACAGCACCACAGATATCGGGCCTCCGGGCTGTCCCTGAAGAACAGGGCTTCGACGTTTAACACGAGCTGCACTTGGGCGCCCAGTAAAAGTAAAATCCCAAAAAATCACAAACGTCGGACGATTGCTCCCACAACGAAAATGCCAGCCAGTCAAGCTCTTACTGCTCCTCACCGGCCATTGGCAGCGCATCTACAGCACCACAGACATCGGGGCTCCGGGCTTTCCCTGACCAACAGGGCTTCGACATTTACCACCAGATGCACCTGGGTGCCCACTGAAAAAAAACCCCGAAACATCACGAACGTCGGACGATTGCTCCCACACCGAAAGTGCCAGCAACACAAGCTCTTGCTGCTCCACACTGCCCATTCCCAGGGCATCTACAGCACGACAGACATGGGGGCTCTGGGCTTTCCCTGACCAACAGGGCTTCGACGTTTACCACCAGCTGCACCTGGGCACCCACTGAAAAAAAAACCCGAAATATAACGAACGTTTGACGATTGCTCGCACACCGAAAATGCCAGTAGCTCAAGCTCTTGCTGCTCATCACCGCCCATTCCCAGCGCATCTACAGCACCACAGACATCGGGGCTCCGGGCTTTCCCTGACAAAAAGGGCTTCGACATTTACCACCCGCTGCATCTGTGCGGCCACTGAAAAAAAAAGCCCGAAAAATAACGAACATCGGACGATTGCTCCAACACCGAAAGTGCCAGCCAGTCAAGCTCTTGCTGCTCCTCACCGGCCATTGGCAGCGCATCTAAAGCACCACAGACATCGGGGCTCCGGGCTTTCCCTGACGAACAGGGCTTCGACATATACCACCAGTTGCACCTGGGCGCCCACTGAAAAAAAAAAACCCAAAAAATCATGGACATCGGACGATTGCTTCCACACCAAAAGTGCCAGCCAGTCAAGCTCTTGTTGCTCCACAGCGGCCATTGGCAGCGCATCTACAGCACCACAGAGATCGCGGCACTGGGCTGTCCCTGACGAACAGGGCTTCGACATATACCACCAGCTGAACCTGAATGCCCACTAAAAAAAAATCCCAAGAAATCACAAACGTCGCACGATTGCTCCCACACCTTACGTGCCAGCAACACAAGCTCTTTCTGCTCCTCACCGGCCATTGGCAGCGCATCTACAGCAGCACAGATATCGGGACTCTGGGCTTTCCCTGACCAAGGGGGCTTCGATATTTACCACCAGCTGAACCTGGGCGCCCAGTAAAAAAAACCTCGAAAAAACACTAACATCGGACGATTGCTCCCACACCGAAAGTGCCAGCAACACAAGCTCTTGCTGCTCCTCACCGCCCATTCCGAACGCATCTACAGCACCACAGACATCCGGGCTCCGGGCTTTCCCTGACGAACAGGGCTTGTACCTTTACCACCAGCTGCACCTGGGAGCCCATTGAAAATAAATCCCCAGAAATCAGAAACGTCCGACAATTGCTCCCACACCTTAAGTGACAGCCAGTCAAGATCTTGCTGCTCCTCACAGGCCATTGGCAGCGCATCTACAGCATCACAGACATCGGGGCTCCGTGCTTTCCCTGTCCAATGGGGCTTCGACGTTTACCACCCGCTGCACCTGGGCGCCCACTGAAAAAAACCCCGAAAAAATCACGAACATCGCACGATTGCTCCCACACCGAAAGTGCCAGCCAGTCAAGCTCTTGCTGCTCCTCACCGGCCATTGGCGCGCATCTATAGTACCACAGACATCGGGGCTCCAGGCTTTCCCTGACAAAGAGGGCTTCGACATTTACCACCAGCTGCACCTGGGTGCCCACTGAAAGTAAAACCCCGTAAATTCACGAACGTCGGACGATTGTTCCCACACCGAAAGTGGCAGCCAGTCAAGATCTTGCTGCTCCTCACGGGCCATTGGCAGCGCATCTACAGCACCACAGACATCGGGGCTCCGGGCTTTCCCTGACGAACAGGGCTTCGACGTTTAACACCCGCTGCACCTGGGCGCCCACTGAAATAAAACCCCGAAAAATCACGAACATCGGACGATTGCTCCCACACCGAAAGTGCCAGCAACACAAGCTCTTGCTGCTTCTCACCGCCCATTCACGGCGCATCTACAGCACCACAGACATCGGGGCTCCGGGCTTTCCCTGACCAACAGGGCTTCGACGTTTACCACGAGCTGAACATGGGCGCCCACTGAAAAATAACGCAAAAAAAACACAAACGTCGGATGATTGCTCCCACACCATAAGTGCCAGCCAGTCAAGCTCTTGCTGCTCCTCACCGGCCATTGGCAGCACATCTGCAGCACCACAGGCATCGGGACTCCGCGCTTTCCCTGACCAACAGGGCTTCAACGTTTACCACCAGCTGCACCTGGCGCCCACTGAAAAAAACCCCCGAAAAATCACAAACATAGGACGATTGCTCCCTCACTGAAAGTGCGAGCGAGTCAAGCTCTTTGTGCTCCTCACCGGCCATTGGCAGCTCATCTACAGCAGCACAGACATCAGGGCTCCGGGCTTTCCCTGACCAACAGGGCTTCTACGTTTACCACCAGCTGCACCTGGGCGCCCATTGAGAAAAAATCCCTAGAAATCACAAACGTCGGAAGATCGCTCCCACACCTTAAGTGCCAGACTGTCAAGCTCTTGCTGCTACTCATGGGCCATTGGCAGCGCATCTACAGCACCACAGACATCGGGGCTCCGGGCTTTCCCTGACAAAGAGGGCTTCGACATTTACCACCCGCTGCACTTGGGAGCCCACTGAAAAATAAATCTGAAAAATTACGAACGTCTGACGAGTGCCCCCACACCGAAAGTGACACCAACTCAAGGTCTTGCTGCTCCTCACCGCCCATTCCCAGCTGATCTACAGCACCACAGACATCGGGGCTACGGGCTTTGACTGACCAACAGGGCTTCAACATTTACCACCAGCTGCACCTTGGCGCCCACTGAAAAAAAACCCCGAAAAATAATGAACATCGGACGGTTGCTCCCACACCGAAAGTGCCAGCAACACAAGCTCTTGCTGCTCCTCACCGGCCATTGGCAGCGCATCTACAGCACCACAGACATCGGGGCTCCGGTCTTTCCCTGACCAACAAGGCTTCGACATTTACCACCAGCTGTACCTGGGCGCCCACTGAAAAAAAAACCCCAAAAAATTAAGAAGGTCGGACAATTGCTCCCACAACAGAAAGTGCCAGCCAGTCAAGCTCTTCCTGCTCCTCACTGGCCAGTGAGCGCATCTACAGCACCACACACATCGGGGCTCCGGGCTTTCCCTGACTAACAGGGCTTCGACGTTTACCACCAGCTCGAAATGGTCCCCCACTGAAAGTAATATACAAAAAAATGATGAACGTCGGACAATTGCTACCACACCGAAAGTGCCAGCCAGTCAAGCTCTTGCTGCTCCTCAGCGGCCATTGGCAGCGCATCGACAGCACCACACACATCGGGCCTCCGGGCTTTCCCTGACGAACAGGGCTTCAACGTTTACCACCAGCTGAACCTGGGCGCCCACTGAAAAAAAAAACCCAGAAATCAGAAACGTCGGAAGATTCCTCCCACACCAAAAGTGCGAGCCAGTCAAGCTCTTGCTGCTCCTTACCGCCCATTCTCAGCGCATCTACGGCACCACAGACATCGGGGCTCTGGGCTTTCCCTGACCAACAGGGCTTCAACGTTTACCACCAGCTGATGCTGGGCGCCCACTGAAAAAAACACTGAAAAATAACGAACGTTGGACGATTGCTCCCTCATTGAAAGTGCCAGCCAGTCAAGCTCTCACTGGTCCTCACGGGCCATTGGCAGCGCATCTACAGCACCACAGACATCGGGGCTCCGGGCTTTCCCGGACGAACAGGGCTTTGACATTTACCACCAGCTGCACTTGGGTGCCTACTGAAAAAAAATCCCCAAAAATCACGAACATCGGACAATTGCTCCACACCGAAAGTGTAGTAACACAAGCTCTTGCTGCTCCTCACCGGCCATTCCCAGCGCATCTACAGCACCACAGCCATTGGGGCTCCGGGCTTTCCCTGACCAACAGGGCTTCGACGCTTACCACCAGCTCTATCTGGGCGCCCACTGAAAAAAAACCCCAAAAAATCAAGAAGGTCGGACGATTGCTCCCACAACAGAAAGTGCCAGCCACTCAAGCTCTTCCTGCTCCTACCCGGCCATTGGCAGCGCATCTACAGCACCACAGACATCGGGGCTCCGCGCTTTCCCTGACCAACAGGGCTTCGACATTTACCACCAGCTGCACCTGGGCGCCCACTGAAATAAAACCCCGAAAAATCACGAACATCGGACGATGGCTCCCACACCTTTAGTGCCACCCTGTCAAGCTCGTGCTGCTCGTCCCCGGCCATTGGCAGCGCATCTACAGCACCACAGACACCGGGGATCCGGGCTTTCCCTGACTAATAGGGCTTCGACGTTTACCACCAGCTCGAAATGGTCACCCACTGAAATTAAAATACCAAAAAATGAAGAATTTCGGACAATTGCTCCCACACCGAAAGTGCCAGCCAGTCAAGCTCTTGCTGCTCCTCACCGCCCATTCTCAGCGCATCTACGGCACCACAGACATCGGGGCTCTGGGCTTTCCCTGACCAACAGGGCTTCGACGTTTACCACCCGCTGCACCTCGGCGCCCACTGAAAAATATCCCAAAAAATCACGAACATCGGACGATTGCTCCCACACCGGAAGTGCCAGCAACGCAAGCTCTTGCTGCTCCTCATGTACCATTGGCAGCGCATCTGCAGCACCACAGACATTGGGGCTCCAGGCTTTACCTGACCAACAGGGCTTAGACAATTACCGCCAGCTGCACCTGGGCGCACACTGAAAAAAACCCCGAAAAATGATGAACCTCGGACGATTGCTCCCACACCTTAAGTGCAAGCCAGTCAAGCTCTTGCAGCTCCTCACCGCCCATTCCCAGCACATCTACAGCAGCACAGACATCGGGGCTCCGGGCTTCCCCTGACTAAGAGGACTTAGATGTTTACCACCAGCTGAACATGGGCGCCCACTGAAAAAAAAACCAAAAAAAACACAAATGTCGGACGATTGCTCCCACACCTTAAGTGCCAGCCAGTCAAGCTCTTGCTGCTCCTCCCGAGCCACTGGCAGCGCATCTACAGCACCACAGACATCGGGGCTCCGGGCTTTCCCTGACCAACAGGGCTTCGACATTTACCACCAGCTGCACCTGGGATCCCACTGAAAAAAATCCCAAAAAATCACAAACGTCGGACGATTGCTCCCACACCGAAAGTGCCAGCTAGTGAAGCTCTTGCTGCTCCTCACCGGCCGTTGGAGGCAAATGTACAGCGCCACAGACATCGGGGCTCTGGGCTTTCCCTGACCAACAGGGCTTCGACGTTTACCACCCGCTGCACCTGGGCGCCCACTGAAATTAAAACCCCAAGAAATCACGAACATCGGACGATTGCTCCCACACCGAAAGTGCCAGCAAAACAAGCTCTTGCTTCTCTTCACCGCCCATTCCCAGCGCATCTACAGCACCACAGACATCGGGGCTCCGGGCTTTCCCTGACCAACAGGGCTTCGACGTTTACAACCAGCTGCACCTGAGCGCCCACTGACAAAAAAAACCCCAGAAATCACAAATGTTGGACGATTGCTCCCACACCGAAAGTGCCAAACAGTCAACCTCTTGCTGCTCCTCACCGCCCACTCCCAGCGCATCTACAGCACCACAGACATCGGGACTCTGGGCTTTCCCTGACCAACAGGGCTTCGACATTTACCACCAGCTGCACCTGGGCGCCCACTGTAAAAAGCTCCGAAAAATAACGAACGTCGGACGATTTCTCCCACACCGAAAGTGCCTGCCAGTCAAGCTCTTGTTGCTCCTCACCGCCCATTCCCAGTGCATCTACAGCACCACAGATATCGGGGCTCCGGGCTTTCCCTGACCGACAGGGCTTCGACATTTACCACTCGCTGCACCTGGGCGCCCACTGAAAAAAATACCAAAAAAATCACGAATATCGGATGATTGCTCCCACACCGAAAGTGCCAGCAACTCAAGCTCTTGCTGCTCCTCACCGCCCATTCCCAGCGCATCTACAGCACCACAGACATCACGGCTCTGGGCTTTCCGTGACGAACAGGGCTTAGACAATTATCACCAGTTGAACCTGGGCGCACACTGAAAAAAACCCCGAAAAATCACAAACATCGGACAATTGCTCCCACACCAAATGTGCCAGCCAGTCAAGCTCTTGCTGCTCCTCACCGCCCATTCCCAGCGCATCTACAGCACCACAGACATCGGGGCTCCGGGCTTTCCCTGACGAACAGGGCTTCGACGTTTACCACCAAGTGAACATGGGCGCCCACTGAAAAAAAAACCAAAAAAAACACAAATGTCGGACGATTGCTCCCACACCTTAAGTGCCAGCCAGTCAAGCTCTCGCTGCTCCTCACCGACCATTCACAGCGCATCTACAGCACCACAGACATCGGGGCTCCAGTCTTTCCCTGACCAACAGGGCTTTGACATTTACCACCCGCTGCACCTGGGTGCCCACTGAAGAATAATCACCTAAAATCACGAACGTCGGACAATTGCTCCCACACCGAAAGTGCCAGCCAGGCAAGCTCTCACTGCTCCTCACGGGCCATTGGCAGCGCATTTAGAGCACCACAGACATCGGGGCTCCGGGCTTTCCCTAATGAACCGGGCTTCGACGTTTACCACCAGCTGCACCTGGGTGCCCACTGAAAAAAAATCCCCAAATATCACAAACGTCGGACGATTGTTCCCTCATTGAATGTGGCAGCCAGTCAAGCTCTTGCTACTCCTTACCGGCCATTCCCAGCGCATCTACAGCTCCACAGACATCGGGGCTCCGGGCTTTCCATGACCAACAGGGCTTCGACATTTACCACCAGCTGCACCTGGGCGCCCACTGAAAAAAATCCGCGAAAAAATCACGAACATCGAACGATTGCTCCCACAGTGAAAGTGCCAGCAACACAAACTCTTGCTGCTCCTCACTGGCCATTGGCAGCGCATCTAGAGCACCACAGACATGGGGGCTCCGGGCTTTCCCTGACCAACAGGGCTTCGACATTTACCACCCGCTGCACCTGGGCGCCCACTGAAAAAAAACCCCAAAAAATCAAAAAGGTCGGACGGTTGCTCCCACACCTTAAGTGCCAGCAACACAAGCTCTTGCTTCTCGTCCCCGGCCATTGGCAGCGCATATACAGCACCACAGACATCGGGGCTCTGGGCTTTCCGTAATCAACAGGGATTCGACGTTTACCAGCAGCTGCAGCTGGGCGCCCACTGAAAAAAAACCCGAAAAACCAGGAACGTCGGACGATTGCTCCCACACCGAAAGTGCCAGCAACGCAAGCACTTGCTGCTCCTCACGGGCCACTGGCAGCGCATCTACAGCACCTCAGACATCAGGGCTCTGGGCTTTCCCTGACCAACAGGGCTTCGTTGTTCACCACCAGCTGCACCTGGGCGCCCACTGAAATAAAACCCAGAAAAATCACTAACATTGGATGTTTGCTCCCACACCGGAAGTGCCAGCAACATAACCTCTTGCTGCTCCTCACCGGCCATTCCCAGCACATGTACAGCACCACAGACATCGGGTCTCCGGGCTTTGACTGACCAACAGGGCTTCAACATTTACCACCAGTTGCATCTCGGCACCCACTGAAAAAAAATACCCCAAAAATCACGAACGTCGGACGATTGCTCCCACACCAAAAGTGCGAGCCAGTCAAGCTCTTTGTGCTCCTCACCGGCCATTGGCAGCGCATCTACAGCACCACATACATCGGGGCTCCGGGCTTTCCCTGACCAACAGGGCTTCGTTGTTCACCACCCGCTGCACTTGGGTGCCCACTGAAAAAAAAATCCGAAAAATAACGAACGTCTGACGAGTGCTCCCACACCGAAAGTGACACCAACTCAAGGACTTGCTGCTCCTCACCGCCCATTCCCAGCACATGTACAGCACCACAGACATCGGGGCTCCGGGCTTTGACTGACCAACAGGGCTTCAACATTTACCACCAGCTGCACCTGGGCGCCCACTGAAAAAAAACCCCGAAAAATAACGAACATCGGACGGTTGCTCCCACACCGAAAGTGCCAGTCAGTCGAGCTCTTGCTGCTCCTCCCCGGCCTTTGGCAGCGCATCTACAGCACCACAGACATCGGGGCTCCGGGCTTTCCCTAACAAACAGGGCTTCGACATTTACCACCAGCTGCACCTGGGCGCCCACTGAAAAAAAACCCCGAAAAATCACGAACATCGGACAATTGCTCCCACACCGAAAGTGTAGTAACACAAGCTCTTGCTGCTCCTCACCAGCCATTCCCAGCGCATCTACAGCACCACAGACATTGGGGCTCCGGGCTTTCCCTGACCAACAGGGCTTCGACGTTTACCACCAGCTGTATCTGGGCGCCCACTGAAAAAAAACCCCAAAAAATCAAGAAGGTCGGACGATTGCTCCCACAACAGAAAGTGCCAGCCAGTCAAGCTCTTCCTGCTCCTACCCGGCCATTGGCAGCGCATCTACAGCACCACAGACATCGGGGCTCCACGCTTTCCCTGACCAACAGGGCTTCAACATTTACCACCAGCTGCACCTGGGCGCCCACTGAAATAAAACCCCGAAAAATCACGAACATCGGACGATGGCTCCCACACCTTAAGTGCCACCCTGACAAGCTCTTGATGCTCCTCCCCGGCCATTGGCAGCGCATCTACAGCACCACAGACATCGGGGCTCCGGGCTTTCCCTGACTAACAGGGCTTCGACGTTTACCACCAGCTCGAAATGGTCACCCACTGAAATTAAAATACCAAAAAATGAAGAAATTCGGACAATTGCTCCCACACCGAAAGTGCCAGCCAGTCAAGCTCTTGCTGCTCCTCACCGCCCATTCTCAGCGCATCTACGGCACCACAGACATCGGGGCTCTGAGCTTTCCCTGACCAACAGGGCTTCGACGTTTACCACCCGCTGCACCTCGGCGCCCACTGACAAATATCCCAAAAAATCACGAACATCGGACGATTGCTCCCACACCGGAAGTGCCAGCAACGCAAGCTCTTGCTGCTCCTCATGTACCATTGGCAGCGCATCTGCAGCACCACAGACATTGGGGCTCCAGGCTTTACCTGACCAACAGGGCTTAGACAATTACCGCCAGCTGCACCTGGGCGCACACTGAAAAAAACCCCGAAAAATGATGAACCTCGGACGATTGCTCCCACACCTTAAGTGCCAGCCAGTCAAGCTCTTGCAGCTCCTCACCGCCCATTCCGAGCACATCTACAGCAGCACAGACATCGGGGCTCCGGGCTTCCCCTAACTAAGAGGACTTAGACGTTTACCACCAGCTGAACATGGGCGCCCACTGAAAAAAAAACCAAAAAAAACACAAATGTCGGACGATTGCTCCCACACCTTAAGTGCCAGCCAGTCAAGCTCTTGCTGCTCCTCCCGAGCCACTGGCAGCGCATCTACAGCACCACAGACATCGGGGCTCCGGGCTTTCCATGACCAACAGGGCTTCGACGTTTAGCACCAGCTGCACATGGGCGCTCACGGAAAAAAAAAAACCCGAAAAATCACAAACCTCGGACGATTGCTCCCACACCGAAAGTGCCAGCAACACAAGGTCTTGCTGCTCCTCACCGCCCATTCCCAGCGCATCTACAGCCCCACAGACATAGCGGATCTGGGCTTTCCCTGACTAACAGGGTTTCGACATTTACCACCAGATGATCTTGGGCGCCCAGTGAAAAAAGCCCCCGAAAAATCACGAACGTCGGACGATTGCTGCCACACCGAAATTGCCAGCCAGTCAAGCTCTTGCTGCTCCTCACGGGCCATTGGAATCGCATCTACAGCACCACAGACATCGGTACTCTGGGCTTTCCCTGACGAACAGGGCTTCGACGTTTACCACCAGCTCAAAATGTGCGCCCACTGAAAGTAAAACCCCAAAAAATCACAAACGTCGGACGATTGCTCCCACACCGAAAGTGCCAGCCTGTCAAGATCTTGTTGCTCCTCTACGGCCATTGGCAGAGCATCTACAGCACCACAGGCATCGGGTCTCCGGGCTTTCCCTGATGAACAGGGCTTCGACGATTACCACCCGATGCACCTGGGCTCCCACTGAAAAAAAACCCCGAAAAATCACGAACGTCGGACGATTGCTCCCACACCGAAACTGCCAGCAACACAAGCTCTTACTGCTCCTCACCGCCCATTCCCAGCGCATCTACAGCACCACAGACAACGGGGCTCTGGGCTTTCCCTGACCAACAGGGCTTCGACATGTACCACCAGGTGCACCTGGGCGCCCACTTAAAAAAAAAACCTTGAAAAATCACGAACATAGGACGATTGCTCCCACACCAAAAGTGCCAGCAACACAAGCTCTTGCTCCTCCTCGCCGCCCATTCGTAGCGCAACTACAGCATCACAAACATCAGGGCTCCAGGCTTTCCCTGACCAACAGGGCTTCGACGTATACCACCAGCTGCACCTGTGCGCCCACTGAAAATAAAACCCCGAAAAATCACACACGTCGGACGATTGCTCCCACACCAAAAGTGCCAGCCTGTCAAGCTCTGGCTGCTCCTCACGGGCCATTGGCAGCGCATCTACAGCACCACAGACATCGGGGCTCCAGGCTTTCCATGACGAACAGGGCCTCGACGTTTACCACCAGCTGTACCTGGGCGCCCACTGAAAAAAAGCCCCGAAACATCACGAACATCGGACGATTGCTCCCACACCCAAAGTGCCAGCAACACAAGCTCTTGCTGCTCTTCCCCGGCCACTGGCAGCGCATCTACAGCACCACAGACATCGGGGCTATGGGCTTTCCCTGACGAACAGGGCTTCGACATTTATTACCAGCTGCACTTGGGTGACTGGAAAAAAACCCCGAAAAATCACAAACGTCGGACGATTGCTCCCTGTCGTAGTTCAGCCCCAATGGGGACCAGAGTACGCAGTCTCTCTCTCACTCCCCCCACTCTCCGAGAGAATAGGAGGAGATTTGACAAACAAAAGAAAACCAGAAAAAAAAACAACACGCGGGTTTAGATTGAACAAAAATAAATTTAACAGTAATGACAGAAGAAAACAAGACAGTGATAAAACACAAATACAGTACAGTAGCTAACAACAGATCTCCACATCCAGTCTCTTTCAAGTAGCAGGGGGCCTCCCTTCAGCACCCTCCTCACTTAAATACTGAGCATGATGTCAGATGGGATGGAATAGCCCTTTGGCTAATTTGGGTAAATTAACCCCAGCTGTTAGCTAATTAGTTAACTATCCCAGCCATAGGGGCTACCAGCTTCAGTTCTCCACACAGCTCAGGTAAATATTAACTCTATCCTGGCCAGAACCAGGACACTCCGACACCGAAAGTACCAGCCAGTCAAGATCTTGCTGCTCCTCACCGGTCATTGGCAGCGCATCTACAGCACCACAGACATCGGGTCTCCAGTCTGTCCCTGATGAACAGGGCTTCGACGTTTACCACCAGTTCCAAATGGGCGCCCACTAAAAAAAAACCCCCAAAAATCACGAACGTCGGACGATTGCTCCAACACCGAAAGTGCGAACCTGTCAAGCTATTGCTGCTCCTCACCTGCCATTCCCAGCGCATCTACAGCAACACAGACATCGGGGCTCCAGGCATTCCCTGACAAACAGGGCTTCGACGTTTACCACCAGCTGCACCTGGGCGCCCACTGAAAAAAAACCCCGAAACATCACCAACGTCGGACGATTGCTCCCACACCGAAAGTGCCAGCAACACAAGCTCTTGCTGCTCGTCGCCGGCCACTGGCAGCGCATCTACAGCACCACAGACATCGGGGCTCCGGGCTTTCCCTGACGAACAGGGCTTCGACATTTACCACCCGCTGCACCTATTTGCCCACTGAAAAAAACCCCCGGAAAATCACGAACATCGGACGATTGCTCCCACACCGAAAGTGCCAGCCAGTCAAGCTCTTGCTGCTCCTCACCGGCCATTGAAGCGCATCTACAGTACCACAGACATCTGGGCTCCGGGCTTTCCCTGACCAACAAGGCTTCGACATTTACCACCAGCTGCACCTGGGCGCCCACTGAAAAAAAACCCCGAAAAATCACGAACATCGGACGATTGCTCCCACACCGAAAGTGCCAGCATGTCAAGCTCTTGCTGCTCATCACCGCCCATTGGCAGCGCATCTACAGCACCACAGATATCAGGGCTCCAGGCTTTCCCTGACCAACAGGGCTTCGACATATACCACCAGTTGCACGTGGGCGCCCACTGTAAAAAAATCCCCAGAAATCACAAACGTCGGACGATTGCTCCCACACCTTAAGTGCCAGCCTGTCAAACTCTTGCTGCTCCTCATGGGCCATTGGTATCGCATCTACAGCACTATAGACATCGGGGCTCTGGGCTTTCCCTGATTAACAGGGCTTCGACATATACCACCAGCTGCACCGGGGCGCACATTGAAATAAAACCTTGAAAAATCACGAAGATCGGACGATTGCTCCCACACCGAAAGTGCCAGCCAGTCAACATCTTGCTGCTCCTCACCGGCCATTGGCAGCGCATCTACAGCACCACAGAGATCGGGGCTCCGGGCTTTCCCTGTCCAACACAGCTTCGAAGTTTACCACCCGCTGCACCTGGGCACCCACTAAAAAAAAACCCCGAAAATTCACGAATATCGGACGATTGCTCCCACAACTCAAGTGCCATCCTGTCAAGCACTTGCTTCTCCTTCCTGGACATTGGCAGCGCATCTACAGCACCACAGACATCGGGGCTCCGGGCTTTCACTGACCAACAGGGCTTCGACGTTTACCACCAGCTGCACATGGGCGCCCACTGAAAAAAAATCCCGAGAAATCACAAACGTCGGACGATAGCTCGCACACCTTAAGTGACAGCCTGTCAAGCTCTTGCTGCTCCTCATGGTCCATTGGCAGCGCATCTACAGCACCACAGACATCGGGGCTCTGGGCTTTCCCTGACCAACAGGGCTTCGACATATACCACCAGCTGCACCTGGGTGCCCACTGAAAAAAAACCTTGAAAAATCACGAACATCGGACAGTTGCTTCCACACCGAAAGTGCCAGCTAGTCAACAACTTGCTCCTCCTTACCGGCCATTGGCAGCGCATCTACAGCACCACAGACATCGGGGCTCCAGGATTTCCCTGACCAACAGGGCTTCGACGTTTACCACCAGCTGCACCAGGGCGCCCACTGAAAAAAAACCCTGAAAAATCACGAACATCACACGATTGCTCCCACACCATAAGTGCCATCCAGTCAAGCTCTTACTGATCCTCAGCAGCCATTCCCAGTGCATCTACAGCACCACAGACATCGGGGCTCCGGATTTTCCCTGACGAACAGGGCTTCGACGTTTACCACCCTCTGCACCTGGGCGCCCACTGAAAAATATCCGCAAAAAATCACGAACATCGGACGATTGCTCCCACACCGAAAGTGCCAGCCTCTCAAGCTCTTGCTGCTCCTCACCGGCCACTGGCAGCACCTCTACAGCACCACAGACATCGGGGCTCTGGGCTTTCCCTGACCAACAGGGCTTCGACATTTACCACCAGCTGCACCTGGGCACCCACTGAAAAAAATACCCGAGAAATAACGAACATCTGATGATTGCTCCCACACCGAAAGTGCCAGCCAGTCAAGCTCTTGCTGCTCCTCACCGCCCATTCCCAGCGCATCTACGGCACCACAGATATCGGGGCTCCGGGCTTTCCCTGACCAAAAGGCCTTAGACAATTACCACCAGCTGAACCTGTGTGCACACTGAAAAAAAAACCCGAAAAATCAAGAACATCGGACGATTGCTCCCACACCAAAAGTGCCAGCCTGTCAAGCTCTTGCTGCTCCTCATGGGCCATTGGTAGCGCATCTGGAGCACCACAGACATCGGGGCTCTGGGCTTTCCCTGACGAACAGGGCTTTGACATATACCACCACCTACACCTGGCCGCCCACTGAAAAAAAACCCCGAAAAATCACAAAGATCGGACGATTGCTCCCACACCGAAAGTGCCAGCCTGTCAAGCTCTTGCTGCTCATCATGGGCCATTGGAAGCGCATCTACAGCACCACAGACATCGGGGCTCTGGGCTTTCCCTGACCAACAGGGCTTCAACGATTACCACCAGCTGCACCTGGGCGCCCGTTGAGAAAAAACTCCGAAAAATCACGAACGTCGGACAATTGCTCCCACACCAAAAGTGCCATCAACACAAGCTCTTGCTGCTCCTCACGGGCCATTGGCAGCGTATCTACAGCGCCACAGACATCGGGGCTCTGGGCTTTCCCTGACCAACAGGGCTTCGACATAAACCACCAGCTGCACCTCTGCGCCCACTGAAAATAAACCCCGAAACATCACCAACGTCGGACGATTCCTCCCACACCTTAAGTGTCAGCCTGTTAAGCTCTTGCTGCTCCTCACGGGCCATTGGCAGCGCCTCTACAGCACCACAGATATCGGGGCTCCAGGCTTTCCCTGACAAACAGGGCTTTATACAATTACCACCAGCTGCACCTGGGCGCCCAGTGAAAAAAAACCCCGAAACATCACCAACGTCGGACGATTCCTCCCACACCTTAAGTGACAGCCTGTCAAGCTCTTGCTGCTCCTCACCGGCCATTGGCAGCGCATCTACAGCACCACAGACATCGGGGCTACGGGCTTTCCCTGACGAACAGGGCTTCGACATTTACCACCAGCTGCACTTGGGTGACTGGATAAAAACCCTGAAAAATCACAAATGTCGGACGATTGCTCCCTGTCGTAGTTCAGCCCCAATGGGGACCAGACTACGCAGTCTCTCTCTCACTCCCCCCACTCTCCGAGAGAATAGGAGGAGATTTGACAAACAAAAGAAAACCAGAAAAAAAAACAAACACGCGGGTTTAGATTGAACAAAAATAAATTTAACAGTAATGACAGAAGAAAACAAGACAGTGATAAAACACAAATACAGTACAGTAGCTCACAACAGATCTCCACATCCAGTCTCTTTCAAGTAGAAGGGGTCCTCCCTTCAGCACCCTCCTCACTTAAATACTGAGCATGATGTCAGATGGGATGGAATACCCTTTGGTTAATTTGGGTAAATTAACCCCAGCTGTTAGCTAATTAGTTAACTATCCCAGCCATAGGGGCTACCAGCTTCAGTTCTCCACACAGCTCAGGTAAATATTAACTCTATCCTGGCCAGAACCAGGACACTCCGACACCGAAAGTACCAGCCAGTCAAGATCTTGCTGCTCCTCACCGGTCATTGGCAGCGCATCTACAGCACCACAGACATCGGGTCTCCAGTCTGTCCCTGATGAACAGGGCTTCGACGTTTACCACCAGTTCCAAATGGGCGCCCACTAAAAAAAAAACCCCGGAAAATCACGAACGTCGGACGATTGCTCCCACACCGAAAGTGCGAACCTGTCAAGCTATTGCTGCTCCTCACCTGCCATTGGCAGCGCATCTACAGCACCACAGACATCGGGGCTCCAGGCATTCCCTGACAAACAGGGCTTCGACGTTTACCACCAGCTGCACCTGGGCGCCCACTGAAAAAAAACCCCGAAACATCACCAACGTCGGACGATTGCTCCCACACCGAAAGTGCCAGCAACACAAGCTCTTGCTGCTCGTCCCCGGCCACTGGCAGCGCATCTACAGCACCACAGACATCGGGGCTCCGGGCTTTCCCTGACCAACAGGGCTTCGACATTTACCACCCGCTGCATCTGGTTGCCCACTGAAAAAAAACCCCGAAAAATCACGAACATCGGACGATTGCTCCCACACCAAAAGTGCCAGCCAGTCAAGCTCTTGCTGCTCCTCACCGGCCATTGCAGCGCATCTACAGTACCACAGATATCGGGGCTCCGGGCTTTCCCTGACCAACAAGGCTTCGACATTTACCACTAGCTGCACCTGGGCGCCCAATGAAAAAAAACCCCGAAAAATCACGAACATCTGACGATTGCTCCCACACCGAAAGTGCCAGCCTGTCAAGCTCTTGCTGCTCATCACCGGCAATTGGCAGCGCATCTACAGCACCACAGATATCAGGGCTCCGGGCTTTCCCTGACAAACAGGGATTCGACATATACCACCAGTTGCACGTGGGCGCCCACTGTAAAAAAATCCCCAGAAATCACAAACGTCGGACGATTGCTCCCACACCTTAAGTGCCAGCCTGTCAAACTCTTGCTGCTCCTCATGGGCCATTGGTAGCGCATCTACAGCACTATAGACATCGGGGCTCTGGGCTTTCCCTGATTAACAGGGCTTCGACATATACCACCAGCTGCACCGGGGCGCACATTGAAATAAAACCTTGAAAAATCACGAAGATCGGACGATTGCTCCCACACCGAAAGTGCCAGCCAGTCAACATCTTGCTGCTCCTCACCGGCCATTGGCAGCGTATCTACAGCACCACAGACATCGGGGCTCCGGGCTTTCCCTGTCCAACACGGCTTCGAAGTTTACCACCCGCTGCACCTGGGCACCCACTAAAAAAAAAACCCCGAAAATTCACGAATATCGGACGATTGCTCCCACAACTCAAGTGCCATCCTGTCAAGTTGTTGCTGCTCCTTGCTGGACATTGGCAGCGCATCTACAGCACCACAGACATCGGGGCTCCGGGCTTTCCCTGACCAACAGGGCTTCGACGTTTACCACCCGATGCACCTGGGCACCCAGTGAAAAAAACCCCCGAAAAATCACGAACGTCGGACAATTGCTCCCACACCGAAAGTGCCAGCCAGTCAAGCTCTTGCTGCTCCACACTGCCCATTCCCAATCCATCTGCAGCACCACAGACATCGGGGCTCCGGGCTTTCCCTGACCAACAGGGCTTCGACATTTACCACCAGCTGCACCTGGGCGCCAACTGAAAAAAAACCCCGAAAAATCACGAAGATCAGACGATTGCTCCCACACCAAAAGTGCCAGCCAGTCAAGCTCTTGCTGCTCCTCACCGGCCATTGGCAGCGCATCTACAGCACCACAGACATCGGGGCTCCGGGCTTTCCCTGTCCAACACGGCTTCGACGTTTACCACCCGCTGGACCTGGGCACTCACTGAAAAAAAACCCCGAAAATTCACGAATATCGGACGATTGCTCCCACAACTCAAGTGCCATCCTGTCAAGCTCTTGCTGCTCCTTGCTGGACATTGGCAGCGCATCTACAGCACCACAGACATCGGGGCTCCGGGCTTTCCCTGACCAACAGGGCTTCGACGTTTACCACCAGCTGCACCTGGGCGCCCACTGAAAAAAAATCCCGAGAAATCACAAACGTCGGACGATTGCTCCCACACCAAAAGTGCCATCAACACAAGCTCTTGTTGCTCCTCACCGCCCATTCCCAGCGCACCTACAGCACCACAGACATCGGGGCTCTGGGCTTTCCCTGACCAACAAGGCTTCGACATATACCACCAGCTGCACCTGGGTGCCCACTGAAAAAAAACCTTGAAAAATCACGAACATCGGACAATTGCTTCCACACCGAAAGTGCCAGCCAGTCAACCGCTTGCTGCTCCTCACCGGACATTGGCAGCGCATCTACAGCACCACAGACATCGGGTCTCAGGGCTTTCCCTGAGGAACAGGGCTTCGACGTTTACCACCCGATGCACCTGAGCACACACTTAAAAAAACCCCGAAAAATCACGAAGATCAGACGATTGCTCCCGCATCAAAAGTGCCATCAACACAAGCCCTTGCTGCTCCTCACCGCCCATTCCCAGCGCATCTACAGCACCACAGACATCGGGGCTCCAGGCTTTCCCTGACCAACAGGGCTTCGACGTTTACCACCAGCTGCACCTGGGCGCCCACTGAAAAAAAACCCCGAAAAATCACCAACGTCGGACGATTGCTCCCACACCGAAAGTGTCAGCCTGTTAAACTCTTGCTGCTCCTCACGGGCCATTGGCAGCGCATCTACAGCACCACAGATATCAAGGCTCCAGGCTTTCCCTAACAAACAGGGCTTTAACTATTACCACCATCTGAACTTGGGCGCCCACTGAAAAAAAACCCCGAAACATCACAAACGTCGGACGATTGCTCCCACACCGAAAGTGCCAGCCTGTCAAGCTCCTGCTGCTCGTACCAGGCCACTGGGAGCGCATCTACAGCACCACAGACATCGGGGCTCCGGGCTTTCCCTGACCAACAGGGCTTCGACATATACCACCAGCTGCACCTGGGCGCCCACTGAATAAAAACCCTGAAAAATCACGAACGTCGGACCATTGCTCCCACACCGAAAGTGCCAGCAGCTCAAGCTCTTGCTGCTCCCCACCGCCGATTCCCAGCGCATCTACAGCACCACAGATATCGGGGCTCCGGGCTTTCCCTGACCAAAGGGGCTTAGACAATTACCACCAGCTGAACCTGGGTGCACACTGAAAAAAAACCCGAAAAATCACAAACGTCGGACGATTGCTCCCACACCGAAAGTGCCAGCCTGTCAAGCTCTTGCTGCTCCTACCCAGCCATTGGCAGCGCATCTACAGCACCACAGACATCGGGGCTCCGGGCTTTCCCTGACCAACACGGCTTTGACGTTTACCACCAGCTGCACCTGGGCGACCACTGACAAGAAACCCCGAAAAATCAAGAACATCGGACGATTGCTCCCACACCGAAAGTGCCAGCCTGTCAAGCTCTTGCTGCTCCTCACGGGCCATTGGTAGCGCATCTGGAGCACCACAGACATCGGGGCTCTGGGCTTTCCCTCACGAACAGGGCTTCGACATATACCACCAGCTGCACCTGGGCGCCCACTGAAAAAAAACCCCGAAAAATCAAGAACATCGGACGATTGCTCCCACATTGAAAGTGCCAGCCAGTCACGCTCTTGCTGCTCCTCACCGGCCATTCCCAGCGCATCTACAGAACCACAGACATCGGGGCTCTGGGCTTTTCCTGACCAACAGGGCTTCGACGTTTACCACCAGCTGTACCTGGGTGAGACTGAAAAAATACCCCGAAAAATAACTAAAATCGGACGATTGCTCCCACACCGAAAGTGCCAGCCAGTCAAGCTCTTGCTGCTCCTCCCCGGCCATTGGAGGCGCATCTACAGCACCACAGACATCGGGGCTCTGGGCTTTCCCTGACCAACATGGCTTCGACATATACCACCAGATGCACCTGGGCGCCCAGTGAAAAAAACCCCGAAAAATCACTAACGTCGGACGATTGCTCCCACACCGAAAGTGCCAGCCTGTTAAGCTCTTGCTGCTCCTCACTGGCCATTGGCAGCGCATCTACAGCACCACAGATATCGGGGCTCCGGGCTTTCCCTGACCAACAGGGCTTTAATATTTACCACCAGCTGCACCTGGGCTCCCACTGAAAAAAAACCCCGAAAAATCACGAACGTCGGACGATTGCTCCCACACCGAAAGTGCCAGCCAGTCAGCCTCTTGCTGCTCCTCACCGGCCATTGGCAGCGCATCTACAGCACCACAGATATCAGGGCTGCGGGCTTTCCCTGACCAACAGGGCTTCAAAGTTTACGACCCGCTGCACCTGGGCACACACTGAAAAAAACCCCCGAAATATCACGAACATCAGACGATTGCTCCCACACCAAAAGTGCCATCAACACAAGCTCTTGTTGCTCCTCACCGCCCGTTCCCAGCGCATCTACAGCACCACAGACATCGGGGCTCCAGGCATTCCCTGACAAACAGGGCTTCGACGTTTACCACCAGCTGCACCTGGGCGCCCACTGAAAAAAAACCCCGAAACATCACCAACGTCGGACGATTGCTCCCACACCGAAAGTGCCAGCAACACAAGCTCATGCTGCTCGTCGCCGGCCACTGGCAGCGCATCTACAGCACCACAGACATCGGGGCTCCGGGCTTTCCCTGACGAACAGGGCTTCGACATTTACCACCCGCTGCACCTGGTTGCCCACTGAAAAAAAACCCCCGGAAAATCACGAACATCGGACGATTGCTCCCACACCAAAAGTGCCAGCCAGTCAATCTCTTGCTGCTCCTCACCTCCCATTCCCAGCGCATCTACAGTACCACAGACATCTGGGCTCCGGGCTTTACCTGACCAACAAGGCTTCGACATTTACCACCAGCTGCACCTGGGCGCCCACTGAAAAAAAACCCCGAAAAATCACGAACATCGGACGATTGCTCCCACACCGAAAGTGCCAGCATGTCAAGCTCTTGCTGCTCCTCATGGGCCATTGGTAGCGCATCTACAGCACCACAGACATCGGGGCTCCGGGCTTTCCCTGACCAACAGGGCTTCGACATTTACCACCCGCTGCATCTGGTTGCCCACTGAAAAAAAACCCCGAAAAATCACGAACATCGGACGATTGCTCCCACACCAAAAGTGCCAGCATGTCAAGCTCTTGCTGCACCTCACCGGCCATTGCAGCGCATCTACAGTACCACAGATATCGGGGCTCCGGGCTTTCCCTGACCAACAAGGCTTCGACATTTACCACTAGCTGCACCTGGGCGCCCAATGAAAAAAAACCCCGAAAAATCACGAACATCTGACGATTGCTCCCACACCGAAAGTGCCAGCCTGTCAAGCTCTTGCTGCTCATCACCGGCAATTGGCAGCGCATCTACAGCACCACAGATATCAGGGCTCCGGGCTTTCCCTGACAAACAGGGATTCGACATATACCACCAGTTGCACGTGGGCGCCCACTGTAAAAAAATCCCCAGAAATCACAAACGTCGGACGATTGCTCCCACACCTTAAGTGCCAGCCTGTCAAACTCTTGCTGCTCCTCATGGGCCATTGGTAGCGCATCTACAGCACTATAGACATCGGGGCTCTGGGCTTTCCCTGATTAACAGGGCTTCGACATATACCACCAGCTGCACCGGGGCGCACATTGAAATAAAACCTTGAAAAATCACGAAGATCGGACGATTGCTCCCACACCGAAAGTGCCAGCCAGTCAACATCTTGCTGCTCCTCACCGGCCATTGGCAGCGTATCTACAGCACCACAGACATCGGGGCTCCGGGCTTTCCCTGTCCAACACGGCTTCGAAGTTTACCACCCGCTGCACCTGGGCACCCACTAAAAAAAAAACCCCGAAAATTCACGAATATCGGACGATTGCTCCCACAACTCAAGTGCCATCCTGTCAAGTTGTTGCTGCTCCTTGCTGGACATTGGCAGCGCATCTACAGCACCACAGACATCGGGGCTCCGGGCTTTCCCTGACCAACAGGGCTTCGACGTTTACCACCCGATGCACCTGGGCACCCAGTGAAAAAAACCCCCGAAAAATCACGAACGTCGGACAATTGCTCCCACACCGAAAGTGCCAGCCAGTCAAGCTCTTGCTGCTCCACACTGCCCATTCCCAATCCATCTGCAGCACCACAGACATCGGGGCTCCGGGCTTTCCCTGACCAACAGGGCTTCGACATTTACCACCAGCTGCACCTGGGCGCCAACTGAAAAAAAACCCCGAAAAATCACGAAGATCAGACGATTGCTCCCACACCAAAAGTGCCAGCCAGTCAAGCTCTTGCTGCTCCTCACCGGCCATTGGCAGCGCATCTACAGCACCACAGACATCGGGGCTCCGGGCTTTCCCTGTCCAACACGGCTTCGACGTTTACCACCCGCTGCACCTGGGCACTCACTGAAAAAAAACCCCGAAAATTCACGAATATCGGACGATTGCTCCCACAACTCAAGTGCCATCCTGTCAAGCTCTTGCTGCTCCTTGCTGGACATTGGCAGCGCATCTACAGCACCACAGACATCGGGGCTCCGGGCTTTCCCTGACCAACAGGGCTTCGACGTTTACCACCAGCTGCACCTGGGCGCCCACTGAAAAAAAATCCCGAGAAATCACAAACGTCGGACGATTGCTCCCACACCAAAAGTGCCATCAACACAAGCTCTTGTTGCTCCTCACCGCCCATTCCCAGCGCACCTACAGCACCACAGACATCGGGGCTCTGGGCTTTCCCTGACCAACAAGGCTTCGACATATACCACCAGCTGCACCTGGGTGCCCACTGAAAAAAAACCTTGAAAAATCACGAACATCGGACAATTGCTTCCACACCGAAAGTGCCAGCCAGTCAACCGCTTGCTGCTCCTCACCGGACATTGGCAGCGCATCTACAGCACCACAGACATCGGGTCTCAGGGCTTTCCCTGAGGAACAGGGCTTCGACGTTTACCACCCGATGCACCTGAGCACACACTTAAAAAAACCCCGAAAAATCACGAAGATCAGACGATTGCTCCCGCATCAAAAGTGCCATCAACACAAGCCCTTGCTGCTCCTCACCGCCCATTCCCAGCGCATCTACAGCACCACAGACATCGGGGCTCCAGGCTTTCCCTGACCAACAGGGCTTCGACGTTTACCACCAGCTGCACCTGGGCGCCCACTGAAAAAAATACCCCGAAAAATCACAAACGTCGGGCGATTGCTCCCACACCGAAAGTGCCAACTTGTCAAGCTATTGCTGCTCCTCAACTGCCATTGGCAGCGCATCTACAGCACCACAGACATCGGGGCTCCAGGCTTTCCCTGACAAACAAGGCTTCGACGTTTACCACCAGCTGCACCTGGGCGCCCACTGAAAAAAAACCCCGAAAAATCACCAACGTCGGACGATTGCTCCCACACCGAAAGTGTCAGCCTGTTAAACTCTTGCTGCTCCTCACGGGCCATTGGCAGCGCATCTACAGCACCACAGATATCAAGGCTCCAGGCTTTCCCTAACAAACAGGGCTTTAACTATTACCACCATCTGAACTTGGGCGCCCACTGAAAAAAAACCCCGAAACATCACAAACGTCGGACGATTGCTCCCACACCGAAAGTGCCAGCCTGTCAAGCTCCTGCTGCTCGTACCAGGCCACTGGGAGCGCATCTACAGCACCACAGACATCGGGGCTCCGGGCTTTCCCTGACCAACAGGGCTTCGACATATACCACCAGCTGCACCTGGGCGCCCACTGAATAAAAACCCTGAAAAATCACGAACGTCGGACCATTGCTCCCACACCGAAAGTGCCAGCAGCTCAAGCTCTTGCTGCTCCCCACCGCCGATTCCCAGCGCATCTACAGCACCACAGATATCGGGGCTCCGGGCTTTCCCTGACCAAAGGGGCTTAGACAATTACCACCAGCTGAACCTGGGTGCACACTGAAAAAAAACCCGAAAAATCACAAACGTCGGACGATTGCTCCCACACCGAAAGTGCCAGCCTGTCAAGCTCTTGCTGCTCCTACCCAGCCATTGGCAGCGCATCTACAGCACCACAGACATCGGGGCTCCGGGCTTTCCCTGACCAACACGGCTTTGACGTTTACCACCAGCTGCACCTGGGCGACCACTGACAAGAAACCCCGAAAAATCAAGATCATCGGACGATTGCTCCCACACCGAAAGTGCCAGCCTGTCAAGCTCTTGCTGCTCCTCACGGGCCATTGGTAGCGCATCTGGAGCACCACAGACATCGGGGCTCTGGGCTTTCCCTCACGAACAGGGCTTCGACATATACCACCAGCTGCACCTGGGCGCCCACTGAAAAAAAACCCCGAAAAATCAAGAACATCGGACGATTGCTCCCACATTGAAAGTGCCAGCCAGTCACGCTCTTGCTGCTCCTCACCGGCCATTCCCAGCGCATCTACAGAACCACAGACATCGGGGCTCTGGGCTTTTCCTGACCAACAGGGCTTCGACGTTTACCACCAGCTGTACCTGGGTGAGACTGAAAAAATACCCCGAAAAATAACTAAAATCGGACGATTGCTCCCACACCGAAAGTGCCAGCCAGTCAAGCTCTTGCTGCTCCTCCCCGGCCATTGGAGGCGCATCTACAGCACCACAGACATCGGGGCTCTGGGCTTTCCCTGACCAACATGGCTTCGACATATACCACCAGATGCACCTGGGCGCCCAGTGAAAAAAACCCCGAAAAATCACTAACGTCGGACGATTGCTCCCACACCGAAAGTGCCAGCCTGTTAAGCTCTTGCTGCTCCTCACTGGCCATTGGCAGCGCATCTACAGCACCACAGATATCGGGGCTCCGGGCTTTCCCTGACCAACAGGGCTTTAATATTTACCACCAGCTGCACCTGGGCTCCCACTGAAAAAAAACCCCGAAAAATCACGAACGTCGGACGATTGCTCCCACACCGAAAGTGCCAGCCAGTCAGCCTCTTGCTGCTCCTCACCGGCCATTGGCAGCGCATCTACAGCACCACAGATATCAGGGCTGCGGGCTTTCCCTGACCAACAGGGCTTCAAAGTTTACGACCCGCTGCACCTGGGCACACACTGAAAAAAACCCCCGAAATATCACGAACATCAGACGATTGCTCCCACACCAAAAGTGCCATCAACACAAGCTCTTGTTGCTCCTCACCGCCCGTTCCCAGCGCATCTACAGCACCACAGACATCGGGGCTCCAGGCATTCCCTGACAAACAGGGCTTCGACGTTTACCACCAGCTGCACCTGGGCACCCACTGAAAAAAAACCCCGAAACATCACCAACGTCGGACGATTGCTCCCACACCGAAAGTGCCAGCAACACAAGCTCATGCTGCTCGTCGCCGGCCACTGGCAGCGCATCTACAGCACCACAGACATCGGGGCTCCGGGCTTTCCCTGACGAACAGGGCTTCGACATTTACCACCCGCTGCACCTGGTTGCCCACTGAAAAAAAACCCCCGGAAAATCACGAACATCGGACGATTGCTCCCACACCAAAAGTGCCAGCCAGTCAATCTCTTGCTGCTCCTCACCTCCCATTCCCAGCGCATCTACAGTACCACAGACATCTGGGCTCCGGGCTTTACCTGACCAACAAGGCTTCGACATTTACCACCAGCTGCACCTGGGCGCCCACTGAAAAAAAACCCCGAAAAATCACGAACATCGGACGATTGCTCCCACACCGAAAGTGCCAGCATGTCAAGCTCTTGCTGCTCCTCATGGGCCATTGGTAGCGCATCTACAGCACTATAGACATCGGGGCTCCGGGCTTTCCCTGATGAACAGGGCTTCGACATATACCACCAGCTGCACCGGGGCGCACATTGAAATAAAACCTTGAAAAATCACGAAGATCAGACGATTGCTCCCACACCAAAAGTGCCAGCCAGTCAACATCTTGCTGCTCCTCACCGGCCATTGGCAGCGCATCTACAGCACCACAGACATCGGGGCTCCGGGATTTCACTGACCAACAGGGCTTCGACGTTTACCACCAGCTGCACATGGGCGCCCACTGAAAAAAAATCCCGAGAAATCACAAACGTCGGACGATTGCTCGCACATCTTAAGTGACAGCCTGTCAAGCTCTTGCTGCTCCTCATGGTCCATTGGCAGCGCATCTACAGCACCACAGACATCGGGGCTCTGGGCTTTCCCTGACCAACAGGGCTTCGACATATACCACCAGCTGCACCTGGGTGCCCACTGAAAAAAAACCTTGAAAAATCACGAACATCGGACAGTTGCTTCCACACCGAAAGTGCCAGCTAGTCAACAACTTGCTCCTCCTTACCGGCCATTGGCAGCGCATCTACAGCACCACAGATATCGGGGCTCCAGGATTTCCCTGACCAACAGGGCTTCGACATTTACCACCCGATGCACCTGAGCACACACTTAAAAAAACCCCGAAAAATCACGAAGATCAGACAATTGCTCCCACATCAAAAGTGCCATCAACACAAGCCCTTGCTGCTCCTTACCGCCCATTCCCAGCGCATCTACAGCACCACAGACATCGGGGCTCTGGGCTTTCCCTCACGAAAAGGGCTTCGACATATACAACCAGCTGCACCTGGGCGCCCACTGAAAAAAAACCCTGAAAAATCACGAACGTCCAAAGATCGCTCCCACACCGAAAGTGCCAGCCTGTCAAGCTCTTGCTGCTCCTCACCGGCCATTCCCAGCGCATCTACAGCACCACAGACATCAGGGCTCCGGGCTTTCCCTGACCAACAGGGCTTCGACATTTAGCACCCGATGCACCTGGGCGCCCACTGAAAAAAAACCCCAAAAAATCACGAACATCACACGATTGCTCCCACACCATAAGTGCCATCCAGTCAAGCTCTTACTGATCCTCAGCAGCCATTCCCAGTGCATCTACAGCACCACAGACATCGGGGCTCCGGATTTTCCCTGACGAACAGGGCTTCGACGTTTACCACCCTCTGCACCTGGGCGCCCACTGAAAAATATCCCCAAAAAATCACGAACATCGGACGATTGCTCCCACACCGAAAGTGTCAGCCTGTTAAACTCTTGCTGCTCCTCACGGGCCATTGGCAGCGCATCTACAGCACCACAGATATCAAGGCTCCAGGCTTTCCCTAACAAACAGGGCTTTAACTATTACCACCAGCTGCACTTGGGCGCCCACTGAAAAAAAACCCCGAAACATAACAAACGTCGGACGATTGCTCCCACACCGAAAGTGCCAGCAACACAAGCTCCTGCTGCTCGTACCAGGCCACTGGGAGCGCATCTACAGCACCACAGATATCGGGGCTCCGGGCTTTCCCTGACCAACAGGGCTTCGACATTTACCACCAGCTGCACTTGGGTGACTGGAAAAAAACCCTGAAAAATCACAAATGTCGGACGATTGCTCCCTGTCGTAGTTCAGCCCCAATGGGGACCAGAGTACGCAGTCTCTCTCTCACTCCCCCCACTCTCCGAGAGAATAGGAGGAGATTTGACAAACAAAAGAAAACCAGAAAAAAAAACAAACACGCGGGTTTAGATTGAACAAAAATAAATTTAACAGTAATGACAGAAGAAAACAAGACAGTGATAAAACACAAATACAGTACAGTAGCTCACAACAGATCTCCACATCCAGTCTCTTTCAAGTAGAAGGGGTCCTCCCTTCAGCACCCTCCTCACTTAAATACTGAGCATGATGTCAGATGGGATGGAATACCCTTTGGCTAATTTGGGTAAATTAACCCCAGCTGTTAGCTAATTAGTTAACTATCCCAGCCATAGGGGCTACCAGCTTCAGTTCTCCACACAGCTCAGGTAAATATTAACTCTATCCTGGCCAGAACCAGGACACTCCGACACCGAAAGTACCAGCCAGTCAAGATCTTGCTGCTCCTCACCGGTCATTGGCAGCGCATCTACAGCACCACAGACATCGGGTCTCCAGTCTGTCCCTGATGAACAGGGCTTCGACGTTTACCACCAGTTCCAAATGGGCACCCACTAAAAAAAAAACCCCAAAAATCACGAACGTCGGACGATTGCTCCCACACCGAAAGTGCGAACCTGTCAAGCTATTGCTGCTCCTCACCTGCCATTGGCAGCGCATCTACAGCACCACAGACATCGGGGCTCCAGGCATTCCCTGACAAACAGGGCTTCGACGTTTACCACCAGCTGCACCTGGGCGCCCACTGAAAAAAAACCCCGAAACATCACCAACGTCGGACGATTGCTCCCACACCGAAAGTGCCAGCAACACAAGCTCTTGCTGCTCGTCCCCGGCCACTGGCAGCGCATCTACAGCACCACAGACATCGGGGCTCCGGGCTTTCCCTGACCAACACGGCTTCGACATTTACCACCCGCTGCATCTGGTTGCCCACTGAAAAAAAACCCCGAAAAATCACGAACATCGGACGATTGCTCCCACACCAAAAGTGCCAGCCAGTCAAGCTCTTGCTGCTCCTCACCGGCCATTGCAGCGCATCTACAGTACCACAGATATCGGGGCTCCGGGCTTTCCCTGACCAACAGGGCTTCGACATTTACCACCAGCTGCACCTGGGCGCCCAATGAAAAAAAACCCCGAAAAATCACGAACATCTGACGATTGCTCCCACACCGAAATTGCCAGCCTGTCAAGCTCTTGCTGCTCCTCACCGGCAATTGGCAGCGCATCTACAGCACCACAGATATCAGGGCTCCGAGCTTTCCCTCACAAACAGGGATTCGACATATACCACCAGTTGCACGTGGGCGCCCACTGTAAAAAAATCCCCAGAAATCACAAACGTCGGACGATTGCTCCCACACCTTAAGTGCCACCCTGTCAAACTCTTGCTGCTCCTCATGGGCCATTGGTAGCGCATCTACAGCACTATAGACATCGGGGCTCTGGGCTTTCCCTGATGAACAGGGCTTCGACATATACCACCAGCTGCACCGGGGCGCACATTGAAATAAAACCTTGAAAAATCACGAAGATCGGACGATTGCTCCCACACCGAAAGTGCCAGCCAGTCAACATCTTGCTGCTCCTCACCGGCCATTGGCAGCGCATCTACAGCACCACAGACATCGGGGCTCCGGGCTTTCCCTGTCCAACACGGCTTCGAAGTTTACCACCCGCTGCACCTGGGCACCCACTAAAAAAAAAACCCCGAAAATTCACGAATATCGGACGATTGCTCCCACAACTCAAGTGCCATCCTGTCAAGTTGTTGCTGCTCCTTGCTGGACATTGGCAGCGCATCTACAGCAGCACAGACATCATGGCTCCGGGCTTTCCCTGACCAACAGGGCTTCGACGTTTACCACCCGATGCACCTGGGCACCCACTGAAAAAAACCCCCGAAAAATCACGAACATCGGACGATTGCTCCCACACCAAATGTGCCATCAACACAAGCTCTTGTTGCTCCTCACCGCCCATTCCCAGCGCATCTACAGCACCACAGACATCGGGGCTCCGGGCTTTCCCTGACCAACAGGGCTTCGACATTTACCACCAGCTAAACATGGGCGCCCACTGAAAAAAAACTCCGAAAAATCACGAACGTCGGACAATTGCTCCCACACCGAAAGTGCCAGCCAGTCAAGCTCTTGCTGCTCCACACTGCCCATTCCCAATCCATCTGCAGCACCACAGACATCGGGGCTCCGGGCTTTCCCTGACCAACAGGGCTTCGACATTTAGCACCAGCTGCACCTGGGCGCCAACTGAAAAAAAACCCCGAAAAATCACGAAGATCAGACGATTGCTCCCACACCAAAAGTGCCAGCCAGTCAAGCTCTTGCTGCTCCTCGCCGGACATTGGCAGTGCATCTACAGCACCACAGACATCGGGGCTCTGGGCTTTCCCAGAGGAACAGGGCTTCGACGTTTACCACCCGATGCACCTGAGCACACACTTAAAAAAACCCCGAAAAATCACGAATATCAGACGATTGCTCCCACATCAAAAGTGCCATCAACACAAGCCCTTGCTGCTCCTCACCGCCCATTCCCAGCACATCTACAGCACCACAGACATCGGGGCTCTGAGCTTTCCCTGACCAACAGGGCTTCGACATATACCACCAGCTGCACCTGGGCACCCACTGAAAAAAAACCCCGAAAAATCACAAACGTCGGACGATTGCTCCCACACCGAAAGTGTCAGCCTGTCAAGCTCTTGCTGCTCCTCACTGGCCATTGGCAGCGCATCTATAGCACCACAGATATCAAGGCTCCAGGCTTTCCCTGACAAACAGGGCTTTAACTATTACCACCAGTTGCACCATGGCGCCCACTTAAAAAAAACCCCGAAACATCACAAACGTCGGACGATTGCTCCCACACCGAAAGTGCCAGCCTGTCAAGCTCTTGCTGCTCGTAACAGGCCACTGGGAGCGCATCTACAGCACCACAGACATCGGGGCTCCGGGCTTTCCCTGACCAACAGGGCTTCGATATTTACCACCAGCTGCACCTGGGGGCCCATTGAAAAAAACCCAGAAAAATCACGAAGATCGGATAATTGCTTCCACAACGAAAGTGCCAGCCAGTCAACCGCTTGCTGCTCCTTACCGCCCATTCCCAGCGCATCTGCAGCACCACAGACATCGGGGCTCTGGGCTTTCCCTGACGAACAGGGCTTCGACATATACCACCAGCTGCACCTGGGCGCCCACTGAAAAAAAACCCTGAAAAATCACGAACGTCGGACGATTGCTCCCACACCGAAAGTGCCAGCCAGTCAAGCTCTTGCTGCTCATCACCGGCCATTGGCTGCGCATCTACAGCACCACAGATATCAGGGCTCCGCGCTTTCCCTGACCAACAGGGCTTCGACATATACCACCAGTTGCACGTGGGCGCCCACTGTAAAAAAATCCCCAGAAATCACAAACGTCGGACGATTACTCCCACACCTTAAGTGCCAGCCTGTCAAACTCTTGCTGCTCCTCATGGGCCATTGGTAGCGCATCTACAGCACTATAGACATCGGGGCTCTGGGCTTTCCCTGATGAACAGGGCTTCGACATATACCACCAGCTGCACCGGGGCGCCCATTGAAATAAAACCTTGAAAAATCACGACGATCGGACGATTGCTCCCACACCGAAAGTGCCAGCCAGTCAACTTCTTGCTGCTCCTCACCGGCCATTGGCAGCGCATCTACAGCACCACAGACATCGGGGCTCCGGGCTTTCCCTGTCCAACACGGCTTCGACGTTTACCACCCGCTGCACCTGGGCACTCACTGAAAAAAAACCCCGAAAATTCACGAATATCGGACGATTGCTCCCACAACTCAAGTGCCATCCTGTCAAGCTCTTGCTGCTCCTTGCTGGACATTGGCAGCGCATCTACAGCACCACAGACATCGGGGCTCCGGGCTTTCCCTGACCAACAGGGCTTCGACGTTTACCACCAGCTGCACCTGGGCGCCCACTGAAAAAAAATCCCGAGAAATCACAAACGTCGGACGATTGCTCCCACACCAAAAGTGCCATCAACACAAGCTCTTGTTGCTCCTCACCGCCCATTCCCAGCGCACCTACAGCACCACAGACATCGGGGCTCTGGGCTTTCCCTGACCAACAAGGCTTCGACATATACCACCAGCTGCACCTGGGTGCCCACTGAAAAAAAACCTTGAAAAATCACGAACATCGGACAATTGCTTCCACACCGAAAGTGCCAGCCAGTCAACCGCTTGCTGCTCCTCACCGGACATTGGCAGCGCATCTACAGCACCACAGACATCGGGTCTCAGGGCTTTCCCTGAGGAACAGGGCTTCGACGTTTACCACCCGATGCACCTGAGCACACACTTAAAAAAACCCCGAAAAATCACGAAGATCAGACGATTGCTCCCACATCAAAAGTGCCATCAACACAAGCCCTTGCTGCTCCTCACCGCCCATTCCCAGCACATCTACAGCAGCACAGACATCGGGGCTCTGGGCTTTCCCTGACCAACAGGGCTTCGACATATACCACCAGCTGCACCTGGGCGCCCACTGAAAAAAAACCCCTAAAAATCACAAACCTCGGACGATTGCTCCCACACCGAAAGTGTCAGCCTGTTAAGCTCTTGCTGCTCCTCACGGGCCATTGGCAGCGCATCTACAGCACCACAGATATCGGGGCTCCGGGCTTTCCCTGACCAACAGGGCTTCGACATTTACCACCAGCTGCACCTGGGCGCCCACTGAAAAAAAACCCCGAAAATTCACGAATATCGGACGATTGCTCCCACAACTCAAGTGCCATCCTGTCAAGTTGTTGCTGCTCCTTGCTGGACATTGGCAGCGCATCTACAGCACCACAGACATCGTGGCTCCGGGCTTTCCCTGACCAACAGGGCTTCGACGTTTACCACCCGATGCACCTGGGCACCCACTGAAAAAAACCCCCGAAAAATCACGAACATCGGACGATTGCTCCCACACCAAAAGTGCCATCAACACAAGCTCTTGTTGCTCCTCACCGCCCATTCCCAGCGCATCTACAGCACCACAGACATCGGGGCTCCGGGCTTTCCCTGACCAACAGGGCTTCGACATTTACCACCAGCTAAACATGGGCGCCCACTGAAAAAAAACTCCGAAAAATCACGAACGTCGGACAATTGCTCCCACACCGAAAGTGCCAGCCAGTCAAGCTCTTGCTGCTCCACACTGCCCATTCCCAATCCATCTGCAGCACCACAGACATCGGGGATCCGGGCTTTCCCTGACCAACAGGGCTTCGACATTTAGCACCAGCTGCACCTGGGCGCCAACTGAAAAAAAACCCCGAAAAATCACGAAGATCAGACGATTGCTCCCACACCAAAAGTGCCAGCCAGTCAAGCTCTTGCTGCTCCTCACCGGCCATTGGCAGCGCATCTACAGCACCACAGACATCGGGGCTCCGGGCTTTCCCTGTCCAACACGGCTTCGACGTTTACCACCCGCTGCACCTGGGCACTCACTGAAAAAAAACCCCGAAAATTCACGAATATCAGACGATTGCTCCCACAACTCAAGTGCCATCCTGTCAAGCTCTTGCTGCTCCTTGCTGGACATTGGCAGCGCATCTACAGCACCACAGACATCGGGGCTCCGGGCTTTCCCTGACCAACAGGGCTTCGACGTTTACCACCAGCTGCACCTGGGTGCCCACTGAAAAAAAACCTTGAAAAATCACGAACATCGGACAATTGCTTCCACACCGAAAGTGCCAGCCAGTCAACCGCTTGCTGCTCCTCACCGGACATTGGCAGCGCATCTACAGCACCACAGATATCGGGGCTCCGGGCTTTCCCTGACCAACAGGGCTTTAATATTTACCACCAGCTGCACCTGGGCTCCCACTGAAAAAAAACCCCGAAAAATCACGAACGTCGGACGATTGCTCCCACACCGAAAGTGCCAGCCAGTCAGCCTCTTGCTGCTCCTCACCGGCCATTGGCAGCGCATCTACAGCACCACAGATATCAGGGCTGCGGGCTTTCCCTGACCAACAGGGCTTCAAAGTTTACGACCCGCTGCACCTGGGCACACACTGAAAAAAACCCCCGAAATATCACGAACATCAGACGATTGCTCCCACACCAAAAGTGCCATCAACACAAGCTCTTGTTGCTCCTCACCGCCCGTTCCCAGCGCATCTACAGCACCACAGACATCGGGGCTCCAGGCATTCCCTGACAAACAGGGCTTCGACGTTTACCACCAGCTGCACCTGGGCGCCCACTGAAAAAAAACCCCGAAACATCACCAACGTCGGACGATTGCTCCCACACCGAATGTGCCAGCAACACAAGCTCTTGCTGCCGTCGCCGGCCACTGGCAGCGCATCTACAGCACCACAGACATCGGGGCTCCGGGCTTTCCCTGACCAACAGGGCTTCGACATTTACCACCCGCTGCACCTGGTTGCCCACTGAAAAAAAACCCCGGAAAATCACGAACATCGGACGATTGCTCCCACACCGAAAGTGCCAGCCAGTCAAGCTCTTGCTGCTCCTCACCTCCCATTCCCAGCGCATCTACAGTACCACAGACATCTGGGCTCCGGGCTTTACCTGACCAACAAGGCTTCGACATTTACCACCAGCTGCACCTGGGCGCCCACTGAAAAAAAACCCCGAAAAATCATGAACATCGGACGATTGCTCCCACACCGAAAGTGCCAGCATGTCAAGCTCTTGCTGCTCCTCATGGGCCATCGGTAGCGCATCTACAGCACTATAGACATCGGGGCTCTGGGCTTTCCCTGACCAACAGGGCTTCGACATATACCACCAGCTGCACCGGGGCGCACATTGAAATAAAACCTTGAAAAATCACGAAGATCAGACGATTGCTCCCACACCGAAAGTGCCAGCCAGTCAACAACTTGCTCCTCCTTACCGGCCATTGGCAGCGCATCTACAGCACCACAGACATCGGGGCTCCAGGATTTCCCTGACCAACAGGGCTTCGACATTTACCACCCGATGCACCTGGGCGCCCACTGAAAAATATCCCCAAAAAATCACGAACATCACACGATTGCTCCCACACCATAAGTGCCATCCAGTCAAGCTCTTACTGATCCTCAGCAGCCATTCCCAGTGCATCTACAGCACCACAGACATCGGGGCTCCGGATTTTCCCTGACGAACAGGGCTTCGACGTTTACCACCCTCTGCACCTGGGCGCCCACTGAAAAATATCCCCAAAAAATCACGAACATCGGACGATTGCTCCCACACCGAAAGTGTCAGCCTGTTAAACTCTTGCTGCTCCTCACGGGCCATTGGCAGCGCATCTACAGCACCACAGATATCAAGGCTCCAGGCTTTCCCTAACAAACAGGGCTTTAACTATTACCACCAGCTGCACTTGGGCGCCCACTGAAAAAAAACCCCGAAACATAACAAACGTCGGACGATTGCTCCCACACCGAAAGTGCCAGCCTGTCAAGCTCCTGCTGCTCGTACCAGGCCACTGGGAGCGCATCTACAGCACCACAGACATCGGGGCTACGGGCTTTCCCTGACCAACAGGGCTTCGACATTTACCACCAGCTGCACTTGGGTGACTGGAAAAAAACCCTGAAAAATCACAAATGTCGGACGATTGCTCCCTGTCGTAGTTCAGCCCCAATGGGGACCAGAGTACGCAGTCTCTCTCTCACTCCCCCCACTCTCCGAGAGAATAGGAGGAGATTTGACAAACAAAAGAAAACCAGAAAAAAAAACAAACACGCGGGTTTAGATTGAACAAAAATAAATCTAACAGTAATGACAGAAGAAAACAAGACAGTGATAAAACACAAATACAGTACAGTAGCTCACAACAGATCTCCACATCCAGTCTCTTTCAAGTAGAAGGGGTCCTCCCTTCAGCACCCTCCTCACTTAAATACTGAGCATGATGTCAGATGGGATGGAATACCCTTTGGCTAATTTGGGTAAATTAACCCCAGCTGTTAGCTAATTACTTAACTATCCCAGCCATAGGGGCTACCAGCTTCAGTTCTCCACACAGCTCAGGTAAATATTAACTCTATCCTGGCCAGAACCAGGACACTCCGACACCGAAAGTACCAGCCAGTCAAGATCTTGCTGCTCCTCACCGGTCATTGGCAGCGCATCTACAGCACCACAGACATCGGGTCTCCAGTCTGTCCCTGATGAACAGGGCTTCGACGTTTACCACCAGTTCCAAATGGGCGCCCACTAAAAAAAAAAACCCAAAAATCACGAACGTCGGACGATTGCTCCCACACCGAAAGTGCGAACCTGTCAAGCTATTGCTGCTCCTCACCTGCCATTGGCAGCGCATCTACAGCACCACAGACATCGGGGCTCCAGGCATTCCCTGACAAACAGGGCTTCGACGTTTACCACCAGCTGCACCTGGGCGCCCACTGAAAAAAAACCCCGAAACATCACCAACGTCGGACGATTGCTCCCACACCGAAAGTGCCAGCAACACAAGCTCTTGCTGCTCGTCCCCGGCCACTGGCAGCGCATCTACAGCACCACAGACATCGGGGCTCCGGGCTTTCCCTGACCAACAGGGCTTCGACATTTACCACCCGCTGCATCTGGTTGCCCACTGAAAAAAAACCCCGAAAAATCACGAACATCGGACGATTGCTCCCACACCAAAAGTGCCAGCCAGTCAAGCTCTTGCTGCTCCTCACCGGCCATTGCAGCGCATCTACAGTACCACAGATATCGGGGCTCCGGGCTTTCCCTGACCAACAGGGCTTCGACATTTACCACCAGCTGCACCTGGGCGCCCAATGAAAAAAAACCCCGAAAAATCACGAACATCTGACGATTGCTCCCACACCGAAATTGCCAGCCTGTCAAGCTCTTGCTGCTCATCACCGGCAATTGGCAGCGCATCTACAGCACCACAGATATCAGGGCTCCGGGCTTTCGCTGACAAACAGGGATTCGACATATACCACGAGTTGCACGTGGGCGCCCACTGTAAAAAAATCCCCAGAAATCACAAACGTCGGACGATTGCTCCCACACCTTAAGTGCCAGCCTGTCAAACTCTTGCTGCTCCTCATGGGCCATTGGTAGCGCATCTACAGCACTATAGACATCGGGGCTCTGGGCTTTCCCTGATTAACAGGGCTTCGACATATACCACCAGCTGCACCGGGGCGCACATTGAAATAAAACCTTGAAAAATCACGAAGATCGGACGATTGCTCCCACACCGAAAGTGCCAGCCAGTCAACATCTTGCTGCTCCTCACCGGCCATTGGCAGCGCATCTACAGCACCACAGACATCGGGGCTCCGGGCTTTCCCTGTCCAACACGGCTTCGAAGTTTACCACCCGCTGCACCTGGGCACCCACTAAAAAAAAACCCCGAAAATTCACGAATATCGGACGATTGCTCCCACAACTCAAGTGCCATCCTGTCAAGTTGTTGCTGCTCCTTGCTGGACATTGGCAGCGCATCTACAGCACCACAGACATCGTGGCTCCGGGCTTTCCCTGACCAACAGGGCTTCGACGTTTACCACCCGATGCACCTGGGCACCCACTGAAAAAAACCCCCGAAAAATCACGAACATCGGACGATTGCTCCCACACCAAATGTGCCATCAACACAAGCTCTTGTTGCTCCTCACCGCCCATTCCCAGCGCATCTACAGCACCACAGACATCGGGGCTCCGGGCTTTCCCTGACCAACAGGGCTTCGACATTTACCACCAGCTAAACATGGGCGCCCACTGAAAAAAAACTCCGAAAAATCACGAACGTCGGACAATTGCTCCCACACCGAAAGTGCCAGCCAGTCAAGCTCTTGCTGCTCCACACTGCCCATTCCCAATCCATCTGCAGCACCACAGACATCGGGGCTCCGGGCTTTCCCTGACTAACAGGGCTTCGACATTTAGCACCAGCTGCACCTGGGCGCCAACTGAAAAAAAACCCCGAAAAATCACGAAGATCAGACGATTGCTCCCACACCAAAAGTGCCAGCCAGTCAAGCTCTTGCTGCTCCTCGCCGGACATTGGCAGTGCATCTACAGCACCACAGACATCGGGGCTCTGGGCTTTCCCTGAGGAACAGGGCTTCGACGTTTACCACCCGATGCACCTGAGCACACACTTAAAAAAACCCCGAAAAATCACGAAGATCAGACGATTGCTCCCACATCAAAAGTGCCATCAACACAAGCCCTTGCTGCTCCTCACCGCCCATTCCCAGCACATCTACAGCACCACAGACATCGGGGCTCTGGGCTTTCCCTGACCAACAGGGCTTCGACATATACCACCAACTGCACCTGGGCACCCACTGAAAAAAAACCCCGAAAAATCACAAACGTCGGACGATTGCTCCCACACCGAAAGTGTCAGCCTGTCAAGCTCTTGCTGCTCCTCACTGGCCATTGGCAGCGCATCTACAGCACCACAGATATCAAGGCTCCAGGCTTTCCCTGACAAACAGGGCTTTAACTATTACCACCAGTTGCACCATGGCGCCCACTTAAAAAAAACCCGAAACATCACAAACGTCGGACGATTGCTCCCACACCGAAAGTGCCAGCCTGTCAAGCTCTTGCTGCTCGTAACAGGCCACTGGGAGCGCATCTACAGCACCACAGACATCGGGGCTCCGGACTTTCCCTGACCAACAGGGCTTCGATATTTACCACCAGCTGCACCTGGGGGCCCATTGAAAAAAACCCAGAAAAATCACGAAGATCGGATAATTGCTTCCACAACGAAAGTGCCAGCCAGTCAACCGCTTGCTGCTCCTTACCGCCCATTCCCAGCGCATCTGCAGCACCACAGACATCGGGGCTCTGGGCTTTCCCTGACGAACAGGGCTTCGACATATACCACCAGCTGCACCTGGGCGCCCACTGAAAAAAAACCCTGAAAAATCACGAACGTCGGACGATTGCTCCCACACCGAAAGTGACAGCCAGTCAAGCTCTTGCTGCTCATCACCGGCCATTGGCTGCGCATCTACAGCACCACAGATATCAGGGCTCCGCGCTTTCCCTGACCAACAGGGCTTCGACATATACCACCAGTTGCACGTGGGCGCCCACTGTAAAAAAATCCCCAGAAATCACAAACGTCGGACGATTGCTCCCACACCTTAAGTGCCAGCCTGTCAAACTCTTGCTGCTCCTCATGGGCCATTGGTAGCGCATCTACAGCACTATAGACATCGGGGCTCTGGGCTTTCCCTGATGAACAGGGCTTCGACATATACCACCAGCTGCACCGGGGCGCCCATTGAAATAAAACCTTGAAAAATCACGACGATCGGACGATTGCTCCCACACCGAAAGTGCCAGACAGTCAACTTCTTGCTGCTCCTCACCGGCCATTGGCAGTGCATCTACAGCACCACAGACATCGGGGCTCCGGGCTTTCCCTGTCCAACACGGCTTCGACGTTTACCACCCGCTGCACCTGGGCACTCACTGAAAAAAAACCCCGAAAATTCACGAATATCGGACGATTGCTCCCACAACTCAAGTGCCATCCTGTCAAGCTCTTGCTGCTCCTTGCTGGACATTGGCAGCGCATCTACATCACCACAGACATCGGGGCTCCGGGCTTTCCCTGACCAACAGGGCTTCGACGTTTACCACCAGCTGCACCTGGGCGCCCACTGAAAAAAAATCCCGAGAAATCACAAACGTCGGACGATTGCTCCCACACCGAAAGTGCCATCAACACAAGCTCTTGTTGCTCCTCACCGCCCATTCCCAGCGCACCTACAGCACCACAGACATCGGGGCTCTGGGCTTTCCCTGACCAACAAGGCTTCGACATATACCACCAGCTGCACCTGGGTGCCCACTGAAAAAAAACCTTGAAAAATCACGAACATCGGACAATTGCTTCCACACCGAAAGTGCCAGCCAGTCAACCGCTTGCTGCTCCTCACCGGACATTGGCAGCGCATCTACAGAACCACAGACATCGGGTCTCAGGGCTTTCCCTGAGGAACAGGGCTTCGACGTTTACCACCCGATGCACCTGAGCACACACTTAAAAAAACCCCGAAAAATCACGAAGATCAGACGATTGCTCCCACATCAAAAATGCCATCAACACAAGCCCTTGCTGCTCCTCATCGCCCATTCCCAGCACATCTACAGCAGCACAGACATCGGGGCTCTGGGCTTTCCCTGACCAACAGGGCTTCGACATATACCACCAGATGCACCTGGGCGCCCACTGAAAAAAAACCCCTAAAAATCACAAACGTCGGACGATTGCTCCCACACCGAAAGTGTCAGCCTGTTAAGCTCTTGCTGCTCCTCACGGGCCATTGGCAGCGCATCTACAGCACCACAGACATCGGGGCTCCAGGCTTTCCCTGACAAACAGGGCTTTAACTATTACCACCAGCTGCACTTGGTTGCCCACTGAAAAAAAACCCCGAAACATCACAAACGTCGGACGATTGCTCCCACACCGAAAGTGCCAGCCTGTCAAGCTCTTGCTGCTCGTACCAGGCCACTAAGTGCGCATCTACAGCACCACAGACATCGGGGCTCCGGGCTTTCCCTGACGAACAGGGCTTCGATATTTACCACCATCTGCACCTGGGTGCCCATTGAAAAAAACCCAGAAAAATCACGAAGATCGGATAATTGCTTCCACACCGAAAGTGCCAGCCTGTCAACCGCTTGCTGGTCCCCACCGCCCATTCCCAGCGCATCTACAGCACCACAGACATCGGGGCTCCAGGCTTTCCGTGACCAACAGGGCTTCGACGTTTACCACCAGCTGCACCTGGGCGCCCACTGAAAAAAATACCCCGAAAAATCACAAACGTCGGACGATTGCTCCCACACCGAAAGTGCCAACTTGTCAAGCTATTGCTGCTCCTCACCTGCCATTGGCAGCGCATCTACAGCACCACAGACATCGGGGCTCCAGGCTTTCCCTGACAAACAAGGCTTCGACGTTTACCACGAGCTGCACCTGGGCGCCCACTGAAAAAAAACCCCGAAAAATCACCAACGTCGGACGATTGCTCCCACACCGAAAGTGTCAGCCTGTTAAACTCTTGCTGCTCCTCACGGGCCATTGGCAGCGCATCTACAGCACCACAGATATCAAGGCTCCAGGCTTTCCCTAACAAACAGGGCTTTAACTATTACCACCAGCTGCACTTGGGCGCCCACTGAAAAAAAACCCCGAAACATAACAAACGTCGGACGATTGCTCCCACACCGAAAGTGCCAGCCTGTCAAGCTCCTGCTGCTCGTACCAGGCCACTGGGAGCGCATCTACAGCACCACAGACATCGGGGCTCCGGGCTTTCCCTGACCAACAGGGCTTCGATATTTACCACAAGCTGCACCTGGTTGCCCATTGAAAAAAACCCCGAAAAATCACGAAGATCGGATAATTGCTTCCACACCGAAAGTGCCAGCAAGTCAACCGCTTTCTGCTCCTTACCACCCATTCCCAGCGCATCTACAGCACCACAGACATCGGGGCTCCGCGCTTTCCCTGACGGACAGGGCTTCGACATATACCACCAGCTGCACCTGGGCGCCCACTGAATAAAAACCCTGAAAAATCACGAACGTCGGACCATTGCTCCCACACCGAAAGTGCCAGCAGCTCAAGCTCTTGCTGCTCCCCACCGCCGAATCCCAGCGCATCTACAGCACCACAGATATCGGGGCTCCGGGCTTTCCCTGACCAAAGGGGCTTAGACAATTACAACCAGCTGAACCTGGGTGCACACTGAAAAAAAACCCGAAAAATCACAAACGTCGGACGATTGCTCCCACACCGAAAGTGCCAGCCTGTCAAGCTCTTGCTGCTCCTACCCAGCCATTGGCAGCGCATCTACAGCACCACAGACATCGGGGCTCCGGGCTTTCCCTGACCAACACGGCTTTGACGTTTACCACCAGCTGCACCTGGGCGACCACTGACAAGAAACCCCGAAAAATCAAGAACATCGGACGATTGCTCCCACACCGAAAGTGCCAGCCTGTCAAGCTCTTGCTGCTCCTCACGGGCCATTGGTAGCGCATCTGGAGCACCACAGACATCGGGGCTCTGGGCTTTCCCTCACGAACAGGGCTTCGACATATACCACCAGCTGCACCTGGGCGCCCACTGAAAAAAAACCCCGAAAAATCAAGAACATCGGACGATTGCTCCCACATTGGAAGTGCCAGCCAGTCACGCTCTTGCTGCTCCTCACCGGCCATTCCCAGCGCATCTACAGAACCACAGACATCGGGGCTCTGGGCTTTTCCTGACCAACAGGGCTTCGACGTTTACCACCAGCTGTACCTGGGTGAGACTGAAAAAATAACCCGAAAAATAACTAAAATCGGACGATTGCTCCCACACCGAAAGTGCCAGCCAGTCAAGCTCTTGCTGCTCCTCCCCGGCCATTGGAGGCACATCTACAGCACCACAGACATCAGGGCTCTGGGCTTTCCCTGACCAACATGGCTTCGACATATACCACCAGATGCACCTGGGCGCCCAGTGAAAAAAAACCCAAAAAATCACTAACGTCGGACGATTGCTCCCACACCAAAAGTGCCAGCAACACAAGCTCTTGCTGCTCCTCACTGGCCATTGGCAGCGCATCTACAGCACCACAGATATCGGGGCTCCGGGCTTTCCCTGACCAACAGGGCTTCGACATTTACCACCAGCTGCACCTGGGCGCCCACTGAAAAAAAACCCCGAAAATTCACGAATATCGGACGATTGCTCCCACAACTCAAGTGCCATCCTGTCAAGTTGTTGCTGCTCCTTGCTGGACATTGGCAGCGCATCTACAGCACCACAGACATCGTGGCTCCGGGCTTTCCCTGACCAACAGGGCTTCGACGTTTACCACCAGCTGCACCTGGGCACCCACTGAAAAAAACCCCCGAAAAATCACGAACATCGGACGATTGCTCCCACACCAAAAGTGCCATCAACACAAGCTCTTGTTGCTCCTCACCGCCCATTCCCAGCGCATCTACAGCACCACAGACATCGGGGCTCCGGGCTTTCCCTGACCAACAGGGCTTCGACATTTACCACCAGCTAAACATGGGCGCCCACTGAAAAAAAACTCCGAAAAATCACGAACGTCGGACAATTGCTCCCACACCGAAAGTGCCAGCCAGTCAAGCTCTTGCTGCTCCACAATGCCCATTCCGAATCCATCTGCAGCACCACAGACATCGGGGCTCCGGGCTTTCCCTGACCAACAGGGCTTCGACATTTAGCACCAGCTGCACCTGGGCGCCAACTGAAAAAAAACCCCGAAAAATCACGAAGATCAGACGATTGCTCCCACACCAAAAGTGCCAGCCTGTCAAGCTCTTGCTGCTCCTCACCGGCCATTGGCAGCGCATCTACAGCACCACAGACATCGGGGCTCCGGGCTTTCCCTGTCCAACACGGCTTCGACGTTTACCACCCGCTGCACCTGGGCACTCACTGAAAAAAAACCCCGAAAATTCACGAATATCAGACGATTGCTCCCACAACTCAAGTGCCATCCTGTCAAGCTCTTGCTGCTCCTTGCTGGACATTGGCAGCGCATCTACAGCACCACAGACATCGGGGCTCCGGGCTTTCCCTGACCAACAGGGCTTCGATGTTTACCACCAGCTGCACCTGGGCGCCCACTGAAAAAAAATCCCGAGAAATCACAAACGTCGGACGATTGCTCCCACACCAAAAGTGCCATCAACACAAGCTCTTGTTGCTCCTCACCGCCCATTCCCAGCGCACCTACAGCACCACAGACATCGGGGCTCTGGGCTTTCCCTGACCAACAAGGCTTCGACATATACCACCAGCTGCACCTGGGTGCCCACTGAAAAAAAACCTTGAAAAATCACGAACATCGGACAATTGCTTCCACACCGAAAGTGCCAGCCAGTCAACCGCTTGCTGCTCCTCACCGGACATTGGCAGCGCATCTACAGCACCACAGATATCGGGGCTCCGGGCTTTCCCTGACCAACAGGGCTTTAATATTTACCACCAGCTGCACCTGGGCTCCCACTGAAAAAAAACCCCGAAAAATCACGAACGTCGGACGATTGCTCCCACACCGAAAGTGCCAGCCAGTCAGCCTCTTGCTGCTCCTCACCGGCCATTGGCAGCGCATCTACAGCACCACAGATATCAGGGCTGCGGGCTTTCCCTGACCAACAGGGCTTCAAAGTTTACGACCCGCTGCACCTGGGCACACACTGAAAAAAACCCCCGAAATATCACGAACATCAGACGATTGCTCCCACACCAAAAGTGCCATCAACACAAGCTCTTGTTGCTCCTCACCGCCCATTCCCAGCGCATCTACAGCACCACAGACATCGGGGCTCCAGGCATTCCCTGACAAACAGGGCTTCGACGTTTACCACCAGCTGCACCTGGGCGCCCACTGAAAAAAAAACCCGAAACATCACCAACGTCGGACGATTGCTCCCACACCAAAAGTGCCAGCAACACAAGCTCTTGCTGCTCGTCGCCGGCCACTGGCAGCGCATCTACAGCACCACAGACATCGGGGCTCCGGGCTTTCCCTGACGAACAGGGCTTCGACATTTACCACCCGCTGCACCTGGTTGCCCACTGAAAAAAAACCCCGGAAAATCACGAACATCGGACGATTGCTCCCACACCGAAAGTGCCAGCCAGTCAAGCTCTTGCTGCTCCTCACCTCCCATTCCCAGCGCATCTACAGTACCACAGACATCTGGGCTCCGGGCTTTACCTGACCAACAAGGCTTCGACATTTACCACCAGCTGCACGTGGGCGCCCACTGAAAAAAAACCCCGAAAAATCATGAACATCGGACGATTGCTCCCACACCGAAAGTGCCAGCATGTCAAGCTCTTGCTGCTCCTCATGGGCCATCGGTAGCGCATCTACAGCACTATAGACATCGGGGCTCTGGGCTTTCCCTGATGAACAGGGCTTCGACATATACCACCAGCTGCACCGGGGCGCACATTGAAATAAAACCTTGAAAAATCACGAAGATCAGACGATTGCTCCCACACCGAAAGTGCCAGCCAGTCAACATCTTGCTGCTCCTCACCGGCCATTGGCAGCGCATCTACAGCACCACAGACATCGGGGCTCCGGGATTTCACTGACCAACAGGGCTTCAACGTTTACCACCAGCTGCACATGGGCGCCCACTGAAAAAAAATCCCGAGAAATCACAAACGTCGGACGATTGCTCGCACATCTTAAGTGACAGCCTGTCAAGCTCTTGCTGCTCCTCATGGTCCATTGGCAGCGCATCTACAGCACCACAGACATCGGGGCTCTGGGCTTTCCCTGACCAACAGGGCTTCGACATATACCACCATCTGCACCTGGGTGCCCACTGAAAGAAAACCTTGAAAAATCACGAACATCGGACAGTTGCTTCCACACCGAAAGTGCCAGCTAGTCAACAACTTGCTCCTCCTTACCGGCCATTGGCAGCGCATCTACAGCACCACAGACATCGGGGCTCCAGGATTTCCCTGACCAACAGGGCTTCGACATTTACCACCCGATGCACCTGAGCAGACACTTAAAAAAACCCCGAAAAATCACGAAGATCAGACAATTGCTCCCACACCAAAAGTGCCATCAACACAAGCTCTTGTTGCTCCTCACCGCCCATTCCCAGCGCACCTACAGCACCACAGACATCGGGGCTCTGGGCTTTCCCTGACCAACAAGGCTTCGACATATACCACCAGCTGCACCTGGGTGCCCACTGAAAAAAAACCTTGAAAAATCACAAACGTCAGATGATTGCTCCCACACCGAAAGTGTCAGCCTGTTAAGCTCTTGCTGCTCCTCACGGGCCATTGGCAGCGCATCTACAGCACCACAGACATCGGGGCTGCAGGCTTTCCCTGACAAACAGGGCTTTAACTATTACCACCAGCTGCACTTGGTTGCCCACTGAAAAAAAACCCCGAAACATCACAAACGTCGGACGATTGCTCCCACACCGAAAGTGCCAGCCTGTCAAGCTCTTGCTGCTCGTACCAGGCCACTAAGTGCGCATCTACAGCACCACAGACATCGGGGCTCCGGGCTTTACCTGACGAACAGGGCTTCGATATTTACCACCAGCTGCACCTGGGTGCCCATTGAAAAAAACCCAGAAAAATCACGAAGTTCGGATAATTGCTTCCACACCGAAAGTGCCAGCCAGTCAACCGCTTGCTGCTCCGCACCGCCCATTCCCAGCGCATCTACAGCACCACAGACATCGGGGCTCCAGGCTTTCCCTGACCAACAGGGCTTCGACGTTTACCACCAGCTGCACCTGGGCGCCCACTGAAAAAAAACCCCGAAAAATCACCAACGTCGGACGATTGCTCCCACACCGAAAGTGTCAGCCTGTTAAACTCTTGCTGCTCCTCACGGGCCATTGGCAGCGCATCTACAGCACCACAGATATCAAGGCTCCAGGCTTTCCCTAACAAACAGGGCTTTAACTATTACCACCAGCTGCACTTGGGCGCCCACTGAAAAAAAACCCCGAAACATAACAAACGTCGGACGATTGCTCCCACACCGAAAGTGCCAGCCTGTCAAGCTCCTGCTGCTCGTACCAGGCCACTGGGAGCGCATCTACAGCACCACAGACATCGGGGCTCCGGGCTTTCCCTGACCAACAGGGCTTCGATATTTACCACAAGCTGCACCAGGTTGCCCATTGAAAAAAACCCCGAAAAATCACGAAGATCGGATAATTGCTTCCACACCGAAAGTGCCAGCAAGTCAACCGCTTTCTGCTCCTTACCGCCCATTCCCAGCGCATCTACAGCACCACAGACATCGGGGCTCCGGGCTTTCCCTGACGGACAGGGCTTCGACATATACCACCAGCTGCACCTGGGCGCCCACTGAATAAAAACCCTGAAAAATCACGAACGTCGGACCATTGCTCCCACACCGAAAGTGCCAGCAGCTCAAGCTCTTGCTGCTCCCCACCGCCGATTCCCAGCGCATCTACAGCACCACAGATATCGGGGCTCCGGGCTTTCCCTGACCAAAGGGGCTTAGACAATTACCACCAGCTGAACCTGGGTGCACACTGAAAAAAAACCCGAAAAATCACAAACGTCGGACGATTGCTCCCACACCGAAAGTGCCAGCCTGTCAAGCTCTTGCTGCTCCTACCCAGCCATTGGCAGCGCATCTACAGCACCACAGACATCGGGGCTCCGGGCTTTCCCTGACCAACAGGGCTTCGACGTTTACCACCAGCTGCACCTGGGCGCCCACTGAAAAAAAATCCCGAGAAATCACAAACGTCGGACGATTGCTCCCACACCAAAAGTGCCATCAACACAAGCTCTTGTTGCTCCTCACCGCCCATTCCCAGCGCACCTACAGCACCACGGACATCGGGGCTCTGGGCTTTCCCTGACCAACAAGGCTTCGACATATACCACCAGCTGCACCTGGGTGCCCACTGAAAAAAAACCTTGAAAAATCACGAACATCGGACAATTGCTTCCACACCGAAAGTGCCAGCCAGTCAACCGCTTGCTGCTCCTCACCGGACATTGGCAGCGCATCTACAGCACCACAGATATCGGGGCTCCGGGCTTTCCCTGACCAACAGGGCTTTAATATTTACCACCAGCTGCACCTGGGCTCCCACTGAAAAAAAACCCCGAAAAATCACGAACGTCGGACGATTGCTCCCACACCGAAAGTGCCAGCCAGTCAGCCTCTTGCTGCTCCTCACCGGCCATTGGCAGCGCATCTACAGCACCACAGATATCAGGGCTGCGGGCTTTCCCTGACCAACAGGGCTTCAAAGTTTACGACCCGCTGCACCTGGGCACACACTGAAAAAAACCCCCGAAATATCACGAACATCAGACGATTGCTCCCACACCAAAAGTGCCATCAACACAAGCTCTTGTTGCTCCTCACCGCCCGTTCCCAGCGCATCTACAGCACCACAGACATCGGGGCTCCAGGCATTCCCTGACAAACAGGGCTTCGACGTTTACCACCAGCTGCACCTGGGCGCCCACTGAAAAAAAACCCCGAAACATCACCAACGTCGGACGATTGCTCCCACACCGAAAGTGCCAGCAACACAAGCTCTTGCTGCTCGTCGCCGGCCACTGGCAGCGCATCTACAGCACCACAGACATCGGGGCTCCGGGCTTTCCCTGACGAACAGGGCTTCGACATTTACCACCCGCTGCACCTGGTTGCCCACTGAAAAAAAACCCCGGAAAATCACGAACATCGGACGATTGCTCCCACACCGAAAGTGCCAGCCAGTCAAGCTCTTGCTGCTCCTCACCTCCCATTCCCAGCGCATCTACAGTACCACAGACATCTGGGCTCCGGGCTTTACCTGACCAACAAGGCTTCGACATTTACCACCAGCTGCACGTGGGCGCCCACTGAAAAAAAACCCCGAAAAATCATGAACATCGGACGATTGCTCCCACACCGAAAGTGCCAGCATGTCAAGCTCTTGCTGCTCCTCATGGGCCATCGGTAGCGCATCTACAGCACTATAGACATCGGGGCTCTGGGCTTTCCCTGATGAACAGGGCTTCGACATATACCACCAGCTGCACCGGGGCGCACATTGAAATAAAACCTTGAAAAATCACGAAGATCAGACGATTGCTCCCACACCGAAAGTGCCAGCCAGTCAACATCTTGCTGCTCCTCACCGGCCATTGGCAGCGCATCTACAGCACCACAGACATCGGGGCTCCGGGATTTCACTGACCAACAGGGCTTCGACGTTTACCACCAGCTGCACATGGGCGCCCACTGAAAAAAAATCCCGAGAAATCACAAACGTCGGACGATTGCTCGCACATCTTAAGTGACAGCCTGTCAAGCTCTTGCTGCTCCTCATGGTCCATTGGCAGCGCATCTACAGCACCACAGACATCGGGGCTCTGGGCTTTCCCTGACCAACAGGGCTTCGACATATACCACCATCTGCACCTGGGTGCCCACTGAAAAAAAACCTTGAAAAATCACGAACATCGGACAGTTGCTTCCACACCGAAAGTGCCAGCTAGTCAACAACTTGCTCCTCCTTACCGGCCATTGGCAGCGCATCTACAACACCACAGACATCGGGGCTCCAGGATTTCCCTGACCAACAGGGCTTCGACATTTACCACCCGATGCACCTGAGCACACACTTAAAAAAACCCCGAAAAATCACGAAGATCAGACAATTGCTCCCACACCAAAAGTGCCATCAACACAAGCTCTTGTTGCTCCTCACCGCCCATTCCCAGCGCACCTACAGCACCACAGACATCGGGGCTCTGGGCTTTCCCTGACCAACAAGGCTTCGACATATACCACCAGCTGCACCTGGGTGCCCACTGAAAAAAAACCTTGAAAAATCACAAACGTCGGACGATTGCTCCCACACCGAAAGTGTCAGCCTGTTAAGCTCTTGCTGCTCCTCACGGGCCATTGGCAGCGCATCTACAGCACCACAGACATCGGGGCTCCAAGCTTTCCCTGACAAACAGGGCTTTAACTATTACCACCAGCTGCACTTCGTTGCCCACTGAAAAAAAACCCCGAAACATCACAAACGTCGGACGATTGCTCCCACACCGAAAGTGCCAGCCTGTCAAGCTCTTGCTGCTCGTACCAGGCCACTAAGTGCGCATCTACAGCACCACAGACATCGGGGCTCCGGGCTTTCCCTGACGAACAGGGCTTCGATATTTACCACCAGCTGCACCTGGGTGCCCATTGAAAAAAACCCAGAAAAATCACGAAGATCGGATAATTGCTTCCACACCGAAAGTGCCAGCCAGTCAACCGCTTGCTGCTCCGCACCGCCCATTCCCAGCGCATCTACAGCACCACAGACATCGGGGCTCCAGGCTTTCCCTGACCAACAGGGCTTCAACGTTTACCACCAGCTGCACCTGGGCGCCCACTGAAAAAAATACCCCGAAAAATCACAAACGTCGGACGATTGCTCCCACACCGAAAGTGCCAACTTGTCAAGCTATTGCTGCTCCTCACCTGCCATTGGCAGCGCATCTACAGCACCACAGACATCGGGGCTCCAGGCTTTCCCTGACAAACAAGGCTTCGACGTTTACCACCAGCTGCACCTGGGCGCCCACTGAAAAAAAACCCCGAAAAATCACCAACGTCGGACGATTGCTCCCACACCGAAAGTGTCAGCCTGTTAAACTCTTGCTGCTCCTCACGGGCCATTGGCAGCGCATCTACAGCACCACAGATATCAAGGCTCCAGGCTTTCCCTAACAAACAGGGCTTTAACTATTACCACCAGCTGCACTTGGGCGCCCACTGAAAAAAAACCCCGAAACATAACAAACGTCGGACGATTGCTCCCACACCGAAAGTGCCAGCCTGTCAAGCTCCTGCTGCTCGTACCAGGCCACTGGGAGCGCATCTACAGCACCACAGACATCGGGGCTCCGGGCTTTCCCTGACCAACAGGGCTTCGATATTTACCACAAGCTGCACCTGGTTGCCCATTGAAAAAAACCCCGAAAAATCACGAAGATCGGATAATTGCTTCCACACCGAAAGTGCCAGCAAGTCAACTGCTTTCTGCTCCTTACCGCCCATTCCCAGCGCATCTACAGCACCACAGACATCGGGGCTCCGGGCTTTCCCTGACGGACAGGGCTTCGACATATACCACCAGCTGCACCTGGGCGCCCACTGAATAAAAACCCTGAAAAATCACGAACGTCGGACCATTGCTCCCACACCGAAAGTGCCAGCAGCTCAAGCTCTTGCTGCTCCCCACCGCCGATTCCCAGCGCATCTACAGCACCACAGATATCGGGGCTCCGGGCTTTCCCTGACCAAAGGGGCTTAGACAATTACCACCAGCTGAACCTGGGTGCACACTGAAAAAAAACCCGAAAAATCACAAACGTCGGACGATTGCTCCCACACCGAAAGTGCCAGCCTGTCAAGCTCTTGCTGCTCCTACCCAGCCATTGGCAGCGCATCTACAGCACCACAGACATCGGGGCTCCGGGCTTTCCCTGACCAACACGGCTTTGACGTTTACCACCAGCTGCACCTGGGCGACCACTGACAAGAAACCCCGAAAAATCACGAACATCGGACGATTGCTCCCACACCGAAAGTGCCAGCCTGTCAAGCTCTTGCTGCTCCTCAGGGGCCATTGGTAGCGCATCTGGAGCACCACAGACATCGGGGCTCTGGGCTTTCCCTCACGAACAGGGCTTCGACATATACCACCAGCTGCACCTGGGCGCCCACTGAAAAAAAACCCCGAAAAATCAAGAACATCGGACGATTGCTCCCACATTGAAAGTGCCAGCCAGTCACGCTCTTGCTGCTCCTCACCGGCCATTCCCAGCGCATCTACAGAACCACAGACATCGGGGCTCTGGGCTTTTCCTGACCAACAGGGCTTCGACGTTTACCACCAGCTGTACCTGGGTGAGACTGAAAAAATACCCCGAAAAATAACTAAAATCGGACGATTGCTCCCACACCGAAAGTGCCAGCCAGTCAAGCTCTTGCTGCTCCTCCCCGGCCATTGGAGGCGCATCTACAGCACCACAGACATCGGGGCTCTGGGCTTTCCCTGACCAACATGGCTTCGACATATACCACCAGATGCACCTGGGCGCCCAGTGAAAAAAAACCCGAAAAATCACTAACGTCGGACGATTGCTCCCACACCGAAAGTGCCAGCCTGTTAAGCTCTTGCTGCTCCTCACTGGCCATTGGCAGCGCATCTACAGCACCACAGATATCGGGGCTCCGGGCTTTCCCTGACCAACAGGGCTTTAATATTTACCACCAGCTGCACCTGGGCTCCCACTGAAAAAAAAACCCGAAAAATCACGAACGTCGGACGATTGCTCCCACACCGAAAGTGCCAGCCAGTCAGCCTCTTGCTGCTCCTCACCGGCCATTGGCAGCGCATCTACAGCACCACAGAGATCGGGGCTGCGGGCTTTCCCTGACCAACAGGGCTTCAAAGTTTACGACCCGCTGCACCTGGGCACACACTGAAAAAACCCCCGAAATATCACGAACATCAGACGATTGCTCCCACACCAAAAGTGCCATCAACACAAGCTCTTGTTGCTCCTCACCGCCCGTTCCCAGCGCATCTACAGCACCACAGACATCGGGGCTCCAGGCATTCCCTGACAAACAGGGCTTCGACGTTTACCACCAGCTGCACCTGGGCGCCCACTGAAAAAAAACCCCGAAACATCACCAACGTCGGACGATTGCTCCCACACCGAAAGTGCCAGCAACACAAGCTCTTGCTGCTCGTCCCCGGCCACTAGCAGCGCATCTACAGCACCACAGACATCGGGGCTCCGGGCTTTCCCTGACGAACAGGGCTTCGACATTTACCACCCGCTGCACCTGGTTGCCCACTGAAAAAAAACCCCGGAAAATCACGAACATCGGACGATTGCTCCCACACCGAAAGTGCCAGCATGTCAAGCTCTTGCTGCTCCTCATGGGCCATTGGTAGCGCATCTACAGCACTATAGACATCGGGGCTCTGGGCTTTCCCTGATGAACAAGGCTTCGACATATACCACCAGCTGCACCGGGGCGCACATTGAAATAAAACCTTGAAAAATCACGAAGATCAGACGATTGCTCCCACACCGAAAGTGCCAGCCAGTCAACATCTTGCTGCTCCTCACCGGCCATTGGCAGCGCATCTACAGCACCACAGAGATCGGGGCTCCGGGCTTTCCCTGTCCAACACAGCTTCGAAGTTTAACACCCGCTGCACCTGGGCACCCACTAAAAAAAAACCCCGAAAATTCACGAATATCGGACGATTGCTCCCACAACTCAAGTGCCATCCTGTCAAGCACTTGCTTCTCCTTCCTGGACATTGGCAGCGCATCTACAGCACCACAGACATCGGGGCTCCGGGATTTCACTGACCAACAGGGCTTCGACGTTTACCACCAGCTGCACATGGGCGCCCACTGAAAAAAAATCCCGAGAAATCACAAACGTCGGACGATTGCTCGCACATCTTAAGTGACAGCCTGTCAAGCTCTTGCTGCTCCTCATGGTCCATTGGCAGTGCATCTACAGCACCACAGACATCGGGGCTCTGGGCTTTCCCTGACCAACAGGGCTTCGACATTTACCACCCGATGCACCTGAGCACACACTTAAAAAAACCCCGAAAAATCACGAAGATCAGACAATTGCTCCCACATCAAAAGTGCCATCAACACAAGCCCTTGCTGCTCCTTACCGCCCATTCCCAGCGCATCTACAGCACCACAGACATCGGGGCTCTGGGCTTTCCCTCACGAAAAGGGCTTCGACATATACAACCAGCTGCACCTGGGCGCCCACTGAAAAAAAACCCTGAAAAATCACGAACGTCCAAAGATCGCTCCCACACCGAAAGTGCCAGCCTGTCAAGCTCTTGCTGCTCCTCACCGGCCATTCCCAGCGCATCTACAGCACCACAGACATCAGGGCTCCAGGCTTTCCCTGACCAACAGGGCTTCGACATTTAGCACCCGATGCACCTGGGTGCCCACTGAATAAAAACCCCGAAAAATCACGAACATCACACGATTGCTCCCACACCATAAGTGCCATCCAGTCAAGCTCTTACTGATCCTCAGCAGCCATTCCCAGTGCATCTACAGCACCACAGACATCGGGGCTCCGGATTTTCCCTGACGAACAGGGCTTCGACGTTTACCACCCTCTGCACCTGGGCGCCCACTGAAAAAAATCCCCAAAAAATCACGAACATCGGACGATTGCTCCCACACCGAAAGTGTCAGCCTGTTAAACTCTTGCTGCTCCTCACGGGCCATTGGCAGCGCATCTACAGCACCACAGATATCAAGGCTCCTGGCTTTCCCTAACAAACAGGGCTTTAACTATTACAACCAGCTGCACTTGGGCGCCCACTGAAAAAAAACCCCGAAACATAACAAACGTCGGACGATTGCTCCAACACCGAAAGTGCCAGCCTGTCAAGCTCCTGCTGCTCATACCAGGCCACTGGGAGCGCATCTACAGCACCACAGACATCGGGGCTCCGGGATTTCCCTGACCAACAGGGCTTCGATATTTACCACAAGCTGCACCTGGTTGCCCATTGAAAAAAACCCAGAAAAATCACGAAGATCGGATAATTGCTTCCACACCGAAAGTGCCAGCAAGTCAACCGCTTTCTGCTCCTTACCGCCCATTCCCAGCGCATCTACAGCACCACAGACATCGGGGCTCCGGGCTTTCCCTGACGGACAGGGCTTCGACATATACCACCAGCTGCACCTGGGCGCCCACTGAATAAAAACCCTGAAAAATCACGAACGTCGGACCATTGCTCCCACACCGAAAGTGCCAGCAGCTCAAGCTCTTGCTGCTCCCCACCGCCGATTCCCAGCGCATCTACAGCACCACAGATATCGGGGCTCCGGGCTTTCCCTGACCAAAGGGGCTTAGACAATTACCACCAGCTGAACCTGGGTGCACACTGAAAAAAAACCCGAAAAATCACAAACGTCGGACGATTACTCCCACACCGAAAGTGCCAGCCTGTCAAGCTCTTGCTGCTCCTACCCAGCCATTGGCAGCACATCTACAGCACCACAGACATCGGGGCTCCGGGCTTTCCCTGACCAACACGGCTTTGACGTTTACCACCAGCTGCACCTGGGCGACCACTGAAAAGAAACCCCGAAAAATCAAGAACATCGGACGATTGCTCCCACACCGAAACTGCCAGCCTGTCAAGCTCTTGCTGCTCCTCAGGGGCCATTGGTAGCGCATCTGGAGCACCACAGACATCGGGGCTCTGGGCTTTCCCTCACGAACAGGGCTTCGACATATACCACCAGCTGCACCTGGGCGCCCACTGAAAAAAAACCCCGAAAAATCAAGAACATCGGACGATTGCTCCCACATTGAAAGTGCCAGCCAGTCACGCTCTTGCTGCTCCTCACCGGCCATTCCCAGCGCATCTACAGAACCACAGACATCGGGGCTCTGGGCTTCTCCTGACCAACAGGGCTTCGACGTTTACCACCAGCTGTACCTGGGTGAGACTGAAAAAATACCCCGAAAAATAACTAAAATCGGACGATTGCTCCCACACCGAAAGTGCCAGCCAGTCAAGCTCTTGCTGCTCCTCCCCGGCCATTGGAGGCGCATCTACAGCACCACAGACATCGGGGCTCTGGGCTTTCCCTGACCAACATGGCTTCGACATATACCACCAGATGCACCTGGGCGCCCAGTGAAAAAAAACCCAAAAAATCACTAACGTCGGACGATTGCTCCCACACCGAAAGTGCCAGCCTGTTAAGCTCTTGCTGCTCCTCACTGGCCATTGGCAGCGCATCTACAGCACCACAGATATCGGGGCTCCGGGCTTTCCCTGACCAACAGGGCTTTAATATTTACCACCAGCTGCACCTGGGCTCCCACTGAAAAAAAACCCCGAAAAATCACGAACGTCGGACGATTGCTCCCACACCGAAAGTGCCAGCCAGTCAGCCTCTTGCTGCTCCTCACCGGCCATTGGCAGCGCATCTACAGCACCACAGATATCAGGGCTGCGGGCTTTCCCTGACCAACAGGGCTTCAAAGTTTACGACCCGCTGCACCTGGGCACACACTGAAAAAAACCCCCGAAATATCACGAACATCAGACGATTGCTCCCACACCAAAAGTGCCATCAACACAAGCTCTTGTTGCTCCTCACCGCCCGTTCCCAGCGCATCTACAGCACCACAGACATCGGGGCTCCAGGCATTCCCTGACAAACAGGGCTTCGACGTTTACCACCAGCTGCACCTGGGCGCCCACTGAAAAAAAACCCCGAAACATCACCAACGTCGGACGATTGCTCCAACACCGAAAGTGCGAACCTGTCAAGCTATTGCTGCTCCTCACCTGCCATTCCCAGCGCATCTACAGCAACACAGACATCGGGGCTCCAGGCATTCCCTGACAAACAGGGCTTCGACGTTTACCACCAGCTGCACCTGGGCGCCCACTGAAAAAAAACCCCGAAACATCACCAACGTCGGACGATTGCTCCCACACCGAAAGTGCCAGCAACACAAGTTCTTGCTGCTCGTCGCCGGCCACTGGCAGCGCATCTACAGCACCACAGACATCGGGGCTCCGGGCTTTCCCTGACGAACAGGGCTTCGACATTTACCACCCACTGCACCTGGTTGCCCACTGAAAAAAACTCCCGGAATATCACGAACATCGGACGATTGCTCCCACACCAAAAGTGCCAGCCAGTCAAGCTCTTGCTGCTCATCACCGCCCATTGGCAGCGCATCTACAGCACCACAGATATCAGGGCTCCGGGCTTTCCCTGACCAACAGGGCTTCGACATATACCACCAGTTGCACGTGGGCGCCCACTGTAAAAAAATCCCCAAAAAATCACAAACGTCGGACGATTGCTCCCACACCTTAAGTGCCAGCCTGTCAAACTCTTGCTGCTCCTCATGGGCCATTGGTAGCGCATCTACAGCACTATAGACATCGGGGCTCTGGGCTTTCCTGATGAACAGGGCTTCAACATATACCACCAGCTGCACCGGGGCGCCCATTGAAATAAAACCTTGAAAAATCACGAAGATCAGACGATTGCTCCCACACCGAAAGTGCCAGCCAGTCAACATCTTGCTGCTCCTCACCGGCCATTGGCAGCGCATCTACAGCACCACAGACATCGGGGCTCCGGGCTTTCCCTGTCCAACACGGCTTCGAAGTTTACCACCCGCTGCACCTGGGCACCCACTAAAAAAAAACCCCGAAAATTCACGAATATCGGACGATTGCTCCCACAACTCAAGTGCCATCCTGTCAAGCACTTGCTTCTCCTTCCTGGACATTGGCAGCGCATCTACAGCACCACAGACATCGGGGCTCCGGGCTTTCACTGACCAACAGGGCTTCGACGTTTACCACCAGCTGCACATGGGCGCCCACTGAAAAAAAATGCCGAGAAATCACAAACGTCGGACGATAGCTCGGACACCTTAAGTGACAGCCTGTCAAGCTCTTGCTGCTCCTCATGGTCCATTGGCAGCGCATCTACAGCACCACAGACATCGGGGCTCTGGGCTTTCCCTGACCAACAGGGCTTCGACATATACCACCAGCTGCACCTGGGTGCCCACTGAAAAAAAACCTTGAAAAATCACGAACATCGGACAGTTGCTTCCACACCGAAAGTGCCAGCTAGTCAACAACTTGCTCCTCCTTACCGGCCATTGGCAGCGCATCTACAGCACCACAGACATCGGGGCTCCAGGATTTCCCTGACCAACAGGGCTTCGACGTTTACCACCAGCTGCACCTGGGCGCCCACTGAAAAAAAACCCTGAAAAATCACGAACATCACACGATTGCTCCCACACCATAAGTGCCATCCAGTCAAGCTCTTACTGATCCTCAGCAGCCATTCCCAGTGTATCTACAGCACCACAGACATCGGGGCTCCGGATTTTCCCTGACGAACAGGGCTTTGACGTTTACCACCCTCTGCACCTGGGCGCCCACTGAAAAAAATCCCCAAAAAATCACGAACATCGGACGATTGCTCCCACACCGAAAGTGCCAGCCTGTCAAGCTCTTGCTGCTCCTCACCGGCCATTGGCAGCACCTCTACAGCACCACAGACATCGGGGCTCTGGGCTTTCCCTGACCAACAGGGCTTCGACATATACCACCAGCTGCACCTGGGCACCCACTGAAAAAAATACCCGAGAAATAACGAACATCTGACGATTGCTCCCACACCGAAAGTGCCAGCCAGTCAAGCTCTTGCTGCTCCTCACCGCCCATTCCCAGCGCATCTACAGCACCACAGATATCGGGGCTCCGGGCTTTCCCTGACCAAAAGGCCTTAGACAATTACCACCAGCTGAACCTGTGTGCACACTGAAAAAAAAACCCGAAAAATCAAGAACATCGGACGATTGCTCCCACACCAAAAGTGCCAGCATGTCAAGCTCTTGCTGCTCCTCATGGGCCATTGGTAGCGCATCTGGTGCACCACAGACATCGGGGCTCTGGGCTTTCCCTGTCGAACAGGGCTTTGACATATACCACCACCTGCACCTGGCCGCCCACTGAAAAAAAACCCCGAAAAATCACAAAGATCGGACGATTGCTCCCACACCGAAAGTGCCAGCCTGTCAAGCTCTTGCTGCTCATCATGGGCCATTGGCAGCGCATCTACAGCACCACAGACATCGGGGCTCTGGGCTTTCCCTGACCAACAGGGCTTCAACGATTACCACCAGCTGCACCTGGGCGCCCGTTGAGAAAAAACTCCGAAAAATCACGAACGTCGGACAATTGCTCCCACACCAAAAGTGCCAGCCAGTCAAGCTCTTGCTGCTCCTCACGGGCCATTGGCAGCGCCTCTACAGCACCACAGACATCGGGGCTCAAGGCTTTCCCTGACAAACAGGGCTTTATACAATTACCACCAGCTGCACCTGGGCGTCCAGTGAAAAAAAACCCCGAAACATCACCAACGTCGGACGATTCCTCCCACACCTTAAGTGACAGCCTGTCAAGCTCTTGCTGCTCCTCATGGGCCATTGGCAGCGCATCTACAGCACCACAGACATCGGGGCTACGGGCTTTCCCTGACGAACAGGGCTTCGACATTTACCACCAGCTGCACTTGGGTGACTGGAAAAAAACCCTGAAAAATCACAAATGTCGGACGATTGCTCCCTGTCGTAGTTCAGCCCCAATGGGGACCAGAGTACGCAGTCTCTCTCTCACTCCCCCCACTCTCCGAGAGAATAGGAGGAGATTTGACAAACAAAAGAAAACCAGAAAAAAAAACAAACACGCGGGTTTAGATTGAACAAAAATAAATTTAACAGTAATGACAGAAGAAAACAAGACAGTGATAAAACACAAATACAGTACAGTAGCTCACAACAGATCTCCACATCCAGTCTCTTTCAAGTAGAAGGGGTCCTCCCTTCAGCACCCTCCTCACTTAAATACTGAGCATGATGTCAGATGGGATGGAATACCCTTTGGCTAATTTGGGTAAATTAACCCCAGCTGTTAGCTAATTAGTTAACTATCCCAGCCATAGGGGCTACCAGCTTCAGTTCTCCACCCAGCTCAGGTAAATATTAACTCTATCCTGGCCAGAACCAGGACACTCCGACACCGAAAGTACCAGCCAGTCAAGATCTTGCTGCTCCTCACCGGTCATTGGCAGCGCATCTACAGCACCAAAGACATCGGGTCTCCAGTCTGTCCCTGATGAACAGGGCTTCGACGTTTACCACCAGTTCCAAATGGGCGCCCACTAAAAAAAAAACCCCAAAAATCACGAACGTCGGACGATTCCTCCCACACCGAAAGTGCGAACCTGTCAAGCTATTGCTGCTCCTCACCTGCCATTGGCAGCGCATCTACAGCACCACAGACATCGGGGCTCCAGGCATTCCCTGACAAACAGGGCTTCGACGTTTACCACCAGCTGCACCTGGGCGCCCACTGAAAAAAAACCCCGAAACATCACCAACGTCGGACGATTGCTCCCACACCGAAAGTGCCAGCAACACAAGCTCTTGCTGCTCGTCCCCGGCCACTGGCAGCGCATCTACAGCACCACAGACATCGGGGCTCCGGGCTTTCCCTGACCAACAAGGCTTCGACATTTACCACCAGCTGCACCTGGGCGCCCAATGAAAAAAAACCCCGAAAAATCACGAACATCTGACGATTGCTCCCACACCGAAAGTGCCAGCCTGTCAAGCTCTTCCTGCTCATCACCGGCAATTGGCAGCGCATCTACAGCACCACAGATATCAGGGCTCCGGGCTTTCCCTGACAAACAGGGATTCGACATATACCACCAGTTGCACGTGGGCGCCCACTGTAAAAAAATCCCCAGAAATCACAAACATCGGACGATTGCTCCCACACCTTAAGTGCCAGCCTGTCAAACTCTTGCTGCTCCTCACCGGCCATTGGCAGCGCATCTACAGCACCACAGACATCGGGGCTCCGGGCTTTCCCTGTCCAACACGGCTTCGAAGTTTACCACCCGCTGCACCTGGGCACCCACTAAAAAAAAACCCCGAAAATTCACGAATATCGGACGATTGCTCCCACAACTCAAGTGCCATCCTGTCAAGTTGTTGCTGCTCCTTGCTGGACATTGGCAGCGCATCTACAGCACCACAGACATCGTGGCTCCGGGCTTTCCCTGACCAACAGGGCTTCGACGTTTACCACCCGATGCACCTGGGCACCCACTGAAAAAAACCCCCGAAAAATCACGAACATCGGACGATTGCTCCCACACCAAAAGTGCCATCAACACAAGCTCTTGTTGCTCTTCACCGCCCATTCCCAGCGCATCTACAGCACCACAGACATGGGGGCTCCGGGCCTTCCCTGACCAACAGGGCTTCGACATTTACCACCAGCTAAACATGGGCGCCCACTGAAAAGAAATCCCGAGAAATCACAAACGTCGGACGATTGCTCCCACACCGAAAGTGCCAGCAACACAAGCTCATGCTGCTCGTCGCCGGCCACTGGCAGCGCACCTACAGCACCACAGACATCGGGGCTCTGGGCTTTCCCTGACCAACAAGGCTTCGACATATACCACCAGCTGCACCTGGGTGCCCACTGAAAAAAAACCTTGAAAAATCACGAACATCGGACAATTGCTTCCACACCGAAAGTGCCAGCCAGTCAACCGCTTGCTGCTCCTCACCGGACATTGGCAGCGCATCTACAGCACCACAGACATCGGGTCTCAGGGCTTTCCCTGAGGAACAGGGCTTCGACGTTTACCACCCGATGCACCTGAGCACACACTTAAAAAAACCCCGAAAAATCACGAAGATCAGACGATTGCTCCCACATCAAAAGTGCCATCAACACAAGCCCTTGCTGCTCCTCACCGCCCATTCCCAGCACATCTACAGCAGCACAGACATCGGGGCTCTGGGCTTTCCCTGACCAACATGGCTTCGACATATACCACCAGATGCACCTGGGCGCCCAGTGAAAAAAAACCCAAAAAATCACTAACGTCGGACGATTGCTCCCACACCGAAAGTGCCAGCCTGTTAAGCTCTTGCTGCTCCTCACTGGCCATTGGCAGCGCATCTACAGCACCACAGATATCGGGGCTCCGGGCTTTCCCTGACCAACAGGGCTTTAATATTAACCACCAGCTGCACCTGGGCTCCCACTGAAAAAAAACCCCGAAAAATCACGAACGTCGGACGATTGCTCCCACACCGAAAGTGCCAGCCAGTCAGCCTCTTGCTGCTCCTCACCGGCCATTGGCAGCGCATCTACAGCACCACAGATATCAGGGCTGCGGGCTTTCCCTGACCAACAGGGCTTCAAAGTTTACGACCCGCTGCACCTGGGCACACACTGAAAAAAACCCCCGAAATATCACGAACATCAGACGATTGCTCCCACACCAAAAGTGCCATCAACACAAGCTCTTGTTGCTCCTCACCGCCCGTTCCCAGCGCATCTACAGCACCACAGACATCGGGGCTCCAGGCATTCCCTGACAAACAGGGCTTCGACGTTTACCACCAGCTGCACCTGGGCGCCCACTGAAAAAAAACCCCGAAACATCACCAACGTCGGACGATTGCTCCCACACCGAAAGTGCCAGCAACACAAGCTCTTGCTGCTCGTCGCCGGCCACTGGCAGCGCATCTACAGCACCACAGACATTGGGGCTCCGGGCTTTCCCTGACGAACAGGGCTTCGACATTTACCACCCGCTGCACCTGGTTGCCCACTGAAAAAAAAACCCGGAAAATCACGAACATCGGACGATTGCTCCCACACCAAAAGTGCCAGCCAGTCAAGCTCTTGCTGCTCCTCACCGGCCATTGAAGCGCATCTACAGTACCACAGACATCTGGGCTCCGGGCTTTACCTGACCAACAAGGCTTCGACATTTACCACCAGCTGCACCTGGGCGCCCACTGAAAAAAAACCCCGAAAAATCACGAACATCGGATGATTGCTCCCACACCGAAAGTGCCAGCCAGTCAACATCTTGCTGCTCCTCACCGGCCATTGGCAGCGCATCTACAGCACCACAGACATCGGGGCTCCGGGCTTTCCCTGTCCAACACGGCTTCGAAGTTTACCACCCGCTGCACCTGGGCACCCACTAAAAAAAAACCCCGAAAATTCACGAATATCGGACAATTGCTCGCACATCTTAAGTGACAGCCTGTCAAGCTCTTGCTGCTCCTCATGGTCCATTGGCAGCGCATCTACAGCACCACAGACATCGGGGCTCTGGGCTTTCCCTGACCAACAGGGCTTCGACATTTACCACCCGATGCACCTGAGCACACACTTAAAAAAACCCCGAAAAATCACGAAGATCAGACAATTGCTCCCACATCAAAAGTGCCATCAACACAAGCCCTTGCTGCTCCTTACCGCCCATTCCCAGCGCATCTACAGCACCACAGACATCGGGGCTCTGGGCTTTCCCTCACGAAAAGGGCTTCGACATATACAACCAGCTGCACCTGGGCGCCCACTGAAAAAAAACCCTGAAAAATCACGAACGTCCAAAGATCGCTCCCACACCGAAAGTGCCAGCCTCTCAAGCTCTTGCTGCTCCTCACCGGCCATTCCCAGCGCATCTACAGCACCACAGACATCGGGGCTCTGGGCTTTCCCTGACCAACAGGGCTTCGACGTTTACCACCAGCTGCACCTGGGCACCCACTGAAAAAAATACCCGAGAAATAACGAACATCTGACGATTGCTCCCACACCGCAAGTGCCAGCCAGTCAAGCTCTTGCTGCTCCTCACCGCCCATTCCCAGCGCATCTACAGCACCACAGATATCGGGGCTCTGGGCTTTCCCTGACCAAAAGGCCTTAGACAATTACCACCAGCTGAACCTGTGTGCACACTGAAAAAAAAACCCGAAAATTCAAGAACATCGGACGATTGCTCCCACACCAAAAGTGCCAGCCTGTCAAGCTCTTGCTGCTCCTCATGGGCCATTGGTAGCGCATCTGGAGCACCACAGACATCGGGGCTCTGGGCTTTCCGTGACGAACAGGGCTTTGACATATACCACCAGCTGCACCTGGCCGCCCACTGAAAAAAAATCCCAAAAAATCACAAAGATCGGACGATTGCTCCCACACCGAAAGTGCCAGCCTGTCAAGCTCTTGCTTCTCATCATGGGCCATTGGCAGCGCATCTACAGCACCACAGACATCGGGGCTCCGGGCTTTCCCTGACCAACAGGGCTTCAACGATTACCACCAGCTGCACCTGGGCGCCCGTTGAGAAAAAACTCCGAAAAATCACGAACGTCGGACAATTGCTCCCACACCAAAAGTGCCAGCCAGTCAAGCTCTTGCTGCTCCTCACCGGCCATTCCCAGCGCATCTACAGCACCACAGACATCGGGGCTCTGGGCTTTCCCTGACCAACAGGGCTTCGACATAAACCACCAGCTGCACCTCTGCGCCCACTGAAAATAAACCCCGTAAAAGCACAAACGTCGGACGATTGCTCCCACACCGAAAGTGTCAGCCTGTTGAGCTCTTGCTGCTCCTCACAGGCCATTGGCAGCGCCTCTACAGCACCACAGATATCGGGGCTCCAGGCTTTCCCTGACAAACAGGGCTTTATACAATTACCACCAGCTGCACCTGGGCGCCCAGTGAAAAAAAACCCCGAAACATCACCAACGTCGGACGATTCCTCCCACACCTTAAGTGACAGCCTGTCAAGCTCTTGCTGCTCCTCATGGGCCATTGGCAGCGCATCTACAGCACCACAGACATCGGGGCTCTGGGCTTTCCCTGACCAACAGGGCTTCGACATATACCACCAGCTGCACCTGGGCGCCCACTGAAAACAAGCCTTGAAAAATCACAAAGATCGGACGATTGCTACCACACCGAAAGTGCCAGCCAGTCAACCGCTTGCTGCTCCTTGCCGACCATTGGCATCGCATCTACAGCACCACAGACATCGGGGCTACGGGCTTTACCTGACGAACAGGGCTTCGACATTTACCACCAGCTGCACTTGGGTGACTGGAAAAAAACCCCGAAAAATCACAAACGTCGGACGATTGCTCCCTGTCGTAGTTCAGCCCCAATGGGGACCAGAGTACGCAGTCTCTCTCTCACTCCCCCCACTCTCCGAGAGAATAGGAGGAGATTTGACAAACAAAAGAAAACCAGAAAAAAAAACAACACGCGGGTTTAGATTGAACAAAAATAAATTTAACAGTAATGACAGAAGAAAACAAGACAGTGATAAAACACAAATACAGTACAGTAGCTCACAACAGATCTCCACATCCAGTCTCTTTGAAGTAGCAGGGGGCCTCCCTTCAGCACCCTCCTCACTTAAATACTGAGCATGAAGTCAGATGGGATGGAATAGCCCTTTGGCTAATTTGGGTAAATTAACCCCAGCTGTTAGCTAATTAGTTAACTATCCCAGCCATAGGGGCTACCAGCTTCAGTTCTCCACACAGCTCAGGTAAATATTAACTCTATCCTGGCCAGAACCAGGACACTCCGACACCGAAAGTGCCAGCCTGTCAAGATCTTGTTGCTCCTCTACGGCCATTGGCAGAGCATCTACAGCACCACAGACATCAGGGCTCCGGGCTTTCCCTGACCAACAGGGCTTCGACGATTACCACCCGATACACCTGGGCTCCCACTGAAAAAAAACCCCGAAAAATCACGAACGTCGGACGATTGCTCCCACACCGAAAGTGCGAACCTGTCAAGCTATTGCTGCTCCTCACCTGCCATTGGCAGCGCATCTACAGCACCACAGACATCGGGGCTCCAGGCATTCCCTGACAAACAGGGCTTCGACGTTTACCACCAGCTGCACCTGGGCGCCCACTGAAAAAAAACCCCGAAACATCACCAACGTCGGACGATTGCTCCCACACCGAAAGTGCCAGCAACACAAGCTCTTGCTGCTCGTCCCCGGCCACTGGCAGCGCATCTACAGCACCACAGACATCGGGGCTCCGGGCTTTCCCTGACCAACAGGGCTTCGACATTTACCACCCGCTGCACCTGGTTGCCCACTGAAAAAAAACCCCGAAAAATCACGAACATCGGACGATTGCTCCCACACCAAAAGTGCCAGCCAGTCAAGCTCTTGCTGCTCCTCACTGGCCATTGCAGCGCATCTACAGTACCACAGATATCGGGGCTCCGGGCTTTCCCTGACCAACAAGGCTTCGACATTTACCACCAGCTGCACCTGGGCGCCCAATGAAAGAAAACCCCGAAAAATCACGAACATCTGACGATTGCTCCCACACCGAAAGTGCCAGCCTGTCAAGCTCTTGCTGCTCATCACCGGCAATTGGCAGCGCATCTACAGCACCACAGATATCAGGGCTCCGGGCTTTCCCTGACAAACAGGGATTCGACATATACCACCAGTTGCACGTGGGCGCCCACTGTAAAAAAATCCCCAGAAATCACAAACGTCGGACGATTGCTCCCACACCTTAAGTGCCAGCCTGTCAAACTCTTGCTGCTCCTCACCGGCCATTGGCAGCGCATCTACAGCACCACAGACATCGGGGCTCCGGGCTTTCCCTGTCCAACACGGCTTCGAAGTTTACCACCCGCTGCACCTGGGCACCCACTAAAAAAAAACCCCGAAAATTCACGAATATCGGACGATTGCTCCCACAACTCAAGTGCCATCCTGTCAAGTTGTTGCTGCTCCTTGCTGGACATTGGCAGCGCATCTACAGCACCACAGACATCGTGGCTCCGGGCTTTCCCTGACCAACAGGGCTTCGACGTTTACCACCCGATGCACCTGGGCACCCACTGAAAAAAACCCCCGAAAAATCACGAACATCGGACGATTGCTCCCACACCAAAAGTGCCATCAACACAAGCCCTTGCTGCTCCTCACCGCCCATTCCCAGCACATCTACAGCACCACAGACATCGGGGCTCTGAGCTTTCCCTGACCAACAGGGCTTCGACATATACCACCAGCTGCACCTGGGCACCCACTGAAAAAAAACAGCGAAAAATCACAAACGTCGGACGATTGCTCCCACACCGAAAGTGCCAGCCTGTTAAGCTCTTGCTGCTCCTCACTGGCCATTGGCAGCGCATCTACAGCACCACAGATATCAAGGCTCCAGGCTTTCCCTGACCAACAGGGCTTCGACATATACCACCAGCTGCACTTGGGCGCCCACTGAAAAAAAACCCCGAAACATCACAAACGTCGGACGATTGCTCCCACACCTTAAGTGCCAGCCTGTCAAACTCTTGCTGCTCCTCATGGGCCATTGGTAGCGCATCTACAGCACTATAGACATCGGGGCTCTGGGCTTTCCCTGATGAACAGGGCTTCGACATATACCACCAGCTGCACCGGGGCGCCCATTGAAATAAAACCTTGAAAAATCACGACGATCGGACGATTGCTCCCACACCGAAAGTGCCAGCCAGTGAACTTCTTGCTGCTCCTCACCGGCCATTGGCAGCGCATCTACAGCACCACAGACATCGGGGCTCTGGGCTTTCCCTGACGAACAGGGCTTCGACGTTTACCACCCGCTGCACCTGGGCGCCCACTGAAAAAAAACCCCGAAAAATCACGAAGATCAGACGATTGCTCCCACACCAAAAGTGCCATGAACACAAGCTCTTGTTGCTCCTCACCGCCCATTCCCAGCGCACCTACAGCACCACAGACATCGGGGCTCTGGGCTTTCCCTGACCAACAAGGCTTCGACATATACCACCAGCTGCACCTGGGTGCCCACTGAAAAAAAACCTTGAAAAATCACGAACATCGGACAATTGCTTCCACACCGAAAGTGCCAGCCAGTCAACCGCTTGCTGCTCCTCACCGGACATTGGCAGCGCATCTACAGCACCACAGACATCGGGTCTCAGGGCTTTCCCTGAGGAACAGGGCTTCGACGTTTACCACCCGATGCACCTGAGCACACACTTAAAAAAACCCCGAAAAATCACGAAGATCAGACGATTGCTCCCACATCAAAAGTGCCATCAACACAAGCCCTTGCTGCTCCTCACCGCCCATTCCCAGCACATATACAGCAGCACAGACATCGGGGCTCTGGGCTTTCCCTGACCAACAGGGCTTCAACATATACCACCAGCTGCACTTGGGCGCCCACTGAAAAAAAACCCCGAAACATCACAAACGTCGGACGATTGCTCCCACACCGAAAGTGCCAGCCTGTCAAGCTCTTGCTGCTCGTACCAGGCCACTGGGAGCGCATCTACAGCACCACAGACATCGGGGCTCCGGGCTTTCCCTGACGAACAGGGCTTCAATATTTACCACCAGCTGCACCTGGGTGCCCATTGAAAAAAACCCAGAAAAATCACGAAGATCGGATAATTGCTTCCACACCGAAAGTGCCAGCCAGTCAACCGCTTGCTGCTCCCCACCGCCCATTCCCAGCGCATCTACAGCACCACAGACATCGGGGCTCCAGGCTTTCCCTGACCAACAGGGCTTCGACGTTTACCACCAGCTGCACCTGGGCGCCCACTGAAAAAAATACCCCGAAAAATCACAAACGTCGGACGATTGCTCCCACACCGAAAGTGCCAACTTGTCAAGCTATTGCTGCTCCTCACCTGCCATTGGCAGCGCATCTACAGCACCACAGACATCGGGGCTCCAGGCTTTCCCTGACAAACAAGGCTTCGACATTTACCACCAGCTGCACCTGGGCGCCCACTGAAAAAAAACCCCGAAAAATCACAAACGTCGGACGATTGCTCCCACACCGAAAGTGCCAGCCTGTCAAGCTCTTGCTGCTCGTACCAGGCCACTAAGAGCGCATCTACAGCACCACAGACATCGGGGCTCCGGGCTTTCCCTGACGAACAGGGCTTCGACGTTTACCACCAAGTGAACATGGGCGCCCACTGAAAAAAAAACCAAAAAAAACACAAATGTCGGACGATTGCTCCCACACCTTAAGTGCCAGCCAGTCAAGCCCTTGCTGCTCCTCGCCGACCATTCACAGCGCATCTACAGCACCACAGACATCAGGGCTCCAGGCTTTCCCTGACCAACAGGGCTTTGACATTTACCACCCGCTGCACCTGGGTGCCCACTGAAGAATAATCACCTAAAATCACGAACGTCGGACAATTGCTCCCACACCGAAAGTGCCAGCCAGTCAAGCTCTCATTGCTCCTCACGGGCCATTGGCAGCGCATTTAGAGCACCACAGACATCGGGGCTCTGGGCTTTCCCTAATGAACCGGGCTTCGACGTTTACCACCAGCTGCACCTGGGTGCCCACTGAAAAAAAATCCCCAAATATCACAAACGTCGGACGATTGTTCCCTCATTGAATGTGGCAGCCAGTCAAGCTCTTGCTACTCCTTACCGGCCATTCCCAGCGCATCTACAGCTCCACAGACATCGGGGCTCCGGGCTTTCCATGACCAACAGGGCTTCGTCATTTACCACCAGCTGCAGCTGGGCGCCCACTAAAAAAAACCCCCAAAAAATCACCAACATCGGACAATTGCTCCCTCATTGAAAGTGCCAGCCAGTCAACCTCTTGCTGCACATCAACGGCCATTGGCAGCGCATCTACAGCACCACAGACATCAGGGCTCCTGGCTTTCCCTGACCAACAGGGCTTCGACATTTACCACCCGCTGCACCTGTGCGCCCACTGAAAAAAATCTCAAAAAATCACGAACATCGAACGATTGCTCCCACAGTGAAAGTGCCAGCAACACAAGCTCTTGCTGCTCCTCACTGGCCATTGGCAGCGCATCTAGAGCACCACAGACATGGGGGCTCCGGGCTTTCCCTGACCAACAGGGCTTCGACATTTACCACCCGCTGCACCTGGGCGCCCACTGAAAAAAAACCCAAAAAAATCAAAAAGGTCGGACGGTTGCTCCCACACCTTAAGTGCCAGCAACACAAGCTCTTGCTTCTCGTCCCCGGCCATTGGCAGCGCATATACAGCACCACAGACATCGGGTCTCTGGGCTTTCCCTAATCAACAGGGCTTCGACGTTTACCACCCGATGCACCTGGGCACCCACTGAAAAAAACCCCCGAAAAATCACGAACATCGGACGATTGCTCCCACACCAAAAGTGCCATCAACACAAGCTCTTGTTGCTCTTCACCGCCCATTCCCAGCGCATCTACAGCACCACAGACATGGGGGCTCCGGGCCTTCCCTGACCAACAGGGCTTCGACATTTACCACCAGCTAAACATGGGCGCCCACTGAAAAGAAATCCCGAGAAATCACAAACGTCGGACGATTGCTCCCACACCAAAAGTGCCATCAACACAAGCTCTTGTTGCTCCTCACCGCCCATTCCCAGCGCACCTACAGCACCACAGACATCGGGGCTCTGGGCTTTCCCTGACCAACAAGGCTTCGACATATACCACCAGCTGCACCTGGGTGCCCACTGAAAAAAAACCTTGAAAAATCACGAACATCGGACAATTGCTTCCACACCGAAAGTGCCAGCCAGTCAACCGCTTGCTGCTCCTCACCGGACATTGGCAGCGCATCTACAGCACCACAGACATCGGGTCTCAGGGCTTTCCCTGAGGAACAGGGCTTCGACGTTTACCACCCGATGCACCTGAGCACACACTTAAAAAAACCCCGAAAAATCACGAAGATCAGACGATTGCTCCCACATCAAAAGTGCCATCAACACAAGCCCTTGCTGCTCCTCACCGCCCATTCCCAGCACATCTACAGCAGCACAGACATCGGGGCTCTGGGCTTTCCCTGACCAACATGGCTTCGACATATACCACCAGATGCACCTGGGCGCCCAGTGAAAAAAAACCCAAAAAATCACTAACGTCGGACGATTGCTCCCACACCGAAAGTGCCAGCCTGTTAAGCTCTTGCTGCTCCTCACTGGCCATTGGCAGCGCATCTACAGCACCACAGATATCGGGGCTCCGGGCTTTCCCTGACCAACAGGGCTTTAATATTAACCACCAGCTGCACCTGGGCTCCCACTGAAAAAAAACCCCGAAAAATCACGAACGTCGGACGATTGCTCCCACACCGAAAGTGCCAGCCAGTCAGCCTCTTGCTGCTCCTCACCGGCCATTGGCAGCGCATCTACAGCACCACAGATATCAGGGCTGCGGGCTTTCCCTGACCAACAGGGCTTCAAAGTTTACGACCCGCTGCACCTGGGCACACACTGAAAAAAACCCCCGAAATATCACGAACATCAGACGATTGCTCCCACACCAAAAGTGCCATCAACACAAGCTCTTGTTGCTCCTCACCGCCCGTTCCCAGCGCATCTACAGCACCACAGACATCGGGGCTCCAGGCATTCCCTGACAAACAGGGCTTCGACGTTTACCACCAGCTGCACCTGGGCGCCCACTGAAAAAAAACCCCGAAACATCACCAACGTCGGACGATTGCTCCCACACCGAAAGTGCCAGCAACACAAGCTCTTGCTGCTCGTCGCCGGCCACTGGCAGCGCATCTACAGCACCACAGACATCGGGGCTCCGGGCTTTCCCTGACGAACAGGGCTTCGACATTTACCACCCGCTGCACCTGGTTGCCCACTGAAAAAAAAACCCGGAAAATCACGAACATCGGACGATTGCTCCCACACCAAAAGTGCCAGCCAGTCAAGCTCTTGCTGCTCCTCACCGGCCATTGAAGCGCATCTACAGTACCACAGACATCTGGGCTCCGGGCTTTACCTGACCAACAAGGCTTCGACATTTACCACCAGCTGCACCTGGGCGCCCACTGAAAAAAAACCCCGAAAAATCACGAACATCGGATGATTGCTCCCACACCGAAAGTGCCAGCCAGTCAACATCTTGCTGCTCCTCACCGGCCATTGGCAGCGCATCTACAGCACCACAGACATCGGGGCTCCGGGCTTTCCCTGTCCAACACGGCTTCGAAGTTTACCACCCGCTGCACCTGGGCACCCACTAAAAAAAAACCCCGAAAATTCACGAATATCGGACAATTGCTCGCACATCTTAAGTGACAGCCTGTCAAGCTCTTGCTGCTCCTCATGGTCCATTGGCAGCGCATCTACAGCACCACAGACATCGGGGCTCTGGGCTTTCCCTGACCAACAGGGCTTCGACATTTACCACCCGATGCACCTGAGCACACACTTAAAAAAACCCCGAAAAATCACGAAGATCAGACAATTGCTCCCACATCAAAAGTGCCATCAACACAAGCCCTTGCTGCTCCTTACCGCCCATTCCCAGCGCATCTACAGCACCACAGACATCGGGGCTCTGGGCTTTCCCTCACGAAAAGGGCTTCGACATATACAACCAGCTGCACCTGGGCGCCCACTGAAAAAAAACCCTGAAAAATCACGAACGTCCAAAGATCGCTCCCACACCGAAAGTGCCAGCCTCTCAAGCTCTTGCTGCTCCTCACCGGCCATTCCCAGCGCATCTACAGCACCACAGACATCGGGGCTCTGGGCTTTCCCTGACCAACAGGGCTTCGACGTTTACCACCAGCTGCACCTGGGCACCCACTGAAAAAAATACCCGAGAAATAACGAACATCTGACGATTGCTCCCACACCGCAAGTGCCAGCCAGTCAAGCTCTTGCTGCTCCTCACCGCCCATTCCCAGCGCATCTACAGCACCACAGATATCGGGGCTCTGGGCTTTCCCTGACCAAAAGGCCTTAGACAATTACCACCAGCTGAACCTGTGTGCACACTGAAAAAAAAACCCGAAAATTCAAGAACATCGGACGATTGCTCCCACACCAAAAGTGCCAGCCTGTCAAGCTCTTGCTGCTCCTCATGGGCCATTGGTAGCGCATCTGGAGCACCACAGACATCGGGGCTCTGGGCTTTCCGTGACGAACAGGGCTTTGACATATACCACCAGCTGCACCTGGCCGCCCACTGAAAAAAAATCCCAAAAAATCACAAAGATCGGACGATTGCTCCCACACCGAAAGTGCCAGCCTGTCAAGCTCTTGCTTCTCATCATGGGCCATTGGCAGCGCATCTACAGCACCACAGACATCGGGGCTCCGGGCTTTCCCTGACCAACAGGGCTTCAACGATTACCACCAGCTGCACCTGGGCGCCCGTTGAGAAAAAACTCCGAAAAATCACGAACGTCGGACAATTGCTCCCACACCAAAAGTGCCAGCCAGTCAAGCTCTTGCTGCTCCTCACCGGCCATTCCCAGCGCATCTACAGCACCACAGACATCGGGGCTCTGGGCTTTCCCTGACCAACAGGGCTTCGACATAAACCACCAGCTGCACCTCTGCGCCCACTGAAAATAAACCCCGTAAAAGCACAAACGTCGGACGATTGCTCCCACACCGAAAGTGTCAGCCTGTTGAGCTCTTGCTGCTCCTCACAGGCCATTGGCAGCGCCTCTACAGCACCACAGATATCGGGGCTCCAGGCTTTCCCTGACAAACAGGGCTTTATACAATTACCACCAGCTGCACCTGGGCGCCCAGTGAAAAAAAACCCCGAAACATCACCAACGTCGGACGATTCCTCCCACACCTTAAGTGACAGCCTGTCAAGCTCTTGCTGCTCCTCATGGGCCATTGGCAGCGCATCTACAGCACCACAGACATCGGGGCTCTGGGCTTTCCCTGACCAACAGGGCTTCGACATATACCACCAGCTGCACCTGGGCGCCCACTGAAAACAAGCCTTGAAAAATCACAAAGATCGGACGATTGCTACCACACCGAAAGTGCCAGCCAGTCAACCGCTTGCTGCTCCTTGCCGACCATTGGCATCGCATCTACAGCACCACAGACATCGGGGCTACGGGCTTTACCTGACGAACAGGGCTTCGACATTTACCACCAGCTGCACTTGGGTGACTGGAAAAAAACCCCGAAAAATCACAAACGTCGGACGATTGCTCCCTGTCGTAGTTCAGCCCCAATGGGGACCAGAGTACGCAGTCTCTCTCTCACTCCCCCCACTCTCCGAGAGAATAGGAGGAGATTTGACAAACAAAAGAAAACCAGAAAAAAAAACAACACGCGGGTTTAGATTGAACAAAAATAAATTTAACAGTAATGACAGAAGAAAACAAGACAGTGATAAAACACAAATACAGTACAGTAGCTCACAACAGATCTCCACATCCAGTCTCTTTGAAGTAGCAGGGGGCCTCCCTTCAGCACCCTCCTCACTTAAATACTGAGCATGAAGTCAGATGGGATGGAATAGCCCTTTGGCTAATTTGGGTAAATTAACCCCAGCTGTTAGCTAATTAGTTAACTATCCCAGCCATAGGGGCTACCAGCTTCAGTTCTCCACACAGCTCAGGTAAATATTAACTCTATCCTGGCCAGAACCAGGACACTCCGACACCGAAAGTGCCAGCCTGTCAAGATCTTGTTGCTCCTCTACGGCCATTGGCAGAGCATCTACAGCACCACAGACATCAGGGCTCCGGGCTTTCCCTGACCAACAGGGCTTCGACGATTACCACCCGATACACCTGGGCTCCCACTGAAAAAAAACCCCGAAAAATCACGAACGTCGGACGATTGCTCCCACACCGAAAGTGCGAACCTGTCAAGCTATTGCTGCTCCTCACCTGCCATTGGCAGCGCATCTACAGCACCACAGACATCGGGGCTCCAGGCATTCCCTGACAAACAGGGCTTCGACGTTTACCACCAGCTGCACCTGGGCGCCCACTGAAAAAAAACCCCGAAACATCACCAACGTCGGACGATTGCTCCCACACCGAAAGTGCCAGCAACACAAGCTCTTGCTGCTCGTCCCCGGCCACTGGCAGCGCATCTACAGCACCACAGACATCGGGGCTCCGGGCTTTCCCTGACCAACAGGGCTTCGACATTTACCACCCGCTGCACCTGGTTGCCCACTGAAAAAAAACCCCGAAAAATCACGAACATCGGACGATTGCTCCCACACCAAAAGTGCCAGCCAGTCAAGCTCTTGCTGCTCCTCACTGGCCATTGCAGCGCATCTACAGTACCACAGATATCGGGGCTCCGGGCTTTCCCTGACCAACAAGGCTTCGACATTTACCACCAGCTGCACCTGGGCGCCCAATGAAAGAAAACCCCGAAAAATCACGAACATCTGACGATTGCTCCCACACCGAAAGTGCCAGCCTGTCAAGCTCTTGCTGCTCATCACCGGCAATTGGCAGCGCATCTACAGCACCACAGATATCAGGGCTCCGGGCTTTCCCTGACAAACAGGGATTCGACATATACCACCAGTTGCACGTGGGCGCCCACTGTAAAAAAATCCCCAGAAATCACAAACGTCGGACGATTGCTCCCACACCTTAAGTGCCAGCCTGTCAAACTCTTGCTGCTCCTCACCGGCCATTGGCAGCGCATCTACAGCACCACAGACATCGGGGCTCCGGGCTTTCCCTGTCCAACACGGCTTCGAAGTTTACCACCCGCTGCACCTGGGCACCCACTAAAAAAAAACCCCGAAAATTCACGAATATCGGACGATTGCTCCCACAACTCAAGTGCCATCCTGTCAAGTTGTTGCTGCTCCTTGCTGGACATTGGCAGCGCATCTACAGCACCACAGACATCGTGGCTCCGGGCTTTCCCTGACCAACAGGGCTTCGACGTTTACCACCCGATGCACCTGGGCACCCACTGAAAAAAACCCCCGAAAAATCACGAACATCGGACGATTGCTCCCACACCAAAAGTGCCATCAACACAAGCCCTTGCTGCTCCTCACCGCCCATTCCCAGCACATCTACAGCACCACAGACATCGGGGCTCTGAGCTTTCCCTGACCAACAGGGCTTCGACATATACCACCAGCTGCACCTGGGCACCCACTGAAAAAAAACAGCGAAAAATCACAAACGTCGGACGATTGCTCCCACACCGAAAGTGCCAGCCTGTTAAGCTCTTGCTGCTCCTCACTGGCCATTGGCAGCGCATCTACAGCACCACAGATATCAAGGCTCCAGGCTTTCCCTGACCAACAGGGCTTCGACATATACCACCAGCTGCACTTGGGCGCCCACTGAAAAAAAACCCCGAAACATCACAAACGTCGGACGATTGCTCCCACACCTTAAGTGCCAGCCTGTCAAACTCTTGCTGCTCCTCATGGGCCATTGGTAGCGCATCTACAGCACTATAGACATCGGGGCTCTGGGCTTTCCCTGATGAACAGGGCTTCGACATATACCACCAGCTGCACCGGGGCGCCCATTGAAATAAAACCTTGAAAAATCACGAACATCGGACAATTGCTTCCACACCGAAAGTGCCAGCCAGTGAACTTCTTGCTGCTCCTCACCGGACATTGGCAGCGCATCTACAGCACCACAGACATCGGGGCTCTGGGCTTTCCCTGACGAACAGGGCTTCGACGTTTACCACCCGCTGCACCTGGGCGCCCACTGAAAAAAAACCCCGAAAAATCACGAAGATCAGACGATTGCTCCCACATCAAAAGTGCCATCAACACAAGCCCTTGCTGCTCCTCACCGCCCATTCCCAGCACATATACAGCAGCACAGACATCGGGGCTCTGGGCTTTCCCTGACCAACAGGGCTTCAACATATACCACCAGCTGCACTTGGGCGCCCACTGAAAAAAAACCCCGAAACATCACAAACGTCGGACGATTGCTCCCACACCGAAAGTGCCAGCCTGTCAAGCTCTTGCTGCTCGTACCAGGCCACTGGGAGCGCATCTACAGCACCACAGACATCGGGGCTCCGGGCTTTCCCTGACGAACAGGGCTTCAATATTTACCACCAGCTGCACCTGGGTGCCCATTGAAAAAAACCCAGAAAAATCACGAAGATCGGATAATTGCTTCCACACCGAAAGTGCCAGCCAGTCAACCGCTTGCTGCTCCCCACCGCCCATTCCCAGCGCATCTACAGCACCACAGACATCGGGGCTCCAGGCTTTCCCTGACCAACAGGGCTTCGACGTTTACCACCAGCTGCACCTGGGCGCCCACTGAAAAAAATACCCCGAAAAATCACAAACGTCGGACGATTGCTCCCACACCGAAAGTGCCAACTTGTCAAGCTATTGCTGCTCCTCACCTGCCATTGGCAGCGCATCTACAGCACCACAGACATCGGGGCTCCAGGCTTTCCCTGACAAACAAGGCTTCGACATTTACCACCAGCTGCACCTGGGCGCCCACTGAAAAAAAACCCCGAAAAATCACAAACGTCGGACGATTGCTCCCACACCGAAAGTGCCAGCCTGTCAAGCTCTTGCTGCTCGTACCAGGCCACTAAGAGCGCATCTACAGCACCACAGACATCGGGGCTCCGGGCTTTCCCTGACGAACAGGGCTTCGACGTTTACCACCAAGTGAACATGGGCGCCCACTGAAAAAAAAACCAAAAAAAACACAAATGTCGGACGATTGCTCCCACACCTTAAGTGCCAGCCAGTCAAGCCCTTGCTGCTCCTCGCCGACCATTCACAGCGCATCTACAGCACCACAGACATCAGGGCTCCAGGCTTTCCCTGACCAACAGGGCTTTGACATTTACCACCCGCTGCACCTGGGTGCCCACTGAAGAATAATCACCTAAAATCACGAACGTCGGACAATTGCTCCCACACCGAAAGTGCCAGCCAGTCAAGCTCTCATTGCTCCTCACGGGCCATTGGCAGCGCATTTAGAGCACCACAGACATCGGGGCTCTGGGCTTTCCCTAATGAACCGGGCTTCGACGTTTACCACCAGCTGCACCTGGGTGCCCACTGAAAAAAAATCCCCAAATATCACAAACGTCGGACGATTGTTCCCTCATTGAATGTGGCAGCCAGTCAAGCTCTTGCTACTCCTTACCGGCCATTCCCAGCGCATCTACAGCTCCACAGACATCGGGGCTCCGGGCTTTCCATGACCAACAGGGCTTCGTCATTTACCACCAGCTGCAGCTGGGCGCCCACTAAAAAAAACCCCCAAAAAATCACCAACATCGGACAATTGCTCCCTCATTGAAAGTGCCAGCCAGTCAACCTCTTGCTGCACATCAACGGCCATTGGCAGCGCATCTACAGCACCACAGACATCAGGGCTCCTGGCTTTCCCTGACCAACAGGGCTTCGACATTTACCACCCGCTGCACCTGTGCGCCCACTGAAAAAAATCTCAAAAAATCACGAACATCGAACGATTGCTCCCACAGTGAAAGTGCCAGCAACACAAGCTCTTGCTGCTCCTCACTGGCCATTGGCAGCGCATCTAGAGCACCACAGACATGGGGGCTCCGGGCTTTCCCTGACCAACAGGGCTTCGACATTTACCACCCGCTGCACCTGGGCGCCCACTGAAAAAAAACCCAAAAAAATCAAAAAGGTCGGACGGTTGCTCCCACACCTTAAGTGCCAGCAACACAAGCTCTTGCTTCTCGTCCCCGGCCATTGGCAGCGCATATACAGCACCACAGACATCGGGTCTCTGGGCTTTCCCTAATCAACAGGGCTTCGACGTTTACCAGCACCTGCACCTGGGCGCCCACTGAAAAAAAACCCGAAAAATCAGGAACGTCGGACGATTGCTCCCACACCCAAAGTGCCAGCAACGCAAGCACTTGCTGCTCCTCACGGGCCACTGGCAGCGCATCTACAGCACCTCAGACATCAGGGCTCTGGGCTTTCCCTGACCAACAGGGCTTCGTTGTTCACCACCAGCTGCACCTGGGCGCCCACTGAAATAAAACCCAGAAAAATCACTAACATTGGATGGTTGCTCCCACACCGGAAGTGCCAGCAACATAACCTCTTGCTGCTCCACACCGGCCATTCCCAGCACATGTACAGCACCGCAGACATCGGGGCTCCGGGCTTTGACTGACCAACAGGGCTTCAACATTTACCACCACCTGCACCTGGGCGCCCACTGAAAAAAAACCCCGAAAAATAACGAACATCGGACGGCTGCTCCCACACCGAAAGTGCCAGTCAGTCGAGCTCTTGCTGCTCCTCCCCGGACTTTGGCAGCGCATCTACAGCACCACAGACATCGGGGCTCCGGGCTTTCCCTAACAAACAGGGCTTCGACATTTACCACCAGCTGCACCTGGGCGCCCACTGAAAAAAAACCCCGAAAAATCACGAACATCGTACAATTGCTCCCACACCGAAAGTGTAGTAACACAAGCTCTTGCTGCTCCTCACCGGCCATTCCCAGCGCATCTACAGCACCACAGACATTGGGGCTCCGGGCTTTACCTGACCAACAGGGCTTCGACGCTTACCACCAGCTGTATCTGGGCGCCCACTGAAAAAAAACCCCAAAAAATCAAGAAGGTCGGACGATTGCTCCCACACCAAAAGTGCCAGCCAGTCAAGCTCTTCCTGCTCCTACCCGGCCATTGGCAGCGCATCTACAGCACCACAGACATCGGGGCTCCACGCTTTCCCTGACCAACAGGGCTTCAACATTTACCACCAGCTGCAGCTGGGCGCCCACTGAAATAAAACCCCGAAAAATCACGAACATCGGACGATGGCTCCCACACCTTAAGTGCCACCCTGTCAAGCTCTTGATGCTCCTCCCCGGCCATTGGCAGCGCATCTACAGCACCACAGACATCGGGGCTCCGGGCTTTCCCTGACTAACAGGGCTTCGACGTTTACCACCAGCTCGAAATGGTCACCCACTGAAATTAAAATACCAAAAAATGAAGAAATTCGGACAATTGCTCCCACACCGAAAGTGCCAGCCAGTCAAGCTCTTGCTGCTCCTCACCGGCCATTGGCAGCGCATTTACAGCACCACAGACATCGGGGCTCCGGGCTTTCCCTGACCAACAGGGCTTCGACATTTACCACCCACTGCACCTGGGCGCCCACTGAAAAAAAGCCCCGAAAAATCACTAACATCGGACGACTGCTCCCACACCTTAAGTGCCAGCATGTCAAGCTCTTGCTGCTCCTCATGGGCCATTGGCAGCGCATCTACAGCACCACAGACATCGGGTCTCTAGGCTTTCCCTCACCAACAGGGCTTCGACATATACCACCAGCTGCACCTGGGCGCCCACTGAAAAAAAATCCGCGAAAAATCACGAACGTCGGACGATTGCTCCCACACCGAAAGTGCCAGCAACACAAGCTCTTGCTCCTCCTCACCACCCATTCATAGCGCATCTACAGCATCACAAATATCAGGGCTCCGGGCTTTCCCTGACCAACAGGGCTTCGACGATTACCACCAGCTGCACATGGGCGCCCACTTAGAAAAACCCCGAAAAATCACGAACGTCGGACGATTCCTCCCACACCAAAAGTGCCAGCCTGTCAAGCTCTTGCTACTCCTCAGCGGCCATTGGCAGCGCATCTACAGCACCACAGACATCGGGGCTCCGGGCTTTCCCTGACCAACAGGGCTTCGACGTTTAGCACCAGCTGCACCTGGGCGCACACTGAAAAAAACCCCGAAAAATGATGAACCTCGGACGATTGCTCCCACACCTTAAGTGCCAGCCAGTCAAGCTCTTGCAGCTCCTCACCGCCCATTCCGAGCACATCTACAGCAGCACAGACATCGGGGCTCCGGGCTTCCCCTAACTAAGAGGACTTAGACGTTTACCACCAGCTGAACATGGGCGCCCACTGAAAAAAAAACCAAAAAAACCACAAATGTCGGACGATTGCTCCCACACCTTAAGTGCCAGCCAGTCAAGCTCTTGCTGCTCCTCCCGAGCCACTGGCAGCGCATCTACAGCACCACAGACATCGGGGCTCCGGGCTTTCCCTGACCAACAGGGCTTCGACATTTACCACCAGCTGCACCTGGGATCCCACTGAAAAAAATCCCCAAAAATCACAAACGTCGGACGATTGCTCCCACACCGAAAGTGCCAGCTAGTGAAGCTCTTGCTGCTCCTCACCGGCCGTTGGAGGCAAATGTACAGCGCCACAGACATCGGGGCTCTGGGCTTTCCCTGACCAACAGGGCTTCGACGTTTACCACCAGCTGCACTCGGGCGCCCACTGAAAAAAAGCCCCGAAAAATCACTAACATCGGACGACTGCTCCCACACCTTAAGTGCCAGCATGTCAAGCTCTTGCTGCTCCTCATGGGCCATTGGCAGCGCATCTACAGCACCACAGACATCGGGTCTCTAGGCTTTCCCTCACCAACAGGGCTTCGACATATACCACCAGCTGCACCTGGGCGCCCACTGAAAAAAAATCCGCGAAAAATCACGAACGTCGGACGATTGCTCCCACACCGAAAGTGCCAGCAACACAAGCTCTTGCTCCTCCTCACCACCCATTCATAGCGCATCTACAGCATCACAAATATCAGGGCTCCGGGCTTTCCCTGACCAACAGGGCTTCGACGATTACCACCAGCTGCACATGGGCGCCCACTTAGAAAAACCCCGAAAAATCACGAACGTCGGACGATTCCTCCCACACCAAAAGTGCCAGCCTGTCAAGCTCTTGCTACTCCTCAGCGGCCATTGGCAGCGCATCTACAGCACCACAGACATCGGGGCTCCGGGCTTTCCCTGACCAACAGGGCTTCGACGTTTAGCACCAGCTGCACATGGGCGCTCACGGAAAAAAAAAACCCGAAAAATCAAAAACCTCGGACGATTGCTCCCACACCGAAAGTGCCAGCAACACAAGGTCTTGCTGCTCCTCACCGCCCATTCCCAGCGCATCTACAGCCCCACAGACATAGCGGATCTGGGCTTTCCCTGACTAACAGGGTTTCGACATTTACCACCAGATGATCTTGGGCGCCCAGTGAAAAAAGCCCCCGAAAAATCACGAACGTCGGACGATTGCTGCCACACCGAAATTACCAGCCAGTCAAGCTCTTGCTGCTCCTCACGGGCCATTAAAATCGCATCTACAGCACCACAGACATCGGTACTCTGGGCTTTCCCTGACGAACAGGGCTTCGACGTTTACCACCAGCTCAAAATGTGCGCCCACTGAAAGTAAAACCCCAAAAAATCACAAACATCGGACGATTGCTCCCACACCGAAAGTACCAGCCAGTCAAGATCTTGCTGCTCCTCACCGGTTATTGGCAGCGCATCTACAGCACCACAGACATCGGGGCTCCAGTCTGTCCCTGATGAACAGGGCTTCGACGTTTACCACCAGTTCCAAATGGGCGCCCACTAATAAAAAACCCCCAAAAATCACGAACGTCGGACGATTGCTCCAACACCGAAAGTGCGAACCTGTCAAGCTATTGCTGCTCCTCACCTGCCATTCCCAGCGCATCTACAGCAACACAGACATCGGGGCTCCAGGCATTCCCTGACAAACAGGGCTTCGACGTTTACCACCAGCTGCACCTGGGCGCCCACTGAAAAAAAACCCCGAAACATCACCAACGTCGGACGATTGCTCCCACACCGAAAGTGCCAGCAACACAAGCTCTTGCTGCTCGTCGCCGGCCACTGGCAGCGCATCTACAGCACCACAGACATCGGGGCTCCGGGCTTTCCCTGACGAACAGGGCTTCGACATTTACCACCCGCTGCACCTGGTTGCCCACTGAAAAAAACTCCCGGAAAATCACGAACATCGGACGATTGCTCCCACACCAAAAGTGCCAGCCAGTCAAGCTCTTGCTGCTCCTCACCGGCCATTGAAGCGCATCTACAGTACCACAGACATCTGGGCTCCGGGCTTTCCCTGACCAACAAGGCTTCGACATTTACCACCAGCTGCACCTGGGCGCCCACTGAAAAAAAACCCCGAAAAATCACGAACATCGGAAGATTGCACCCACACCGAAAGTGCCAGCATGTCAAGCTCTTGCTGCTCATCACCGCCCATTGGCAGCGCATCTACAGCACCACAGATATCAGGGCTCCGGGCTTTCCCTGACCAACAGGGCTTCGACATATACCACCAGTTGCACGTGGGCGCCCACTGTAAAAAAATCCCCAGAAATCACAAACGTCGGACGATTGCTCCCACACCTTAAGTGCCAGCCAGTCAACATCTTGCTGCTCCTCACCGGCCATTGGCAGCGCATCTACAGCACCACAGAGATCGGGGCTCCGGGCTTTCCCTGTCCAACACGGCTTCGACGTTTACCACCCGCTGCACCTGGGCACCCACTAAAAAAAAACCCCGAAAATTCACGAATATCGGACGATTGCTCCCACAACTCAAGTGCCATCCTGTCAAGCACTTGCTTCTCCTTCCTGGACATTGGCAGCGCATCTACAGCACCACAGACATCGGGGCTCCGGGCTTTCACTGACCAACAGGGCTTCGACGTTTACCACCAGCTGCACAAGGGCGCCCACTGAAAAAAAATGCCGAGAAATCACAAACGTCGGACGATAGCTCGCACACCTTAAGTGACAGCCTGTCAAGCTCTTGCTGCTCCTCATGGTCCATTGGCAGCGCATCTACAGCACCACAGACATCGGGGCTCTGGGCTTTCCCTGACCAACAGGGCTTCGACATATACCACCAGCTGCACCTGGGTGCCCACTGAAAAAAAACCTTGAAAAATCACGAACATCGGACAGTTGCTTCCACACCGAAAGTGCCAGCTAGTCAACAATTTGCTCCTCCTTACCGGCCATTGGCAGCGCATCTACAGCACCACAGACATCGGGGCTCCAGGATTTCCCTGACCAACAGGGCTTCGACGTTTACCACCAGCTGCACCTGGGCGCCCACTGAAAAAAAACCCTGAAAAATCACGAACATCACACGATTGCTCCCACACCATAAGTGCCATCCAGTCAAGCTCTTACTGATCCTCAGCAGCCATTCCCAGTGTATCTACAGCACCACAGACATCGGGGCTCCGGATTTTCCCTGACGAACAGGGCTTCGACGTTTACCACCCTCTGCACCTGGGCGCCCACTGAAAAAAATCCCCAAAAAATCACGAACATCGGACGATTGCTCCCACACCGAAAGTGCCAGCCTGTCAAGCTCTTGCTGCTCCTCACCGGCCATTGGCAGCACCTCTATGAGCACCACAGACATCGGGGCTCCGGGCTTTCCCTGACCAAAAGGCCTTAGACAATTACCACCAGCTGAACCTGTGTGCACACTGAAAAAAAAACCCGAAAAATCAAGAACATCGGACGATTGCTCCCACACCAAAAGTGCCAGCCTGTCAAGCTCTTGCTGCTCCTCATGGGCCATTGGTAGCGCATCTGGAGCACCACAGACATCGGGGCTCTGGGCTTTCCCTGACGAACAGGGCTTTGACATATACCACCACCTGCACCTGGCCGCCCACTGAAAAAAAACCTTGAAAAATCACAAAGATCGGACGATTGCTCCCACACCGAAAGTGCCAGCCTGTCAAGCTCTTGCTGCTCATCATGGGCCATTGGCAGCGCATCTACAGCACCACAGACTTCGGGGCTCTGGGCTTTCCCTGACCAACAGGGCTTCAACGATTACCACCAGCTGCACCTGGGCGCCCGATGAGAAAAAACTCCGAAAAATCACGAACGTCGGACAATTGCTCCCACACCAAAAGTGCCAGCCTGTCAAGCTCTTGCTGCTCCTCACGGGCCATTGGCAGCGCCTCTACAGCACCACAGACATCGGGGCTCCAGGCTTTCCCTGACAAACAGGGCTTTATACAATTACCACCAGCTGCACCTGGGCGCCCAGTGAAAAAAAACCCCGAAACATCACCAACGTCGGACGATTCCTCCCACACCTTAAGTGACAGCCTGTCAAGCTCTTGCTGCTCCTCATGGGCCATTGGCAGCGCATCTACAGCACCACAGACATCGGGGCTACGGGCTTTCCCTGACGAACAGGGCTTCGACATTTACCACCAGCTGCACTTGGGTGACTGGAAAAAAACCCTGAAAAATCACAAATGTCGGACGATTGCTCCCTGTCGTAGTTCAGCCCCAATGGGGACCAGAGTACGCAGTCTCTCTCTCACTCCCCCCACTCTCCGAGAGAATAGGAGGAGATTTGACAAACAAAAGAAAACCAGAAAAAAAAACAAACACGCGGGTTTAGATTGAACAAAAATAAATTTAACAGTAATGACAGAAGAAAACAAGACAGTGATAAAACACAAATACAGTACAGTAGCTCACAACAGATCTCCACATCCAGTCTCTTTCAAGTAGAAGGGGTCCTCCCTTCAGCACCCTCCTCACTTAAATACTGAGCATGATGTCAGAGGGGATGGAATACCCTTTGGCTAATTTGGGTAAATTAACCCCAGCTGTTAGCTAATTAGTTAACTATCCCAGCCATAGGGGCTACCAGCTTCAGTTCTCCACCCAGCTCAGGTAAATATTAACTCTATCCTGGCCAGAACCAGGACACTCCGACACCGAAAGTACCAGCCAGTCAAGATCTTGCTGCTCCTCACCGGTCATTGGCAGCGCATCTACAGCACCACAGACATCGGGTCTCCAGTCTGTCCCTGATGAACAGGGCTTCGACGTTTACCACCAGTTCCAAATGGGCGCCCACTAAAAAAAAAACCCCAAAAATCACGAACGTCGGACGATTGCTCCCACACCGAAAGTGCGAACCTGTCAAGCTATTGCTGCTCCTCACCTGCCATTGGCAGCGCATCTACAGCACCACAGACATCGGGGCTCCAGGCATTCCCTGACAAACAGGGCTTCGACGTTTACCACCAGCTGCACCTGGGCGCCCACTGAAAAAAAACCCCGAAACATCACCAACGTCGGACGATTGCTCCCACACCGAAAGTGCCAGCAACACAAGCTCTTGCTGCTCGTCCCCGGCCACTGGCAGCGCATCTACAGCACCACAGACATCGGGGCTCCAGGCTTTCCCTGACCAACAAGGCTTCGACATTTACCACCAGCTGCACCTGGGCGCCCAATGAAAAAAAACCCCGAAAAATCACGAACATCTGACGATTGCTCCCACACCGAAAGTGCCAGCCTGTCAAGCTCTTGCTGCTCATCACCGGCAATTGGCAGCGCATCTACAGCACCACAGATATCAGGGCTCCGGGCTTTCCCTGACAAACAGGGATTCGACATATACCACCAGTTGCACGTGGGCGCCCACTGTAAAAAAATCCCCAGAAATCACAAACGTCGGACGATTGCTCCCACACCTTAAGTGCCAGCCTGTCAAACTCTTGCTGCTCCTCACCGGCCATTGGCAGCGCATCTACAGCACCACAGACATCGGGGCTCCGGGCTTTCCCTGTCCAACACGGCTTCGAAGTTTACCACCCGCTGCACCTGGGCACCCACTAAAAAAAAACCCCGAAAATTCACGAATATCGGACGATTGCTCCCACAACTCAAGTGCCATCCTGTCAAGTTGTTGCTGCTCCTTGCTGGACATTGGCAGCGCATCTACAGCACCACAGACATCGTGGCTCCGGGCTTTCCCTGACCAACAGGGCTTCGACGTTTACCACCCGATGCACCTGGGCTCCCACTGAAAAAAACCCCCGAAAAATCACGAACATCGGACGATTGCTCCCACACCAAAAGTGCCATCAACACAAGCTCTTGTTGCTCTTCACCGCCCATTCCCAGCGCATCTACAGCACCACAGACATCGGGGCTCCGGGCTTTCCCTGACCAACAGGGCTTCGACATTTACCACCAGCTAAACATGGGCGCCCACTGAAAAACAATCCCGAGAAATCACAAACGTCGGACGATTGCTCCCACACCAAAAGTGCCATCAACACAAGCTCTTGTTGCTCCTCACCGCCCATTCCCAGCGCACCTACAGCACCACAGACATCGGGGCTCTGGGCTTTCCCTGACCAACAAGGCTTCGACATATACCACCAGCTGCACCTGGGTGCCCACTGAAAAAAAACCTTGAAAAATCACGAACATCGGACAATTGCTTCCACACCGAAAGTGCCAGCCAGTCAACCGCTTGCTGCTCCTCACCGGACATTGGCAGCGCATCTACAGCACCACAGACATCGGGTCTCAGGGCTTTCCCTGAGGAACAGGGCTTCGACGTTTACCACCCGATGCACCTGAGCACACACTTAAAAAAACCCCGAAAAATCACGAAGATCAGACGATTGCTCCCACATCAAAAGTGCCATCAACACAAGCCCTTGCTGCTCCTCACCGCCCATTCCCAGCACATCTACAGCAGCACAGACATCGGGGCTCTGGGCTTTCCCTGACCAACAGGGCTTCGACATATACGACCAGCTGCACCTGGGCGCCCACTGAAAAAAAACCCCTAAAAATCACAAACGTCAGACGATTGCTCCCACACCGAAAGTGTCAGCCTGTTAAGCTCTTGCTGCTCCTCACGGGCCATTGGCAGCGCATCTACAGCACCACAGATATCAAGGCTCCAGGCTTTCCCTGACAAACAGGGCTTTAACTATTACCACTAGCTGCACTTGGGCGCCCACTGAAAAAAAACCCCGAAACATCACAAACGTCGGACGATTGCTCCCACACCGAAAGTGCCAGCCTGTCAAGCTCTTGCTGCTCGTACCAGGCCACTGGGAGCGCATCTACAGCACCACAGACATCGGGGCTCCGGGCTTTCCCTGACCAACAGGGCTTCAATATTTACCACCAGCTGCACCTGGGTGCCCATTGAAAAAACCCAGAAAAATCACGAAGATCGGATAATTGCTTCCACACCGAAAATGCCAGCCAGTCAACCGCTTGCTGCTCCCCACCGCCCATTCCCAGCGCATCTACAGCACCACAGACATCGGGGCTCCAGGCTTTCCCTGACCAACAGGGCTTCGACGTTTACCACCAGCTGCACCTGGGCGCCCACTGAAAAAAATACCCCGAAAAATCACAAACGTCGGACGATTGCTCCCACACCAAAAGTGCCAACTTGTCAAGCTATTGCTGCTCCTCACCTGCCATTGGCAACGCATCTACAGCACCACAGACATCGGGGCTCCAGGCTTTCCCTGACAAACAAGGCTTCGACGTTTACCACCAGCTGCACCTGGGCGACCACTGAAAAAAAACCCCGAAACATCACCAACGTCGGACGATTGCTCCCACACCGAAAGTGTCAGCCTGTTAAACTCTTGCTGCTCCTCACGGGCCATTGGCAGCGCATCTACAGCACCACAGATATCAAGGCTCCAGGCTTTCCCTAACAAACAGGGCTTTAACTATTACCACCAGCTGCACTTGGGCGCCCACTGAAAAAAAACCCCGAAACATAACAAACGTCGGACGATTGCTCCCACACCGAAAGTGCCAGCCTGTCAAGCTCTTGCTGCTCCTACCCAGCCATTGGCAGCGCATCTACAGCACCACAGACATCGGGGCTCCGGGCTTTCCCTGACCAACAGGGCTTCGACGTTTACCACCAGCTGAACCATGGCGCCCACTGAAAAAAAACCCCGAAAAATAACGAACATCGGATGATTCCTCGCACAATTATAGTGCCAGCCAGTCAAGCTCTTGCTGCTTCTCACCGGCCATTGCAGGCGGAACTACAGCACCACAGACATCGGGGCTCCGGGCTTTCCCTGACCAACACGGCTTTGACGTTTACCACCAGCTGCACCTGGGCGACCACTGAAAAGAAACCCCGAAAAATCAAGAACATCGGACGATTGCTCCCACACCGAAAGTGCCAGCCTGTCAAGCTCTTCCTGCTCCTCACGGGCCATTGGTAGCGCATCTGGAGCACCACAGACATCGGGGCTCTGGGCTTTCCCTCACGAACAGGGCTTCGACATATACCACCAGCTGCACCTGGGCGCCCACTGAAAAAAAACCCCGAAAAATAACTAAAATCGGACGATTGCTCCCACACCGAAAGTGCCAGCCAGTCAAGCTCTTGCTGCTCCTCCCCAGCCATTGGAGGCGCATCTACAGCACCACAGACATCGGGGCTCTGGGCTTTCCCTGACCAACATGGCTTCGACATATACCACCAGATGCACCTGGGCCCCCAGTGAAAAAAAACCCAAAAAATCACTAACGTCGGACGATTGCTCGCACACCGAAATTGCCAGCCTGTTAAGCTCTTGCTGCTCCTCATGGGCCATTGGCAGCGCATCTACAGCACCACAGATATCGGGGCTCCAGGCTTTCCCTGACCAACAGGGCTTTAATATTTACCACCAGCTGCACCTGGGCTCCCACTGAAAAAAAAACCCCGAAAAATCACGAACGTCGGACGATTGCTCCCACACCGAAAGTGGCAGCCAGTCGGCCTCTTGCTGCTCCTCACCGGCCATTGGCAGCGCATCTACAGCACCACAGATATCAGGGCTGCAGGCTTTCCCTGACCAACAGGACTTCAAAGTTTACGACCCGCTGCACCTGGGCACACACTGAAAAAAACCCCCGAAATATCACGAACATCAGACGATTGCTCCCACACCAAAAGTGCCATCAACACAAGATCTTGTTGCTCCTCACCGCCCGTTCCCAGCGCATCTACAGCGCCACAGACATCGGGGCTCTGGGCTTTCCCTGACCAACAGGGCTTCGACATATACCACCACCTGCACCTGGGCGCCCACTGAAAAAAACCCCCGAAAAATCACCAACGTCGGACGATTGCTCCCACACCGAAAGTGCCAGCCATTCAAGCTCTTGCTGCTCATCACCGCCCATTGGCAGCGCATCTACAGCACCACAGACATTGGGGCTCCAGGCTTTCCCTAACCAACAGGGCTTCGACATTTACGACCAGCTGTACCTGTGTGCCCATTGAAAAAAACCCCCGAAAAGTCATGAACATCGGACGATTGCTCCCACACCGAAACTGCCAGCCAGTCAAGCTCTTGCTGCTCATCACCAGCCATTCCCAGTGCATCTACAGCACCACAGACATCGGGGCTCCGGGCTTTCCCTGACGAACAGGGCTTCGACATTTACCACCAGCTGCACCTGGGCGCCCACTGAAAAAAGCCCCGGAGAAATCACGAACATTGGACGATTGCTCCCACACCGAAAGTGCCAGCAACACAAGCTCTTGCTGCTCATCACCGCCAATTCTCAGTGCATCTACAGCACCACAGACATCGGGGCTCCAGGCTTTCCCTGACCAACAGGGCTTTGACATTTACCACCTGCTGCACCTGGGCGCCCACTGAAAAAATACCCCGAAAAATCACGACCATCGGACGATTGCTCCCACACCGAAAGTGCCAGCCAGTCAAGCTCCTGCTGCTCCTCATGGGCCATTGGCACCCCATCTACAGCACCACAGACATTGGGGCTCCGGGCTTTCCCTGAGCAACAGGGCTTCGACGTGTAACACCAGCTGCACCTGGGCACCCACTGAAAAAATACCCCGAAAAATAACGAAAGTCTGACGATTGCTCCCACACCGAAAGTGCCAGAAACAAGCTCTTGCTCCTCCTCGCCGCCCATTCGTAGCGCATCTGCAGCATCATAAACATCAGGGCTCCGGGCTTTCCCTGACCAACAGGGCTTCGACGTATACCACCCGCTGCACCTGGTTGCCCACTGAAAAAAAACCCCGAAAAATCACGAACATCAGACGATTACTCCCACACCATAAGTGCCATCCAGTCAATCTCTTGCTGCTCCTCACCGCCCATTGGCAGCGCATCTACAGCACCACAGACATCGGGGCTCCGGGCTTTCCCTGACCAACAGGGCTTCGACGTTTACCACCCGCTGAACCTGGGCGCCCACTGAAAAAAAATCCCCAGAAATCACAAACGTCGGACGATTGCTCCCACACCGAAAGTGCCAGCCTGTCAAGCTCTGGCTGCTCCTCCCGGGCCATTGGCAGCGCATCTACAGCACCACAGACATCGGGGCTCTGGGCTTTCCCTGACCAAAAGGGCTTCGACATATACCACCAGCTGCACTTGGGTGACTGGAAAAAAACCTCGAAAAATCACAAACGTCGGACGATTGCTCCCTGTCGTAGTTCAGCCCCAACGGGGACCAGACTACGCAGTCTCTCTCTCACTCCCCCCCCACTCTCCGAGAGAACAGGAGGAGATTTGACAAACAAAAGAAAACCAGAAAAAAAAACAAACACGCGGGCTGAGATTGAACAAAAATAAATTTAACAGTAATGACAGAAGAAAACAAGACAGTGATAAAACACAAATAGAGTACAATAGCTCACAACAGATCTCCACAACCAGTCTCTTCCAAGTAGCAGGAGGCCTCCCTTCAGCACCCTCCTCACTTATATACTGAGCATGAAGTCAGATGGGATCGAATACCCTTTGGCTAATTTGGGTAAATTAACCCCAGCTGTTAGCTAATTACTTAACTATCCCAGCCATAGGGGCTACCAGCTTCAGTTCTCCACCCAGCTCAGGTAAATATTAACTCTATTCTGGCCAGAACCAGGACACTCCCACACCGAAAGTACCAGCCAGTCAAGCTCTTGCTGATCCTCCCCGGCCATTGGCAGCGCATCTACAGCACCACAGACATCGGGGCTCCAGGCTGTCCCTGATGAACAGGGCTTCGACGTTTACCACCAGTAACAATTGGGCGCCCACTAAAAAAAAAACCCCCAAAAATCACGAACGTCGGACGATTGCTCCCACACCGAAAGTGCGAGGCAATCAAGCTCTTGCTGCTCCTCACCAGCCATTCCCAGTGCATCTACAGCACCACAGACATCGGGGCTCCGGGCTTTCCCTGACCAACAGGGCTTCGACATTTACCACCAGCTGCACCTGGGTGCCCACTGAAAAAAAACCCCGAAAAATCACGAATATTGGATGATTGCTCCCACACCGAAAGTGCCAGCAACAGAAGCTCTTGCTGCTCCTCACCGGCCATCCCCAGTGCATGTACAGCACCACAGACATCGGGGCTCCAGGCTTTCCTTAACCAACAGGGCTTCGACAAATACCACCAGTTGCACCTGGGCGCCCACTGTAAAAAAACTCCGAAAAATCACTACCGTCAGACGATTGCTCCCACACCGAAAGTACCAGCAACACAAGCTCTTGCTGCTCCTCACCGGGCATTGGCAGCGCATCTACAGCACCACACACATCGGGGCTCCGGGCTTTCCCTGACCAACAGGGCTTCGACATTTACCACCAGCTGCACCTGGGCGCCCACTGAAAAAAAAACCCCAAAAAATCACAAACGTCGGACGATTGCTCCAACACCGAAAGTGCCAGCCTGACAAGCTCTTGCTGCTCCTCACTTGCCATTGGCAGCGCACCTACAGCACCACAGACATCGGGGCTCCGGGCTTTGCCTGACCAACAGGGCTTCAACATTTACCACCAGCTGCACCTGGGCGCCCACTGAAAAAAAGCCCTGAAAAATCACAAATGTCAGACGATTGTTCCCACACATTAAATGCCGGTTTTTCAAGATCTTGCTGCTCCTCACCAGCCATTGGAGGAGCATCTACAGCACCACAGAAATCGGGGCTCCGGGCTTTCCCTGACGAACAGGGCTTCGGTTTTTACCACCCGCTGCACCTGGGCTCCCACTGAATAAAAAAACCCAAAAAATTACGTACATCGGACGATTCCTCCCACACCGAAAGTGCCAGCAAGACAAGCTCTTGCTGCTCCTCATCGCCCATTCCCAGCGCATCTACAGCACCACAGATATAGGGGCTCCGGGCTTTCCCTGACCAACAGGGCTTCGACATATACCACGAGCTGCACCTGGGCGCCCACTGAAAAAAATCCCCAAAAAAATCAGGGAAGTCGCACGATTGCTCCCACACCAAAAGTGCCAGACAGTCAAGCTCTTGCTGCTCATCACCAGCCATTCCCAGTGCATCTACAGCACCACAGACATCTGGGCTCGGGGCTTTCCCTGATGAACAGGGCTTCGACGTTTACCACGAGCTGCACCTGGGTGCCCACTGAAAAAAACCCCGAAAAATCACGAACGTCGGACGATTGCTCCCACACCGAAACTGCCAGCCAGTCAACCTCTTGCTGCTCATCACGGGCCATTCTCAGCGCATCTACAGCACCACAGACATTGGGGCTCCAGGCTTTCCCTGACCAACAGGGCTTCGACGTTTACCACGAGCTGCACCTGGGTGCCCACTGAAAAAAAATCCCCAAAAATCAAAAACGTCGGACGATTGCTCCCACACATTAATTGCCATCCGGTCAAGCTCTTGCTGCTCCTCAACGGCCATTGGCAGTGCATCTACAGCACCACAGACATCGGGGCTCGGGGCTTTCCCTGACCAACAGGGCTTCGACGATTACCACCAGCTGCACATGGGCGCCCACTGAAAGTAAATCCCCGAAAATTCACTAACGTCGGACGATTGATCCCACACCGAAAGTGCCAGCCAGTCAAGCTCTTGCTGCTCCTCATGGGCCATTGGCAGCGCATCTACAGCACCACAGACATCGGGGCTCTGGGCTTTCCCTGACAAACAGGGCTTCGACATTTACCACCAGCTGCACCTGGGCGTCCACTGAAAAAAACCCCCGAAAAATCACGAACATCGGACGATTGCTCCCACACCGAAAGTTCCAGCCAGTCAAGCTCTTGCTGCTCGTCACCACCCATTCTCAGCGCATCTACAGCACCACAGACATCGGGGATCTGGGCTTTCCCTGACCAACAGGGCTTCGACATTTACCAGCAGCTGCACCTGGGCGCCCACTGAAAAAAACCCCGAAAAATCACTTAGATCTAACGATTGCTCCCACACCTAAAGTGCCAGCAAAGCAAGCTCTTGCTGATCCTCACCAGCCATTGGCTGCGCATCTACAGCACCACATACATCGGGCCTCCGGGCTGTCCCTGAAGAACAGGGCTTCGACATATACCACCAGCTTCACCTGGGCGCACACTGAGAAAAAACCTGAAAAATCACGAACGTCGGATGATTGCTCCCACACCGAATGTGCCAGGAACACAAGCTCTTGTTGCTACTCACCGCTCATTCCCAGCACATCTACAGCACCACAGACATCGGGGCTATGTCCTTTCCCTGACCAACAGGGCTTTGACGTTTACCACCAGCTGAACATGGGCGCCCACTGAAAAAAAAACCCAAAAAAACACAAACGTCGGACGATTGCTCCCACAACACAAGTGCCAGCCTGTCAAGCTCTTGCTGCTCCTCCCCAGCCATTGGCAACGCATCTACAGCACCACAGACATCGGGGCTCCGGGCTTTCCCTGACCAACAGGGCTTCGACTTTTACCACCCGCTGCACCTGGGCGCCCACTGAAAAAAAAACCCCGAGAAATCACGAACATCGGACGATTGCTCCCACACCGAAAGTGCCAGCAACACAAGCTCTTGGTACTCCTCACCGGCCATTGGATGCGCATCTACAGCACCACAGACATCGGGGCTCTGGGCTTTCCCTGACCAATAGGGCTTTGACATTTACCACCAGCTGCACCTGGGTGCTCCCTGAAAAAAAAACCCCGAAAAATAAAGGACGTCTGACGATTGCTCCCACACCGAAAGTGCTAGCAACTCAAGCTCTTGCTGCTCCTCACTGCCCATTCCCAGCGCATCTACAGCACCACAGACATCGGGGCTCCGGGCTTCCCCTGATGAACAGGGCTTCGACGTTTACCACCTGCTGCACCGGGGCGCCCACTGAAAAAAACCCGGAAAAATCACGAACATCGGACGATTGCTCCCACACCGAAAGTGCCACCAACACAATCTCTTGCTGCTCCTCACCACCCATTCCCAGTGCATCTACAGCACCACAGACATCGGGGCTCTGGACTTTCCCTGACGAACTGGGCTTCGACATTTACCAACAGCTGAACATGGGCGCCCACTGAAAAAAAACCCAAAACAACACAAACGTCGGACGATTGCTCCCACACCTTAAATGCAAGCCTGTCAAGCTCTTGCTGATCCTCACCGGCCATTGGCAGCGCATCTACAGCACCACAGACATCGGGGCTCTGGGCTTTCCCTTAGGAACAGGGCGTCGACCTTTACCACCCGCTGGACCTGGGCGCCCACTGAAAAAAAACCCCGAAAAATCACGAACATCTAACGATTGCTCCCACACTGAAAGTGCCAGCAACTCAAGCTCTTGCTGCTCCTCACCGCCCATTCCCAGCGCATCTACAGCACCACAGACATCAGGGCTCCGGGCTTTCCCTAACCAAAAGGACTTCGACGTTTACCACCCGCTGCACCTGGGTGCCCACTGAAAGTAAAACCCCGAGAAATCACGAACATCAGACGATTGCTCCCACACCGAAAGGGCCAGTCAGTCAAGCTCTTGCTGCTCCTCACTGCTCATTCCCAGCCCATCTACAGCACCACAGACATCGGGGCTCCAGGCTTTACCTGACCAACAGGGCTTCGACGATTACCACCAGCTGCACCTGGGCGCCCACTGAAAAAAAACCCCAAAAAATCAAGAAGGTCGGACGATTGCTCCCACAGCGAAAGTGCCAGCCTGTCAAGCTCTTGCTGCTACTCACCGGCCATTCCCAGCACATCTACAGCACCACAGACATCGGGGCTCCGCGCTTTCCCTGACCAACAGGGCTTCGACATTTACCACCAGCTGCACCTGGGAGCCCACTGAAAAAAATCCCGAAAAATCACGAACATCGGACGATTGCTACCACACCGAAAGTGCCAGCCTGTCAAGCTCTTGCTGCTCCTCTCCGGCCATTGGCAGCGCATCTACAGCACCACAGACATCGAGGCTCCAGGCTTTCCCTGACCAACAGGGCTTAGACAATTAGCACCAGGTCCACCTGGGCGCCCATTGAAAAAAAACCCCGAAAAATCACAAACCTCGAACGATTGCTCCCACAGCTTAAGTGCCAGCTAGTCAAGCTCTTGCTGCTCTTCACCGCCCATTCCCAGCGCATCTACAGCACCACAGACATCGGGGCTCCGGGCTTTCCCTGAACAACAGGGCTTCTACATTTATCACCAGCTGCAACTGGGCGCCCACTCAAAGTAAAACCCCAAAAATTCACGAACGTCGGACGATTGCTCCCACAACTCAAGTGCCGGCCAGTCAAGCTCTTACTGATCCTCACAAGCCATTCCCAGTGCATCTACAGCACCACAGACATCGGGGCTCCGGGCTTTCCCTGACAAACAAGGCTTCGACATTTACCACCAGCTGCACCTGTGCGCACACTGAAAAAAACCCCGAAAAATCACGAACCTCGAACGATTGCTCCCACAGCTTAAGTGCCAGCTAGTCAAGCTCTTGCTGCTCTTCACCGCCCATTCCCAGCGCATCTACAGCACCACAGACATCGGGGCTCCGGGCTTTCCCTGACCAACAGGACTTCGACATTTACCACCAGCTGAACATGGGCGCCCACTGAAAATAAACCCCGAAAAATCACGAACATCAGACGATTGCTGCCTCATTGAAAGTGCCAGCCAGTAAAGCTCTTGCTGCTCCTCACCGGCCATTGCAGGCGGAACTACAGCACCACAGACATCGGGGCTCTGGGCTTTCCCTTAGGAACAGGGCTTCGATGTTTACCACCTGCTGCACCTGGGCGCCCACTGAAAAAAACCCCGAAAAATCACGAACATCGGACGATTGCTCCCACACCGAAAGGGCCAGCAACACAATCTCTTGCTGCTCCTCACGCGCCATTGGCATCGCATCTACAGCACCACAGACATCGGGGCTCCGGGCTTTCCCTGACCAACAGGGCTTCGACGTTTACCACCAGCTGCACCTGGGCAGACACTCGAAAAAAACCCCGAAAAATCACGAACGTCGGACGATTGCCCCCACACCGAAAGTGTCAGGAACTCAAGCTCTTGCTGCTCCACACCGCCCATTCCAAGCGCATCTACAGCACCACAGACATCGGGGCTCCAGGCTTTCCCTGACCAACAGGGCTTAGACAATTACCACCAGGTCCACCTGGGCGCACACTGAAAAAAACCCCGAAAAATCACGAACATCGGACGATTGCTCCCACAGCTTAAGTGCCAGCCAGTCAAGCTCTTGCTGATCCTCACGGGCCATTGGCAGCGCATCTACAGCACCACAGACATCGGGGCTCGGGGCTTTCCCTGACGAACAGGACTTCGACATTTACCACCAGCTGCACCTAGGCGCCCACTGAAAAAAACCCCTAAAAATGACGAATATCGGACGATTGCTCCCACACCGAAAGTGCCAGCCAGTCACGATCTTGCTGATCCTCACCGGCCATTGGCAGCGCATCTACAGCACCACAGACATCGGGGCTCCATGCTTTCCCTGACCAACAGGGCTTCGACATTTACCACCAGCTGCACCTTGGATTCCACTGAAAAAAAAGCCCCAAAAAATCACGAAGATCGGACGATTGCTCCCACACCGAAAGTGCCAGCCAGTCAAGCTCTTGCTGCTCCTCACCACCCATTCCCAGCGCATCTGCAGCACCACAGACATCGGGGCTCCGCGCTTTCCCTGACCAACAGGGCTTCGACATTTACCACCAGCTACACCTGGGCCCCCACTGAAAAAAACCCCGAAAAATCAAGAACATCGGACGATTGCTCCCACACCGAAAGTGCCAGCAACGCAAGCTCTTGCTGCTCCTCCCCGGCCATTGGCAGCGCATCTACAGCACCACAGACATCGGGGCTCCAGGCTTTCCCTGACAAACAGGGGTTTGACATTTACCACCAGCTGCACCTGGGCGCCCAGTGAAAAAAAATCCCAAAAAATCACAAACGTCGGACGATTGCTCCCACACCTTAAGTGCCAGTAACACAAGCTCTTACTGCTCCTCACCGCCCATTCCCAGCGCATCTACAGCACCACAGACATCGGGGCTCCGGGCTTTCCCTTAGGAACAGGGCTTCGACGTTTACCACCAGCTGCACCGGGGCGCCCACTGAAAAAAACCCAAAAAAACACAAACGTCGGACGATTGCTCCCAAACCGAAAGTGCCAGCAAGTCAAGCTCTTGCTGGTCCTCATCACTCATTCCCAGTGCATCTACAGCACCACAGACATCGGGGCTCCGGGCTTTCCCTGACCAACCGGGCTTCAACGTTTACCACCAGCTGCACCTGGGCGCCCACTGAAAAAAAAAAACCTGAAAAATCCCAAACATCAGACAATTGCTCCAACACTGAAAGTGCCAGCCAGTCAAGCTCTTGCTGCTCCTCACCAGCCATTGGAGGCGCATCTACAGCACCACAGACATCGGGGCTCCGGGCTTTCCCTGACCAACAAGGCTTCGATGTTTACCACCCGCTGCACCCGGGCGCCCACTGAAAAAAACCCCGAAATATCACGAACATCGGACGATTGCTCCCACACCGAAAGTGCCAGCAACGCAAGCTCTTGCTGCTCCTCCCCAGCCACTGGCAGCGCATCTACAAGCACCACAGACATCGGTCCTCCGGGCTTTCCCTTACCAACAGGGCTTCGACGTTTACCACCCGATGCACCTGCGTGACCACTGAAAAAAAATGGCGAAAAATCACGAACATCGGACGATTGCTCCCACACCTTAAATGCAAGCCTGTCAAGCTCTTGCTGATTCTCACCGGCCATTGGCAGCGCATCTACAGCACCACAGACATCGGGGCTCTGGGCTTTCCCTTAGGAACAGGGCGTCGACCTTTACCACCCGCTGCACCTGGGCGCCCACTGGAAAAAAACCCCGAAAAATCACGAACATCTAACGATTGCTCCCACACTGAAAGTGCCAGCAACTCAAGCTCTTGCTGCTCCTCACCGCCCATTCCCAGCGCATCTACAGCAACACAGACATTCAGGGCTCCGGGCTTTCCCTGATCAACAGGTCTTTGACATTTACCACCAGTTGCACCTGGGCGCCCACTGAAAATAATCTCAAAAAATCACGAATGTCGATTGATTGCTCCCACACCGAAAGTACCAGCAACACAAGCTCTTGCTGCTCCTCCCCGGCCATTGGCAGCGCATCTACAGCACCACAGACATCAGGGCTCCGGGCTTTCCCTGACCAAAAGGACTTCGACGTTTACCACCCGCTGCACCTGGGCGCCCACTGAAAGTAAAACCCCGAAAAATCACGAACATCAGACGATTGCTCCCACACCGAAAGTGCCAGTCAGTCAAGCTCTTGCTGCTCCTCACTGCTCATTCCCAGCCCATCTACAGCACCACAGACATCAGGGCTCCGGGCTTTCCCTGACCAAAAGGACTTCGACGTTTACCACCCGCTGCACCTGGGCGCCCACTGAAAGTAAAACCCCGAAAAATCACGAACATCAGACGATTGCTCCAACACCGAAAGTGCCAGTCAGTCAAGCTCTTGCTGCTCCTCACTGCTCATTCCCAGCCCATCTACAGCACCACAGACATCGGGGCTCCAGGCTTTACCTGACCAACAGGGCTTCGACGATTACCACCAGCTGCACCTGGGCGCCCACTGAAAAAAAACCCCAAAAAATCAAGATGGTCGGACGATTGCTCCCACACCGAAAGTGCCAGCCTGTCAAGCTCTTGCTGCTCCTCCCCGGCCATTGGCAGCGCATCTACAGCACCACAGACATCGGGGCTCCAGGCTTTCCCTGACCAACAGGGCTTAGACAATTAGCACCAGGTCCACCTGGGCGCCCATTGAAAAAAAACCCCGAAAAATCACAAACCTCGAACGATTGCTCCCACAGCTTAAGTGCCAGCTAGTCAAGCTCTTGCTGCTCTTCACCGCCCATTCCCAGCGCATCTACAGCACCACAGACATCGGGGCTCCGGGCTTCCCCTGATGAACAGGGCTTCGACGTTTACCACCTGCTGCACCGGGGCGCCCACTGAAAAAAACCCGGAAAAATCACGAACATCAGACGATTGCTCCCACACCAAAAGTGCCACCAACACAATCTCTTGCTGCTCCTCACCACCCATTCCCAGTGCATCTACAGCACCACAGACATCGGGGCTCTGGACTTTCCCTGACGAACTGGGCTTCGACATTTACCAACAGCTGAACATGGGCGCCCACTGAAAATAAAACCCAAAACAACACAAACGTCGGACGATTGCTCCCACACCTTAAATGCAAGCCTGTCAAGCTCTTGCTGATCCTCACCGGCCATTGGCAGCGCATCTACAGCACCACAGACATCGGGGCTCTGGGCTTTCCCTTAGGAACAGGGCATCGACCTTTACCACCCGCTGCACCTGGGCGCCCACTGAAAAAAAACCCCGAAAAATCACGAACATCTAACGATTGCTCCCACACTGAAAGTGCCAGCAACTCAAGCTCTTGCTGCTCCTCACCGCCCATTCCCAGCGCATCTACAGCACCACAGACATCAGGGCTCCGGGCTTTCCCTAACCAAAAGGACTTCGACGTTTACCACCCGCTGCACCTGGGTGCCCACTGAAAGTAAAACCCCGAGAAATCACGAACATCAGACGATTGCTCCCACACCGAAAGGGCCAGTCAGTCAAGCTCTTGCTGCTCCTCACTGCTCATTCCCAGCCCATCTACAGCACCACAGACATCGGGGCTCCAGGCTTTACCTGACCAACAGGGCTTCGACGATTACCACCAGCTGCAACTGGGCGCCCACTCAAAGTAAAACCCCAAAAATTCACGAACGTCGGACGATTACTCCCACAACTCAAGTGCCGGCCAGTCAAGCTCTTACTGATCCTCACAAGCCATTCCCAGTGCATCTACAGCACCACAGACATCGGGGCTCCGGGCTTTCCCTGACAAACAGGGCTTCGACATTTACCACCAGCTGCACCTGTGCGCACACTGAAAAAAACCCCGAAAAATCACGAACCTCGAACGATTGCTCCCACAGCTTAAGTGCCAGCTAGTCAAGCTCTTGCTGCTCTTCACCGCCCATTCCCAGCGCATCTACAGCACCACAGACATCGGGGCTCCGGGCTTTCCCTGACCAACAGGACTTCGACATTTACCACCAGCTGAACACGGGCACCCACTGAAAATAAACCCCGAAAAATCACGAACATCAGACGATTGCTGCCTCATTGAAAGTGCCAGCCAGTAAAGCTCTTGCTGCTCCTCACCGGCCATTGCAGGCGGAACTACAGCACCACAGACATCGGGGCTCTGGGCTTTCCCTTAGGAACAGGGCTTCGATGTTTACCACCTGCTGCACCTGGGCGCCCACTGAAAAAAACCCCGAAAAATCACGAACATCGGACGATTGCTCCCACACCGAAAGGGCCAGCAACACAATCTCTTGCTGCTCCTCACGGGCCATTGGCATCGCATCTACAGCACCACAGACATCGGGGCTCCGGGCTTTCCCTGACCAACAGGGCTTCGACGTTTACCACCAGCTGCACCTGGGCAGACACTCGAAAAAAACCCCGAAAAATCACGAACGTCGGACGATTGCCCCCACACCGAAAGTGTCAGGAACTCAAGCTCTTGCTGCTCCACACCGCCCATTCCAAGCGCATCTACAGCACCACAGACATCGGGGCTCCAGGCTTTCCCTGACCAACAGGGCTTAGACAATTACCACCAGGTCCACCTGGGCGCACACTGAAAAAAACCCCGAAAAATCACGAACATCGGACGATTGCTCCCACAGCTTAAGTGCCAGCCAGTCAAGCTCTTGCTGATCCTCACGGGCCATTGGCAGCGCATCTACAGCACCACAGACATCGGGGCTCGGGGCTATCCCTGACGAACAGGACTTCGACATTTACCACCAGCTGCACCTAGGCGCCCACTGAAAAAAACCCCTAAAAATGACGAATATCGGACGATTGCTCCCACACCGAAAGTGCCAGCCAGTCAAGATCTTGCTGATCCTCACCGGCCATTGGCAGCGCATCTACAGCACCACAGACATCGGGGCTCCGTGCTTTCCCTGACCAACAGGGCTTCGACATTTACCACCAGCTGCACCTTGGATTCCACTGAAAAAAAAGCCCCGAAAAATCACGAAGATCGGACGATTGCTCCCACACCGAAAGTGCCAGCCAGTCAAGCTCTTGCTGCTCCTCACCGCCCATTCCCAGCGCATCTGCAGCACCACAGACATCGGGGCTCCGCGCTTTCCCTGACCAACAGGGCTTCGACATTTACCACCAGCTGCACCTTGGATTCCACTGAAAAAAAAACCCCGAAAAATCAAGAACATCGGACGATTGCTTCCACACCGAAAGTGCCAGCAACGCAAGCTCTTGCTGCTCCTCACCGGCCATTGGCAGCGCATCTACAGCACCACAGACATCAGGGCTCCAGGCTTTCCCTGACAAACAGGGGTTTGACATTTACCACCAGCTGCACCTGGGCGCCCAGTGAAAAAAAATCCCAAAAAATCACAAACGTCGGACGATTGCTCCCACACCTTAAGTGCCAGTAACACAAGCTCTTGCTGCTCCTCACCGCCCATTCCCAGCGCATCTACAGCACCACAGACATCGGGGCTCCGGGCTTTCCCTTAGGAACAGGGCTTCGACGTTTACCACCAGCTGCACCGGGGCGCCCACTGAAAAAAACCCGGAAAAATCACGAACATCGGACGATTGCTCCCACACCGAAAGTGCCAGCAACACAAGCTCTTGCTGCTCCTAACCACCCATTCCCAGTGCATCTACAGCACCACAGACATCGGGGCTCTGGACTTTCCCTGACGAACTGGGCTTCGACATTTACTACCAGCTGAACATGGGCGCCCACTGAAAATAAAACCCAAAAAAACACAAACGTCGGACGATTGCTCCCAAACCGAAAGTGCAAGCAAGTCAAGCTCTTGCTGGTCCTCATCACTCATTCCCAGTGCATCTACAGCACCACAGACATCGGGGCTCCGGGCTTTCCCTGACCAACCGGGCTTCAACGTTTACCACCAGCTGCACCTGGGCGCCCACTGAAAAAAAAAAAACCTGAAAAATCCCAAATATCAGACAATTGCTCCAACACTGAAAGTGCCAGCCAGTCAAGCTCTTGCTGCTCCTCACCAGCCATTGGAGGCGCATCTACAGCACCACAGACATCGGGGCTCCGGGCTTTCCCTGACCAACAGGGCTTCGATGTTTACCACCCGCTGCACCCGGGCGCCCACTGAAAAAAACCCCGAAAAATCACGAACATCGGACGATTGCTCCCACACCGAAAGTGCCAGCAACGCAAGCTCTTGCTGCTCCTCCCCAGCCACTGGCAGCGCATCTACAAGCACCACAGACATCGGTCCTCCGGGCTTTCCCTGACCAACAGGGCTTCGACGTTTACCACCCGCTGCACCTGCGTGACCACTGAAAAAAAATGGCGAAAAATCACGAACATCGGACGATTGCTCCCACACCTTAAATGCAAGCCTGTCAAGCTCTTGCTGATTCTCACCGGCCATTGGCAGTGCATCTACAGCACCACAGACATCGGGGCTCTGGGCTTTCCCTTAGGAACAGGGCGTCGACCTTTACCACCCGCTGCACCTGGGCACCCACTGGAAAAAAACCCCAAAAAATCACGAACATCTAACGATTGCTCCCACACTGAAAGTGCCAGCAACTCAAGCTCTTGCTGCTCCTCACCGCCCATTCCCAGCGCATCTACAGCAACACAGACATTCAGGGCTCCGGGCTTTCCCTGATCAACAGGTCTTTGACATTTACCACCAGTTGCACCTGGGCGCCCACTGAAAATAATCTCAAAAAATCACGAATGTCGATTGATTGCTCCCACACCGAAAGTACCAGCAACACAAGCTCTTGCTGCTCCTCCCCGGCCATTGGCAGCGCATCTACAGCACCACAGACATCAGGGCTCCGGGCTTTCCCTGACCAAAAGGACTTCGACGTTTACCACCCGCTGCACCTGGGCGCCCACTGAAAATAAAACCCCGAAAAATCACGAACATCAGACGATTGCTCCCACACCGAAAGTGCCAGTCAGTCAAGCTCTTGCTGCTCCTCACTGCTCATTCCCAGCCCATCTACAGCACCACAGACATCGGGGCTCCAGGCTTTACCTGACCAACAGGGCTTCGACGATTACCACCAGCTGCACCTGGGCGCCCACTGAAAAAAAACCCCAAAAAATCAAGAAGGTCGGACGATTGCTCCCACACCGAAAGTGCCAGCCTGTCAAGCTCTTGCTGCTCCTCCCCGGCCATTGGCAGCGCATCTACAGCACCACAGACATCGGGGCTCCAGGCTTTCCCTGACCAACAGGGCTTAGACAATTAGCACCAGGTCCACCTGGGCGCCCATTGAAAAAAAACCCCGAAAAATCACAAACCTCGAACGATTGCTCCCACAGCTTAAGTGCCAGCTAGTCAAGCTCTTGCTGCTCTTCACCGCCCATTCCCAGCGCATCTACAGCACCACAGACATCGGGGCTCCGGGCTTTCCCTGAACAACAGGGCTTCTACATTTATCACCAGCTGCAACTGGGCGCCCACTCAAAGTAAAACCCCAAAAATTCACGAACGTCGGACGATTGCTCCCACAACTCAAGTGCCGGCCAGTCAAGCTCTTACTGATCCTCACAAGCCATTCCCAGTGCATCTACAGCACCACAGACATCGGGGCTCCGGGCTTTCCCTGACAAACAGGGCTTCGACATTTACCACCAGCTGCACCTGTGCGCACACTGAAAAAAACCCCGAAAAATCACGAAACTCGAACGATTGCTCCCACAGCTTAAGTGCCAGCTAGTCAAGCTCTTGCTGCTCTTCACCGCCCATTCCCAGCGCATCTACAGCACCACAGACATCGGGGCTCCGGGCTTTCCCTGACCAACAGGACTTCGACATTTACCACCAGCTGAACATGGGCGCCCACTGAAAATAAACCCCGAAAAATCACGAACATCAGACGATTGCTCCCTCATTGAAAGTGCCAGCCAGTAAAGCTCTTGCTGCTCCTAACCGGCCATTGCAGGCGGAACTACAGCACCACAGACATCGGGGCTCTGGGCTTTCCCTTAGGAACAGGGCTTCGATGTTTACCACCTGCTGCACCTGGGCGCCCACTGAAAAAAACCCCGAAAAATCACGAACATCGGACGATTGCTCCCACACCGAAAGTGCCAGCAACACAATCTCTTGCTGCTCCTCACGGGCCATTGGCATCGCATCTACAGCACCACAGACATCGGGGCTCCGGGCTTTCCCTGACCAACAGGGGTTCGACATTTACCACCAGTTGCACCTGGGTGCCCATTAAAAAAAAAAACCCCAAAAATCACGAACATCGGACGATTGCTCCCACACCGAAAGTGCCAGCCAGTAAAGCTCTTGCTGCTCCTCACCGGCCATTGCAGGCGGAACTACAGCACCACAGACATCGGGGCTCTGGGCTTTCCCTTAGGAACAGGGCTTCCATGTTTACCACCTGCTGCACCTGGGCGCCCACTGAAAAAAACCCCGAAAAATCACGAACATCGGACGATTGCTCCCACACCGAAAGGGCCAGCAACACAATCTCTTGCTGCTCCTCACGGGCCATTGGCATCGCATCTACAGCACCACAGACATCGGGGCTCCGGGCTTTCCCTGACCAACAGGGCTTCGACGTTTACCACCAGCTGCACCTGGGCAGACACTCGAAAAAAACCCCGAAAAATCACGAACGTCGGACGATTGCCCCCACACCGAAAGTGTCAGGAACTCAAGCTCTTGCTGCTCCACACCGCCCATTCCAAGCGCATCTACAGCACCACAGACATCGGGGCTCCAGGCTTTCCCTGACCAACAGGGCTTAGACAATTACCACAAGGTCCACCTGGGCGCACACTGAAAAAAACCCCGAAAAATCACGAACATCGGACGATTGCTCCCACAGCTTAAGTGCCAGCCAGTCAAGCTCTTGCTGATCCTCACGGGCCATTGGCAGCGCATCTACAGCACCACAGACATCGGGGCTCGGGGCGTTCCCTGACGAACAGGACTTCGACATTTACCACCAGCTGCACCTAGGCGCCCACTGAAAAAAACCCCTAAAAATGACGAATATCGGACGATTGCTCCCACACCGAAAGTGCCAGCCAGTCACGATCTTGCTGATCCTCACCGGCCATTGGCAGCGCATCTACAGCACCACAGACATCGGGGCTCCGTGCTTTCCCTGACCAACAGGGCTTCGACATTTACCACCAGCTGCACCTTGGATTCCACTGAAAAAAAAGCCCCAAAAAATCACGAAGATCGGACGATTGCTCCCACACCGAAAGTGCCAGCCAGTCAAGCTCTTGCTGCTCCTCACCACCCATTCCCAGCGCATCTGCAGCACCACAGACATCGGGGCTCCGCGCTTTCCCTGACCAACAGGGCTTCGACATTTACCACCAGCTACACCTGGGCCCCCACTGAAAAAAACCCCGAAAAATCAAGAACATCGGACGATTGCTTCCACACCGAAAGTGCCAGCAACGCAAGCTCTTGCTGCTCCTCCCCGGCCATTGGCAGCGCATCTACAGCACCACAGACATCGGGGCTCCAGGCTTTCCCTGACAAACAGGGGTTTGACATTTACCACCAGCTGCACCTGGGCGCCCAGTGAAAAAAAATCCCAAAAAATCACAAACGTCGGACGATTGCTCCCACATCTTAAGTGCCAGTAACACAAGCTCTTACTGCTCCTCACCGCCCATTCCCAGCGCATCTACAGCACCACAGACATCGGGGCTCCGGGCTTTCCCTTAGGAACAGGGCTTCGACGTTTACCACCAGCTGCACCGGGGCGCCCACTGAAAAAAACCCAGAAAAATCACGAACATCGGACGATTGCTCCCACACCGAAAGTGCCACCAACACAATCTCTTGCTGCTCCTCACCACCCATTCCCAGTGCATCCACAGCACCACAGACATCGGGGCTCTGGACTTTCCCTGACGAACTGGGCTTCGACATTTACCACCAGCTGAACATGGGCGCCCACTGAAAATAAAACCCAAAAAAACACAAACGTCGGACGATTGCTCCCAAACCGAAAGTGCCAGCAAGTCAAGCTCTTGCTGGTCCTCATCACTCATTCCCAGTGCATCTACAGCACCACAGACATCGGGGCTCCGGGCTTTCCCTGACCAACCGGGCTTCAACGTTTACCACCAGCTGCACCTGGGCGCCCACTGAAAAAAAAAAACCTGAAAAATCCCAAACATCAGACAATTGCTCCAACACTGAAAGTGCCAGCCAGTCAAGCTCTTGCTGCTCCTCACCAGCCATTGGAGGCGCATCTACAGCACCACAGACATCGGGGCTCCGGGCTTTCCCTGACCAACAAGGCTTCGATGTTTACCACCCGCTGCACCCGGGCGCCCACTGAAAAAAACCCCGAAATATCACGAACATCGGACGATTGCTCCCACACCGAAAGTGCCAGCAACGCAAGCTCTTGCTGCTCCTCCCCAGCCACTGGCAGCGCATCTACAAGCACCACAGACATCGGTCCTCCGGGCTTTCCCTGACCAACAGGGCTTCGACGTTTACCACCCGATGCACCTGCGTGACCACTGAAAAAAAATGGCGAAAAATCACGAACATCGGACGATTGCTCCCACACCTTAAATGCAAGCCTGTCAAGCTCTTGCTGATTCTCACCGGCCATTGGCAGCGCATCTACAGCACCACAGACATCGGGGCTCTGGGCTTTCCCTTAGGAACAGGGCGTCGACCTTTACCACCCGCTGCACCTGGGCGCCCACTGGAAAAAAACCCCGAAAAATCACGAACATCTAACGATTGCTCCCACACTGAAAGTGCCAGCAACTCAAGCTCTTGCTGCTCCTCACCGCCCATTCCCAGCGCATCTAGAGCAACACAGACATTCAGGGCTCCGGGCTTTCCCTGATCAACAGGTCTTTGACATTTACCACCAGTTGCACCTGGGCGCCCACTGAAAATAATCTCAAAAAATCACGAATGTCGATTGATTGCTCCCACACCGAAAGTACCAGCAACACAAGCTCTTGCTGCTCCTCCCCGGCCATTGGCAGCGCATCTACAGCACCACAGACATCAGGGCTCCGGGCTTTCCCTGACCAAAAGGACTTCGACGTTTACCACCCGCTGCACCTGGGCGCCCACTGAAAGTAAAACCCCGAAAAATCACGAACATCAGACGATTGCTCCCACACCGAAAGTGCCAGTCAGTCAAGCTCTTGCTGCTCCTCACTGCTCATTCCCAGCCCATCTACAGCACCACAGACATCAGGGCTCCGGGCTTTCCCTGACCAAAAGGACTTCGACGTTTACCACCCGCTGCACCTGGGCGCCCACTGAAAGTAAAACCCCGAAAAATCACGAACATCAGACGATTGCTCCAACACCGAAAGTGCCAGTCAGTCAAGCTCTTGCTGCTCCTCACTGCTCATTCCCAGCCCATCTACAGCACCACAGACATCGGGGCTCCAGGCTTTACCTGACCAACAGGGCTTCGACGATTACCACCAGCTGCACCTGGGCGCCCACTGAAAAAAAACCCCAAAAAATCAAGATGGTCGGACGATTGCTCCCACACCGAAAGTGCCAGCCTGTCAAGCTCTTGCTGCTCCTCCCCGGCCATTGGCAGCGCATCTACAGCACCACAGACATCGGGGCTCCAGGCTTTCCCTGACCAACAGGGCTTAGACAATTAGCACCAGGTCCACCTGGGCGCCCATTGAAAAAAAACCCCGAAAAATCACAAACCTCGAACGATTGCTCCCACAGCTTAAGTGCCAGCTAGTCAAGCTCTTGCTGCTCTTCACCGCCCATTCCCAGCGCATCTACAGCACCACAGACATCGGGGCTCCGGGCTTCCCCTGATGAACAGGGCTTCGACGTTTACCACCTGCTGCACCGGGGCGCCCACTGAAAAAAACCCGGAAAAATCACGAACATCAGACGATTGCTCCCACACCAAAAGTGCCACCAACACAATCTCTTGCTGCTCCTCACCACCCATTCCCAGTGCATCTACAGCACCACAGACATCGGGGCTCTGGACTTTCCCTGACGAACTGGGCTTCGACATTTACCAACAGCTGAACATGGGCGCCCACTGAAAATAAAACCCAAAACAACACAAACGTCGGACGATTGCTCCCACACCTTAAATGCAAGCCTGTCAAGCTCTTGCTGATCCTCACCGGCCATTGGCAGCGCATCTACAGCACCACAGACATCGGGGCTCTGGGCTTTCCCTTAGGAACAGGGCATCGACCTTTACCACCCGCTGCACCTGGGCGCCCACTGAAAAAAAACCCCGAAAAATCACGAACATCTAACGATTGCTCCCACACTGAAAGTGCCAGCAACTCAAGCTCTTGCTGCTCCTCACCGCCCATTCCCAGCGCATCTACAGCACCACAGACATCAGGGCTCCGGGCTTTCCCTGACCAAAAGGACTTCGACGTTTACCACCCGCTGCACCTGGGCGCCCACTGAAAGTAAAACCCCGAGAAATCACGAACATCAGACGATTGCTCCCACACCGAAAGTGCCAGTCAGTCAAGCTCTTGCTGCTCCTCACTGCTCATTCCCAGCCCATCTACAGCACCACAGACATCGGGGCTCCGGGCTTTCCCTGAACAACAGGGCTTCTACATTTATCACCAGCTGCAACTGGGCGCCCACTCAAAGTAAAACCCCAAAAATTCACGAACGTCGGACGATTGCTCCCACAACTCAAGTGCCGGCCAGTCAAGCTCTTACTGATCCTCACAAGCCATTCCCAGTGCATCTACAGCACCACAGACATCGGGGCTCCGGGCTTTCCCTGACAAACAGGGCTTCGACATTTACCACCAGCTGCACCTGTGCGCACACTGAAAAAAACCCCGAAAAATCACGAACCTCGAACGATTGCTCCCACAGCTTAAGTGCCAGCTAGTCAAGCTCTTGCTGCTCTTCACCGCCCATTCCCAGCGCATCTACAGCACCACAGACATCGGGGCTCCGGGCTTTCCCTGACCAACAGGACTTCGACATTTACCACCAGCTGAACACGGGCACCCACTGAAAATAAACCCCGAAAAATCACGAACATCAGACGATTGCTGCCTCATTGAAAGTGCCAGCCAGTAAAGCTCTTGCTGCTCCTCACCGGCCATTGCAGGCGGAACTACAGCACCACAGACATCGGGGCTCTGGGCTTTCCCTTAGGAACAGGGCTTCGATGTTTACCACCTGCTGCACCTGGGCGCCCACTGAAAAAAACCCCGAAAAATCACGAACATCGGACGATTGCTCCCACACCGAAAGGGCCAGCAACACAATCTCTTGCTGCTCCTCACGGGCCATTGGCATCGCATCTACAGCACCACAGACATCGGGGCTCCGGGCTTTCCCTGACCAACAGGGCTTCGACGTTTACCACCAGCTGCACCTGGGCAGACACTCGAAAAAAACCCCGAAAAATCACGAACGTCGGACGATTGCCCCCACACCGAAAGTGTCAGGAACTCAAGCTCTTGCTGCTCCACACCGCCCATTCCAAGCGCATCTACAGCACCACAGACATCGGGGCTCCAGGCTTTCCCTGACCAACAGGGCTTAGACAATTACCACCAGGTCCACCTGGGCGCACACTGAAAAAAACCCCGAAAAATCACGAACATCGGACGATTGCTCCCACAGCTTAAGTGCCAGCCAGTCAAGCTCTTGCTGATCCTCACGGGCCATTGGCAGCGCATCTACAGCACCACAGACATCGGGGCTCGGGGCTATCCCTGACGAACAGGACTTCGACATTTACCACCAGCTGCACCTAGGCGCCCACTGAAAAAAACCCCTAAAAATGACGAATATCGGACGATTGCTCCCACACCGAAAGTGCCAGCCAGTCAAGATCTTGCTGATCCTCACCGGCCATTGGCAGCGCATCTACAGCACCACAGACATCGGGGCTCCGTGCTTTCCCTGACCAACAGGGCTTCGACATTTACCACCAGCTGCACCTTGGATTCCACTGAAAAAAAAGCCCCGAAAAATCACGAAGATCGGACGATTGCTCCCACACCGAAAGTGCCAGCCAGTCAAGCTCTTGCTGCTCCTCACCGCCCATTCCCAGCGCATCTGCAGCACCACAGACATCGGGGCTCCGCGCTTTCCCTGACCAACAGGGCTTCGACATTTACCACCAGCTACACCTGGGCCCCCACTGAAAAAAACCCCGAAAAATCAAGAACATCGGACGATTGCTTCCACACCGAAAGTGCCAGCAACGCAAGCTCTTGCTGCTCCTCACCGGCCATTGGCAGCGCATCTACAGCACCACAGACATCAGGGCTCCAGGCTTTCCCTGACAAACAGGGGTTTGACATTTACCACCAGCTGCACCTGGGCGCCCAGTGAAAAAAAATCCCAAAAAATCACAAACGTCGGACGATTGCTCCCACACCTTAAGTGCCAGTAACACAAGCTCTTGCTGCTCCTCACCGCCCATTCCCAGCGCATCTACAGCACCACAGACATCGGGGCTCCGGGCTTTCCCTTAGGAACAGGGCTTCGACGTTTACCACCAGCTGCACCGGGGCGCCCACTGAAAAAAACCCGGAAAAATCACGAACATCGGACGATTGCTCCCACACCGAAAGTGCCAGCAACACAAGCTCTTGCTGCTCCTAACCACCCATTCCCAGTGCATCTACAGCACCACAGACATCGGGGCTCTGGACTTTCCCTGACGAACTGGGCTTCGACATTTACTACCAGCTGAACATGGGCGCCCACTGAAAATAAAACCCAAAAAAACACAAACGTCGGACGATTGCTCCCAAACCGAAAGTGCAAGCAAGTCAAGCTCTTGCTGGTCCTCATCACTCATTCCCAGTGCATCTACAGCACCACAGACATCGGGGCTCCGGGCTTTCCCTGACCAACCGGGCTTCAACGTTTACCACCAGCTGCACCTGGGCGCCCACTGAAAAAAAAAAAACCTGAAAAATCCCAAACATCAGACAATTGCTCCAACACTGAAAGTGCCAGCCAGTCAAGCTCTTGCTGCTCCTCACCAGCCATTGGAGGCGCATCTACAGCACCACAGACATCGGGGCTCCGGGCTTTCCCTGACCAACAGGGCTTCGATGTTTACCACCCGCTGCACCCGGGCGCCCACTGAAAAAAACCCCGAAAAATCACGAACATCGGACGATTGCTCCCACACCGAAAGTGCCAGCAACGCAAGCTCTTGCTGCTCCTCCCCAGCCACTGGCAGCGCATCTACAAGCACCACAGACATCGGTCCTCCGGGCTTTCCCTGACCAACAGGGCTTCGACGTTTACCACCCGCTGCACCTGCGTGACCACTGAAAAAAAATGGCGAAAAATCACGAACATCGGACGATTGCTCCCACACCTTAAATGCAAGCCTGTCAAGCTCTTGCTGATTCTCACCGGCCATTGGCAGTGCATCTACAGCACCACAGACATCGGGGCTCTGGGCTTTCCCTTAGGAACAGGGCGTCGACCTTTACCACCCGCTGCACCTGGGCACCCACTGGAAAAAAACCCCGAAAAATCACGAACATCTAACGATTGCTCCCACACTGAAAGTGCCAGCAACTCAAGCTCTTGCTGCTCCTCACCGCCCATTCCCAGCGCATCTACAGCAACACAGACATTCAGGGCTCCGGGCTTTCCCTGATCAACAGGTCTTTGACATTTACCACCAGTTGCACCTGGGCGCCCACTGAAAATAATCTCAAAAAATCACGAATGTCGATTGATTGCTCCCACACCGAAAGTACCAGCAACACAAGCTCTTGCTGCTCCTCCCCGGCCATTGGCAGCGCATCTACAGCACCACAGACATCAGGGCTCTGGGCTTTCCCTGACCAAAAGGACTTCGACGTTTACCACCCGCTGCACCTGGGCGCCCACTGAAAGTAAAACCCCGAGAAATCACGAACATCAGACGATTGCTCCCACACCGAAAGTGCCAGTCAGTCAAGCTCTTGCTGCTCCTCACTGCTCATTCCCAGCCCATCTACAGCACCACAGACATCGGGGCTCCGGGCTTTCCCTGAACAACAGGGCTTCTACATTTATCACCAGCTGCAACTGGGCGCCCACTCAAAGTAAAACCCCAAAAATTCACGAACGTCGGACGATTACTCCCACAACTCAAGTGCCGGCCAGTCAAGCTCTTACTGATCCTCACAAGCCATTCCCAGTGCATCTACAGCACCACAGACATCGGGGCTCCGGGCTTTCCCTGACAAACAGGGCTTCGACATTTACCACCAGCTGCACCTGTGCGCACACTGAAAAAAACCCCGAAAAATCACGAACCTCGAACGATTGCTCCCACAGCTTAAGTGCCAGCTAGTCAAGCTCTTGCTGCTCTTCACCGCCCATTCCCAGCGCATCTACAGCACCACAGACATCGGGGCTCCGGGCTTTCCCTGACCAACAGGACTTCGACATTTACCACCAGCTGAACACGGGCACCCACTGAAAATAAACCCCGAAAAATCACGAACATCAGACGATTGCTGCCTCATTGAAAGTGCCAGCCAGTAAAGCTCTTGCTGCTCCTCACCGGCCATTGCAGGCGGAACTACAGCACCACAGACATCGGGGCTCTGGGCTTTCCCTTAGGAACAGGGCTTCGATGTTTACCACCTGCTGCACCTGGGCGCCCACTGAAAAAAACCCCGAAAAATCACGAACATCGGACGATTGCTCCCACACCGAAAGGGCCAGCAACACAATCTCTTGCTGCTCCTCACGGGCCATTGGCATCGCATCTACAGCACCACAGACATCGGGGCTCCGGGCTTTCCCTGACCAACAGGGCTTCGACGTTTACCACCAGCTGCACCTGGGCAGACACTCGAAAAAAACCCCGAAAAATCACGAACGTCGGACGATTGCCCCCACACCGAAAGTGTCAGGAACTCAAGCTCTTGCTGCTCCACACCGCCCATTCCAAGCGCATCTACAGCACCACAGACATCGGGGCTCCAGGCTTTCCCTGACCAACAGGGCTTAGACAATTACCACCAGGTCCACCTGGGCGCACACTGAAAAAAACCCCGAAAAATCACGAACATCGGACGATTGCTCCCACAGCTTAAGTGCCAGCCAGTCAAGCTCTTGCTGATCCTCACGGGCCATTGGCAGCGCATCTACAGCACCACAGACATCGGGGCTCGGGGCTATCCCTGACGAACAGGACTTCGACATTTACCACCAGCTGCACCTAGGCGCCCACTGAAAAAAACCCCTAAAAATGACGAATATCGGACGATTGCTCCCACACCGAAAGTGCCAGCCAGTCAAGATCTTGCTGATCCTCACCGGCCATTGGCAGCGCATCTACAGCACCACAGACATCGGGGCTCCGTGCTTTCCCTGACCAACAGGGCTTCGACATTTACCACCAGCTGCACCTTGGATTCCACTGAAAAAAAAGCCCCGAAAAATCACGAAGATCGGACGATTGCTCCCACACCGAAAGTGCCAGCCAGTCAAGCTCTTGCTGCTCCTCACCACCCATTCCCAGCGCATCTGCAGCACCACAGACATCGGGGCTCCGCGCTTTCCCTGACCAACAGGGCTTCGACATTTACCACCAGCTACACCTGGGCCCCCACTGAAAAAAACCCCGAAAAATCAAGAACATCGGACGATTGCTTCCACACCGAAAGTGCCAGCAACGCAAGCTCTTGCTGCTCCTCACCGGCCATTGGCAGCGCATCTACAGCACCACAGACATCAGGGCTCCAGGCTTTCCCTGACAAACAGGGGTTTGACATTTACCACCAGCTGCACCTGGGCGCCCAGTGAAAAAAAATCCCAAAAAATCACAAACGTCGGACGATTGCTCCCACACCTTAAGTGCCAGTAACACAAGCTCTTGCTGCTCCTCACCGCCCATTCCCAGCGCATCTACAGCACCACAGACATCGGGGCTCCGGGCTTTCCCTTAGGAACAGGGCTTCGACGTTTACCACCAGCTGCACCGGGGCGCCCACTGAAAAAAACCCGGAAAAATCACGAACATCGGACGATTGCTCCCACACCGAAAGTGCCAGCAACACAAGCTCTTGCTGCTCCTAACCACCCATTCCCAGTGCATCTACAGCACCACAGACATCGGGGCTCTGGACTTTCCCTGACGAACTGGGCTTCGACATTTACTACCAGCTGAACATGGGCGCCCACTGAAAATAAAACCCAAAAAAACACAAACGTCGGACGATTGCTCCCAAACCGAAAGTGCAAGCAAGTCAAGCTCTTGCTGGTCCTCATCACTCATTCCCAGTGCATCTACAGCACCACAGACATCGGGGCTCCGGGCTTTCCCTGACCAACCGGGCTTCAACGTTTACCACCAGCTGCACCTGGGCGCCCACTGAAAAAAAAAAAACCTGAAAAATCCCAAACATCAGACAATTGCTCCAACACTGAAAGTGCCAGCCAGTCAAGCTCTTGCTGCTCCTCACCAGCCATTGGAGGCGCATCTACAGCACCACAGACATCGGGGCTCCGGGCTTTCCCTGACCAACAGGGCTTCGATGTTTACCACCCGCTGCACCCGGGCGCCCACTGAAAAAAACCCCGAAAAATCACGAACATCGGACGATTGCTCCCACACCGAAAGTGCCAGCAACGCAAGCTCTTGCTGCTCCTCCGCAGCCACTGGCAGCGCATCTACAAGCACCACAGACATCGGTCCTCCGGGCTTTCCCTGACCAACAGGGCTTCGACGTTTACCACCCGCTGCACCTGCGTGACCACTGAAAAAAAATGGCGAAAAATCACGAACATCGGACGATTGCTCCCACACCTTAAATGCAAGCCTGTCAAGCTCTTGCTGATTCTCACCGGCCATTGGCAGTGCATCTACAGCACCACAGACATCGGGGCTCTGGGCTTTCCCTTAGGAACAGGGCGTCGACCTTTACCACCCGCTGCACCTGGGCACCCACTGGAAAAAAACCCCAAAAAATCACGAACATCTAACGATTGCTCCCACACTGAAAGTGCCAGCAACTCAAGCTCTTGCTGCTCCTCACCGCCCATTCCCAGCGCATCTACAGCAACACAGACATTCAGGGCTCCGGGCTTTCCCTGATCAACAGGTCTTTGACATTTACCACCAGTTGCACCTGGGCGCCCACTGAAAATAATCTCAAAAAATCACGAATGTCGATTGATTGCTCCCACACCGAAAGTACCAGCAACACAAGCTCTTGCTGCTCCTCCCCGGCCATTGGCAGCGCATCTACAGCACCACAGACATCAGGGCTCCGGGCTTTCCCTGACCAAAAGGACTTCGACGTTTACCACCCGCTGCACCTGGGCGCCCACTGAAAATAAAACCCCGGAAAATCACGAACATCAGACGATTGCTCCCACACCGAAAGTGCCAGTCAGTCAAGCTCTTGCTGCTCCTCACTGCTCATTCCCAGCCCATCTACAGCACCACAGACATCGGGGCTCCAGGCTTTACGTGACCAACAGGGCTTCGACGATTACCACCAGCTGCACCTGGGCGCCCACTGAAAAAAAACCCCAAAAAATCAAGAAGGTCGGACGATTGCTCCCACACCGAAAGTGCCAGCCTGTCAAGCTCTTGCTGCTCCTCCCCGGCCATTGGCAGCGCATCTACAGCACCACAGACATCGGGGCTCCAGGCTTTCCCTGACCAACAGGGCTTAGACAATTAGCACCAGGTCCACCTGGGCGCCCATTGAAAAAAAACCCCGAAAAATCACAAACCTCGAACGATTGCTCCCACAGCTTAAGTGCCAGCTAGTCAAGCTCTTGCTGCTCTTCACCGCCCATTCCCAGCGCATCTACAGCACCACAGACATCGGGGCTCCGGGCTTTCCCTGAACAACAGGGCTTCTACATTTATCACCAGCTGCAACTGGGCGCCCACTCAAAGTAAAACCCCAAAAATTAACGAACGTCGGACGATTGCTCCCACAACTCAAGTGCCGGCCAGTCAAGCTCTTACTGATCCTCACAAGCCATTCCCAGTGCATCTACAGCACCACAGACATCGGGGCTCCGGGCTTTCCCTGACAAACAGGGCTTCGACATTTACCACCAGCTGCACCTGTGCGCACACTGAAAAAAACCCCGAAAAATCACGAAACTCGAACGATTGCTCCCACAGCTTAAGTGCCAGCTAGTCAAGCTCTTGCTGCTCTTCACCGCCCATTCCCAGCGCATCTACAGCACCACAGACATCGGGGCTCCGGGCTTTCCCTGACCAACAGGGCTTCGACATTTACAACCAGCTGCACCTGGGCGCCCACTGAAAATAAACCCCGAAAAATCACGAACATCAGACGATTGCTCCCTCATTGAAAGTGCCAGCCAGTAAAGCTCTTGCTGCTCCTAACCGGCCATTGCAGGCGGAACTACAGCACCACAGACATCGGGGCTCTGGGCTTTCCCTTAGGAACAGGGCTTCGATGTTTACCACCTGCTGCACCTGGGCGCCCACTGAAAAAAACCCCGAAAAATCACGAACATCGGACGATTGCTCCCACACCGAAAGTGCCAGCAACACAATCTCTTGCTGCTCCTCACGGGCCATTGGCATCGCATCTACAGCACCACAGACATCGGGGCTCCGGGCTTTCCCTGACCAACAGGGGTTCGACATTTACCACCAGTTGCACCTGGGTGCCCATTAAAAAAAAAAACCCCAAAAATCACGAACATCGGACGATTGCTCCCACACCGAAAGTGCCAGCCAGTAAAGCTCTTGCTGCTCCTCACCGGCCATTGCAGGCGGAACTACAGCACCACAGACATCGGGGCTCTGGGCTTTCCCTTAGGAACAGGGCTTCCATGTTTACCACCTGCTGCACCTGGGCGCCCACTGAAAAAAACCCCGAAAAATCACGAACATCGGACGATTGCTCCCACACCGAAAGGGCCAGCAACACAATCTCTTGCTGCTCCTCACGGGCCATTGGCATCGCATCTACAGCACCACAGACATCGGGGCTCCGGGCTTTCCCTGACCAACAGGGCTTCGACGTTTACCACCAGCTGCACCTGGGCAGACACTCGAAAAAAACCCCGAAAAATCACGAACGTCGGACGATTGCCCCCACACCGAAAGTGTCAGGAACTCAAGCTCTTGCTGCTCCACACCGCCCATTCCAAGCGCATCTACAGCACCACAGACATCGGGGCTCCAGGCTTTCCCTGACCAACAGGGCTTAGACAATTACCACAAGGTCCACCTGGGCGCACACTGAAAAAAACCCCGAAAAATCACGAACATCGGACGATTGCTCCCACAGCTTAAGTGCCAGCCAGTCAAGCTCTTGCTGATCCTCACGGGCCATTGGCAGCGCATCTACAGCACCACAGACATCGGGGCTCGGGGCGTTCCCTGACGAACAGGACTTCGACATTTACCACCAGCTGCACCTAGGCGCCCACTGAAAAAAACCCCTAAAAATGACGAATATCGGACGATTGCTCCCACACCGAAAGTGCCAGCCAGTCAAGATCTTGCTGATCCTCACCGGCCATTGGCAGCGCATCTACAGCACCACAGACATCGGGGCTCCGTGCTTTCCCTGACCAACAGGGCTTCGACATTTACCACCAGCTGCACCTTGGATTCCACTGAAAAAAAAGCCCCGAAAAATCACGAAGATCGGACGATTACTCCCACACCGAAAGTGCCAGCCAGTCAAGCTCTTGCTGCTCCTCACCGCCCATTCCCAGCGCATCTGCAGCACCACAGACATCGGGGCTCCGCGCTTTCCCTGACCAACAGGGCTTCGACATTTACCACCAGCTACACCTGGGCCCCCACTGAAAAAAACCCCGAAAAATCAAGAACATCGGACGATTGCTTCCACACCGAAAGTGCCAGCAACGCAAGCTCTTGCTGCTCCTCACCGGCCATTGGCAGCGCATCTACAGCACCACAGACATCGGGGCTCCAGGCTTTCCCTGACAAACAGGGGTTTGACATTTACCACCAGCTGCACCTGGGCGCCCAGTGAAAAAAAATCCCAAAAAATCACAAACGTCGGACGATTGCTCCCACACCTTAAGTGCCAGTAACACAAGCTCTTGCTGCTCCTCACCGCCCATTCCCAGCGCATCTACAGCACCACAGATATCGGGGCTCCGGGCTTTCCCTGACCAACAGGGCTTCGATGTTTACCACCCGCTGCACCCGGGCGCCCACTGAAAAAAACCCCGAAAAATCACGAACATCGGACGATTGCTCCCACAACTAAACTGCCAGCCTGTCAAGTTCTTGATGCTCCTCACCGGCCATTCCCAGGACATCTACAGCACCACAGACATCTGGGCTCTGGGATTTCCCTGAGAAACAGGGCTTCGACGTTTACCACCCGCTGCACCTGGGCGCCCACTGAAAATAAAACCCCCAAAAATCACGAACATCGGGCGATTGCTCCCACACAGAAAGTGCCAGCAACGCAAGCTCCTGCTGCTCCTCACCGGCCATTGGATGCGCATCTACAGCACCACAGACATCGGGGCTCCGGGCTTTCCCTGACCAACAGGGCTTCGACATATACCAACCGCTGCAATTGGACGCCCACTGAAAAAAATCCCAAAAAATGACGAACATCGGACGATTGCTCCCACACCGAAAGTGCCAGCAACACAAGCTCTTGCTGCTCCTCACCGGCCATTGGATGCGCATCTACAGCACCACAGACATCGGGGCTCCGGGCTTTCCCTGACCAACAGGGCTTCGACGTTTACCAGCAGCTGCACCTGGGCGCCCACTGAAAAAAACCCTGAAAAATCACGAACGTTGGACGATTGCTCCCACACTGAAAGTGCCAGCCTGTAAAGATCTTGGTGCTCGTCCCCGGCCATTGGCAGCCCATCTACAGCACCACAGACATCGGGGCTCCGGGCTTTCCCTCACGAAAAGGGCTTTGACATTTACCACCAGTTGCACCTGGGTGCCCACTGAAAAATAATCCCCAAAATCACGAACGTCGGACAATTGCTCACACAGCGAAAGTGCCAGCCAGTCAAACTTTCGCTGCTCCTCACGGGCCATTGGCAGCGCATCTACAGCACCACAGACATCGGGGCTCTGGGCTTTCCCTGACCAACAGGGCTTCGACGTTTACCAACAGCTGCACCTGGGCGCCCACTGAAAAAAACCCCGAAAAATCACGAACATCGGACGATTGCTCCCACACCGAAAGTGCCAGCAACACAAGCCCTTGCTGCTCCTCACGTGCCATTGGCAGCGCATCTACAGCACCACAGACATCGGGGCTCCAGGCTTTCCCTGACCAACAGGGGTTCGACATTTACCACCAGTTGCACCTGGGTGCCCACTAAAAAAAAAAACCCCAAAAATCACGAACATCGGACGATTGCTCCCACACCGAAAGTGCCAGCCAGTAAAGCTCTTGCTGCTCCTCACCGGCCATTGCAGGCGGAACTACAGCACCACAGACATCGGGGCTCTGGGCTTTCCCTTAGGAACAGGGCTTCGATGTTTACCACCAGCTGCACCTGGGCGCCCACTGAAAAAAACCCCGAAAAATCACGAACATCGGACGATTGCTCCCACACCGAAAGTGCCAGCAACACAATCTCTTGCTGCTCCTCACGGGCCATTGGCATCGCATCTACAGCACCACAGACATCGGGGCTCCGGGCTTTCCCTGACCAACAGGGCTTCGACGTTTACCACCAGCTGCACCTGGGCAGACACTCGAAAAAAACCCCGAAAAATCACGAACGTCGGACGATTGCCCCCACACCGAAAATGTCAGGAACTCAAGCTCTTGCTGCTCCACACCGCCCATTCCAAGCGCATCTACAGCACCACAGACATCGGGGCTCCAGGCTTTCCCTGACCAACAGGGCTTAGACAATTACCACCAGGTCCACCTGGGCGCACACTGAAAAAAACCCCGAAAAATCACGAACATCGGACGATTGCTCCCACAGCTTAAGTGCCAGCCAGTCAAGCTCTTGCTGATCCTCACCGGCCATTGGCAGCGCATCTACAGCACCACAGACATCGGGGCTCCGTGCTTTCCCTGACCAACAGGGCTTCGACATTTACCACCAGCTGCACCTTGGATTCCACTGAAAAAAAAGCCCCGAAAAATCACGAAGATCGGACGATTGCTCCCACACCGAAAGTGCCAGCCAGTCAAGTTCTTGCTGCTCCTCACCGCCCATTCCCAGCGCATCTGCAGCACCACAGACATCGGGGCTCCGCGCTTTCCCTGACCAACAGGGCTTCGACATTTACCACCAGCTACACCTGGGCCCCCACTGAAAAAAACCCCGAAAAATCAAGAACATCGGACGATTGCTTTTACACCGAAAGTGCCAGCAACGAAAGCTCTTGCTGCTCCTCAGCGGCCATTGGCAGCGCATCTACAGCACCACAGACATCGGGGCTCCGGGCTTTCCCTGACAAACAGGGGTTTGACATTTACCACCAGCTGCACCCGGGCGCCCAGTGAAAAAAAATCCCAAAAAATCACAAACGTCGGACGATTGCTCCCACACCTTAAGTGCCAGTAACACAAGCTCTTGCTGCTCCTCACCGGCCATTCCCAGGACATCTACAGCACCACAGACATCGGGGCTCTGGGATTTCCCTGAGAAACAGGGCTTCGACGTTTACCACCCGCTGCACCTGGGCGCCCACTGAAAAAAAACCCCCAAAAATCACGAACATCGGGCGATTGCTCCCACACAGAAAGTGCCAGCAACGCAAGCTCCTGCTGCTCCTCACCGGCCATTGGATGCGCATCTACAGCACCACAGACATCGGGGCTCCGGGCTTTCCCTGACCAACAGGGCTTAGACATATACCAACCGCTGCAATTGGACGCCCACTGAAAAAAATCCCAAAAAATGACGAACATCGGACGATTGCTCCCACACCGAAAGTGCCAGCAACACAAGCTCTTGCTGCTCCTCACCGGCCATTGGATGCGCATCTACAGCACCACAGACATCGGGGCTCCGGGCTTTCCCTGACCAACAGGGCTTCGACGTTTACCAGCAGCTGCACCTGGGCGCCCACTGAAAAAAACCCTGAAAAATCACGAACGTTGGACGATTGCTCCCACACTGAAAGTGCCAGCCTGTAAAGATCTTGGTGCTCGTCCCCGGCCATTGGCAGCCCATCTACAGCACCACAGACATCGGGGCTCCGGGCTTTCCCTCAGGAAAAGGCCTTTGACATTTACCACCAGTTGCACCTGGGTGCCCACTGAAAAATAATCCCCAAAATCACGAACGTCGGACAATTGCTCACACAGCGAAAGTGCCAGCCAGTCAAACTTTCGCTGCTCCTCACGGGCCATTGGCAGCGCATCTACAGCACCACAGACATCGGGGCTCTGGGCTTTCCCTGACCAACAGGGCTTCGACGTTTACCACCAGCTGCACCTGGGCGCCCACTGAAAAAAACCCCGAAAAATCACGAACATCGGACGATTGCTCCCACACCGAAAGTGCCAGCAACACAAGCCCTTGCTGCTCCTCACGTGCCATTGGCAGCGCATCTACAGCACCACAGACATCGGGGCTCCGGGCTTTCCCTGACCAACAGGGGTTCGACATTTACCACCAGTTGCACCTGGGTGCCCACTAAAAAAAAAAACCCCAAAAATCACGAACATCGGACGATTGCTCCCACACCGAAAGTGCCAGCCAGTAAAGCTCTTGCTGCTCCTCACCGGCCATTGCAGGCGGAACTACAGACCACAGACATCGGGGCTCTGGGATTTCCCTTAGGAACAGGGCTTCGATGTTTACGACCTGCTGCACCTGGGCGCCCACTGAAAAAAACCCCGAAAAATCACGAACATCGGACGATTGCTTCCACACCGAAAGTGCCAGCAACACAATCTCTTGCTGCTCCTCACGGGCCATTGGCATCGCATCTACAGCACCACAGACATCGGGGCTCCGGGCTTTCCCTGACCAACAGGGCTTCGACGTTTACCACCAGCTGCACCTGGGCAGACACTCGAAAAAAACCCCGAAAAATCACGAACGTCGGACGATTGCCCCCACACCGAAAGTGTCAGGAACTCAAGCTCTTGCTGCTCCACACCGCCCATTCCAAGCGCATCTACAGCACCACAGACATCGGGGCTCCAGGCTTTCCCTGACCAACAGGGCTTAGACAATTACCACAAGGTCCACCTGGGCGCACACTGAAAAAAACCCCGAAAAATCACGAACATCGGACGATTGCTCCCACAGCTTAAGTGCCAGCCAGTCAAGCTCTTGCTGATCCTCACGGGCCATTGGCAGCGAATCTACAGCACCACAGACATCGGGGCTCGGGGCGTTCCGTGACGAACAGGACTTCGACATTTACCACCAGCTGCACCTAGGCGCCCACTGAAAAAAACCCGTAAAAATGACAAATATCGGACGATTGCTCCCACACCGAAAGTGCCAGCCAGTCAAGATCTTGCTGATCCTCACCGGCCATTGGCAGCGCATCTACAGCACCACAGACATCGGGGCTCCGTGCTTTCCCTGACCAACAGGGCTTCGACATTTACCACCAGCTGCACCTTGGATTCCACTGAAAAAAAAGCCCCGAAAAATCACGAAGATCGGACGATTGCTCCCACACCGAAAGTGCCAGCCAGTCAAGCTCTTGCTGCTCCTCACCGCCCATTCCCAGCGCATCTGCAGCACCACAGACATCGGGGCTCCGCGTTTTCCCTGACGAACAGGGCTTCGACATTTACCACCAGCTACACCTGGGCCCCCACTGAAAAAAACCCCGAAAAATCAAGAACATCGGACGATTGCTCCCACACCGAAACTGCCAGCCAGTCAAGCTCTTGCTGCTCCTCACCGGCCATTGGCAGCGCATCTACAGCACCACAGACATCGGGGCTCCAGGCTTTCCCTGACAAACAGGGGTTTGACATTTACCACCAGCTGCACCTGGGCGCCCAGTGAAAAAAAATCCCAAAAAATCACAAACGTCGGACGATTGCTCCCACACCGAAAGTGCCAGTAACACAAGCTCTTGCTGCTCCTCCCCAGCCACTGGCAGCGCATCTACAGCACCACAGACATCGGGGCTCCGGGCTTTCCCTGACCAACAGGGCTTTGACATTTACCACCAGCTGCACCTGGGCGCCCACTGAAAAAAACCCCGAAAAATGACGAACATCGGACGATTGCTCCCACACCGAAAGTGCCAGCCAGTCAAGCTCTTGCTGCTCCTCACCAGCCATTGGCTGCGCATCTACAGCACCACAGACATCGGGGCTCCGGGCTTCCCCTGATGAACAGGGCTTCGACGTTTACCACCCGCTGCACCTGGGCGCCCACTGAAAAAAAATGGCAAAAAATCACAAATGTCGGACGATTGCTCCCACACCGAAAGTGCCAGCCAGTCAAGCTCTTTCTGCTACTCACCAGCAATTGGAGGCGGATCTACAGCACCACAGACATCGGGGCTCTGGGCTTTCCCTGACCAACAGGGCTTCGACATTTACCACCAGCTGCACCTGGGCACCCACTGAAAAAAAACATGAAAAAATCAAGAAGGTCGGACGATTGCTCCCACACCGAAAGTGCCAGCCAGTCAAGCTCCTGCTGCTCCTCATGGGCCATTGGCACCCCATCTACAGCACCACAGACATTGGGGCTCCGGGCTTTCCCTGACCAACAGGGCTTCGACGTGTAACACCAGCTGCACCTGGGCACCCACTGAAAAAATACCCCGAAAAATAACGAAAGTCTGACGATTGCTCCCACACCGAAAGTGCCAGAAACAAGCTCTTGCTCCTCCTCGCCGCCCATTCGTAGCGCATCTGCAGCATCACAAACATCAGGGCTCCGGGCTTTCCCTGACCAACAGGGCTTCGACGTATACCACCCGCTGCACCTGGTTGCCCACTGAAAAAAAACCCCGAAAAATCACGAACATCAGACGATTACTCCCACACCATAAGTGCCATCCAGTCAATCTCTTGCTGCTCCTCACCGCCCATTGGCAGCGCATCTACAGCACCACAGACATGGGGGCTCCGGGCTTTCCCTGACCAACAGGGCTTCGACGTTTACCACCCGCTGCACCTGGGCGCCCACTGAAAAAAAATCCCCAGAAATCACAAACGTCGGACGATTGCTCCCACACCGAAAGTGACAGCCTGTCAAGCTCTTGCTGCTCCTCATGGGCCATTGGCAGGGCATCTACAGCACCACAGACATCGGGGCTCTGGGCTTTCCCTGACCAAAAGGGCTTCGACATATACCACCAGCTGCACTTGGGTGACTGGAAAAAAACCCCGAAAAATCACAAACGTCGGACGATTGCTCCCTGTCGTAGTTCAGCCCCAACGGGGACCAGACTACGCAGTCTCTCTCTCACTCCCCCCACTCTCCGAGAGAATAGGAGGAGATTTGACAAACAAAAGAAAACCAGAAAAAAAACCAAACACGCGGGCTGAGATTGAACAAAAATAAATTTAACAGTAATGACAGAAGAAAACAAGACAGTGATAAAACACAAATAGAGTACAATAGCTCACAACAGATCTCCACAACCAGTCTCTTCCAAGTAGCAGGGGGCCTCCCTTCAGCACCCTCCTCACTTATATACTGAGCATGAAGTCAGATGGGATCGAATACCCTTTGGCTAATTTGGGTATATTAACCCCAGCTGTTAGCTAATTACTTAACTATCCCAGCCATAGGGGCTACCAGCTTCAGTTCTCCACCCAGCTCAGGTAAATATTAACTCTATTCTGGCCAGAACCAGGACACTCCCACACCGAAAGTACCAGCCAGTCAAGCTCTTGCTGATCCTCCCCGGCCATTGGCAGCGCATCTACAGCACCACAGACATCGGGGCTCCAGGCTGTCCCTGATGAACAGGGCTTCGACGTTTACCACCAGTAACAATTGGGCGCCCACTAAAAAAAAAACCCCCAAAAATCACGAACGTCGGACGATTGCTCCCACACCGAAAGTCCGAGGCAATCAAGCTCTTGCTGCTCCTCACCAGCCATTCCCAGTGCATCTACAGCACCACAGACATCAGGGCTCCGGGCTTTCCCTGACCAACAGGGCTTCGACATATACCACCAGCTGCACCTGGGCGCCCACTGAAAAAAAACCCCGAAAAATCACGAATATTGGATGATTGCTCCCACACCGAAAGTGCCAGCAACAGAAGCTCTTGCTGCTCCTCACCGGCCATCCCCAGTGCATGTACAGCACCACAGACATCGGGGCTCTGGGCTTTCCTTAACCAACAGGGCTTCGACAAATACCACCAGTTGCACCTGGGCGCCCACTGTAAAAAAACTCCGAAAAATCACTAACGTCAGACGATTGCTCCCACACCGAAAGTACCAGCAACACAAGCTCTTGCTGCTCCTTACCGGGCATTGGCAGCGCATCTACAGCACCACACACATCGGGGCTCCGGGCTTTCCCTGACCAACAGGGCTTCGACATTTACCACCAGCTGCACCTGGGCGCCCACTGTAAAAAAACTCCGAAAAATCACTAACGTCGGACGATTGCTCCCACACCGAAAGTGCCAGCCTGTCAAGCTCTTGCTGCTCCTCACTTGCCATTGGCAGCGCACCTACAGCACCACAGACATCGGGGCTCCGGGCTTTCCCTGACCAACAGGGCTTCAACATTTACCACCAGCTGCACCTGGGCGCCCACTGAAAAAAAGCCCTGAAAAATCACAAATGTCAGACGATTGTTCCCACACATTAAATGCCGGTTTTTCAAGATCTTGCTGCTCCTCACCAGCCATTGGAGGAGCATCTACAGCACCACAGAAATCGGGGCTCCGGGCTTTCCCTGACGAACAGGGCTTCGGTTTTTACCACCCGCTGCACCTGGGCGCCCACTGAATAAAAAAACCCAAAAAATTACGTACATCGGACGATTCCTCCCACACCGAAAGTGCCAGCAACACAAGGTCTTGCTGCTCCTCATCGCCCATTCCCAGCGCATCTACAGCACAACAGATATAGGGGCTCTGGGCTTTCCCTGACCAACAGGGCTTCGACATATACCACGAGCTGCACCTTGGCGCCCACTGAAAAAAATCCCCAAAAAAATCACGGAAGTCGCACGATTGCTCCCACACCGAAAGTGCCAGCCAGTCAAGCTCTTGCTGCTCATCACCAGCCATTCCCAGTGCATCTACAGCACCACAGACATCTGGGCTCGGGGCTTTCCCTGATGAACAGGGCTTCGACGTTTACCACGAGCTGCACCTGGGTGCCCACTGAAAAAAACCCCGAAAAATCACGAACGTCGGACGATTGCTCCCACACCGAAACTGCCAGCCAGTCAACCTCTTGCTGCTCATCACGGGCCATTCTCAGCGCATCTACAGCACCACAGACATTGGGGCTCCAGGCTTTCCCTGACCAACAGGGCTTCGACGTTTACCACGAGCTGCACCTGGGTGCCCACTGAAAAAAAATCCCCAAAAAACACAAACGTCGGACCATTGCTCCCACACATTAATTGTCATCCGGTCAAGCTCTTGCTGCTCCTCAACGGCCATTGGCAGTGCATCTACAGCACCACAGACATCGGGGCTCCGGGCTTTCCCTGACCAACAGGGCTTCGACGATTACCACCAGCTGCACATGGGCGCCCACTGAAAGTAAATCCCCGAAAATTCACTAACGTCGGACGATTGATCCCACACCGAAAGTGCCAGCCAGTCAAGCTCTTGCTGCTCCTCATGGGCCATTGGCAGCGCATCTACAGCACCACAGACATCGGGGCTCTGGGCTTTCCCTGACCAACAGGGCTTCGACATTTACCACCAGCTGCACCTGGGCGTCCACTGAAAAAAACCCCCGAAAAATCACGAACAACGGACGATTGCTCCCACACCGAAAGTTCCAGCCAGTCAAGCTCTTGCTGCTCATCACCACCCGTTCTCAGCGCATCTACAGCACCACAGACATCGGGGCTCTGGGCTTTCCCTGACCAACAGGGCTTCGACATTTACCAGCAGCTGCACCTGGGCGCCCACTGAAAAAAACCCCGAAAAATCACTTAGATCGGACGATTGCTCCCACACCTAAAGTGCCAGCAACGCAAATTCTTGCTGATCCTCACCAGCCATTGGCTGCGCATCTACAGCACCACAGACATCGGGCCTCCGGGCTGTCCCTGAAGAACAGGGCTTCGACATATACCACCAGCTTCACCTGGGCGCACACTGAGAAAAAAACCTGAAAAATCACGAACGTCGGATGATTGCTCCCACACCGAATGTGCCAGCAACACAAGCTCTTTCTGCTCCTGACCGCCCATTCCCAGCGCATCTACAGCACCACAGACATCGGGGCTCTGGGCTTTCCCTCACGAAAAGGGCTTCGACATATGAACACCAGCTGCACCTGGGTGCCAACTGAAATAAAACCGCGAAAAATCACGAACATCGGGCTATTGCTCCCACACCGAAAGTGCCAGCCAGTCAAGCTCTTGCTGCTCCTCACCAGCAATTGGAGGCACATCTACAGCACCACAGACATCGGGGCTCCGGGCTTTCCCTGACCAACAGGGCTTCGACATTTACCACCCGCTGCACCTGGGCGCCCACTGAAAAAAAAACCCCGAGAAATCACGAACATCGGACGATTGCTCCCACACCGAAAGTGCCAGCAACACAAGCTCTTGCTACTCCTCACCGGCCATTGGATGCGCATCTACAGCACAACAGACATCGGGGCTCCGGGCTTTCCCTGACCAACAGGGCTTTGACATTTACCACCAGCTGCACCTGGGTGCTCCCTGAAAAAAAAACCCCGAAAAATAAAGGACGTCTGACGATTGCTCCCACACCGAAAGTGCTAGCAACTCAAGCTCTTGCTGCTCCTCACTGCCCATTCCCAGCGCATCTACAGCACCACAGACATCGGGGCTCCGGGCTTTCCCTGACCAAAAGGGCTTCAACGTTTACCACCCGCTGCACCTGGGCGCCCACTGAAAAAAAACCCCGAGAAATCACGAACGTCGGGCGATTGCTGCCACAAAGAAAGTGCCAGCCAGTCAAGCTCTTGCTGCTCCTCACCGCCCATTCCCAGCGCATCTACAGCACCACAGACATCGGGGCTCCGGGCTTTCCCTGACCAACAGGGCTTCGACATATACCACCAGCTGCACCTGGGCGCCCACTGAAAAAAATTCCCAGAAATCACGAACACCAGATGATTGCTTCCACACCAAAAGTGCCATCAATACAAGCTCTTGTTGCTCCTCACCGCCCATTCCCAGTGCATCTACAGCACCACAGACATCGGGGCTCCGGGCTTTCCCTGACCAACAGGGCTTCGACATATACCACCAGCTGCACCTGGGCGCTCACTGAAAAATAAACGCCGAAAAATCACGAACATCGGACGATTGCTCCCACACCGAAAGTACCAGCCAGTCAAGCTCTTGCTGCTCCTCACAGGCCATTGGCAGCATATCTACAGCACCACAGACATCGGGGCTCCGGGCTTTCCCTGACCAACAGGGCTTCGACGTTTACCACCCGCTGCACCTGGGCTCCCACTGAAAAAGAAACCCCAAAAATCACGAACATCGGACGATTAGTCCCACACCGAAAGTGCCAGCCAGTCAAACTCTTGCTGCTCCTCACCGGCCATTGGCAGCGCATCTACAGCACCACAGACATCGGTGCTCGGGGCTTTCCCTGACCAACAGGGCTTCGACGTTTACCACCCGATGCACCTGGGTGCTTCCTGGAAAAAAAAACCCGAAAAATCACAAACGTCGGAAGATTGCTCCCACACAGAAAGTGCCAGCAAAACAAGCTCTTGCTGCTCCTCATGGGCCATTGGCAGCGCATCTACAGCACCACAGACATCGGGGCTCCGTGCTTTCCCTGACCAACAGGGCTTCGACATATACCACCAGCTGCACCTGGGCGCCCACTGAAAGTAAAACTCCGAAAAATCACGAAGGTCAGACGATTGCTCCCACACCGAAAGTGCCTGTCAGTCAAGCTCTTGCTGCTCCTCACCGGCCATTGGCAGCACCTCTACAGCACCACAGACATCGGGCCTCCGGGCTTTCCCTGACCAACAGGGCTTCGACATTTACCACCCGCTGCACCTGGGCTCCCACTGAAAAAGAAACCTAAAAAATCACGAACATCGGACGATTAGTCCCACACCGAAAGTGCCAGCCAGTCAAACTCTTGCTGCTCCTCACCAGCCATTGGCAGCGCATCTACAGCACCACAGACATCGGGGCTCCGGGCTTTCCCTGACCAACATGGCTTCGACGTTTATCACCCGATGCACCTGGGCTCCCACTGAAAAAAAACCCTGAAAAATCACGAACGTCGGACGATTGCTCCCACACAGAAAGTGCCAGCCAGTCAAGCTCTTGCTGCTCCTCACCGGCCATTGGATGCGCATCTACAGCACCAGAGACATCGGGGCTCCGGGCTTTCCATGACCAACAGGGCTTCGACGTGTACCACCCGCTGCACCTTGTCAGCCACTGAAAAAAATCCCCAGAAATCACGAACATCAGATGATTGCTCCCACACCAAATGTGCCATCAATACAAGCTCTTGTTGCTCGTCACCGGCCATTCCCAGCGCATCTACAGCACCACAGACATCGGGGCTCTGGGCTTTCCCTGACAAACAGGGCTTCGACGTTTACCACCACCTGCACCTGGGCGCCCACTTGAAAAAAAAACCCGAAAAATCACAAAAGTCAGACGATTGTTCCACACCTTAAGTGCCATCCTGTCAAGCTCTTGCTGCTCCTCACCGCCCATTCCCAGCGCATCTACAGCACCACAGACATCAGGGCTCCGGGCTTTCCCTGACCAACAGGGCTTCGACATTAACCACCAGCTGCACCTGTGCGCCCACTGAAAAAAAACCTGAAAAATCACGAACATCGGACGATTGCTCCCACACCGAAAGTGCCAGCAACACAAGCTCTTGCTGCTCGTCCCCGGCCATTGGCAGCGCATCTACAGCACCACAGACTTCGGGGCTCCGGGCTTCCCCTGACCAACAGGGCTTCGACGTTTACCACCAGCTGCACCTGGGCGCCCACAGAAAAAATCCCTTCAAACATCACGAACATCGGACGACTGCTCCCTCATTGAAAGTGCCAGCCAGTCAAGCTCTTGCTGCTCCTTACCGGCCATTGGCAGCGCATCTACAGCACCACAGACATCGTGGCTCCGGGCTTTCCCTGACCAACAGGGCTTTGACATTTACCACCAGCTGCACCTGGGCGCCCACTGAAAAACAACCCCAAAAAATCAAAAAGGTCGGACGATTGCTCCCACACCTAAAGTGCTAGCCAGTCAAGCTCTTGCTGCTCCTCAAGGGCCATTGGCTGCGCATCTACAGCACCACAGACATGGGGGCTCCGGGCTTTCCCTGACCAACAGGGCTTCGACGTTTACCACCAGCTGTACCTGGGCACCCACTGAAAAAAAATCCCCAAAAATCACAAACGTCGGACGATTGCTCCCACACCGAAAGTGCCAGCAACACAAGCTCTTGCTGCTCCTTACCGGCCATTGGCAGCGCATCTACAGCACCACAGACATCGGGGCTCCGGGCTTTCCCTGACCAACAGGGCTTCGACGTTTACCACCAGCTGCACGTGGGCCCCCACTGAAAAAAAAACCCCGAAAAATTACGAACGTCGGACGATTGCTCCAACACTGAAAGTGCCAGCCTGTCAAACTCTTGCTGCTCCTCACCGGCCATTGGAGGCGCATCTACAGCACCAGAGACATCGGGGCTCTGGGCTTTCCCTGACGAACACGACTTAGACGTTTACCATCAGCTGAACATGGGCGCCCACTGAAAAAAAACCCCGAAAAATCACAAACGTCGGACGATTGCTCCCACACCGAAAGTGCCAGACAGTTAAGCTCTTGCTGCTCCTCACGGGCCATTGGCAGCGCATCTACAGCACCACAGACTTCGGGGCTCCGGGCTTTCCCTGACTAACAGGGCTTCGACATTTAGCACCAGCTGCACCTTAGCGCCCACTGAAAAAAAACCCCGAAAAATCACGAACGTCGGACGATTGCTCCCACACCGAAAGTGCCAGCTAGTCAAGCTCTTGGTGCTCCTCACCGGCCATTGGCAGCGCATCTACAGCACCAAAGACATCAAGGCTCCGGGCTTTACCTGACCAACAGGGCTTCGACATATGCCAACAGTTGCACGTGGGCGCCCACTGAAAAAAATACCCGAAAAGTCAAGAACATCTGACGATTGCTCCCACACCGAAAGTGCCAGGCAGCCAAGCTCTTGCTCCTCCTCATGGGCCATTGGTAGCGCATCTACAGCACCACAGACATCGGGGCTCTGGGCTTTCCCTGACCAACAGGGCTTCGACATATACCACCAGCTGCACCTGGGTGCCCACTGAAACTAAAACCCCGAAAATTAACGAACGTCGGACGATTGCTCCCAGAACTCAAGTGCCAGCCTGTCAAGCTCCTGCTGCTCCTCACCGGCCATTGCAGACGGAACTACAGCACCACAGACGTCGGGGCTCCGGGCTTTCCCTGACCAACAGGGCTTCGACGTTTACCACCAGCTGCACCTGGGCGCCCACTGTAATAAACCCCAAAAAATGACAAACGTCGGACGATTGCTCCCACACCGAAAGTGCCAGCCAGTCAAGCTCTTGCTGCTCCTCACCGGCCATTCCCAGCGCATCTACAGCACCACAGACATCGGGGCTCCGGGCTTTCCCTGACCAACAGGGCTTAGACGTTTACCACCATCTGAACCTGGGCGCCCACTGAAAAAAATCCCCAGAAATCACTAACATCAGATAGTTGCTCCCACACCAAAAGTGCCATCAATACAAGCTCTTGTTGCTCCTCACCGCCCATTCCCAGCGCATCTACAGCACCACAGACATCGGGGCTCTGCGCTTTCCCTGACCAACAGGGCTTCGACATGTACCACCAGCTGCACCTGGGCGCCCACTGAAAGTAAAACCCCTAATAATCACGAACGTCAGACGATTGATGCCACACCGAAAGTCCCAGTCAGTCAAGATCTTGCTGCTCCTCACCGGCCATTGGCAGCGCATCTACATCACCACAGACATCGGGGCTCCGGGGTTTCCCTGACCAACAGGGCTTCGACATTTACCACCAGTTGCACCTGGGCTCCCACGGAAAAAAACCCCCAAAAAATCACGAACGTCGGATGATTGCTCCCACACCGAAAGTGCCATCAATACAAGCTCTTGCTGCTCCTCACCGCCCATTCCCAGCGCATCTACAGCACCACAGACATCGGGGCTCTGGGCTTTCCCTGACCAACAGAGCTTCGACATATACCACCAGCTGCACCTGGGCGCCCAGTCGAAAAAATACCCAAAAAATCACTAACGTCGGACGATTGCTCTCACAACGAAAGTGCCAGACTGTCAAGCTCTTGCTGCTCCTCAGCGGTCATTGGCAGTGCATCTACAGCACCACAGACATCGGGGCTCCGGGCTTTCCCTGACCAACAGAGCTTCAACGTTTTCCACCCGCTGCACCCGCGCAACCACTGAAAAAAATCCCCTGTAATCACAAACGTCGGACGATTGCTCCCACACCTTAAGTGCCAGACTGTCAAGCTCTTGCTGCTCGTCTTTGGCCATTGGCAGCGCATCTACAGCACCACAGACACCGGGGATCCGGGCTTTCCCTGACCAACAGGGCTTCGACGTTTACCACCAGCTGCACCTGGGCGCCCACTGAAAAAAAACCCCGAAAAATCACAAACATCGGACGATTGCTCCCACACCGAAATTACCAGCCAGTCAAGCTCTTGCTGCTCCTCACGGGCCATTGGCAGCGCATCTACAGCACCAAAGACATCGGGGCTCCAGGCTTTCCCTGACCTACAGGGGTTCGATGTTTACCACCAGCTGCACCTCGGTCCCTACTGAAAAAAAATCCCTAAAAATCACAAACATCGGACGATTGTTCCCAGAACACAATTGCCAGCCAGTCAAGCTCTTGCTGCTCCTTACTGGCCATTGCCAGCGCATCTACAGCACCACAGACATGGGGGCTCTGGGCTTTCCCTGACCAACACGGCTTCGACATTTACCAACAGCTGCACCTGGGCACCCACTTAAAAAAAACCCCGAAAAATCGCGAACGTTGGACGATTGCTCCCCGTCGTAGTTCAGCCCCAACGGGGACCAGACTACGCAGTCTCTCTCTCACTCCCCCCACTCTCCGAGAGAACAGTAGGAGATTGGACAAACAAAAGAAAACCAGAAAAAAAAACAAACACGCGGGTTGAGATTGAACAAAAAGTAAATTTAACAGCAATGACAGAAGAAAACAAGACAGTGATGGAACACAAATACAGTACAATAGCTCACAACCGATCTCCACATCCAGTCTCTTCCAAGTAGCAGGGGGGCTCCCTTCAGCACCCTCCTCACTTATATACTGAGCATGATGTCAGATGGGATGGAATAGCCCTTTGGCTAATTTGGGTAAATTAATTCCAGCTGTTAGCTAATTACTTAACTATCCCAGCCATAGGGGCTACCAGCTTCAGTACTCCACCCAGCTCAGGTAAATATTAACTCTATCCTGGCCAGAACCAGGACACAGCCACACCAAAAGTGCGAGCCAGTCAAGCTCTTGCTGCTCCCAACCGGCCATTGGCAGCGCATCTACAGCACCACAGACATCGGCGCTCCAGACATTCCCTGACGAACAGGGCTTCGACATTTACCACCAGCTCCACCTGGACGCCCCTGAAAAAAAATCCCCAGAAATCACAAACGTCAGACGATTGCTCCCACACCTTAAGTGCCAGCCTGTCAAGCTCTTGCTGCTCCTCACGGGCCATTGGCAGCGCATCTGGAGCACCACAGACATCGGGGCTCTGGGCTTTCCCTGACCAACAGGGCTTCGATGTTTACCACCCGCTGCACCTGGGCGCCCACTAAAAAAAACCCCCGATAAATCACGAACATCGGACGATTGCTCCCTCATTGAAAGTGCCAGCCAGTAAAACTCTTGCTGCTCCTCACCGGCCATTCCCAGCGCATCTACAGCACCACAGACATCGGGGCTCCAGGCTTTCCCTCACCAACAGGCCTTTTACCTTCACCACCAGCTGCACCTGGGCGCCCACTGAAAAAAACCCCGAAAAATAACAAACGTCGGACGATTGCTCCCACACCGAAAATGCCAGCAACTCAAGCTGTTGCTGCTCCTCACCGCCCATTCCCAGCGCATCTACAGCAGCACAGACATCTAGGCTCCAAGCTTTCCCTGACTAAGAGGACTTAGAATTTTACCACCAGCTGAACATGGGCGCCCACTTAAAAAAAAACCTCAGAAAATCACAAACGTCTAACGATTGCTCCCACACCAAAAGTGCCAGCCAGTCAAGCTCTTGCTGCTCATCACCGCCCATTCCCAGCGCATCTACAGCACCACAGACATCGGGGCTCCGGGCTTTCCCTGACCAACAGGGCTTCCACATTTACCACACGCTGCACTTGGGCACCCACTGAAAAAAAATCCCCAGAAATCACAAACGTCGGGTGATTGATACCACACCTTAAGTGCCAGGTAGTCACGCTCTTGATGCACCTCAGCGGCCATTGGCAGTGCATCTGCAGCACCACAGACATCGGGGCTCCGCGCTTTCCCTGACCAACATGGCTTCGACATTTACCACCAGCTGCACCTGGGCGCCCACTGAAAAAAGCCCCGAAAAATCAAGAACATCGGACGATTGCTTCCACACCTTAAGTGCCAGCCAGTCAAGCTCTTGCTGCTCCTCACCAGCCATTGGCAGCGCATCTACAGCACCACAGACATCGGGGCTCCAGGCTTTCGCTGACCAACAGGGCTTCGACATTTACCACCCACTGCACCTGGGCGTCCACTGAAAAAAATACCAAAAAACCACGAACATCGGACGATTGCTCCCACACCGAAATTGCCAGCAACACAATCTCTTGCTGCTCCTCACCGGCCATTCCCAGCGCATCTACAGCACCACAGACATCAGGGCTCCGGGCTTTCCCTGACGAACAGGGCTTCGACGTGTACCAGCAGCTGCACCTGGGCGCCCACTGAAAAAAACCCCGAAAAAACACGAACATCGGACGATTGCTCCCAAACCGAAAGTGCCAGCAACACAATCTCTTGCTGCTCCTCAGCGCCTATTCCCAGTGCATCTACAGCACCACAGACATCGGGGCTCTGGGCTTTCCCTGACAAACAGGGCTTCGACATTTACCACCAGCTGCACCTGGGCGCCCACTGAAAAAAACACCGAAAAATCACGAACCTCGGACGATTGCTCCCACACCTTAAGTGCCAGCCAGTCAAGCTCTTGCTGCTCCTCACCTCCACTTCCCAGCGCATCTACAGCACCACAGACATCGGGGCTCCGGGCTTTCCCTGACTAACAGGACTTCGACGTTTACCACCCTCTGCACCTGGGCGCCCACGGAAAATAAACCCCGAAAAATCACGAACATCAGACGATTGCTCCATCATTGAAAGCGCCAGCCAGTCAAGCTCTTGCTGCTCCTCACCAGCCATTAGCAGCGCATCTACAGCACCACAGACATCGGGGCTCTGGGCTTTTCCTGACCAACAGAGCTTCGACATTACCACCCGCTGCACCTGCGCAACCACTGAAAAAATCCCCAGAAATCACAAACGTCGGACGATTGCTCCCACACCGAAAGTGCCAGCAACACAAGTTCTTCCTGCTCCACACAGGCCATTGGCAGCGCATCTACAGCACCACAGACATCGGCGCTCTGGGCTTTCACTTACGAACAGGGCTTCAACATTTACCAACAGTTGCAGCTGGGCGCCCACTGAAAAAAATCCCAAAAAATCACGAACATTGGACGATTGCTCCCACACCGAAAGTACCAGCAACACAAGCTCTTGCTGCTCCTCACCGCCTATTCCCAGCGCATCTACAGCACCACAGACATCAGGGCTCCGGGCTTTCCCTGACCAAGAGGGCTTCAACGTTTACCACAAGCTGCAGCTGGGCGCCCTCTGAAATAAAACCCCGAAAAATCACGAACATCGGACGATTGCTCCCACACCTTAAGTGCCAGCCAGTCAAGCTCTTGCTGCTCATCCCCGGCCATTGGCAGCGCATCTACAGCACCACAGACATCGGGGCTCCGGGCTTTCCCTGACTAACAGGACTTCGACGTTTACCACCAGCTGCACCTGGGCGCCCACTGAAAATAAACCCCTAAAAATGACGAACATCGGATGATTGCTCCCACACCGAAAGTGCCAGCCAGTCAAGCTCTTGCTGCTCCTCCCCGGCCATTGGCAGCGCATCTACAGCACCACAGACATCGGGGCTCCGGGCTTTCCCTGACCAACAGGGCTTCGACGTTTACCACCAGCTGCACCTGGGCGCCCACTGAAAAAAAACCCCGAAAAATCACGAACATCGGACAATTGCTCCCACACCGAAAGTGCCAGTAACTCAAGCTCTTGCTGCTTCTGTCCGCCCATTCCCACCGCATCTACAGCACCACAGACATCGGGGCTCCGGGCTTTCCCTGACCAACAGGGCTTCGACGTTTACCACCAGCCGAACATGGGCGCCCACTGAAAAAAAAAACCCAAAAAAACACAAACGTCGGACGATTGCTCCCACACCTTAAGTGCCAGCCAGTCAAGCTCTCGCTGCTCCTCACGGGCCATTGGCACTGCATCTACAGCACCACAGACATCGGGGCTCTGGGCTTTCCCTGACCAACAGGGCTTCGACGTTTACCACCCACTTCACCTGGGCACCCACTGAAAAAAATCCCTAGAAATCACGAACGTCGGACGATTGCTCCGACACCGAAACTGCGAGTAACACAAGCGCTTGCTGCTCCTCATGGGCCATTAGCAGCGCATGTACAGCACTACAGACATCGGGGCTCCGGGCTTTCCCTGACTAACAGGGCTTCAACATTTAACAACAGCTGCAGCTGGTCGCCCACTGAAAAAAACACCCGAAAAATCACGAACATCGGACGATTACTCCCACACCGGAAGTGCCAGCCAGTCAGGCTCTTGCTGCACCTCAACGGCAATTGGCAGCGCATCTACAGCACCACAGACATCAGGGCTCTGGGCTTTCCCTGACAAACAGGGCTTAGACAATTACCACCAGCTGAACCTGGGCGCCCACTGAAAAAAAACACCCACAATCAGAAACGTCGGACGATTGCTCCCACACCAAAAGTGCCAGTCAGTCAAGCTCTTGCTGCTCCTCACCGGCCATTGGCAGAGCATCTACAGCACCATAGATATAGGGGCTTGGGGCTTTCCCAGACTAACAGGGCTTCGATGTTTAGCACCCGATGCACCTGGGCTCCCACTGAAAAAACCCCCGAAAAACCACGAACATCGGACGATTGCTCCCACACCAAAAGTGCCAGCAATACAAGCACTTGTTGCTCCTCACCGCCCATTCCCAGCGCATCTACAGCACCACAGACATCGGCACTCTGGGCTTTCCCAGAAAAACAGGGCTTCCACGTTTACCACCAGCTGCACATGGGCGCCCACTTAAAGTAAAACCCCGAAAAATCACGAACATCGGACGATTGCTCCCACTCTGAAAATGCCAGCCAGCGAAGCTCTTGCTGCTCCTAACCACCCGTTTGCCGCGCATATACAGCACCACAGACATCGCGGCTCTGGGCTTTCCCTGACCAACAGCGTTTCTACATACACCACCAGCTGCACCTGGGTGCCCACTGGAAAAATAACCCCGAAAAATCACAAACGTTGGACGATTACTCCCACACCGAAAGTGCCAGCAACTCAAGCTCTTGCTGCTCTTCACCGCCCATTCCCAGCGCATCTACAGCACCACAGACATCGGGGCTCCGGGCGTTCCACGACTAACAGGACTTCGACGTTTAGCACGAGCTGAACATGGGCGCCCACTGAAAAAAAAACCCGAAAAATCACGAACATCTGACGATTGCTCCCACTCCGAAAGTGCCAGCCAGTCAAGCTCTTGCTGCTCCTCACCGGCCATTGGCAGCGCATCTACAGCACCACAAACATCGGGGCTCTGGCTTTCCCTGATCAACAGGGCTTCTACATTTACCACCAGCTGCACCTGGGCGCCCACTGAAAAAAAATTCCCCCAAAATGAGGAACATCGGACGATTGCTCCCACTCCGAAAGTGCCAGCCTGTCAAGCTCTAGCTGCTCCTCACCAGCCATTCCCAGCGCATCTACAGCACCACAGACATCGGGGCTCTGGGCTTTCCCTGACCCATAGGGCTTCGATGTTTACCAGCAGCTGCACCTGGGTGCCCACTGAAAACAAATCCCCAAAAATCACAAACCTTGGACGACTGCTCCCCGTCGTAGTTCAGCCCCAACAGGGACCAGACTACGCAGTCTCTCTCTCACTCCCCCCACTCTCCGAGGAGATTTGATAAAGAAAGGAAAACCAGAAAAAAATCAAACACGCAGGTTGAGATTGCACAAAAAGTAAATTTAACAGTAATGAGAGAAGAAAACAAGACAGTGATGGAACACAAATACAGTACAATAGCTCACAACAGATCTCCACATCCAGTCCCTTCCAAGTAGCAGGGTGCCTCCCTTCAGCACCCTCCTCACTTATATACTGAGCACAATATCAGAGGGCATGGAATAGCCCTTTGGCTAATTTGGGTAAATTAACACCAGCTGTTAGCTAATAAGTTAACTATCCCAGCCATAGGGGCTACCAGCTTCAGTTCTCCACCCAGCTCAGGTAAATATTAACTCTATCCTAGCCAGAACCAGGACACTCCGACACTGAAAGTACCAGCCAGTCAAACTCTTGCTGCTCCTCACCGGCCATTGGCAGCGCATCTACAGCACCACAGACATAGGGGCTCTGGGCTTTCCCTGACCAACAGGGCTTCGACATTTACCACCAGCTGCACCTGGGCGCCCACTGAAAAAAAACCCCGAAAAATAACGAACGTCGGACGATTGCTCCCACACCGAAAGTGCCAGCCTGTCAAGCTCTTGCTGCTCCTCACCGGCCATTGGCAGCGCATCTACAGCACCACAGACATCGGGGCTCTGGGCTTTCCCTGACCAACAGGGCTTCGACATTTACCACCAGCTGCACCTGGGCACCCACTGAAAAAAACTCCGAAAAATAACGAACGTCTGACCATTGCTCCCACACCTTAAGTGCCAGCCAGTCAAGCTCTTGCTGCTCCTCACTGCCCATTCCCACCGCATCTACAGCACCACAGACATCGGGGCTCTTGGCTTTCCCTGACGAACAGGGCTTAGACACTTACCACCAGCTGCACCTGGGCGCCCACTGAAAAAAACCCCAAAAAATAACGAACATCGGACGATTGCTCCCACAACACAAGTGCCAGCCAGTCAAGCTCTTGCTGCTCCTCACCTCCCAATCCCAGCGCATCTACTGCACGACAGACATCGGGACTCCGGGCTTTCCCTGACAAACAGGGCTTAGACAATTAGCACCAGATGCACCTGGGCGCCCACTGAAAAAAACCCCGAAAAATCACGAACATCGGTCGATTGCTCCCACACCGAAAGTGCCAGCCAGTCAAGGTCTTACTGCTCCTAACCACCCATTCCCAGCGCATCTACAGCACCACAGACATCGGGACTCCGGGCTTTCCCTGACCAACAGGGCTTCGACATTTACCACCAGCTGCACCTGGGCGCCCACTCAAACTAAAACCCCAAAAATTCACGAACGTCGGACGATTGCTCCCACAACTCAAGTGCCAGCCTGTCAAGCTCTTCCTGCTCCTCACCGCCCATTCCCAGCGCATCTACAGCACCACAGACATCGGGGCTCCGGGCTTTCCCTGACGAGCAGGGCTTCGACGTTTACCACCAGCTGCACCTGGGCGCCCACTGAAAAAAACCCCGAAAAATCTCGAACATCGGACGATTACTCCCACACCAAAAGTGCCGGCAAGTCAAGCTCTTACTCATCCTCACAAGCCATTCCCAGTGCATCTACAGCACCACAGACATCGGGGCTCCGGGCTTTCCCTGACAAACAGGGCTTCGACATTTACCACCAGCTGCACCTGGGCGCCCACTGAAAAAAAACCCCGAAAAATCACGAACATCGGACGATTGCTCCCACACCGAAAGTGCCAGCCAGTAAAGCTCTTGCTGCTACTCACCGGCCATTGCAGGCGGAACTACAGCACCACAGACATCGGGGCTCTGGGCTTTCCCTTAGGAACAGGGCTTCGATGTTTACCACCTGCTGCACCTGGCCGCCCACTGAAAAAAACCCCGAAAAATCACGAACATCGGACGATTGCTCCCACACCGAAAGTGCCAGCAACACAATCTCTTGCTGCTCCTCACGGGCCATTAGCATCGCATCTACAGCACCACAGACATCGGGGCTCCGGGCTTTCCCTGACCAACAGGGCTTCGACGTTTACCACCAGCTGCACCTGGGCGGACACTCGAAAAAAACCCCGAAAAATCACGAACGTCGGACGATTGCCCCCACACCGAAAGTGTCAGGAACTCAAGCTCTTGCTGCTCCACACCGCCCATTCCAAGCGCATCTACAGCACCACAGACATCAGGGCTCCAGGCTTTCCCTGACCAACAGGGCTTAGACAATTAGCACCAGGTCCACCTGGGCGCACACTGAAAAAAACCCCGAAAAATCACGAACATCGGACGATTGCTCCCACAGCTTAAGTGCCAGCCAGTCAAGATCTTGCTGATCCTCACCGGCCATTGGCAGCGCATCTACAGCACCACAGACATCGGGGCTCCGTGCTTTCCCTGACCAACAGGGCTTCGACATTTACCACCAGCTGCACATTGGATTCCACTGGAAAAAAAACCCCGAAAAATCACGAACATCGGACGATTGCTCCCACACCGAAAGTGCCAGCCAGTCAAGCTCTTGCTGCTCCTCACCGCCCATTCCCAGCACATCTGCAGCACCACAGACATCGGGGCTCCGCGCTTTCCCTGACCAACAGGGCTTCGACATTTACCACCAGCTACACCTGGGCCCCCACTGAAAAAAACCCCGAAAAATCAAGAACATCGGACGATTGCTTCCACACCGAAAGTGCCAGCAACGCAAGCTCTTGCTGCTCCTCACCGGCCATTGGCAGCGCATCTACGGCACCACAGACATCGGGGCTCCAGGCTTTCCCTGACGAACAGGGGTTTGACATTTACCACCAGCTGCACCTGGGCGCCCAGTGAAAAAAAATCCCAAGAAATCACAAACGTCTGACGATTGCTCCCACACCTTAAGTGCCAGTAACACAAGCTCTTGCTGCTCCTCACCGCCCATTCCCAGCGCATCTACAGCACCACAGACATCGGGGCTCCGGGCTTCCCCTGACCAACAGGGCTTCGACGTTTACCACCCGCTGCACCTGGGCGCCCTCTGAAAAAAAATGGCGAAAAATCACGAACATCGGACGATTTCTCCCACACCGAAAGTTCCAGCCAGTCAAGCTCTTGCTGCTACTCACCGGCCATTGCAGGCAGAACTACAGCACCACAGAAATCGGGGCTCCGGGCTTTCCCTTAGGAACAGGGATTTGACGTTTACCACCAGCTGCACCGGGGCGCCCACTGAAAAAAACCCGGAAAAATCACGAACATCGGACGATTGCTCCCACACCGAAAGTGCCAGCAACACAAGCTGTTGCTGATCCTAATGGGCCATTGGCACCGCATCTACAGCACCACAGACATCGGGGCTCCGTGCTTTCCCTGACCAACAGGGCTTCGACGTTTACCACCAGCTGCACCTGGGCGCCCAGTCGAGAAAATCCCCAAAAAATCACTAACGTCGGACGATTGCTCCCACACCGAAAGTGCCAGCCAGTCAAGCTCTTGCTGCTCCTCACCGGCCATTGCCAGCGCATCTACAGCACCACAGACATCGGGGCTCTGGGCTTTTTCTGACCAACAGAGCTTCGACGTTTACCACCCGCTGCACCTGCGCAACCACTGAAAAAAATCCCCAGAAATCACAAACGTCGGACGATTGCTCCCACACCTTAAGTGCCAGCCTGTCAAGCTCTTGCTGCTCCTCACGGGCCATTGGCAGCGCATCTACAGCACCACAGTCATCAAGGCTCTGGGCTTTTCCTGACCAACAGGGCTTCGATATTTACCACCAGCTGTACCTGGGCGCACACTGAAAAAAACCACGAAAAATAACGAACATCGGACGATTGCTCCCACACCGAAAGTGCCAGCCAGTCAAGCTCTTACTGAACCTCACCAGCCATTGGATGCGCATCTACAGCACCACAGACATCGGGGCTCTGGGCTTTGCCTGAATCATAGGGCTTCGATGTTTACCAGCAGCTGCACCTGGGTGCCCACTGAAAACAAATCCCCAAAAATCACGAACCTTGGACGACTGCTCCCCGTCGTAGTTCAGCCCCAACGGGGACCAGACTACGCAGTCTCTCTCTCACTCCCCCCACTCTCCGAGAGAATAGGAGGAGATTTGATAAAGAAAAGAACACCAGAAAAAAATCAAACACGCAGGTTGAGATTGAACAAAAAGTAAATTTAACAGTAATGAGAGAAGAAAACAAGACAGTGATGGAACGCAAATACAGTACAATAGCTCACAACAGATCTCCACAACCAGTCTCTTCCAAGTAGCAAGGGGCCTCCCTTCAGCAGCCTCCTCACTTATATACTGAGCACTATGTCAGACGGGATGGAATAGCCCTTTGGCTAATTTGGGTAAATTAATTCCAGCTGTTAGCTAATTAGTTAACTATCCCAGCCATAGGGGCTACCAGCTTCAGTTCTCCACCCAGCTCAGGTAAATATTAACTCTATCCTGGCCAGAACCAGGACACTCCGACACCGAAAGTACCAGCCAGTAAAGCTCTTGCTGCCCCTCACCAGTCATTGGCAGCGCATCTACAGCACCACAGACATCGGGGCTCTGGGCTTTCCCTGACCAACAGGGCTTCGACATTTACCACCAGCTGCACCTGGGCACCCACTGAAAAAAAACCTTGAAAAATCACGGACATCGGACGATTCCTCCCACACCGAAAGTGCCAGCAACTCAAGCTCTTGCTACTCCTCACTGCCCATTCCCAGCGCATCTACAGCACCACAGATATCGGGGCTCTGGACTTTTCCTGACCAACAGGGCTTAGACAATTACCACCAGCTGAACCTGGGCGCCCACTGAAAAGAAACCCCGAATAATCACGAACATCAGACGATTGCTCCCACATTGAAAGTGCCAGCAACACAAGCTCTTGCTGCTCCTCACTGCCCATTCCCAGCGCATCTACAGCACCACAGACATAGGGGCTCTGGGCTTTCCCTGATGAACAGGGCTTCGACGTTTACCACCAGCTGCACCTGGGCATCCACTAAAATAAAACCCCGAAAAATCACGAACGTCGGACGATTGCTCCCACACCGAAAGTGCCAGCAACTCAAGCTCTTGCTGCTCATCACCGCCCATTCCCAGCGAATCTACAGCACCACAGACATCGGGGCTCCGGGTTTTCCCTGAAGAACAGGGCTTTGACGTTTACCACCAGCTGCACCTCAGCACCCACTGAAAAAAAACCCCGAAAAATCATGAACGTCGGACGATTGCTCCAACACCGAAACTGCCAGCCAGTCAAGCTCTTGCTGCTTCTCAGCGGCCATTGGCAGCGCATCTACAGCACCACAGACATCGGGGCTCTGGGCTTTCCCTGACCAACAGGGCTTCGACGTTTACCACCCGCTGCACCTGGGCGCCCACTGAAAAAAACCACCGAAAAATCACAAACGTCGGACGCTTGCTCCAACACCGAAAGCGCCAGCCTGTAAATCTCCTGCTGCTACTCACAGGCCATTTGCTACGAATCTACAGCACCAAAGACATCGGGATTCCGGGCTGTCCCTGAAGAACAGGGCTTCGACGTTTAACACCAGTTCCACATGGGCGCCCAGTAAAAGTAAAATCCCAAAAAATCACGAACGTCGGACGATTGCTCCCACACCAAAATTGCCAGCCAGTCAAGCTCTTGCTGCTCATCCCCGGCCATTGGCAGCGCATCTACAGCACCACACCCATCAGGGCTCCGGGCTTTCCCTGACTAACAGGGCTTCGACATTTACCACCAGCTGCACCTGGGAGCCCACTGAAAAAAAGCCCAGAAAAATAACGAACGTCGGACGATTGCTACCACACCTTAATTGTCAGCCTGTCAAGCTCTTGCTGCTCCTCACGGGCCATTCCCAGCACATCTACAGCACCACAGACATCGGGGCTCTGGACTTTTCCTGTCCAACAGGGCTTCGACATTTACCACCAGCTGCACCTGGGCGCCCACTGAAAAAAAACCCCGAAAAATCACGAACGTCAGACGATTGCTCCCACACCGAAAATGCCAGCAAGTCAAGCTCTTGCTGCTCATCACCGCCCATTCCCAGCGCATCTACAGCACCACAGACATCGGTCTCCGGGCTTTCCCTGACTAACAGCACTTCGACGTTTACCACCAGCTGAACATTGGTGCCCACTAAAAAAAAAACACCAAAAAAACACAAACGTCGGACGATTGCTCCCACACCGAAAGTGCCAGCCAGTCAAGCTCTTGCTGCTCCTCACGGGCCATTGGCAGCGCATCTACAGCAGCACAGACATCGGGGCTCCGGGCTTTCCCTGACCAACAGGGCTTCGTCGTTTACCACCAGCTGCACCTCAGAACCCACTGAAAAAAACCCCCGAAAAATAACAAACGTCTGACAATTGCTCACACACCTAAAGTGCCAGCCAGTCAAGCTCTTGCTGCTCCACCCCGGCCATTGGCTGCGCATCTACAACACCACAGACATCGGGCCTCCGGGCTGTCCCTGAAGAATAGGGCTTCGACGTTTAACACCAGCTCTACATGGGCGCCCAGTAAAATTAAATCCCAAAAAATCACGAACGTCGGACGATTGCTCCCACACCGAAAGTCCCAGTCAGTCAAGCTTTCGCTGCTCCTCACGGGCCATTCCCAGCGCATCTACAGCACCACAGACATCGGAGCTACGGGTTTGCGCTGACCAACAGGGCTTAGACAATTACCACCAGCTGAACCTTGGCGCACACTGAAAAAAACCCCGAAAAATCACGAACGTCGGACGATTGCTCCCACACCGAAAGTGCCAGCCAGTCAAGCTCTTGCTGCTCCTCCCCAGCCATTGGCAGCACATCTACAGCACCACAGACATCGGGGCTACGGGCTTTCCCTCACGAAAAGGGCTTTGACATTTACCACCAGTTGCACCTGGGTGCTCACTGAAAAATAATCCCCAAAAGTCACGAACGTCGGACAATTGCTCCCACACCGAAAGTGCCAGCCAGTCAAGCTTTCGCTGCTCCTCACGGGCCATTGGCAGCGCATCTACAGCACCACAGACATCGGGGCTCCGGGCTTTCCCTGACCAACAGGGCTTCGACATATACCACCAGCTGCACCTGGGCGCTCACTGAAAAATAAACGCCGAAAAATCACGAACGTCGGACGATTGCTCCCACACCCAAAGTGCCAGCCAGTTAAGCTCTTGCTGCTCCTCAGCGGCCATTGGCAGTGCATCTACAGCACCACAGACATCGGGGCTCCAGGCTTTCCCTGACCAACAGGGCTTTGACGTTTACCACCAGCTGCACCTGGGTGCCCACTGAAAAAAAAGCCCCAAAAAACACAAACGTCGGACGATTGCTCCCACACATTAATTGCCATCTGGTCAAGCTCTTGCTGCTCCTCACCGGCCATTGGCAGTGCATCTACAGCACCACAGACATTGGGGCTCCGGGCTTCCACTCACGAACAGTGCTTTGACATTTACCACCAGTTGCACCTGGGTGCCCTCTGAAAGTAAATCCCCGAAAAATCACGAACGTTGGACGATTGCTCCCACACCAAAAGTGCCAGCCAGTCAAGCTCTTCCTGCTCCTCACCGGACATTGGCAGCGCATCTACAGCACCACAGACATCGGGGCTCCGGGCTTTCCCTGACCAACAGGGCTTCGATGTTTACCACCTGCTGCACCTGGGCGCCCACTGAAAAAATACCCCGAAAAATCACGACCATCGGACGATTGCTCCCACACCGGAAGTGCCAGCCAGTCAAGCTCTTGCTGCTCCTCATGGGCCATTGGCACCCCATCTACAGCACCACAGACATTGGGGCTCCGGGCTTTCCCTGACCAACAAGGCTTCGACGTGTAACACCAGCTGCACCTGGGCACCCACTGAAAAAATACCCCGAAAAATAACGAAAGTCTGACGATTGCTCCCACACCGAAAGTGCCAGAAACAAGCTCTTGCTCCTCCTCGCCGCCCATTCGTAGCGCATCTACAGCATCACAAACATCCGGGCTCCGGGCTTTCCCTGACCAACAGGGCTTCGACGTATACCACCCGCTGCACCTGGTTGCCCACTGAAAAAAAACCCCGAAAAATCACGAACATCAGACGATTACTCCCACACCATAAGTGCCATCCAGTCAATCTCTTGCTGCTCCTCACCGCCCATTGGCAGCGCATCTACAGCACCACAGACATCGGGGCTCTTCACTTTCCCTGACGAACAGGGCTTCGATGTTTACCCCCGCTGCACCTGGGCGCCCACTGAAAAATACCCCGAAAAATCACGAACATCGGACGATTGCTTCCACACCGAAAGTGCCAGCCAGTCAAGCTCTTACTGATCCTCAGCAGCCATTCCCAGTGCATCTACAGCACCACAGACATCGGGGCTCCAGGCTTTCCCTGACAAACAGGGCTTGGATGTTTACCACCCGCTGCACCTGGGCGCCCACTGAAGAAAAACCCCAAAAAATCACGAATGTCGGACGATTGCTCCCACACCGAAAGTGCCAGCAACTCAACCTCTTGCAGCTCCTCAGCGGCCATTGGCAGCTCCTCTACAGCACCACAGACATCTGGGCTCAAGGCTTTCCCTGACCAGCAGGGCTTCGACCTTTACCACCAGCTGAACCTAGGCACCCACTGAAAAAAACGCCGAAAAATCAAGAACATCGGACGATTGCTCCCACACCGAAAGTGCAAGCCTGTCAAGCTGTTGCTGCTCCTCACGGGCCATTGCCAGCTCATCTACAGCACCACAGACATCGGGGCTCCGGGCTTTCCGTGACCAACAGGGCTTTGACATATACCACCAGTTGCACCTGGGCGCCCACTGAAAAAAAATCCCCAGAAATCACAAATGTCGGACGATTGCTCCCACACTGAAAGTGCCAACCTGTCAAACTCTTGCTGCTCCTCATGGGCCATTGGTAGCGCATCTACAGCACCACAGACATCGGGGCTCTGGGCTTTCCCTTAGGAACAGGGCTTCGATGTTTACCACCAGCTGCACCTGCCCACTGAAAAAAAACCTTGAAAAATTAGGAAGATCGGACGATCGCTCCCACACCAAAAGTGCCAGCCAGTCAACCACTTGCTGCTCCTGACCGGCCATTGGCAGCGCATCTACAGCACCACAGACATCGGGGCTCCGGGCTTTCACTGACGACCAGGGCTTCGACGTTTACCACCAGCTGCACCTGGGCACCCACTGAAAAAAATCCCCAGAAATCACAAACTTCGGACAATTGCTCCAACACCGAAAGTGCCAGCCTGTCAAGCTCTTCCTGCTCCTCACCAGCCATTCCCAGCGCATCTACAGCACCACAGACATCGGGGCTCCGGGCTTTCCCTGACCAACAGGGCTTCGACGATTACCACCAGCTGCACCTAGGCGCCCATTGAGAAAAAACTCTGAAAAATCACGAACGTCGGACAATTTCTCCCACACCGAAAATGCCAGCCAGTCAACCTCTTGCTGCTCCTCACGGGCCATTGGCAGCGCATCTATAGCACCACAGACATCGGGGCTCTGGGCTTTCCCTGATGAACAGGGCTTCGACATATACCACCTGCTGCACCTGGGCGCCCACTGAAAAAAAATCCCGTAAAAGCACAAACGTCGGACGATTGCTCCCACACCGAAAGTGTCAGCCTTTTAAGCTCTTGCTGCTCCTCACGGGCCACTGGCAGCGCATCTACAGCACCACAGACATCGGGGCTCCGGGCTTTCCCTGACCAACAGGGCTTCGACGTTTACCACCCGCTGCACCTGGGCGCCCACTGAAAAAAAATCCCCAGAAATCACAAACGTCGGACGATTGCTCCCACACCGAAAGTGACAGCCTGTCAAGCTCTTGCTGCTCCTCCCCGGCCATTGGCAGCGCATCTACAGCACCACAGACATCGGGGCTCTGGGCTTTCCCTGACCAAAAGGGCTTCGACATATACCACCAGCTGCACTTGGGTGAATGGAAAAAAACCCCGAAAAATCACAAACGTCGGACGATTGCTCCCTGTCGTAGTTCAGCCCCAACGGGGACCAGACTACGCAGTCTCTCTCTCACTCCCCCCACTCTCCGAGAGAATAGGAGGAGATTTGACAAACAAAAGAAAACCAGAAAAAAAAACAAACACGCGGGCTGAGATTGAACAAAAATCAATTTAACAGTAATGACAGAAGAAAACAAGACAGTGATAAAACACAAATAGAGTACAATAGCTCACAACAGATCTCCACAACCAGTCTCTTCCAAGTAGCAGGGGGCCTCCCTTCAGCACCCTCCTCACTTATATACTGAGCATGAAGTCAGATGGGATGGAATACCCTTTGGCTAATTTGGGTAAATTAACCCCAGCTGTTAGCTAATTACTTAACTATCCCAGCCATAGGGGCTACCAGCTTCAGTTCTCCACCCAGCTCAGGTAAATATTAACTCTACTCTGGCCAGAACCAGGACACTCCCACACCGAAAGTACCAGCCAGTCAAGCTCTTGCTGCTCCTCACCAGTCATTGGAAGCACATCTACAGCACCACAGACATCGGTGCTCCGGGCTTTCCCTGACCAACAGGGCTTCGACATTTACCACGAGCTGCACCTGGGCGCCCACTGAAAAAAATCCCCAAAAAAATCACGGAAGTCGCACGATTGCTCCCACACCGAAAGTGCCAGCCAGTCAAGCTCTTGCTGCTCATCACCAGCCATTCCCAGTGCATCTACAGCACCACAGACATCGGGGCTCTGGGCTTTCCCTGATGAACAGGGCTTCGACGTTTACCACCAGCTGCACCTGGGCGCCCACTGAAAAAAACCCCGAAAAATCACGAACATCGGACGATTGCTCCCACACATTAATTGCCATCCGGTCAAGCTCTTGCTGCTACTCACCGGCCATTCGCAGTGCATCTACAGCACCACAGACATCGGGGCTCCGGGCTTTCCCTGACCAACAGGGCTTCGACGTTTACCAGTAGCTGCACCTGGGCGCCCACTGAAAAAAACCCCCGAAAAATCACGAACATCGGACGATTGCTCCCACACCGAAACTGCTAGCAACACAAGCTCTTGTTGGTACTCACCGCCCATTCCCAGCGCATCTACAGCACCACAGACATCGGGGCTCCGGGATTTCCCTGACCAACAGGGCTTCGACGTTTACCACCCGCTGCACCTGGACGCCCACTGAAAAAAAAACCCTAAAAAATCACGAAGGTCGGACAACTGATCCCACACCGAAAGTGCCAGCCAGTCAAGCTCTTGCTGCTCGTACCCGGCCATTGGTAGCGCATCTACAGCACCACAGACATGGGGGCTCCGGGCTTTCCCTGACAAACAGGGCTTTGACATTTACCATCAGCTCCACCTGGGCGCCCACTGAAAAAAAACCCCGAAAAATCACAAACGTCGGACGATTGCTGCCACACAGAAAGTGCCAGCCAGTCAAGCTCTTGCTGCTCCTCACCGCCCATTCCCAGCGCATCTACAGCACCACAGACATCGGGGCTCTGGGATTTCCCTGACCAACAGGGCTTCGACATATACCACCAGCTGCACCTGGGCGCCCACTGAAAAAAATTCCCAGAAATCACGAACACCAGATGATTGCTTCCACACCAAAAGTGCCATCAATACAAGCTCTTGTTGCTCCTCACCGCCCATTCCCAGTGCATCTACAGCACCACAGACATCGGGGCTCCGGGCTTTCCCTGACCAACAGGGCTTCGACATATACCACCAGCTGCACCTGGGCGCTCACTGAAAAATAAACGCCGAAAAATCACGAACATCGGACGATTGCTCCCACACCGAAAGTGCCAGCCAGTCAAGCTCTTGCTGCTCCTCACAGGCCATTGGCAGCATATCTACAGCACCACAGACATCGGAGCTCCGGGCTTTCCCTGACCAACAGGGCTTCGACGTTTACCACCCGCTGCACCTGGGCTCCCACTGAAAAAGAAACCACAAAAATCACGAACATCGGACGATTAGTCCCACACCGAAAGTGCCAGCCAGTCAAACTCTTGCTGCTCCTCACCGGCCATTGGCAGCGCATCTACAGCACCACAGACATCGGGGCTCCGGCCTTTCCCTGACCAACAGGGCTTCGACGTTTACCACCCGATGCACCTGGGCTCCCACTGAAAAAAACCCCCAAAAAATCACGAACGTCGGACGATTGCTCCCACACCGAAAGTGCCAGCAACACAAGCTCTTGCTGCTCCTTACCGCACATTCCCAGCGCATCTACAGCACCACAGACATCGGGGCTCTGAGCTTTCCCTGACCCATATGGCTTCGATGTTTACCAGCAGCTGCACCTGCGTACCCACTGAAAACAAATCCCCAAAAATCACGAACGTTGGACGATTGCTCCCCGTCGTAGTTCAGCCCCAACGGGGACCAGACTACGCAGTCTCTCTCTCACTCCCCCCACTCACCGAGAAAATAGAATGAGATTTGAGAAACAAAAAAAAACAGAAAAAAAACCAAACACGCGGGTTGAGATTGAACAAAAAGTAAATTTAACAGTAATGACAGAAGAAAACAAGACCGGAATGGAACACAAATACAGTACAATAACTCACAACAGATCTCCACATCCAGTCTCTTCCAAGTAGCAGGGGGCCTCCCTTCAGCACCCTCCTCACTTATATACTGAGCATGATGTCAGAAGGGATGGAATAGCCCTTTGGCTAATTTGGGTAAATTAACGCCAGCTGTTAGCTAATTAGTTAACTATCCCAACCATAGGGGCTACCAGCTTCAGTTCTCCACCCAGCTCAGGTAAATATTAACTCTATCCTGGCCAGAACCAGGACACTCCGACACCGAAAGTACCAGCCAGTCAAGCTCTTGCTGCTCGTCCCCGGCCATTGGTAGCACATCTACAGCACCACAGACATCGGGGCTCCGGGCTTTCCCTGACCAACAGGGCTTCGACGTTTACCACCAGCTGCACCTGGGCGCCCACTGAAATAAAACCCCGAAAAATCACGAACATCGGACGATTGCTCCCACACCGAATGTGCCAGCAACACAAGCTCTTGTTGCTACTCACCACCCATTCCCAGCACATCTACAGCACCACAGACATCGGGGCTATGTGCTTTCCCTGACCAACAGGGCTTTGACATTTACCACCAGCTGCACCTGGGCGCCCACTGAAAAAAAAACCCGAAAAATCACAAACGTCGGACGACTGCTCCCACACCGAAAGTGCCAGCCTGTCAAGCTCTTGCTGCTCGTCCCCGGCCATTGGCAGCGCATCTACAGCACCACAGACATCGGGGCTCCGGGCTTTCCCTGACCAACAGGGCTTCGACGTTTACCACCCGATGCACCTGGGTGCTTCCTGGAAAAAAAAACCCGAAAAATCACAAACGTTGGAAGATTGCTCCCACACAGAAAGTGCCAGCAAAACAAGCTCTTGCTGCTCCTCATGGGCCATTGGCAGCGCATCTACAGCACCACAGACATCGGGGCTCCGTGCTTTCCCTGACGAACAAGGCTTCGACATATACCATCATCTTCACCTGGGCGCCCACTGAAAAAGAACCCCGAAAAATCAAAAACGTTGGACGATTGCTCCCACACCGAAAGTGCCAGCCTGTTAAGCTCTTGCTGCTCCTCACGGGCCATTGGCAGCGCATCTACAGCACCACAGACTTCGGGGCTCCGGGCTTTCCCTGACCAACAGGGCTTCGACATATACCACCAGCTGCACCTGGGCGCCCACTGAAAAATAATCCCCAAAAATCACAAACATCGGACGATTGCTCCCACACCGACAGTGCCAGCAACACAAGCTCTTGCTGCTCCTTACCGGCCATTGGCAGCGCATCTACAGCACCACAGACATCGGGGCTCCGGGCTTTCCCTGACCAACAGGGCTTCGACGTTTACCACCAGTTGCACGTGGGCACCCACTGAAAAAAAAACCCCGAAAAATTACGAACGTCGGACGATTGCTCCAACACCGAAAGTGCCAGCCTGTCAAACTCTTGCTGCTCCTCACCGGCCATTGGAGGCGCATCTACAGCACCAGAGACATCGGGGCTCTGGGCTTTCACTGACGAACACGACTTAGACGTTTACCATCAGCTGAACATGGGCGCCCACTGAAAAAAAACCCCGAAAAATCACAAACGTCGGACGATTGCTCCCACACCGAAAGTGCCAGACAGTTAAGCTCTTGCTGCTCCTCACGGGCCATTGGCAGCGCATCTACAGCACCACAGACTTCGGGGCTCCGGGCTTTCCCTGACAAGCAGGGCTTTAACATTTACCATCAGCTGCACCTTAGCGCCCACTAAAAAAAAACCCCGAAAAATCACGAACGTCGTACGATTGCTCCAACACCAAAAAGTGCCAGCCAGTCAAGCTCTTGCTGCTCCTCACCGGCCATTGGCAGCACATCTACAGCACCACAGACATCGGGGCTCTGGGCTTTCCCTGACCAACAGGGCTTCGACATATACCACCAGCTGCACCTGGGTGTCCACTGAAAGTAAAACCCCAAAAATTAACGAACGTCGGACGATTGCTCACAGAACTCAAGTGTCAGCCTGTCAAGCTCCTGCTGCTCCTCACCGGCCATTGCAGACGGAACTACAGCACCACAGACGTCGGGGCTCCAAGCTTTCCCTGACCAACAGGGCTTCGACATTTACCACCAGCTGCACCTGGGCGCCCACTGTAATAAACCCCAAAAAATGACAAACGTCGTACGATTGCTCCCACACCGAAAGTGCCAGCCAGTCAAGCTCTTGCTGCTCCTCACCGGCCATTGGCAGCGCATCTACAGCACCACAGACATCGGGGCTCCGAGCTTTCCCTGACCAACAGGGCTTAGACGTTTACCACCATCTGAACCTGGGCGCCCACTGAAAAAAATCCCCAGAAATCACTAATATCAGATGATTGCTCCCACACCGAAAGTGCCATAAATACAAGCTCTTGTTGCTCCTCACCGCCCATTCACAGCGCATCTACAGCACCACAGACATCGGGGCTCCGGGCTTTCCCTGAACAACAGGGCTTAGACGTTTACCACCTACGGAACATGGGCGCCCACTGGAAAAAAAACCTGAAAAATCAAAAACGTCGGACGATTGCTCCCACATCGAAAGTGCCAGCCAGTCAACCTCTTGCTGCTCCTCACCGCCCATTCCCAGCGAATGTACAGCACCACAGACATTAGGGCTCCGGGCTTTCCCTCACGAACAGGGCTTAGGCAATTACCACCAGCTGCACCTGGGCACCCAATTTAAAAAAAACCCAAAAAATCACGAGAATCAGTCGATTGCTCCCACACCGAAAGTGCCAGCCAGTCAAGCTCTTGCTGCTCCTCACCGCCCATTCTCAGCGCATCTACAGCACCACAGACATCGGGGCTCTGGGCTTTCCCGGACCAACAGGGCTTCGACATTTACCACCCGCTGCACCAGGGCGCCCACTGAAAAAAAATTCCCCCAAAATGAGGAACATCGGACGATTGCTCCCACACCGAAAGTGCCAGCCAGTCAAGCTCTTGCTGCTCCTCACCGGCCATTCACAGTGCATCTACAGCACCACAGACATCGGGGCTCTGGGCTTTCCCTGACCAACAGGGCTTCGACATTTACCAACAGCTGCACCTGGGCACCCACTTAAAAAAAACCCCGAAAAATCGCGAACGTTGGACGATTGCTCCCCGTCGTAGTTCAGCCCCAACGGGGACCAGACTACGCAGTCTCTCTCTCACTCCCCCCACTCTCCAAGAGAACAGTAGGAGATTGGACAAAGAAAAGAAAACCAGAAAAAAAAAACAAACACGCGGGTTGAGATTGAACAAAAAGTAAATTTAACAGCAATGACAGAAGAAAACAAGACAGTGATGGAACACAAATACAGTACAATAGCTCACAACCGATCTCCACATCCAGTCTCTTCCAAGTAGCAGGGGGGCTCCCTTCAGCACCCTCCTCACTTATATACTGAGCATGATGTCAGATGGGATGGAATAGCCCTTTGGCTAATTTGGGTAAATTAATTCCAGCTGTTAGCGAATTACTTAACTATCCCAGCCATAGGGGCTACCAGCTTCAGTACTCCACCCAGCTCAGGTAAATATTAACTCTATCCTGGCCAGAACCAGGACACAGCAACACCAAAAGTGCGAGCCAGTCAAGCTCTTGCTGCTCCCCACCGGCCATTGGCAGCGCATCTACAGCACCACAGACATCGGGGCTCCAGACATTCCCTGACGAACAGGGCTTCGACATTTACCACCAGCTCCACCTGGACGCCCCTGAAAAAAAATCCCCAGAAATCACAAACGTCGGACGATTGCTCCCACACCTTAAGTGCCAGCCTGTCAAACTCTTGCTGCTCCTCACGGGCCATTGGCAGCGCATCTGGAGCACCACAGACATCGGGGCTCTGGGCTTTCCCTGACCAACAGGGCTTCGATGTTTACCACCCGCTGCACCTGGGCGCCCACTGAAAAAAACCCCCGATAAATCACGAACATCGGACGATTGCTCCCTCATTGAAAGTGCCAGCCAGTAAAACTCTTGCTGCTCCTCACCGGCCATTCCCAGCGCATCTACAGCACCACAGACATCGGGGCTCCAGGCTTTCCCTCACCAACAGGCCTTTTACCTTCACCACGAGCTGCACCTGGGCTCCCACTGAAAGAAACCTCGAAAAATAACAAACGTCGGACGATTGCTCCCACACCGAAAATGCCAGCAACTCAAGCTGTTGCTGCTCCTCACCGCCCATTCCCAGCGCATCTACAGCAGCACAGACATCTAGGCTCCAAGCTTTCCCTGACTAAGAGGACTTAGAAGTTTAACACCAGCTGAACATGGGCGCCCACTTAAAAGAAAACCTCAGAAAATCACAAACGTCTAACGATTGCTCCCACACCTTAAGTGCCAGCCTGTCAAGCTCTTACTGCTCCTCACGGGTCATTGGCAGAACATCTACAGCACCACAGACATCGGGGCTCCAGGCTTTCCCTGACCAACAGGGCTTCGACTTTTACCACCAGCTGAACCTGGGCGCCCACTGAAATAAAACCCCGAAAAATCACGAATGTCGGTCGATTGCTCCCACACCGAAAGTGCCAGCAACACAAGCTCTTAGTGCTCCTCACCGGCCATTGCCAGCGCATCTACAGCACCACAGACATCGGGGCTCCGGGCTTTCCCTGACCAACAGGGCTTCGACATTTACCACACGCTGCACCTGGGCACCCACTGAAAAAAAATCCCCAGAAATCACAAACGTCGGGTGATTGATCCCACACCTTAAGTGCCAGGTATTCACGCTCTTGATGCACCTCAGCGGCCATTGGCAGTGCATCTGCAGCACCACAGACATCGGGGCTCCGCGCTTTCCCTGACCAACATGGCTTCGACATTTACCACCAGCTGCACCTGGGCGCCCACTGAAAAAAACCCCGAAAAATCAAGAACATCGGACGATTGCTTCCACACCGAAAATGCCAGCCAGTCAAGCTCTTGCTGCTCCTCACCAGCCATTGGCAGCGCATCTACAGCACCACAGACATCAGGACTCCAGGCTTTCCCTGACCAACAGGGCTTCGACATTTTCCACCAGCTGCACCTGGGCGCACACTGAAAAAAAACACCGAAAAATCACGAACCTCGGACGATTGCTCCCACACCTTAAGTGCCAGCCAGTCAAGCTCTTGCTGCTCCTCACCTCCCATTCCCAGCGCATCTACAGCACCACAGACATCGGGGCTCCGGGCTTTCCCTGACTAACAGGACTTCGACGTTTACCACCAGCTGCACCTGGGCGCCCACTGAAAAAAACCCCTAAAAATGACGAACATCGGACGATTGCGCCCACACCAAAAGTGCCAGCCAGTCAAGCTCTTGCTGCTCATCACCGCCCATTCCCAGCGCATCTACAGCACCACAGACATCGGGGCTCCGGGCTTTCCCTGACCAACAGGGCTTCGACATTTACCACACGCTGCACTTGGGCACCCACTGAAAAAAAATCCCCAGAAATCACAAACGTCGGACGATTGCTCCCACACCTTAAGTGCCAGCCTGTCAAGCTCTTGCTGCTCCTCACGGGCCATTGGCAGCGCATCTGGAGCACCACAGACATCGGGGCTCTGGGCTTTCCCTGACCAACAGGGCTTCGATGTTTAGCACCCGCTGCACCTGGGCGCCCACTGAAAAAAACCCCCGATAAATCACGAACATCGGACGATTGCTCCCTCATTGAAAGTGCCAGCCAGTAAAACTCTTGCTGCTCCTCACCGGCCATTCCCAGCGCATCTACAGCACCACAGACATCCGGGCTCCAGGCTTTCCCTCACCAACAGGCCTTTTACCTTCACCACCAGCTGCACCTGGGCGCCCACTGAAAAAAACCCCGAAAAATAACAAACGTCGGACGATTGCTCCCACACCGAAAATGCCAGCAACTCAAGCTGTTGCTGCTCCTCACCGCCCATTCCAGCGCATCTACAGCAGCACAGACATCTAGGCTCCAAGCTTTCCCTGACTAAGAGGACTTACAAGTTTACCACCAGCTGAACATGGGCGCCCACTTAAAAGAAAACCTCAGAAAATCACAAACGTCTAACGATTGCTCCCACACCTTAAGTGCCATCCTGTCAAGCTCTTACTGCTCCTCACGGGTCATTGGCAGCGCATCTACAGCACCACAGACATCGGGGCTCCAGGCTTTCCCTGACCAACAGGGCTTCGACTTTTACCACCAGCTGAACCTGGGCGCCCACTGAAATAAAACCCCGAAAAATCACGAATGTCGGTCGATTGCTCCCACACCGAAAGTGCCAGCAACACAAGCTCTTGCTGCTCCTCACCGGCCATTCCCAGCGCATCTACAGCACCACAGACATCAGGGCTCCGGGCTTTCCCTGACCAACAGGGCTTCGACGTTTACCAGCAGCTGCACTTGGGCGCCCACTGAAAAAAACCCCGAAAAAACACGAACATCGGAAGATTGCTCACACACCGAAAGTGCCAGCAACACAATCTCTTGCTGCTCCTCACCGCCTATTCCCAGTGCATCTACAGCACCACAGACATCGGGGCTCTGGGCTTTCCCTGACCAACAGGGCTTCGACATTTACCACCAGCTGCACCTGGGCGCACACTGAAAAAAACACCGAAAAATCACGAACCTCGGACGATTGCTCCCACACCTTAAGTGCCAGCCAGTCAAGCTCTTGCTGCTCCTCACCTCCCCTTCCCAGCGCATCTACAGCACCACAGACATTGGGGCTCTGGCTTTCCCTGACTAACAGGACTTCGACGGTTACCACCCTCTGCACCTGGGCGCCCACTGAAAATAAACCCCGAAAAATCACGAACATCAGACGATTGCTCCATCATTGAAAGTGCCAGCCAGTCAAGCTCTTGCTGCTCCTCACCAGCCATTAGCAGCACATCTACAGCACCACAGACATCGGGGCTCTGGGCTTTTCCTGACCAACAGAGCTTCGACATTACCACCCGCTGCACCTGCGCAACCACTGAAAAAATCCCCAGAAATCACAAACGTCGGACGATTGCTCCCACACCGAAAGTGCCAGCAACACAAGTTCTTGCTGCTCCACACAGGCCATTGGCAGCGCATCTACAGCACCACAGACATTTGCGCTCTGGGCTTTCACTTACGAACAGGGCTTCGATATTTACCATCAGCTGCAGCTGGGCGCCCTCTGAAATAAAACCCCGAAAAATCACGAACATCGGACGATTGCTCCCACACCTTAAGTGCCAGCCAGTCAAGCTCTTGCTGCTCATCCCCGGCCATTGGCAGCGCATCTACAGCACCACAGACATCGGGGCTCCGGGCTTTCCCTGACTAACAGGACTTCGACGTTTACCACCAGCTGCACCTGGGCGCCCACTGAACAAAACCCCTAAAAATGACGAACATCGAACGATTGCTCCCACACCGAAAGTGCCAGCCAGTCAAGCTCTTGCTGCTCCTCCCCGGCCATTGGCAGCGCATCTACAGCACCACAGACATCGCGGCTCCGGGCTTTCCCTGACCAACAGGGCTTCGACGTTTACCACCAGCTGCACCTCGGCGCCCACTGAGAAAAACCCCGAAAAATCACAAACGTTGGACGATTGCTTCCACACCGAAAGTGCCAGCCAGTCAAGCTCTTGCTGCTCCTCACCGCCCATTCCCAGCGCATCTACAGCACCACAGACATCGGGGCTCCGGGCTTTCCCTGACCAACAGGGCTTCGACGTTTACCAACAGCTGAACATGGGCGCCCACTGAAAAAAAAAACCCAAAAAAACACAAACGTCGGACGATTGCTCCCACACCGAAAGTGCCAGCCAGTCAAGCTCTTGCTGCTCCTCACCGCCCATTCCCAGCGCATCTACAGCACCACAGACATCCGGGCTCTGGGCTTTCCCTGACCAACAGGGCTTTGACATTTACCAACAGCTGCACCTGGGTGCCCACTGAATGATAATCCCCAAAAATCACGAACGTCGGACAATTGCTCCCACACCGAAAATGCCAGCCAGTCAAGCTCTCGCTGCTCCTCACGGGCCATTGGCACTGCATCTACAGCACCACAGACATCGGGGCTCTGGGCTTTCCCTGACCAACAGGGCTTCGACGTTTACCACCCACTTCACCTGGGCACCCACTGAAAAAAATCCCTAGAAATCACGAACGTCGGACGATTGCTCCGACACCGAAAGTGCGAGCAACACAAGCGCTTGCTGCTCCTCATGGGCCATTGGCAGCGCATCTACAGCACCACAGACATCGGGGCTCCGGGCTTTCCCTGACTAACAGGGCTTCAACATTTAACAACAGCTGCACCTGGGCGCCCACTGAAAAAAACACCCGAAAAATCACGAACATCGGACGATTGCTCCCACACCGGAAGTGCCAGCCAGTCAGGCTCTTGCTGCACCTCAACGGAAATTGGCAGTGCATCTACAGCACCACAGACATCAGGGCTCAGGGCTTTCCCTGACGAACAGGGCTTAGACAATTACCACCAGCTGAACCTGGGCGCCCACTGAAAAAAAACACCCACAATCAGAAACGTCGGACGATTGCTCCCACACCGAAAGTGCCAGTCAGTCAAGCTCTTGCTGCTCCTCACCGGCCATTGGCAGAGCATCTACAGCACCATAGATATAGGGGCTCGGGGCTTTCCCAGACCAACAGGGCTTCTATGTTTAGCACCCGATGCACCTGGGCTCCCACTGAAAAAACCCCCGAAAAATCACGAACATCGGACGATTGCTCCCACACCAAATGTGCCAGCAATACAAGCACTTGTTGCTCCTCACCGCCCATTCCCAGCGCATCTACAGCAGCACAGACATCGGCACTCTGGGCTTTCCCAGAAAAACAGGGCTTCGACATTTACCACCAGCTGCACATGGGCGCCCACTTAAAGTAAAACCCCGAAAAATCACGAACGTCGGACAATTGCTCCCACTCTGAAAATGCCAGCCAGCGAAGCTCTTGCTGCTCCTAACCAACCGTTTGCTGCGCATATACAGCACCACAGACATCGCGGCTCTGGGCTTTCCCTGATGAACAGGGCTTCGACATTTACCACCAGCTGAACCTGGGCGCCCACTGAAAAAAAACCCCGAAAAATAACGAACGTCGGACGATTGCTCCCACACCGAAAGTGCCAGGCTGTCAAGCTCTTGCTGCTCCTCACTGCCCATTCCCAGCGCATCTACAGCACCACAGACATCGGCGCTCTGGGCTTTCCCTGACCAACAGGGCTTCGACATTTACCACCAGCTGCACCTGGGCACCCACTGAAAAAAACTCCGAAATATAACGAACGTCTGACGATTGCTCCCACACCTTAAGTGCCAGCCAGTCAAGCTCTTGCTGCTCCTCACTGCCCATTCCCACCACATCTACAGCACCACAGACATCGGGGCTCTGGGCTTTCCCTGACGAACAGGGCTTAGACACTTACCACCAGCTGCACCTGGGCGCCCACTGAAAAAAACCCCAAAAAATAACGAACATCGGACGATTGCTCCCACAACACAAGTGTCAGCCAGTCAAGCTCTTGCTGCTCCTCACCACCCAATCCCAGCGCATCTACTGCACCACAGACATCGGGGCTCCGGGCTTTCCCTGACGAACAGGGCTTAGACAATTAGCACCAGATGCACCTGGGCGCCCACTGAAAAAAACCCCGAAAAATCACGAACATCGGTCGATTGCTCCCACACCGAAAGTGCCAGCCAGTCAAGGTCTTACTGCTCCTAACCACCCATTCCCAGCACATCTACAGCACCACAGACATCGGGACTCCGGGCTTTCCATGACCAACAGGGCTTCGACATTTACCACCAGCTGCACCTGGGCGCCCACTCAAACTAAAACCCCAAAAATTCACGAGCGTCGGACGATTGCTCCCACAACTCAAGTGCCAGCCTGTCAAGCCTTTGCTGCTCCTCACCGCCCATTCCCAGCGCATCTACAGCACCACAGACATCGGGGCTCCGGGCTTTCCCTGACGAGCAGGGCTTCGACGTTTACCACCAGCTGCACCTGGGCGCTCACTGAAAAAAACACCGAAAAATCACGAACATTGGACGATTACTCCCACACCAAAAGTGCCAGCCAGTCAAGGTCTTACTGCTCCTAACCAGCCATTCCCAGTGCATCTACACCACCACAGACATCGGGGCTCTGGGCTTTCCCTTAGGAACAGGGCTTCGATGTTTACCACCTGCTGCACCTGGGCGCCCACTGAAAAAAACCCCGAAAAATCACGAACATCGGACGATTGCTCCCACACCGAAAGTGCCAGCAACACAATCTCTTGCTGCTCCTCACGGGCCATTGGCATCGCATCTACAGCACCACAGACATCGCGGCTCCGGGCTTTCCCTGACCAACAGGGCTTCGACCTTTACCACCAGCTGCACCTGGGCGGACACTCGAAAAAAACCCCGAAAAATCACGAACGTCGGACGATTGCCCCCACACCGAAAGTGTCAGGAACTCAAGCTCTTGCTGCTCAACACCGCCCATTCCCAGCGCATCTACAGCACCACAGACATCAGGGCTCTGGGCTTTCCCTGACGAACAGGGCTTCGACATATACCACCAGTTGAACCTGGGCGCACACTGAGAAAAACCCCGAAAAATCACAAACGTTAGACGATTGCTCCCACACCGAAAGTGCCAGCCAGTCAAGCTCTTGCTGCTCCTCACCGCCCATTCCCAGCGCATCTACAGCACCACAGACATCCGGGCTCTGGGCTTTCCCTGACCAACAGGGCTTCGACATATACCACCAGCTGAACCTGGGCGCACACTGAGAATAACCCCGAAAAATCACAAACGTTGGACGATTGCTCCCACACCGAAAGTGCCAGCCAGTCAAGCTCTTGCTGCTCCTCACCGCCCATTCCCAGCGCATCTACAGCACCACAGACATCCGGGCTCCGGGCTTTCCCTGACCAACAGGGCTTTGACATTTACCAACAGCTGCACCTGGGTGCCCACTGAATGATAATCCCCAAAAATCACGAACGTCGGACAATTGCTCCCACACCGAAAATGCCAGCCAGTCAAGCTCTCGCTGCTCCTCACGGGCCATTGGCACTGCATCTACAGCACCACAGACATCGGGGCTCTGGGCTTTCCCTGACCAACAGGGCTTCGACGTTTACCACCCACTTCACCTGGGCACCCACTGAAAAAAATCCCTAGAAATCACGAACGTCGGACGATTGCTCCGACACCGAAAGTGCGAGCAACACAAGCGCTTGCTGCTCCTCATGGGCCATTGGCAGCGCATCTACAGCACCACAGATATCGGGGCTCCGGGCGTTCCCTGACTAACAGGACTTCGACGTTTAGCACGAGCTGAACATGGGCGCCCACTGAAAAAAAAACCCGAAAAATCACGAACATCTGACGATTGCTCCCACTCCGAAAGTGCCAGCCAGTCAAGCTCTTGCTGCTCCTCACCGGCCATTGGCAGCGCATCTACAGCACCACAAACATCGGGGCTCTGGCTTTCCCTGATCAACAGGGCTTCGACGTTTACCACCAGCTGCACCTGGGCGCCCACTGAAAAAAAATTCCCCCAAAATGAGGAACATCGGACGATTGCTCCCACTCCGAAAGTGCCAGCCAGTCAAGCTCTTGCTGCTCCTCACCGGCCATTGGCAGCGCATCTACAGCACCACAGACATCGGGGCTCTGGGCTTTCCCTGACCCATAGGGCTTCGATGTTTACCAGCAGCTGCACCTGGGTGCCCACTGAAAACAAATCCCCAAAAATCACGAACCTTGGACGACTGCTCCCCGTCGTAGTTCAGCCCCAACAGGGACCAGACTACGCAGTCTCTCTCTCACTCCCCCCACTCTCCGAGAGAATAGGAGGAGATTTGATAAAGAAAAGAAAACCAGAAAAAAATCAAACACGCAGGTTGAGATTGCACAAAAAGTAAATTTAACAGTAATGAGAGAAGAAAACAAGACAGTGATGGAACACAAATACAGTACAATAGCTCACAACAGATCTCCACAACCAGTCTCTTCCAAGTAGCAGGGGGCCTCCCTTCAGCACCCTCCTCACTTATATACTGAGCACGATATCAGAGGGCATGGAATAGCCCTTTGGCTAATTTGGGTAAATTAACACCAGCTGTTAGCTAATAAGTTAACTATGCCAGCCATAGGGGCTACCAGCTTCAGTTCTCCACCCAGCTCAGGTAAATATTAACTCTATCCTAGCCAGAACCAGGACACTCCGACACCGAAAGTACCAGCCAGTCAAACTCTTGCTGCTCCTCACCGGCCATTGGCAGCGCATCTACAGCACCACAGACATAGGGGCTCTGGGCTTTCCCTGATGAACAGGGCTTCGACATTTACCACCAGCTGCACCTGGGCGCCCACTGAAAAAAAACCCCGAAAAATAACGAACGTCGGACGATTGCTCCCACACCTTAAGTGCCAGCCAGTCAAGCTCTTGCTGCTCCTCACTGCCCATTCCCACCACATCTAAAGCACCACAGACATCGGGGCCTCTTGGCTTTCCCTGACGAACAGGGCTTAGACACTTACCACCAGCTGCACCTGGGCGCCCACTGAAAAAAACCCCAAAAAATAACGAACATCGGACGATTGCTCCCACAACACAAGTGCCAGCCAGTCAAGCTCTTGCTGCTCCTCACCACCCAATCCCAGCGCATCTACTGCACCACAGACATCGGGGCTCCGGGCTTTCCCTGACTAACAGGGCTTAGACAATTAGCACCAGATGCACCTGGGCGCCCACTGAAAAAAACCCCGAAAAATCACGAACATCCGTCGATTGCTCCCACACCGAAAGTGCCAGCCAGTCAAGGTCTTACTGCTCCTAACCACCCATTCCCAGCGCATCTACAGCACCACAGACATCGGGACTCCGGGCTTTCCCTGACCAACAGGGCTTCGACATTTACCACCAGCTGCACCTGGGCGCCCACTCAAACTAAAACCCCAAAAATTCACGAACGTCGGACGATTGCTCCCACAACTCAAGTGCCACCCTGTCAAGCTCTTGCTGCTCCTCACCGCCCATTCCCAGCGCATCTACAGCACCACAGACATCGGGGCTCCGGGCTTTCCCTGACGAACAGGGCTTCGACGTTTACCACCAGCTGCACCTGGGCGCCAACTGGAAAAAAAACCCTAAAAAATCACGAACGTCGGACAATTGATCCCACACCGAAAGTGCCAGCCAGTCAAGCTCTTGCTGCTCGTACCCGGCCATTGGTAGCGCATCTACAGCACCACAGACATCGGGGCTCCGCGCTTTCCCTGACCAACAGGGCTTCGACATTTACCACCAGCTGCACCTGGGAGCCCACTGAAAAAAACCCCGAAAAATCACGAACATCGGACGATTGCTCCCACACCGAAAGTGTCAGCCTGTCAAGCTCTTGCTGCTCCTCCCCGGCCATTGGCAGCGCATCTACAGCACCACAGACATCGGGGCTCCAGGCTTTCCCTGACCAACAGGGCTTAGACAATTAGCACCAGGTCCACCTGGGCGCCCATTGAAAAAAAACCCCGAAAAATCACGAACATCGGTCGATTGCTCCCACACCGAAAGTGCCAGCCAGTCAAGATCTTGCTGATCCTCACCGGCCATTGGCAGCGCATCTACAGCACCACAGACATCGGGGCTCCGCGCTTTCCCTGACCAACAGGGCTTCGACATTTACCACCAGCTACACCTGGGCCCCCACTGAAAAAAACCCCGAATAATAACGAACATCGGACGATTGCTTCCACACCGAAAGTGCCAGCAACGCAAGCTCTTGCTGCTCCTCACCGGCCATTGGCAGCGCATCTACAGCACCACAGACATCGGGGCTCCAGGCTTTCCCTGACCAACAGGGCTTCGACATTTACCACACACTGCACCTTAGCGCCCACTGAAAAAAACCCCAAAAAATCACGAACATCGGACGATTGCTCCCACACCGAAAGAGCCAGCAACACTATCTCTTAGTGCTCCTCACCGCCCATTCCCAGCGCATCTACAGCACCACAGACATCGGGGCTCCGGGCTTCCCCTGATGAACAGGGCTTCGACGTTTACCACCTGCTGCACCGGGGCGCCCACTGAAAAAAACCCGGAAAAATCACGAACATCGGACGATTGCTCCCACACCGAAAGCGCCACCAACACAATCTCTTGCTGCTCCTCACCACCCATTCCCAGTGCATCTACAGCACCACAGACATCGGGGCTCTGGACTTTCCCTGACGAACTGGGCTTCGACATTTACCAACACCTGAACATGGGCGCCCACTGAAAATAAAACCCAAAACAACACAAACGTCGGACGATTGCTCCCACACCTTAAATGCAAGCCTGTCAAGCTCTTGCTGATCCTCACCGGCCATTGGCAGCGCATCTACAGCACCACAGACATCGGGGCTCTGGGCTTTCCCTGACCAACAGGGCGTCGACCTTTACCACCCGCTGCACCTGGGCGCCCACTGAAAAAAAACCCCGAAAAATCACGAACATCTAACGATTGCTCCCACACTGAAAGTGCCAGCAACTCAAGCTCTTGCTGCTCCTCACCGCCCATTCCCAGCGCATCTACAGCAACACAGACATTCAGGGCTCCGGGCTTTCCCTGATCAACAGGTCTTTGACATTTACCACCCGCTGCACCTGGGCGCCCACTGAAAATAATCTCAAAAAATCACGAATATCGATTGATTGCTCCCACACCGAAAGTGCCAGCAACACAAGCTCTTGCTGCTCCTCCCCGGCCATTGGCAGCGCATCTACAGCACCACAGACATCGGGGCTCCGGGCTTTCCCTGACCAAAAGGACTTCGACGTTTACCACCCGCTGCACCTGGGCGCCCACTGAAAGTAAAACCCCGAGAAATCACGAACATCAGACGATTGCTCCCACACCGAAAGTGCCAGTCAGTCAAGCTCTTGCTGCTCCTCACTGCTCATTCCCAGCCCATCTACAGCACCACAGACATCGGGGCTCCAGGCTTTACCTGACCAACAGGGCTTCGACGATTACCACCAGCTGCACCTGGGCGCCCACTGAAAAAAAACCCCGAAAAAGCACAAACCTCGAACGATTGCTCCCACAGCTTAAGTGCCAGCTAGTCAAGCTCTTGCTGCTCTTCACCGCCCATTCCCAGCGCATCTACAGCACCACAGACATCGGGGCTCCGGGCTTTCCCTGACCAACAGGACTTCGACATTTACCACCAGCTGAACATGGGCGCCCACTGAAAATAAACCCCGAAAAATCACGAACATCAGACGATTGCTGCCTCATTGAAAGTGCCAGCCAGTAAAGCTCTTGCTGCTCCTCACCGGCCATTGCAGGCGGAACTACAGCACCACAGACATCGGGGCTCTGGGCTTTCCCTTAGGAACAGGGCTTCGATGTTTACCACCTGCTGCACCTGGGCGCCCACTGAAAAAAACCCCGAAAAATCACGAACATCGGACGATTGCTCCCACACCGAAAGGGCCAGCAACACAATCTCTTGCTGCTCCTCACGGGCCATTGGCATCGCATCTACAGCACCACAGACATCGGGGCTCCTGGCTTTCCCTGACCAAGAGGGCTTCGACGTTTACCACCAGCTGCACCTGGGCAGACACTCGAAAAAAACCCCGAAAAATCACGAACGTCGGACGATTGCCCCCACACCGAAAGTGTCAGGAACTCAAGCTCTTGCTGCTCCACACCGCCCATTCCAAGCGCATCTACAGCACCACAGACATCGGGGCTCCAGGCTTTCCCTGACCAACAGGGCTTAGACAATTACCACCAGGTCCACCTGGGCGCACACTGAAAAAAACCCCGAAAAATCACGAACATCGGACGATTGCTCCCACACCGAAAGTGCCAGCCAGTCAAGCTCTTGCTGCTCCTCACCGCCCATTCCCAGCGCATCTGCAGCACCACAGACATCGGGGCTCCGCGCTTTCCCTGACCAACAGGGCTTCGACATTTACCACCAGCTACACCTGGGCCCCCACTGAAAAAAACCCCGAAAAATCAAGAACATCGGACGATTGCTTCCACACCGAAAGTGCCAGCAACGCAAGCTCTTGCTGCTCCTCACCGGCCATTGGCAGCGCATCTACAGCACCACAGACATCGGGGCTCCAGGCTTTCCCTGACAAACAGGGCTTCGACGTTTACCACCAGCTGCACCTGGGCGCCCAGTGAAAAAAAATCCCAAAAAATCACAAACGTCGGACGATTGCTCCCACACCTTAAGTGCCAGTAACACAAGCTCTTGCTGCTCCTCACCGCCCATTCCCAGCGCATCTACAGCACCACAAACATCGGCACTCTGGGCTTTCCCAGAAAAACAGGGCTTCGACGTTTACCACCAGCTGCACCGGGGCGCCCACTGAAAAAAACCCGGAAAAATCACGAACATCGGACGATTGCTCCCACACCGGAAGTGCCAGCCAGTCAGGCTCTTGCTGCACCTCAACGGAAATTGGCAGCGCATCTACAGCACCACAGACATCAGGGCTCTGGGCTTTCCCTGACGAACAGGGTTTAGACAATTACCACCAGCTGAACCTGGGCGCCCACTGAAAAAAAACACCCACAATTAGAAACGTCGGACGATTGCTCCCACACCGAAAGTGCCAGTCAGTCAAGCTCTTGCTGCTCCTCACCGGCCATTGGCAGAGCATCTACAGCACCATAGATATAGGGGCTCGGGGCTTTCCCAGACCAACAGGGCTTCGATGTTTAGCACCCGATGCACCTGGGCTCCCACTGAAAAAACCCCCGAAAAATCACGAACATCGGACGATTGCTCCCACACCAAATGTGCCAGCAATACAAGCACTTGTTGCTCCTCACCGCCCATTCCCAGCGCATCTACAGCACCACAGACATCGGCACTCTGGGCTTTCCCAGAAAAACAGGGCTTCGATGTTTACCACCAGCTGCACATGGGCGCCCACTTAAAGTAAAACCCCGAAAAATCACGAACATCGGACGATTGCTCCCACTCTGAAAATGCCAGCCAGCGAAGCTCTTGCTGCTCCTAACCAACCGTTTGCTGCGCATATACAGCACCACAGACATCGCGGCTCTGGGCTTTCCCTGACCAACAGCGTTTCTACATACACCACCAGCTGCACCTGGGCGCCCACTGAAAAATAACCCCGAAAAATCACGAACGTCGGACGATTGCTCCCACACCGAAAGTGCCAGCAACTCAAGCTCTTGCTGCTCTTCACCGCCCATTCCCAGCGCATCTACAGCACCACAGACATCGGGGCTCCGGGCGTTCCCTGACTAACAGGACTTCGACGTTTAGCACGAGCTGAACATGGGCGCCCACTGAAAAAAAAACCCGAAAAATCACGAACATCTGACGATTGCTCCCACTCCGAAAGTGCCAGCCAGTCAAGCTCTTGCTGCTCCTCACCGGCCATTGGCAGCGCATCTACAGCACCACAAACATCGGGGCTCTGGCTTTCCCTGATCAACAGGGCTTCGACGTTTACCACCAGCTGCACCTGGGCGCCCACTGAAAAAAAATTCCCCCAAAATGAGGAACATCGGACGATTGCTCCCACTCCGAAAGTGCCAGCCTGTCAAGCTCTAGCTGCTCCTCACCAGCCATTCCCAGCGCATCTACAGCACCACAGACATCGGGGCTCTGGGCTTTCCCTGACCCATAGGGCTTCGATGTTTACCAGCAGCTGCACCTGGGTGCCCACTGAAAACAAATCCCCAAAAATCACGAACCTTGGACGACTGCTCCCCGTCGTAGTTCAGCCCCAACAGGGACCAGACTACGCAGTCTCTCTCTCACTCCCCCCACTCTCCGAGAGAATAGGAGGAGATTTGATAAAGAAAAGAAAACCAGAAAAAAATCAAACACGCAGGTTGAGATTGCACAAAAAGTAAATTTAACAGTAATGAGAGAAGAAAACAAGACAGTGATGGAACACAAATACAGTACAATAGCTCACAACAGATCTCCACAACCAGTCTCTTCCAAGTAGCAGGGGGCCTCCCTTCAGCACCCTCCTCACTTATATACTGAGCACGATATCAGAGGGCATGGAATAGCCCTTTGGCTAATTTGGGTAAATTAACACCAGCTGTTAGCTAATAAGTTAACTATGCCAGCCATAGGGGCTACCAGCTTCAGTTCTCCACCCAGCTCAGGTAAATATTAACTCTATCCTAGCCAGAACCAGGACACTCCGACACCGAAAGTACCAGCCAGTCAAACTCTTGCTGCTCCTCACCGGCCATTGGCAGCGCATCTACAGCACCACAGACATAGGGGCTCTGGGCTTTCCCTGATGAACAGGGCTTCGACATTTACCACCAGCTGCACCTGGGCGCCCACTGAAAAAAAACCCCGAAAAATAACGAACGTCGGACGATTGCTCCCACACCTTAAGTGCCAGCCAGTCAAGCTCTTGCTGCTCCTCACTGCCCATTCCCACCACATCTACAGCACCACAGACATCGGGGCTCTTGGCTTTCCCTGACGAACAGGGCTTAGACACTTACCACCAGCTGCACCTGGGCGCCCACTGAAAAAAACCCCAAAAAATAACGAACATCGGACGATTGCTCCCACAACACACGTGCCAGCCAGTCAAGCTCTTGCTGCTCCTCACCACCCAATCCCAGCGCATCTACTGCACCACAGACATCGGGGCTCCGGGCTTTCCCTGACTAACAGGGCTTAGACAATTAGCACCAGATGCACCTGGGCGCCCACTGAAAAAAACCCCGAAAAATCACGAACATCCGTCGATTGCTCCCACACCGAAAGTGCCAGCCAGTCAAGGTCTTACTGCTCCTAACCACCCATTCCCAGCGCATCTACAGCACCACAGACATCGGGACTCCGGGCTTTCCCTGACCAACAGGGCTTCGACATTTACCACCAGCTGCACCTGGGCGCCCACTCAAACTAAAACCCCAAAAATTCACGAACGTCGGACGATTGCTCCCACAACTCAAGTGCCACCCTGTCAAGCTCTTGCTGCTCCTCACCGCCCATTCCCAGCGCATCTACAGCACCACAGACATCGGGGCTCCGGGCTTTCCCTGACGAACAGGGCTTCGACGTTTACCACCAGCTGCACCTGGGCGCCCACTGGAAAAAAAAACCCTAAAAAATCACGAACGTCGGACAATTGATCCCACACCGAAAGTGCCAGCCAGTCAAGCTCTTGCTGCTCGTACCCGGCCATTGGTAGCGCATCTACAGCACCACAGACATCGGGGCTCCGCGCTTTCCCTGACCAACAGGGCTTCGACATTTACCACCAGCTGCACCTGGGAGCCCACTGAAAAAAACCCCGAAAAATCACGAACATCGGACGATTGCTCCCACACCGAAAGTGTCAGCCTGTCAAGCTCTTGCTGCTCCTCCCCGGCCATTGGCAGCGCATCTACAGCACCACAGACATCGGGGCTCCAGGCTTTCCCTGACCAACAGGGCTTAGACAATTAGCACCAGGTCCACCTGGGCGCCCATTGAAAAAAAACCCCGAAAAATCACGAACATCGGTCGATTGCTCCCACACCGAAAGTGCCAGCCAGTCAAGATCTTGCTGATCCTCACCGGCCATTGGCAGCGCATCTACAGCACCACAGACATCGGGACTCCGGGCGTTCGCTGACCAACAGGGATTCGACATTTACCACCAGCTGCACCTGGGCGCCCACTGAAATAAAACCCCGAGAAATCACGAACATCGGACGATTTCTCCAACACCTTAAGTGCCAGCCTGTCAAGCTCTTGCTGCTCCTCACCGGCCATAGGCAGCGCATCGACAGCACCACAGACATCGGGGCTCTGGGCTTTCCCTGACCAACAGGCCTTCGACGTTTAACACCAGCTCCACATGGGCGCCGAGTAAAATTAAATCCTAAAAAATCATGAACGTCGGACGATTGCTCCCACACCGAAAGTGCCAGCCAGTCAAGCTCTTGCTGCTCGTCCCCGGCCATTGGCAGCGCATCTACAGCACCGCAGACATCGGGCCTCCGGACTTTCCCTGACCAACAGGGCTTCGACATTTACCACCAGCTGCACCTGGGCGCCCACTGAAAAAAACCCCCGAAAAATAACGAACGTCGGACCATTGCTCCCACACCGAAACTGGCAGCCTGTCAAGCTCTTGCTGCTCCTCCCCAGCCATTGGCAGCGCATCTACAGCACCACAGACATCGGGGCTCCGGGCTTTCCCTGACGAACAGGGCTTCGACATTTACCACCAGCTGCACCTGGGTGCCCACTGAAAAATAATCCCCAAAAGTCACGAACGTCGGACAATTGCTCCCACACCGCAAGTGGCAGCCAATCAAGCACTTGCTGCTCCTCCCAAGCCATTGGCAGTGCATCTACAGCACCACAGACATCGGGGCTCCGGGCTTTCCCTGACCAACAGGGCTTCGACGTTTACCAGCAGCTACACCTGGGCGCCCACTGAAAAAAAACCCCGAAAAATCACGAACATCGGACGATTGCTCCCACACCGAAAGTGCCAGCAACACAAGCCCTTGCTGCACCTCACCAGCCATTGGCTGCGCATCTACAGCACCACAGACATCGGGGCTCCGGGCTTTCCCTGACCAACAGGGCTTCGACATTTACCACCAGCTGCACCTGGGCGCCCACTGAAATAAAACCCTGAACAATCACGAACAGCGGACGATTACTCCCACACCAAAGGTGCCAGCCAGTCAAGCTCTTGCTACTCCTCACCGGCCATTGGCAGCGCATCTACAGCACCACAGACATCGGGGCTCCGGGCTTTCCCTGACGAACAGGGCTTCGACATGTACCACCAGCTGCACCTGGGTACTCCCTGACAAAAATATCCGAAAAATTATGAACGTCGGACGATTGCTCCCACACAGAAAGTGCCAGCAACACAAGCTCTTGCTACTCCTCATGGGCCATTGGCAGCGCATCTACAGCACCACAGACATCGGGGCTCCGGGCTTTCCCTCACGAACAGGGCTTCGACATATGAACACCAGCTGCACCTCGGCGCCAACTGAAATAAAACCCCGAAAAATCACGAAATCCGGCTATTGCTCCCACACCGAAAGTTCCAGCCAGTCAAGCTCTTGCTGCTCCTCACCAGCAATTGGAGGCGCATCTACAGCACCACAGACATCGGGGCTCTGGGCTTTCCCTGACCAACAGGTCTTCGACGTTTACCACCCGCTGCACCTGGGCACCCACTGAAAAAAAACCCCAAAAAATCAAGAAGGTCGGACGATTGCTCCCACACCGAAAGTGTCAGCCTGTTAAGCTCTTGCTGCTCCTCACCGGCCATTCCCAGCGCATCTACAGCACCACAGACATCGGGGCTCTGGGCTTTCCCTGACCAATAGGCCTTCGACATTTACCACCAGCTGCACCTAGCTGGCCACTGAAAAAAAACCCTGAAAAATCAAAAACGTCGGACGATTGCTCCCACACAGAAAGTGCCAGCAACGCAAGCTCTTGCTGCTCTTCACTGCCCATTCCCAGCACATCTACAGCACCACAGACATTGGGGCTCCGGGCTTTCCCTGACCAACAGGGCTTCAACGTTTACCACCAGCTGCAGCTGGGGCCCACTGAAAAAAACCCCCAAAAAATACACGAACATCGGACGATTGCTCCCTCATTGAAAGTGCCAGCCAGTCAAGCTCTTGTTACTCCTCGCGGGCCATTCCCAGCGCATCTACAGCACCACAGACATCGGGGCTCCGGGCTTTCCCTGACCAACAGGGCTTCGACGTTTACCACCCGCTGCACCTGGCCGCCCACTGAAAAAAACCCTGAAAAATCACGAACATCGGACGATTGCTCCCACACCGAAAGTGGCAGCAACACAAGCTCTTGCTGCTCCTCACCAGCAATTGGAGGCGCATCTACAGCACCACAGACATCGGGGCTGCGGGCTTTCCCTGACCAACAGGGGTCGATGTTTACCACCAGCTGCACCTGGGCGCCCACTGAAAAAAAACCCGAAAAAATCAATAAGGTCGGACGATTGCTCCCACACCGAAAGTTCCAGCCAGTCAAGCTCTTGCTGCTCCTCACCAGCAATTGGAGGCGCATCTACAGCACCACAGACATCGCGGCTCTGGGCTTTAACTGACCAACAGGGATTCGACATTTACCACCAGCTGCACCTGGGCGCCAACTGAAATAAAACCCTGAAAAATCACGAACATCGGATGATTGCTCCCACACCGAAAGTGCCAGCCAGTCAAGCTCTTGCTGCTCCCCACCGGCCATTGGCAGCGCATCTACTGCACCACAGACATCGGGGCTCCGGGCTTTCCCTGACCAACAGGGCTTCGACGTTTAGCACCAGCTGCACCTGGGCACCCACTGAAAAAAATCCCAAAAAATCACAAACATCGAACGATTGCTCCCACACCGAAAGTGCCAGCAACTCAAGCTCTTGCTGCTCCACACTGGTCATTCCCAGCGCATCTACAGCACCACAGACATCGGGGCTCCGGGCTTTCCCTGACCAACAGGGCTTCGACATTTACCAGCCGCTGCACCTGGGCGCCCACTGAAAAACAACCCCGAAAAATCACGAACATCGCACGATTGCTCCCACATTGAAAGTGCCAGCCAGTCAAGCTCTTGCTGCTCCTCACCGGCCATTGGCAGCGCATCTACAGCACCACAGACATCGGGGCTCCGGGCTTTCCCTGACCAACAGGGCTTCGACATATACCACCAGGTGCACCTGGGTGCTCCCTGACAAAAATACCCGAAAAATTATGAACGTCGGACGATTGCTCCCACACAGAAAGTGCCAGCAACACAAGCTCTTGCTGCTCCTCACGGGCCATTGGCAGCGCATCTACAGCACCACAGACATCGGGGCTCCGGGCTTTCCCTAACGAACAAGGCTTCGACATATACCACCAGCTTCACCTGGGCGCCCACTGAAAAAAAAACCCGAAAAATCACGAACGTCGGACGATTGCTCCCACACCGAAAGTGCCAGCCAGTCAAGCTCTTGCTACTTCTCACGGGCCATTGGCAGCGCATTGTCGTAGTTCAGCCCCGATCGGGACCAGACTACGCAGTCTCTCTCTCGCTCCCCCCACCCTCCGAGAGAATAGGGGGAGATGATATAAGAAAAACGGCTCAAGGTTTGAGATAAGGACGGGGAGAAATCCTTAAAGTTACCGTCACGGGCAAAACAGACTCGACTTGGGGAAAACTATTCATTTATTTCTAAAATTAGCAGGAGAATGAGACAGGGAACAAGATAACCTCCATCCACCCCTCCCTCTTCCCGGGCTTAACATTATCTCTACTACCTTCCCCTCCCGAGCGGCCCGGGGGGGGGGGGAAGGGAATGGGGGTCGCGGTCAGTTCATCACGCGTTATTTTACGCCGCTGTATCATCGTCGGGGGAAGAACTCCTCGCATTCCTCCTCTGCTCCAGCGTGGGGTCCCTCCCACGGGCCACAGTCCTTCGTGAAACTGCTCCGGCATGGGTCATCTCTTCCACGGGGTGCAGTCCCTCTAGAACAGCTGCCCCAGCGGGCCCTCCACGGGCCACAGCCTCCTTCAGGCATCCACCTGCTCTGGCGTGGGGTCCTCCACAGGCTGCAGGTGGATCTCTGCCCCTCCGTGGACCTCCATGGGCTGCAGGGGGACAACCCGCTCCACCATGGTCTTCACCACGAGTTGCAGAGGAATCTTGGCCAGGAGCCATATTACTCCTCCCCCTCCTTCTGAACTGACCTTGGCGTCTGCAGCCGTTCCTCACAACAGGCTGGCAGACGTCTCTCAGGATCCTTTTTACATCTTATTCACTTCTCATCTCCTCTCCACTTCTTGCAGCCAGGCCGGGCCGAGTTGGGCCCAGTCGGCTGCCCGGCGGGAGGCCAGAGGGTGAGGCCTGCAAGGCCCATGAGGCTCGCGCCTCCCCCTCTCTGCCCCCCGCTCAGCTGCTTCACATCTTCTCCTCTTTTTCCTGTTTTCCCCTACTTAAATACGTTATCGCAGAGGCGTTATCACGGGACATTCTGCTACCAATTGGCTCGGCCTTGGCCAGGAGCAGGTCCGCCCTAGGCCCGGCCGAGTCCACTGAACAAAGGGGAGCGACTTCTACCAGTTCCTACAGAAGCTACCACCTTAGGCCCCCGCTCACTAACAAAACCAGAACACGCATCTACAGCACCACAGACATCAGGGCTCCGGGCTTTCCCTGACCAACAGAGCTTCGACATGTACCACCCGCTGCACCTGGGCGCACACTGAAAATAACCCCCGAAAAATCATGAACATTGGACGATTGCTCTCACACCGAAAGTGCCAGCAACACAAGCTCTTGCTGCTCCTCACCGCCCATTCCCAGCGCATCTACAGCACCACAGATATCGGGGCTCTGGGCTTTCCCTGACCAACAGGGCTTCGACATTTACCACCAGCTGCACCTGAGAACCCACTGAAATAAAACCCAGAAAAATCACAAACGTTGGATGATTGCTCCCACACTGAAAGTGCCAGCAACATAAGCTCTTGCTGCTCCTCACCAGCCATTGGAAGCGCATCTACAGCACCACAGACATCGGGGCTCCGGGCTTTCCCTGACCAACAGGGCGTCAATGTTTACCACCAGCTGCACCTGGCCGCCCACTGAAAAAAAACCCAAAAAAATCAATAAGGTCGGACGATTGCTCCAACACCGAAAGTGCCAGCCAGTCAAGCTCTTCCTGCTCCTCACCGGCCATTGGCAGCGCATCTACAGCACCACAGACATCGGGGCTCCGGGCTTTAACTGACCAACACGGCTTCGACGTTTAGCACCAGCTGCACCTGGGCACCCACTGAAAAAAATCCCAAAAAATCACGAACATCGGACGATTACTCCCACACCAAAGGTGCCAGCCAGTCAAGCTCTTGCTGCTCCTCACCGGCCATTGGCAGCGCATCTACAGCACCACAGACATCGGGGCTCCGGGCTTTCTCTGACGAACAGGGCTTCGACATTTACCACCAGCTGCACCTGGGTGCTCCCTGACAAAAATACCCAAAAAATCATGAACATCGGACGATTGCTCCCACACAGAAAGTGCCAGCAACACAAGCTCTTGCTGCTCCACATGGGCCATTGGCAGCGCATCTACAGCACCACAGACATCGGTCCTCCGGGCTTTCCCTCACGAACAGGGCTTTGACATCTACCACCAGTTGCACCTGGGTGCCCACTGAAAAATAATCCCCAAAAATCACAAGCGTCGGACAATTGCTCCCACACCCAAAGTGCCAGCCAGGCAAGCTCTCGCTGCTCCTCACCGGACAGTGCCAGTGCATCTACCGCACCACAGACATCGGGGCTCCGGGCTTTCCCTGACGAACAAGGCTTCGACATATACCACCAGCTTCACCTGGGCGCCCACTGAAAAAAAAACCCGAAAAATCACAAACGTCGGACGATTGCTCCCACACCGAAAGTGCCAGCCTGTTAAGCTCTTGCTGCTCCTCACGGGCCATTGCAGACGGAACTACAGCACCACAGACATCGGGGCTCCGGGCTTTCCCTGACGAACAGGGCTTCAACGTTTACCATCAGCTGCAGCTGGGCGCCCACTGAAATAAAACCCAAAAAATGACAAACGTCGGACGATTACTCCAACACCGAAAGGGACAGCCAGTCAATCTCGTGCTGCTCCTCACCGGCCATTGGCAGCGCATCTACAGCACCACAGACATCGGGGCTCCGGGCTTTCCCTGACCAACAGGGCTTCGACGTTTACCACCCGCTGCACCTTGGCAGCCACTGAAAAAAATCCCCAGAAATCACGAACATCCGATGATTGCTCCCACACCAAAAGTGCCATCAATACAAGCTCTTGATGCTCCTCATCGCCCATTCCCAGCGCATCTACAGCACCACAGACATTGGGGCTCTGGGCTTTCCCTGATGAACAGGGCTTCGACATTTACCACCAGCTGCACCTGGGTGCCCACTGACAAAAAACCCCGAAAAATCACGAACATCGGATGATTGCTCCCACACCGAAAGTGCCAGCCGGTCAACCTCTTCCTGCTGGTCCCCGGCCATTGGCAGCGTATCTACAGCACCACAGACATCGGGGCTCTGGGCTTTCCCTGACCAACAGGGCTTCGACATATACCACCAGCTTCACCTGGGCGCCCACTGAAAAAAAAACCCGAAAAATCACAAAAGTCGGACGATTGCTCCCACACCGAAAGTGCCAGACTGTTAAGCTCTTGCTGCTCCTCACGGGCCATTGGCAGCGCATCTACAGCACCACAGTCATCGGGGTTCCGGGCTTTCCATGACAAGCAGGGCTTTAACATTTACCACTAGATGAACATGGGCGCCCACTGAAAAAAAAAACCCGAAAAGTCACGAACATCTGACGAATGCTCCCACAACTAAAGTTCCAGGCAGTCAAGCTCTTGCTGCTCCTCATGGGCCATTGGTAGCGCATCTACAGCACCACAGACATCGAGGCTCTGGGCTTTCCCTGACAAACAGGGCTTCAACATTTACCACCTGCTGTACTTCGGCGCCCACTGAAAAAAATCCCAAAAAATCACGAACCTTGGACGATTGGTCCCACACCGAAAGTGCCAGCCAGTCAAGCTCTTGCTGCACCTCAGCGGCCATTGGCAGCGTAGCTACAGCACCACAGACATCGGGGCTCCGGGTTTTCCCTAACCAACAGGGCTTCGACGTTTACCACCAGCTGCACCTCAGCACCCACTGAAAATAAAACCCGAAAAATCACGAACATCGGACGATTGCTCCCACACCAAAAGTGCTAGCCAGTCAAGCTCTTGCTGCACCTCAGCGGCCATTGGCAGCGCATCTACAGCACCTCAGACATCGGGGCTCTGGGCTTTGCCTCACCAACAGGGCTTCGACATTTACCACCAGCTGCACCTCAGCACCCCCTGAAAAAAAACCCCGAAAAATAACGAACATCTGACGGTTTCTCCCACACCAAAAGTGCCAGCCTGTCAAGCTCTTCCTGCTCCTCACCGGCCATTCCCAGAGCATCTACAGCACCACAGACATCGGGGCTCCGGGCTTTCCCTGACCAACAGGGCTTCGACATTTAGCACCAGCTGCACCTGGACGCACACTGAGAAAAAACCCCAAAATATAACGAACGTCTGACGATTGCTCCCACACCGAAAGTGCCAGCCAGTCAAGCTCTTGCTGCTCATCACCGCCCATTCCCAGCGCATCTACGGCACCACAGACAAAGGGGCTCCGGGCTTTCCCTGACGAACAGGGCTTCAATGATTACCACCAGCTGCACCTGGGCACCCACTGAAAAAACCCCGAAAAATAACAAACGTCGGACAATTGCTCCCACACCGAAAGTGCCAGCATGTCCATCTCTTGTTGCTCCTCCCCGGCCATTGGCAGTTCATCTACAGCACCACAGACATCGGGGCTCCGGGCTTTCCCTGATGAACAGGGCTTATACCTTTACCACCAGCACCACCTGGCGGCCTACTGAAAAAAAACCCCGAAATATAACGAACGTCTGACAATTGCTCCCACACTGAAAGTTCCAGCCAGTCAAGCTCTTGCTGCTCCTCACCGCCCATTCCCAGCGCATCTACGGCACCACAGACAATAGGGCTCCGGGCTTTCCCTGACGAACAAGGCTTCGACATTTACCACCAGCTGCACCTGGGCGCCCACTGAAAAAAAAACCTCAAAAATCCCAAACATCAGACAATTGCTCCAACACTGAAAGTGCCAGCCTGTTAAGCTCTTGCTGCTCCTCACCGGCCATTGGCAGTGCATCTACAGCACCACAGACATCGGGGCTCCGGGCTTTCCCTGACCAACAGGGCTTCAACGTTTACCACCAGCTACACCTGGGCGCCCACTGAAAAAATACCCGGAAAAATCACGAACGTCGGACGATTGCTCCCACAAAGAAAGTGCCAGCCAGTCAAGCTCTAGCTGCTCCTCCCCGGCCATTGGCAGCGCATCTACAGCACCACAGACATCGGGGCTCCGGGCTTTCCCTGTCCAACAGGGCTTTGACATTTACCACCCGCTGCACCTGGACGCCTACTGAAAAAAATACTCTGAAAAATAACAAGCGTCGGACTATTGTTCCCACACCGAAAGTGCCAGCCAGTCAAGCTCTTGGTGCTCCTCATCGCCCATTCTCAGCGCATCTACAGCACCACAGACATCGGGGCTCCGCGCTTTCCCTGACCAACAGGGCTTCGACATTTACCAGCAGTTGCACCTGGGTGCCCACTGAAAAATAATCCCCAAAAATCACGAACGTCGGAGAATTGCTCCGACACCGAAAGTGCCAGCCAGTCAAGCTCTCGCTGCTCCTCACGGGCCATTGGCAGCACATCTACAGCAGCACAGACATCGGGGCTCTGGGCTTTCGCTGACCAACAGGGCTTCGAAGATTACCACCCTCTGCACCTGGGCGCGCACTGAAAAAAAACCCCAAAATATAACGAACGTCTGACGATTGCTCCCACACCGAAAGTGCCAGCCAGTCAAGCTCTTGCTGCTCATCACCGCCCATTCCCAGCGCATCTACAGCACCACAGACATAGGGGCTCTGGGCTTTCCCTCACGAACACGGCTTTGACATTTAGCACCAGTTCCACCTGGGTGCCCACTGAAAAATAATCCCCAAAAATCACAAACGTCGGAAGATTGCTCGCACACAGAAAGTGCCAGCCTGTTAAGCTCTTGCTACTCCTCACCGGCCATTGCCAGCGCATCTACAGCACCACAGACATCGGGGCTCTGGGCTTTCCCTGACCAACAGGGCTTCGACATATACCACCCGCCGCACCTGGGCGCCCACTGAAAAAAAACACCCAAAAATCAAGAAGGTTGGACGATTGCTCCCACACCGAAAATGCCAGCCAGTCAAGCTCTTCCTGCTCCTCCCCGGCCATTGGCAGTGCATCTACAGCACCACAGACATCGGGTCTCCGGGCTTTCCCTGACCAACAGGGCTTCGACATATACCACCAGCTGCACCTGGGCGCCCAGTCGAAAGAATATCCAAAAAATCAATAACGTCGGACGATTGCTCCCACACCTTAAGTGCCAGCCTGTCAAGCTCTTGCTGCTCCTCATGGGCCATTGGCAGCGCATCTACAGCACAACAGACATCGGGGCTCTGGGCTTTCCCTGATGAACAGGGCTTCGACGTTTAACACCAGCTGCACCTGGGCGCCCACTTAAAAAAAAACGCCGAAAAATAACGAACATCGGACGATTGCTCCCACACCGAAAGTGCCAGCCAGTCAAGGTCTTACTGCTCCTCACCGGCCTTTGGCAGCGCAGCTACAGAACCAGAGACATCTGGGCTCTGGGCTTTCCCTGACCCATAGGGCTTCGATGTTTACCAGCAGCTGCACCTGGGTGCCCACTGAAAACAAATCCCCAAAAATCCCGAACGTTGGACGACTGCTCCCTGTCGTAGTTCAGTCCCAACGGGGACCAGACTATGCAGTCTCTCTCTCACTCCCCCCACTCTCCGAGAGAATAGGAGGAGATTTGACAAACAAAAGAAAACCAGAAAAAAATCAAACACGCGGGTTGAGATTGAACAAAAAGTAAATTTAACAGTAATGACAGAAGAAAACAAGACAGTGATGGATCACAAATACAGTACAATAGCTCACAACAGATCTCCACATCCAGTCTCTTCCAAGTAGCAGGGGGCCTCCCTTCAGCACCCTCCTCACTTATATACTGAGCATGATGTCAGATGGGATGGAATAGCCCTTTGGCTAATTTGGGTAAATTAACACCAGCTGTTCACTAATTAGTTAACTATCCCAGCCATAGGGGCTACCAGCTTCAGTTCTCCACCCAGCTCAGGTAAATATTAACTCTATCCTGGCCAGAACCAGGACACTCCGACACCGAAAGTACCAGCCAGTCAAGCTCTTGCTGCTCCTCACCGGCCATTGGCAGCGCATCTACAGCACCACAGACATCGGGGCTCCGGGCTTTCCCAGACCAACAGGGCTTCGACGTTTACCACCAGCTGCACCTCAGCACCCACTGAAAAAAAAAACCGAAAAATCACGAACATCGGACGATTGCTCCCTCATTGAAAGTGCCAGCCAGTCAAGCTCTTGCTGCACCTCAGCGGCCATTGGCAGCACATCTACAGCACCACAGACATCGGGCCTCCGGGCTGTCCCTGAAGAACAGGGCTTTGACGTTTAACACCAGCTCCACATGGGCGCCCAGTAAAAGTAAAATCCCAAAAAATCACGAACGTCGGACGATTGCTCCCACATGAAAAGTGCCAGCCAGTCAAGCTCTAGCTGCTCCTCCATGGCCACTGGCAGCGCATCTACAGCACCACAGACATCAGGGCTCTGGGCTTTACCTGACCAACAGGGCTTCGACATTTACCAGCTGCTGCACTTGGGCGCCCACAGATAAAAATCCCCAAAAATCACGAACATCGGACGATTGCTCCCACACCGAAAGTGTCAGCAACACAAGCTCTTGCTGCTCCTCATAGGCCACTGGCAGCGCATCTACAGCACCACAGACATGGGGGCTCTGGGTTTTCGCTGACAAACAGCACTTCGACGATTACCACTAGCTGCACCTGGGCACCCACTGAAAGTAAAATCCCAAAAAATGACGAACGTCGGACAATTGCTCCCACACAGAAAGTGCCAGCCAGTAAACCTCTTGCTGCTCCTCACCGGCCATTGGCAGTGCATCGACAGCACCACACACATCGGGGCTCCGGGCTTTCCCCGACGAACAGGGCTTCAACGTTTACCACCAGCTGAACCTGGGCAGCCACTGAAAAATAAACCCCAGAAATCACAAACGTCGGATGATTGCTCCCACACCGGAAGTGCCAGCCTGTCAAGCTCTTGCTGCTCCTCACCGGATATTGGCAGCGCATCTATAGCACCACAGACATCGGGGCTCTGGGCTTTCCCTGACAAACAGGGCTTCGACGATTACCGCCAGCTGCACATGGGCGCCCACTGAAAAAAAAACCCGAAAAATCACGAACATCGGACGACTGCTCCCACACCGAAAGTACCAGCCAGTCAAGCTCTTGCTGCTCCTCACAGGCAATTGGCAGCGCATCTACAGCACCACAGACATCGGGGCTCCGGGCTTTCCCTGACCCATAGTGCTTCAATGTTTACCAGCAGCTGCACCTGGTTGCCCACTGAAAACAAATCCCCAAAAATCACAAACGTTAAACGACTGCTCCCCGTCGTAGTTCAGCCCCAAGGGGGACCAGACTACGCAGTCTCTCTCTCACTCCCCCCACTCTCCGAGAGAATAGGAGGAGGTTTGACAAACAAAAAAAAACCAGAAAAAAAACCAAACACGCGGGTTGAGATTGAACAAAAAGTAAATTTAACAGTAATGACAGAAGAAAACAAGACAGTGATGGAACACAAATACAGTACAATACTCACAACAGATATCCACATCCAGTCTCTTCCAAGTAGCAGGGGGCCTCCCTTCAGCACCCTCCTCACTTATATACTGAGCACGATATCAGAGGGGATGGAATAGCCCTTTGGCTCATTTGGGTAAATTAACGCCAGCTGTTAGCTAATTAGTTAACTATCCCAGCCATAGGGGCTACCAGCTTCAGTTCTCCACCCAGCTCAGGTAAATATTAACTCTATCCTGGCCAGAACCAGGACACTCCGACACCGAAAGTACCAGCCAGTCAAGCTCTTGCTGCTCCTCACCAGTCATTGGCAGCGCATCTACAGCACCACAGACATCAGGGCTCCGGGCTTTCCCAGACCAACAGGGCTTCGACATTTACCACCCGCTGCACCTGGGCGCCCACTGGAAAAAAAACCCCAAAAAATCACGAACATCGGACAATTGATCCCACAACAAAAGTGCCAACAACACAAGCTCTTGCTGCTCGTACCCGGCCATTGGCAGCGCATCTACAGCACCACAGACATCAGGGCTCCGGGCTTTCCCTGACCAACAGGATTTCGACATTTACCAGCCGCTGCACGTGGGCACCCACTGAAAGTAAAACCCCAAGAAATCACAAACGTCAGACGATTGCTCCCACACCGAAAGTGCCAGTCAGTCAAGCTCTTGCTGCTCCTCACTGCTCATTCCCAGCGCATCTACAGCACCACAGACATCGGGGCTCTGGGTTTTCCCTGACCAACAGGGCTTCGACATATACCACCAGCAGCACCTGGGCGCCCACTGAAAAAAACCCCGAAATATGAGGAACATCTGACTATTGCTGCCACACCGAAAGTGCCAGCAACGCAAGCTCTTGCTGCTCCTCACCAGCCATTGGCAGCGCATCTACAGCACCACAGACATCAAGGCTCTGGGATTTCCCTGACAAAAAGGGCTTCGACGTTTAACACCAGCTGCACCTGGGCGCCCACTGAAAAAAAACCCGAAAAATCACGAACATCGGACGATTGCTCCCACACCGAAAGTGCCAGCCAGTCAAACTCTTGCTGCTCCTCACCGGCCATTGGAGGCGCATCTACAGCACCACAGACATCGGGGCTCCGGGCTTTCCCTGACTAACAGGACTTAGACGTTTACCACTAGATGAACATGGGCGCCCACTGAAAAAAAAAACCCGAAAAGTCACGAACATCTGACGAATGCTCCCACAACTAAAGTTCCAGGCAGTCAAGCTCTTGCTGCTCCTCATGGGCCATTGGCAGCGCATCTACAGCACCACAGACATCGAGGCTCTGGGCTTTCCCTCACCAACAGGGCTTCAACATTTACCACCTGCTGTACTTCGGCGCCCACTGAAAAAAATCCCAAAAAATCACGAACCTTGGACGATTGGTCCCACACCGAAAGTGCCAGCCAGTCAAGCTCTTGCTGCACCTCAGCGGCCATTGGCAGCGTAGCTACAGAACCACAGACATCGGGGCTCCGGGTTTTCCCTAACCAACAGGGCTTCGACGTTCACCACCAGCTGCACCTCAGCACCCACTGAAAATAAAACCCGAAAAATCACGAACATCGGACGATTGCTCCCACACCAAAAGTGCCAGCCAGTCAAGCTCTTGCTGCACCTCAGCGGCCATTGGCAGCGCATCTACAGCACCTCAGACATCGGGGCTCTGGGCTTTGCCTCACCAACAGGGCTTCGACATTTACCACCAGCTGCACCTCAGCACCCCCTGAAAAAAAACCCCGAAAAATAACGAACATCTGACGGTTTCTCCCACACCAAAAGTGCCAGCCTGTCAAGCTCTTGCTGCTCGTCACCGGGCATTGGCAGCGCATCTACAGCACCACAGACATCCGGTCTCCGGGCTTTCCCTGACCAACAGGGCTTCGACGTTTACCACCATCTGCACCTGGGCGCCCACTGAAAAAAAACCGCGAAAAATCACGAACGTCGGTCGATTACTCCCACACCAAAAGTGCCGGCCGGTCAAGCTCTAACTGATCCTCACAAGCCATTCCCAGAGCATCTACAGCACCACAGACATCGGGGCTCCGGGCTTTCCCTGACCAACAGGGCTTCGACATTTAGCACCAGCTGCACCTGGACGCACACTGAGAAAAAACCCCGAAATATAACGAACGTCTGACGATTGCTCCCACACCGAAAGTGCCAGCCAGTCAAGCTCTTGCTGCTCATCACCGCCCATTCCCAGCGCATCTACAGCACCACAGACAACGGGGCTCCGGGCTTTCCCTGACGAACAGGGCTTCAATGATTACCACCATCTGCACCTGGGCACCCACTGAAAAAACCCCGCAAAATAACAAACGTCGGACAATTGCTCCCACACCGAAAGTGCCAGCATGTCCATCTCTTGTTGCTCCTCCCCGGCCATTGGCAGTTCATCTACAGCACCACAGACATCGGGGCTCCGGGCTTTCCCTGATGAACAGGGCTTATACCTTTACCACCAGCACCACCTGGCGGCCTACTGAAAAAAAACCCCGAAATATAACGAACGTCTGACAATTCCTCCCACACTGAAAGTTCCAGCCAGTCAAGCTCTTGCTGCTCCTCACCGCCCATTCCCAGCGCATCTACGGCACCACAGACAATAGGGCTCCGGGCTTTCCCTGACGAACAAGGCTTCGACATTTACCACCAGCTGCACCTGGGCGCCCACTGAAAAAAAAACCTCAAAAATCCCAAACATCAGACAATTGCTCCAACACTGAAAGTGCCAGCCTGTTAAGCTCTTGCTGCTCCTCACCGGCCATTGGCAGTGCATCTACAGCACCACAGACATCGGGGCTCCGGGCTTTCCCTGACCAACAGGGCTTCAACGTTTACCACCAGCTACACCTGGGCGCCCACTGAAAAAATACCCGGAAAAATCACGAACGTCGGACGATTGCTCCCACAACGAAAGTGCCAGCCAGTCAAGCTCTAGCTGCTCCTCCCCGGCCATTGGCAGCGCATCTACAGCACCACAGACATCGGGGCTCCGGGCTTTCCCTGTCCAACAGGGCTTCGACATTTACCACCCGCTGCACCTGGACGCCTACTGAAAAAAATACTCCGAAAAATAACAAGCGTCGGACTATTGTTCCCACACCGAAAGTGCCAGCCAGTCAAGCTCTTGGTGCTCCTCATCGCCCATTCTCAGCGCATCTACAGCACCACAGACATCGGGGCTCTGGGCTTTCCCTGACCAACAGGGCTTCGACATTTACCAGCAGTTGCACCTGGGTGCCCACTGAAAAATAATCCCCAAAAATCACGAACGTCGGAGAATTGCTCCGACACCGAAAGTGCCAGCCAGTCAAGCTCTCGCTGCTCCTCACGGGCCATTGGCAGCGCATCTACAGCACCACAGACATAGGGGCTCTGGGCTTTCCCTCACGAACACGGCTTTGACATTTAGCACCAGTTCCACCTGGGTGCCCACTGAAAAATAATCCCCAAAAATCACAAACGTCGGAAGATTGCTCGCACACAGAAAGTGCCAGCCTGTTAAGCTCTTGCTACTCCTCACCGGCCATTGCCAGCGCATCTACAGCACCACAGACATCGGGGCTCCGGGCTTTCCCTGACCAACAGGGCTTCGACATATACCACCAGCTGCACCTGGGCGCCCAGTCGAAAAAATATCCAAAAAATCAATAACGTCGGACGATTGCTCCCACACCGAAAGTGCCAGCCCGTCAAGCTCTTGCTGCTCCTCAGCGGCCATTGCCAGCGCATCTACAGCACCACAGACATCGGGGCTCTGGGCTTTTCCTGACCAACAGAGCTTCGACATTTACCAACCGCTGCACCTGGGTGCCCACTGAAAAAAATCGCTGGAAATCACAAACGTCGGACGATTGCTCCCACACCTTAAGTGCCAGCCTGTCAAGCTCTTGCTGCTCCTCATGGGCCATTGGCAGCGCATCTACAGCACAACAGACATCGGGGCTCCGGGCTTTCCCTGATGAACAGGGCTTCGACGTTTAACACCAGCTGCACCTGGGCGCCCACTTAAAAAAAAACGCCGAAAAATAACGAACATCGGACGATTGCTCCCACACCGAAAGTGCCAGCCAGTCAAGGTCTTACTGCTCCTCACCGGCCTTTGGCAGCGCAGCTACAGAACCAGAGACATCTGGGCTCTGGGCTTTCCCTGACCCATAGGGCTTCGATGTTTACCAGCAGCTGCACCTGGGTGCCCACTGAAAACAAATCCCCAAAAATCACGAACGTTGGACGACTGCTCCCCGTCGTAGTTCAGTCCCAACGGGGACCAGACTATGCAGTCTCTCTCTCACTCCCCCCACTCTCCGAGAGAATAGGAGGAGATTTGACAAACAAAAGAAAACCAGAAAAAAATCAAACACGCGGGTTGAGATTGAACAAAAAGTAAATTTAACAGTAATGACAGAAGAAAACAAGACAGTGATGGATCACAAATACAGTACAATAGCTCACAACAGATCTCCACATCCAGTCTCTTCCAAGTAGCAGGGGGCCTCCCTTCAGCACCCTCCTCACTTATATACTGAGCATGATGTCAGATGGGATGGAATAGCCCTTTGGCTAATTTGGGTAAATTAACACCAGCTGTTCACTAATTAGTTAACTATCCCAGCCATAGGGGCTACCAGCTTCAGTTCTCCACCCAGCTCAGGTAAATATTAACTCTATCCTGGCCAGAACCAGGACACTCCGACACCGAAAGTACCAGCCAGTCAAGCTCTTGCTGCTCCTCACCGGCCATTGGCAGCGCATCTACAGCACCACAGACATCGGGGCTCCGGGCTTTCCCAGACCAACAGGGCTTCGACGTTTACCACCAGCTGCACCTCAGCACCCACTGAAAAAAAAAACCGAAAAAATCACGAACATCGGACGATTGCTCCCTCATTGAAAGTGCCAGCCAGTCAAGCTCTTGCTGCACCTCAGCGGCCATTGGCAGCACATCTACAGCACCACAGACATCGGGCCTCCGGGCTGTCCCTGAAGAACAGGGCTTTGACGTTTAACACCAGCTCCACATGGGCGCCCAGTAAAAGTAAAATCCCAAAAAATCACGAACGTCGGACGATTGCTCCCACATGAAAAGTGCCAGCCAGTCAAGCTCTAGCTGCTCCTCCATGGCCACTGGCAGCGCATCTACAGCACCACAGACATCGGGGCTCCGGGCTTTCCCCGACGAACAGGGCTTCAACGTTTACCACCAGCTGAACCTGGGCAGCCACTGAAAAATAAACCCCAGAAATCACAAACGTCGGATGATTGCTCCCACACCGGAAGTGCCAGCCTGTCAAGCTCTAGCTGCTCCTCCATGGCCACTGGCAGCGCATCTACAGCACCACAGACATCAGGGCTCTGGGCTTTACCTGACCAACAGGGCTTCGACATTTACCAGCTGCTGCACTTGGGCGCCCACAGATAAAAATCCCCAAAAATCACGAACATCGGACGATTGCTCCCACACCGAAAGTGTCAGCAACACAAGCTCTTGCTGCTCCTCATAGGCCACTGGCAGCGCATCTACAGCACCACAGACATGGGGGCTCTGGGTTTTCGCTGACAAACAGCACTTCGACGATTACCACTAGCTGCACCTGGGCACCCACTGAAAGTAAAATCCCAAAAAATGACGAACGTCGGACAATTGCTCCCACACAGAAAGTGCCAGCCAGTAAACCTCTTGCTGCTCCTCACCGGCCATTGGCAGTGCATCGACAGCACCACACACATCGGGGCTCCGGGCTTTCCCCGACGAACAGGGCTTCAACGTTTACCACCAGCTGAACCTGGGCAGCCACTGAAAAATAAACCCCAGAAATCACAAACGTCGGATGATTGCTCCCACACCGGAAGTGCCAGCCTGTCAAGCTCTTGCTGCTCCTCACCGGACATTGGCAGCGCATCTATAGCACCACAGACATCGGGGCTCTGGGCTTTCCCTGACAAACAGGGCTTCGACGATTACCGCCAGCTGCACATGGGCGCCCACTGAAAAAAAAACCCGAAAAATCACGAACATCGGACAATTGCTCCCACACCGAAAGTGCCAGCCAGTCAAGCTCTTGCCGCTCCTCACAGGCAATTGGCAGCGCATCTACAGCACCACAGACATCGGGGCTCCGGGCTTTCCCTGACCCATAGTGCTTCAATGTTTACCAGCAGCTGCACCTGGTTGCCCACTGAAAACAAATCCCCAAAAATCACAAACGTTAAACGACTGCTCCCCGTCGTAGTTCAGCCCCAAGGGGGACCAGACTACGCAGTCTCTCTCTCACTCCCCCCACTCTCCGAGAGAATAGGAGGAGGTTTGACAAACAAAAAAAAACCAGAAAAAAAACCAAACACGCGGGTTGAGATTGAACAAAAAGTAAATTTAACAGTAATGACAGAAGAAAACAAGACAGTGATGGAACACAAATACAGTACAATACTCACAACAGATATCCACATCCAGTCTCTTCCAAGTAGCAGGGGGCCTCCCTTCAGCACCCTCCTCACTTATATACTGAGCACGATATCAGAGGGGATGGAATAGCCCTTTGGCTCATTTGGGTAAATTAACGCCAGCTGTTAGCTAATTAGTTAACTATCCCAGCCATAGGGGCTACCAGCTTCAGTTCTCCACCCAGCTCAGGTAAATATTAACTCTATCCTGGCCAGAACCAGGACACTCCGACACCGAAAGTACCAGCCAGTCAAGCTCTTGCTGCTCCTCACCAGTCATTGGCAGCGCATCTACAGCACCACAGACATCAGGGCTCCGGGCTTTCCCAGACCAACAGGGCTTCGACATTTACCACCCGCTGCACCTGGGCGCCCACTGGAAAAAAAACCCCAAAAAATCACGAACATCGGACAATTGATCCCACAACAAAAGTGCCAACAACACAAGCTCTTGCTGCTCGTACCCGGCCATTGGCAGCGCATCTACAGCACCACAGACATCAGGGCTCCGGGCTTTCCCTGACCAACAGGATTTCGACATTTACCAGCCGCTGCACGTGGGCACCCACTGAAAGTAAAACCCCAAGAAATCACAAACGTCAGACGATTGCTCAAACAGCGAAAGTGCCAGTCAGTCAAGCTCTTGCTGCTCCTCACTGCTCATTCCCAGCGCATCTACAGCACCACAGACATCGGGGCTCTGGGTTTTCCCTGACCAACAGGGCTTCGACATATACCACCAGCAGCACCTGGGCGCCCACTGAAAAAAACCCCGAAATATGAGGAACATCTGACTATTGCTGCCACACCGAAAGTGCCAGCAACGCAAGCTCTTGCTGCTCCTCACCAGCCATTGGCAGCGCATCTACAGCACCACAGACATCAAGGCTCTGGGATTTCCCTGACAAAAAGGGCTTCGACGTTTAACACCAGCTGCACCTGGGCGCCCACTGAAAAAAAACCACGAAAAATCACCAAGATCGGACGATTGCTCCCACACCGAAAGTGCCAGCCAGTCAAGCTCTTGCTGCTCCTCAACGGCCATTCCCAGCGCATGTACAGCACCAGAGACATCGGGGCTCCGGGCTTTCCCTGACCAACAGGGTTTCGACGTTTACCACCAGCTGCACCTGGGCGCCCACTGATAAAAAAATCCCGAAAAAACACAAACGTCGGACGATTGCTTCAATACATTAAGTGCCAGCAACGCAAGCTCTTGCTGCTCCTCATGGGCCATTGGCAGCGCATCTACAGCACCACAGACATCGGGGCTCCTGGCTTTCCCTGACGAACAGGGCTTCGACGTTTACCACCAGCTGCACATGGTTGCCCACTGAAAACAAACCCCCAAAAATCACGAACATCGGACAATTGCTCCCACACCAAAAGTACCAGCACGTCAAGCTCTTGCTGCTCCTCACCGCCCATTGGCAGCGCATCTACAGCACCAAAATCATTGGGGCCCTGGGCTTTCCCTGACGGACAGGGCTTTGACATATACCACCAGTTGCACCTGAGCGCCCACTGAAAAAAATAAATGAAAAATCATGAACATCGGAAGATTGCTCCCACACCGACAGTGCCAGCAACACAAGCTCTTGCTGCTCCTCACGGGCCATTGGCAGCGCATCTACAGCACCACAGACATCGGGGCTCCAAGCTTTCCCTCACGAACAGGGCTTCGACATTTACCACCAGCTGCACCTAGGCGCCCACTGGAAAAAAAACCCCCAGAACTCACGAACGTCGGATGATTGCTCCCACACCTTAAATGCCAGCCTGTCAAGCTCTTCCTGCTCCTCCCCGGCCACTGGCAGCGCATCTACAGCACCACAGACATCGGGGCTCCGGGCTTTCCCTGACCAACAGGGCTTCGACATATACCACCTGTTGAACCTGTGCGCCCACTGAAAAAAAACCCCGAAAAATCACAAACATCGGACGATTGCTCCCACACCAAAAGTGCCAGCCAGTCAAGCTCTTCCTGCTCCTCACCGCCCATTCCCAGCGCATCTACAGCACCACAGACATCGGGGCTTCGGGCTTTCCCTGACCAACAGGGCTTCGACGTTTACCACAAGCTGAACCTGGGAGCCCACTGAAAACAAATCCCCAGAAATCACAAACGTCGGACGATTGCTCCCACACATTAAGTTCCAGCCAGTCAAGCTGTTGATGCTCCTCACCGGCCATTGGCAGCTCATCTACAGCACCACAGACATCGGGGCTCCGGGCTTTCCCTTACTAACAGGACTTAGACCTTTACCAGCAGCTGCACCTTGGCGCCCACTGAAAAAAACCCCGAAAAATCACGAACATCGGACGATTGCTCCCACACAGAAAGTGCCAGCAACACAAGCTCTTGCTGCTCCTCACCGGCCATTCCCAGCGCATCTACAGCACCACAGACATCGGGGCTCTGGGCTTTCCCTGACCAACAGGGCTTCGACATATACCAATAGCTGCACCTGGGCGCCCACTGAAAAAAAACCCCGAAAAATCAAGAACATCGGACGATTACTCCCAAACAGAAAGTGCCAGCCAGTCAAGCTCTTGCTGCTCCTCACCGGCCATTGGCAGCGCATCTACAGCACCACAGACATCGGGGCTCCGGGTTTTCCCTGACCAACAGGGCTTCGACATTTACCACCCGCTGCACCTGGGCGCCAACTGAAATAAAACCCCGAAAAATCACAAACGTCAGATGATTGCTCCCACACCGAAAGTGCCAGCAACACATGCTCTTGCTGCTCCTCACCACCCATTCCCAGTTCACCTACAGCACCACAGACATCGGGGCTCCTGGCTTTCCCTGTCTAACAGGACTTAGACATTTACCACCAGCTGAACATGGGCGCGCACTGAAAAAAAAACCCAAAAAACCACAAACGTCGGACGATTTCTTCAATACATTAAGTGCCAGCCTGTCAAGCTCTTGCTGCTCCTCCCCAACCCTTGGCAGTGCATCTACAGCACCACAGACATCGGGGCTCCGCGCTTTCCCTGAACAACAGGGCTTCGACGTTTACCACTCGCTGCACCTGGACGCCCACTGAAAAAAACACCGAAAAATCACGAATATCAGACGATTGCTCCCACACCGAAAGTGCCAGCCAGTCAAGCTCTTGCTGCTCCTCACCAGCCATTCCCAGCGCATCTACAGCACCACAGATATCGGGGCTCCGGCCTTTCTTTGACCAACAGGGTTTCGACATATACCACCAGATGCACCTGGGCACCGACTGAAAGTAAAATCCCAAAAAATGACGAACGTCGGACAATTGCGCCCACGCAATAAGTGCCAGCCAGTCAAGCTCTTGCTGCTCCTCCCCGGCCATTGGCAGCGCATCTACAGCACCACAGACATCGGGGCTCCGGGCTTTCCCTGACCAACAGGGCTTCAATGTTTTCCACCCGCTGCACCTGGGCACCCACTGAATAAAACCCCCGAAAAATCACGAACATCGGACGATTGCTCCCACACCTTAAGTGCCAGCCTGGCAAGCTCTTGCTGCTCATCCCCGGCCATTGGCGGCGCATCTACAGCACCACAGACATCGGGGCTCCGCGCTTTCCCTGAACAACAGGGCTTCGACATTTACCATGTGCTGCACCTTGGCGCCCAATGAAAAAAAATCCCAAGAAATCACAAACGTCGGACGATTGCTCCCACACCATAAGTGCCAGCCTGTCAAGCTCTTGCTGCTCCTCATGGGCCCTTGGCAGCGCATGTACAGCACCACAGACATCAGGGCTCTGGGCTTTCCCTGATGAACAGGGCTTCGATGTTTACCACCAGCTGCACCTGGGCGCCCACTGAAAAAATACCCCGAAAAATCACGAACATCGGACGATTGTTCCCACACCGAAAGTGCCAGCCAGTCAAGACCTTGCTGCTCCTCATAGGCCATTGGTAGCGCATCTACAGCACCACAGACATCGGGACTCTGGGCTTTCCCTGACTACCAGGGCTTCGACATATACCACCAGCTGAACCTGGGCGCCCACTGAAAAAAAACCCCAAAAATTCAATAACATAGGACGATTACTCCCACACCGAAAGTGCCAGCCTCTCAAGCTCTTGCTGTTCCTCACCGGACAGTGGCAGCGCATCTACAGCACCACAGACATCGGGGCTGCGGGCTTTCCCTGACGAACAGGGCTTCGACGTTTACCGCCCGCTGCACCTGGGCGCCCACTGAAAATAAAACCCCGAAAAATCACGAACATCGGACGATTGCTCCCACACCGAAAGTGCCAGCCAGTCAAGCTCTTGCTGCTCCTCACCGCCCATTCCAAGCGCATCTACAGCACCACAGACATCGGGGCTCTGGGCTTTCCCTGACCAACACGGCTTAGACATATACCACCAGCTGCACCTGGGCGCAAACTGAAAAAAACCCCGAAAAATCACGAACCTCGGACGATTGCTCCCACACCGAAATTGCCAGCAACTCAAGCTCTTGCTGCTCCTCACCGGCCATTGCCAGCCCATCTACAGCACCACAGACATCGGGGCTCCGGGCTTTCCCTGACCAACAGGGCTTCGACGTTTACCACCATTTGCACCTGGGTGCCGACTGAAAAAAAATCCCCAAAAATCACAAACGTCGGACAATTGCTCCCACACCAAAAGTGCCAGCCTGTCAAGCTCTTGCTGCTCCTCCCCGGCCATTGGCAGCGCATCTACAGCACCACAGACATCGGGGCTCTGGGCTTTCCCTGACTAACACACAGCTCTCTCTCTCTCTCTCGCCCACACGCTCGCTCGCTCTCTCTCTCGCGCGCTCTCTCTTCATCCACCTACTCCCATTTTGGTAAACATCTATTGGTTACTTCCCAAATCCAACAGGGAAGATTATAAAGGATGTTGTAGTTTAGTCACCCCGGTAGTTGTGGTAGCCAATTTGTTCGTCACATGTTACTAAGGTAGCTAAATTTGGGTGACCGTCTCTGGAAGAACGTCCTATAATGCTGTCGCATCAAACGAGACCTTGCCGTTATGTATTCTTTCAGTTACACATTACTGCTAAGATGCAGAAAAATATTACAAGGCCGATCATAAATCCAGTTAAACGATTGATCACTTTTAAAATTTAGGCTTCCAAATTAATTATCAGGCCTGTGCAGCTCACTCAGAATTCCTGTGAAAGACAAAAGAAAAAAAAAAATATGCTCGGTTGAGGATGCAACAAGCAGTTAAAAGGAGGGTATTATCCACTGGGTACTGATGGGGTGTATTTTTCCTGCTTCCATGAAAAAAAGCCCACTGTTTGTGTTGCCCATCTCCCACAAAGGTGGGGCTGTCAGCAGATGCGTGACATTTCTTTTCCTTCAAGTGAATATCATTTCCGGTTAGACCACGTTGATACCACCTTGCTCAGCTCCTTGAGGGATAAACTGTAAAGACAGCATTGCTGACAGGTGCCTCGCAGTCCTCCTTCTGCGGTTTTCAAACAAGGACTGGATTGACTGACTGGCTAGGCCGGGGGGTGAAGCACAAGTCCCTACTTCCTGGATAGCATCTATGCGGTTATCTTAGCAGGCCAGCTGCTTCCCTGGTAACGGAGAACAGACAGTCTGCTGTCCCCGCTGCAGGACCTTTACGCCTCTGGCTTCCACAGAAACTGCACTCCACCCGTGGGAATAGCAACCGAGGCTTACTGTGAAACCTGCATTCGGCTCATGAAAGCAGCAACTGCAGACGAAATCAAAACGGAACAAACATTGCATCTTAGGGCCAGGAAACAAATACAGACATGGCTAGAGGGAAGACAGAACCAAACTGCTAGCCTGCATCAGAGATGCAGACTCCACAACTCTGCTGAGGAAATGACAGAGAGCTCTGGTGGGGGCGAGAGGAGTGTGGAATTAGAGGCAAATGAAGGACCGCTGACACAACGAGGTACTAGGGATGAGATCCAAACAGAGTACAGATATCCTTGGGGAACTGATGATGAAACACAGACACTGGATGGGGCGGAAGAACAGTATGAACGCTCTGACACAAATTGAAAGCCCGAGGAAGACTTGTCTCCTCAATTAACAAAGACAAAAAACTTGCCGCATACCTGAAGGATGGCCAGAGAACACAAGGACGCTTACAGGAAGCGACGTGCGAGAAACAGAGGGGAGCCGAAATACGCGGAGAAATAGAAAGCAGCTTGAAGGCGCAAAGGTATTGGGAAGAAATTGGAACAGACGGCACAGGATGCGTGAGGAAGATTAACAAAATGGAAGGTGGGACTAAATTACATCTCTGAGCATAAGGAATGACCCGATGAGATGTTCTGACAAACAAATATACAAATTACGTTCCAGAGGTAAAAGCCAGCCGAGGAGACCCTCTGAAGCCTCACAAAGAAATGGAGACAAGAGAAAAACCGTCTGAGACAAAAATAAAATTTTTAAAAGCTCAACGTGAGTGACAGACATAAAAAAATAAAAATACGCAGCTCAGTAACAGTAGACGTAGAAATAAAATCCTAAAGTCAACGTGGTATAAGGCAAAAAGGAAAAAAGAATGCAAGTAGGGACAGAATGCTAGATAAAACTGGGCATAGAACAAAACAAATAGAAAACAGCACCATAAGAAGATCAAAAAATGAATAGACAAGCACAAGATGCAAAGTAAACAGGGAAGCGGAAATACAATTCAAAAATTGAGAGAGTAGGTGGGACATGAGAAAAAATTAAATAGACATGGGACCTGAATAAAAGCAAACATAAAAAAAAAAATTTTTAAACTGCAAGAAAAAAAGAAATTAAAATAGGAAAAAGGATAACAGACATATCAAAGTAAACAAACACATAGATAAAAAAATAAACAAAACAACAAGGTACACTACAGACTAGAATGGAAAAAAAAAATTACAATGACCCAGATAAAAAGACACAGAAAAAAAAAAAAACGACACAAGGACCCACAAAGACATGAAAAAATAAGGAACCAATAAAAAATCATGAACCTGAATAAAAGTAGACAGAAAGAAAATGTTAAAGGTGACAGCGTACAGGACTCATAGAAAAAAAAAAAACCCAAAAATAAAGACCAAAAAATCCATAAAAGGGAATGTATGAACAAAAATTTAATAGCAAGGGCATAAAGATAAAGAAAAAAAATTAAAAACAGCCAAAAAAATTAAACAGAGAAAGACACAGAAAGAAAATGTAAAAAGCGACTGGGTACAGGACAAACTACAACATTAAAAAGTAAATATGAAAAATCAAATAAAAATAAAGAGGAGAAAGGTAAATTTACAAGGTGACAGCATACAAGACATACGGCAGAACATGAAAAACCAGAGAGAGACATCCTGATAAAAGTAGACGTAAAACAAAAATTTTTAGAGTGACAGCACACAGTAAACATAAAAAAAATTTGAAAGTTGACATAGAAAATGAAATAAACAAACACCAATGGTAAGAAGTTTGAAAATAAAAAAAAACACAGTGTCGTGGTTTTGTTAGTAAGGGGGGGCCTAAGGTGGTAGCTTCTGTAGGAAACTGCTAGAAGTCGCTCCCCTTTGTTCAGGGGACTCGGCCGGGCCTAGGGCGGACCTGCTGCTGGCCAAGGCCGAGCCGAGTGGTAGCAGAATGTCTCGTGATAACGCCTCTGCGATAACGTATTTAAGAAGGGGAAAACAGGAAAAAAAGAGAGAGGAGAGAAGATGTGAAGAAGCTGAGCGGGGGCAGAGGCGCAGAGGGGGAGGCGCAGGCCTCATGGGCCTTGCAGGCCTCACCCTCTGGCCTCTCGCCAGGCAGCCGATTGGGCCCAACTCGGTCCAGCCCAGCTGCAAGAAGTGGAGAGGAGATGAGAAGTGAATGAGATGTAAAAAGGATCCTGAGAGACATCTACCAGCCTGTTGTGAGGAACGGCTGCAGACACCAAGGTCAGTTCAGAAGGAGGGGGAGGAGTAATGCGGCTCCTGGCCAAGATTCCCCTGCAGCCTGTGGTGACGACCATGGTGGAGCAGGTTGTCCCCCTGCAGCCCATGGAGGTCCACGGAGGAGCAGAGATCCACTTGGAGCCCGTGAAGGACCCCATACCGGGGGAGGTGGATGCCTGAAGGCAGCTGTGGCCCGTGGAGGGCCCGCTGGGACAGCTGTTCTGGAGAGACTGCACCCCGTGGAAGAGATGACCCATGCCGGAGCAGTTCCACAAAGGACTGTGGCCCGTGGGAGGGACCCCACAATGGAGCAGGGGAGGAATGTGAGGAGTTCTTCCCCCGACCATGAAGCAGCGGCGTAAAACAACATATGATGAACTGACTGCAACCCCCATTCCCTCTTCCCCCCTGTGCCGCTCGGGGGGGGAAGGTAGTAGAGATAATGTTAAGCTTGGGAAGAGGGAGGGGTGGATGGAGGTTATCTTGTTCCCTGTCTCATTATCCTGCTGTTTGTAGTAATAAATGAATAGTTTTCCCCAAGTTGAGTCTGTTTTGCCCGTGACGGTAACTTTAAGGATTTCTCCCTGTCCTTATCTCAAACCTCGAGCCGTTTTTCCTTATATTTTCTCTCCCTGTTCTCTCAGAAGGTGGGGGGAGTGAGAGAGAGACTGCGTAGTCTGGTCCGATCAGGGCTGAACTACAACACACAGACAGACAAAAATGGAACGATAGGAACAGTTACCTAGAGAAAATTACACATAACAAGAAGAAAATTTGAAAACCGACTTGGTGACAAACAGGTAATAAAAAACACAACTAGGACTGAAATAAGATTAAACATACAAAAAAAACCAATTTAAAATCAAGAGGAATAAAAAAAATAAAGGCACAAAAAAAAAAAAGGACACCTAACAACAACAGAACAATATTGACAAACACACTGATATTATTACTTCTTCGGATACAAACCAAGCCCACTATCTTAACACTTTCTATACATAGAAAAAATTCCAAAAATCACCATGACTAAAGAAAATTAAGAAACGATTTGGTTAAAAAAAAAAACAGTGACTGCTATAAAAGTAAACAAAGGCAGTGGATCTTACAAAGAAAAGATTAGGAAAATAGAAAAAAAATTGAAATGTAAAAACAATGTGTTAAAACATGAACAACGGGGTAAAAAAATCACAAATAAGTGGTGTATAGCACAAACCAGAAAAACACTACAATAAATATTAAGCTGATTAAAATGAGACAGAAAATACGAAAACCTACAGAGTTTAGAGAGATTGTTCTAGTTTCATCTAAGATGGACTTACATTTCCTCTCAATACCTAATGTGTTTTTTTTAATTTCCTATCAGAACAATATTGACAAACACACTGATGTTGTTACTTGTTCTGATACAGACCAAGACCACTATCTTGTCTTCCAGGGTCCGCTAATGTGCGGGTGCAGGAAACTGAGACGGATATACCTGGAACAGCTGACCCCGTCTAGCCAGAAAATACAATCCCCCAACCCAAACCTACACAAATGAATAACGACATAAAGAAAAAATTTTAAAAAGACAAAAATGGCAAACCAAAACACATCTGTGCAAAAAAATTTACAAGCTAACGGCAGCACCAAAGGATTAGAAATAATTGTGTAAAAACAGGGAACAGAAATAAAGGATGCATAGAAAGAGTATTTAAAAAACATGTGGTAACAAAGAAATAAGGGAAAAAATGAAAGATAGGGACAGCTAACCAAAATAAATGTAACAATAAATGGAAAAATCAATACCTCTAAGGAAACACTGAGACTAAGTAAAATATGAAAGAGCAATTTAAAAACGGGAAATGGGATAAAGGTAGAAAACATAAACAACTGAGATAATGGAAATAAATGAAAAAAAATTTGAAATCAACACAGGGAGCTAAACACATGTACAAATAAAATCTAAAAAGCGAGGAGGCTAACAAAATTCAAGGTATAAAAATAGATACTGCAAAATGAATACAAAAAACCCAATAAAACTAGACAAACTTTTTAAAGCAACAGAGATGGGGGAAATAACAAAAAATTAAAAAACATTGAGGGCAAACTAAAATGTAGATGTAGAAAAAAAATTAAAAAGCAGCAACACTAAGGAAGGTTGATAAATAATGAAAACTAACCAATGCAATAAACATTAAAAAACCTGAAAAAAGCACAGGGCATTCCCAAAATAGACAAAAAAAAACCCAAAAAATAGGAACAGCACACTAAAACCAAGATAGAACAAAAACTACAAAAATCACAGGACTGGATAAACACTATACTGTTTTGGTTTTTTTTAATAAAAGTAGAGTACACATAGAATAAGCAAGGAAAAAGCAAGATCATTCAGGTAAATAAATAGAAAAATTAAACCGTAAAGATGACAAACTCAGTCATGTAGAGATACTTGAAAAAGCAAGGTTGCAAATGAAAGGCAAAAAACATTGGCAAAAAAGCAACAACATAAAGACAGCAAACAAGATAAATGCAGAACATTCAAAAAGCAAAATGATTTATAGAAACAAGCATAAAAAAAAAACCTGATGAAAACCTAAACCAGAAATGCAAAAAAAAATGTGAAAAGCAAATGCTCCAATAAATACAAGAAATGCTTCAAAAATAAATACAGCAAGGAGATTAAAAATCATAATATGTTAGAATACAGTAAGATTACAGAAATAATGAAAAAAATAACAAGTAGCAATATCAAAATAAAATAGAAATAATGAAATTGGGTGAAAAATTCCCAAATAACAGAGTCCACCTAAGAGACGTACAAAATTTAAAAATCAAGGACACTAGACATTGTTGGAATGTAATTAAAAAAAAAAATAAAGATAGCAAAATAAAGACATAAACCAGATAGAAGTAAAGACAACATATCAACATCAATTGAAGATTAAAGAAATGACAAAAAAAAAAGAAATAAAACACTCAATGTCAACCAACAAAAATTAAAAAAGGAGAAAGAGAATTTTGAAAGTCAGGATTCTGTGGAACAACAAGAAATTATTATTTTAAAACTGCAAAGAGCATAAAATTAGCCACTGAAATGCTGAAAAAGGAACGGGGAATAGCTGATAAAAGGAAATCTAAAAAAATAGGTACAGCACGGCAAAAAAAGAATTAGGAAGAAACTATCAAAATCAAGAATGCTAAGGAAATAAATAGTTTTTAAAAGACAGCACACAAAAGAAAAGTAGGTACGAAAAAGTGGTGAGTGTTAGAGAAAATAAGACAAAAAGTAAAAAAAAAAAAAAAAAAAAAAAAAAAGGCAGACAGCTACCTAAAACAGATGTATTAAAAAAAAATGAAGAATTCAGACGCTAAGGAAACGTGACAAAAAATTTAAAAACCAATAAATAAAGACAGCAAGCAATATAAATATACAAAGTTTTTTAAATTACAGGCACTACAGAGAATAATAAAAAAAATATTTACATCAAAATAAAACGAAGACAAAAAAAAAATCTAATGGGGAACAACATTACCAAAACACTAGACATACCAAAAAAAAAAAAAAAAAAGACGTGGAAGGAAAAATACAGCCACAGAATAAACATTGCAAAAGCGACAAGAACACAGAAATAAAAGGGAAAAAAAAAAAACCTGACCCCAAACTTAACCAGGTGTGTACAAAAATGTAAAAAGCAAGGATGCTAATAAAAAACAAGAAATAATTAGCATAAACACATCAGGACGGGGAAAAAAGATGATGAATGAATACACCTTTTAAAGTGAGGCAGATCACGGAAAGACATGTTAAAATTTCAAACTAAAAACGATAAACTAACATAAGCATATAAAAAATTTGAAATGTAGAGACGCAAACACAACATAATATCTAATTAAGGGACAACAAAATACAGAAAAGACATAAAAATAGAAAATTTAAACAGTAAAACATAACACCAATAAATAGAAAAATTTGAAAAAACACACCTACCTAAAACAATAGTAGAAGGAAAATTTATAAAATAAATGCACTTATAACAAAAAAAAAAAAAAAATTTAAAGACAAAAAATAAAATAAAAATAAAATATCACAAGCTACAGGGATAAAGAAAATGAAAAAAAAACAACAAAAAATAATGGTAAACTGAAACAAAAAAAGTAGAAAGAAAATTAACCATGCAAAGGGATGAGGAACAGAGGAAGAACCAAATAGGGGTTGTAAACTAAATAGATGAAATCACCGAAACTTAATTTAAAAGGTAGAAGACAGGCACAAAGAGATAAAAAACACAGGCAGAGAACACGAGATGAGTGGAGCTGTAAAGGCAAAACTTAGAAAACAACAGAGTACAATTCCCAGAAGGAACAATGAAAAAATAAGACCAAGGGGCTTTATGAAAAGAAAAAAAAAAAAACTTAGCAACATCAAACTAAAACGTAGATAGAGAAGGAAAATCTAAAAAGCAACAGCTCTAGGGAAAACTCGGGGGGGTGTGGGAAAGGTTAAAAACTAATAATGCTGAAAGACATAAAAGTAGAAAATTTTTAAAGCCCGAGGTTTAAGACAAGAAGGAACACACAATACAGTCAGAGAACTCAAACGCAAACAGAGGCAGATATTTGTAAAAGTGGTGGCACTAAAAACAGACAAGAAAAAAAATGCAGAAAAAAAATAAGAGACCAATGTAAAGGTAGACATAGAGGGAAAAAAAAAAAAAAAAGAATTAATGAAATAAAATACAAGAAGCATGAGGGAAATAGAGACAGCAGACCACAACAGAGATGTAAAAAGAATCTCTAAAAAGCCAGGATGCTAAGGAAAGACAAGAAACAATGAACAAAAAAAGCAAAAAGTAATAACTAAATCATGAAAAAAAAACCTTAAAAACGCAGAAAACAAGGACCTAACCAGAGGTAAAAATAAACTTCAAAAAGCCACCACACTAACGACAGACAAAAAATAACTAAAGAAGGGAAAAATCAAGACAATCACCAGCACGAAGGTAGACAGATGCTTTTTAAAGCAGTGACATTTAAGGAAAAAGAAGACAAAATGGTCTCGTGAAACCGAGACAGACACATAGAAAGAAAATTTTTAAGGCGAGGACACTAATGAAAGATGAGATAGAATTTAAAAACGAATACAGCAAATTAAAGGCTGGGAGGGAACTGAAATCAGACAAATATTTGCTGGACTGCAGGGATGAAGACCATAAGGGAAAAATTCTTAAAGGGGGACAGCAACCCGATACCGTAGCCTCGGCCAAAAGAAACTCTCCAAGATTCGATTCTGGAGTTTTAAAAAGCTGGCATTCTTTCATGACGCTGCTAGGTACACGGGGATAGGTTCCACCTAGCGTACGTGTTGCAAATCGTAACGGACAAACCTTATCTTGCCCAACTCTATCTGGATGCAATACATTTCTCAGAATGCGTATACAAATTCATTCTCTTGCCTGGAACTAACTGTAGTACTCGCGTCTTACTTACACGTGTGCTTCAAGTCCTTTACGGTCTTCTGCACGGGTCTTTGGTGGTCTTCAGGACCCTCTGGGGACTGCTTTCTTGGAGTGCTTTAGTTGAACCTAGCTTTGAAGCATACGCAGCGTGGACCGACTCGTACGGCTCGCTGCTGCTGCTCGAATCGCGAGGCTGGCGACTTCCTCGAGTCCCTTGTCTGTCTGCACAAACCTAAAAGTTTTAAAAGTGTTTCAGTTGAGCACAAATCAAGCACAACGTGTCCACCGCAAAAGGCACAGCGCAATCTTCTCCCTTTCACCTTTTGCTCAAGGTAACCACCAAAGACAGAGACTTAGACATAAAAATGAAAAAGCAAGGGCGGTAAGAAAGGAGAAGACACGATTAAAAGAAAAGAGAGGAAAGGGAATAAAAGAGAGACAGAAACGGAATGTTTTAAAACAAAATAGGACTATAGAAATAAGTGGGGGAAAATGAAAAAGAAGCACCAGTGAGCTAAAAGGGACGTATAAAATAGAACAAAGCAAGGGCGCTGAGGAAAGGCACCAAATAAATAAAGGAGAAAACAGGCAAATAGATTCAGGGAAGCGGATAAAAACAGAAGACTTGGTGATGGGTATCAGAGAAATCGAGAAAAAATTAAAAACCACAAATGAAAAACTGTAACAAGGATCTAGAAAGTTTTACAATAAGAGGCATGAATACAGACAAGAAATATATATTTTTTTTTAAAGATAGCAAACAGAATAAAAGTACAAAGAAAAACGTAGATGCAACAAGGGCACTAGAGATAGTCAGGTGTCCTGGTTTCAGCAGGGATGGAGTTAATTTTCTTCTCAGTAGCCAGTGTGTTTTGGATTTTGTGTGTGAAGAATGTTGATAAAAACATTCTGATGATACGAGTTGTTGTGAATGAGACCAAGGACACTGTCTGGCTTTCCAAGTCTCGTTAACGTGCAGATGCGGGAAGCTGGGCAAAAGACAGACAGAATAATTGATCCAAACTGGCCAAAGAGAGTATTCCATGCCATAAACGTCATGCTCAGTATATAAGTGGGGGTTGCCCATGGGAGGGGGCATCATTTTCAGTTATTCCTTTCCTTGTCGGGTATCCGTTTGGGCACCCTTGGCATCCTTTTCTACTCTCTTGCTTGCTGGCATCGTTCCCTCTACCTTGCTAGCTTGCTCTCCCCCTTGCTTGCTGCTCGGTGTTGTTCCTGTGATCGCTGCTCAGGACGGGCTGCGTCGGTCATTCGGACATCGGGTGGTGAGAAATTGTACATTGTTCATTTTGTATATTTTGTATATATTAATACCCTTATATCCTGTTAGCTTTGTAGTTTTTAGTATTTTCAGTAAACTGTTTTTATCTCAACCCACGAGTTTTCCTTTCTTCCCAATTTCTCTCCCCTGTCCCACTAGGTAGGGGCAGGGTGAATAAGAAACTGTGTGGTGATCCGGGCTAAACCACCACATCAGGACATAATTAAAAAAAAAAAAATACAGATTGCAAAATAAAGGCCGACACCAGACAGAAGTAAAGAGAACATTTCAAAGGCAATTGAAGATTGAGGAAATAAGGAAAAAATGAAAACACAGTGCCGTCGAACAAAAACAAAAAAAAAAAAGAAAAAGAAAGTGTAGGAAAAGAATGTTCAAAGTGAGGGTTCTGTGGAACAAGAAGAAATTCTTCTGTTAAAAACTGCAAAGGGCATAAAAGTAGACATTGAAGGAATGCTGAAAAAGCAATGGGGAATAGGGAAATAAAAGGAAAGCTAAATTCATAGGGACAGCAAGCTAAAAGAGACTTAGCAAGAAAGTTTAAAAACTGAGAATGCTAAGGAAATAAATAGATTTTTAAAAGACAGCAGACGGAAGAAAAGTGGGCACAGAAAAGTGGTGCGTGTTAGAGAAAATAAGACAAAAACTAGAAAAAAAAAAAAATTACAAACAGCTACCTAAAACAGATATATTAAGAAAAATGAAGAAGTTGGGGCACTAAGGAACGGTGAGAAATGATTTAAAGCCAAAACATAAAGACAGCAAGCAAGACAGATAAAGGTATAATTTTTTTTAAATTACAGGGAGTAGGGAAATAAACATGAAAAAAATAAACAGAGTTACATCAAACTAAAACGGAGACGTAGAAAGAAAATCTAAAGGGCGACAACAGTAACGAAAGAGGAGAAATACCAAAAAACAAAGACGTGGAAGGAAAAATGCAGCCACAGAATAAACATTTCAAAAGCGAGGGGAGGAGGGAAATAAATGGAAAGAAAACGAAAACACATGACCACAAACTAAGCCAGAGATGTAGAAAAATGTAAAAAGCAAGGATGCTAAGACAAGGGAAGAAATAATTAGCGTAAACACATCGAGTGGGGAAAAAAAAGACGACGTATAAAGAAGCTTTTAAAAGTGAGGCAGATCAGGGAAATACATGTTAAAATTTCAAACTAGGGACCATAAACTAATAGAGACATAGCAAAAAATCAAAAGCAGTGACGCAAATAAAATACAAGAGCTAATTAAGAGATGACAAAATAAGGACAGAGACAAAAGTAGAAAATTGAAATGGTCAGAGATTAGAGCGATATAGAGAAAACTTTTAAAAAACACAACTACCTAAAATAGTCGTAGAAGGAAAATTTAGAAAGTAAAGGCATTTATTACAACAGGAAAAAATGAAAAATGTAAAGACAGCAAATAAAAATAAAAGTAAAAAGAAACTGTCAAAAGCGACAGGGATGAAGAAAATGAAATAAAATCGATAAACACTAATGGCAAACTGAAACGGAAAAGTAGAAATAAAATTTACCATGCAAAGGGATGAGGAACAGAGGAAGAACCAAATAGGGGTTGTAAACTAAATAGATGAAATTACCAAAACGTAATTTAAAAGGTAGAAGACAGGCACAAAGAGATAAAAAAACACAGGCAGAGAACACGAGATGAGTGGAGCTGTAAAGGCAAAATTTAGAAAACAACAGAGTACAATTCCCAGAAGGAACAATGAAAAAATAAGACCAAGGGGCTTGTCAGAGGTACACATATATATAAATAAAAATTGAAAACTAAGGGGATAAATCAAGGAGCAAGAATATATAAAAAATATGAAAAGAGAGGGAAATGGAAGGAGATAGAGATATTAAGTTTGTGAAATTTATGTACTGAAGAGCAGGGGAATGTACTAAGAAACGGCGTCCAGAAGGGAGATACATAGAAATATATTTTTTAAATTATTGCGGTACAATGAAATGTGGGAAGACTAAACTAGGGACAGAGCTCCAGTTAGAGAGAAACATAAGAAAAAAATTTAAAGACTAGACAGTATGGGGCAGAGTGGGCAAAATAACAACATGTTTTTGGGAGCCATACAGATATGTGGATGGACAGAGGAGGAGACAGGGGAAAAGAGGATGGGAGGCAATTGCAGAAGGGATGCAAACCTGAACCCGAATGCAGAGAACAGGACAAGCAACTGACCGCAGCTCCTGGTGCTGGCAGGAGACCCTCACCGCCATGACTCCTCTCCCCTTCTCTGATGCTTGGTCCTGTACTGTGCCACCTGCCCGACCCTCAGCTGTTCGGCAAGCACACAGTGGACACCTCGATGCTCCTCATCTGTGAGGCTTCCCTGATACGTGTTGGCTCATGCGCGTGGTGGACAGAGCTACTGAGCTCCCAACACAGCGTGGTGGTGTGTGCTCTGAAAAGGACAGCTGGGAGGCACCTGCCTCTGGAACCCTCTTGGACTCACTCCTCAGCTGGTTCCCCTTCATCAGCTCCCTCAAGCACTCCTGCCCTCTCTATCCCCTTTATAGCTGGAGCCCCTTCACACTGCAGGACCAGCCTCACTGGCCCCACCTGGGGCTGCCCCACCTCCAGCCCCAGCTGGAGCCCATCAGGAGCAGGGGCCCTTCCCAAAGCCCCGCAGCCCATCACCCCCTCCCCTGCAACTGTCTTCAGCCAAAAGCTATGCCCTCAGGGGCTGCAAACACATCCAGGGGCACAGAGGAGGCAGGAAAAGTCTATTCATGAATGCACATTGAAAAAATCCCAGCAGTGAGTTAGCTACAAGGCTCCATCCAAAAAATGCAGCAGGACACAGGGAGAAAGAGGAAAGAGAAAAGCAGGAGGAAGGACATAGAGAAAAGGTGGGGGATGGGGAATTGGAAAACGGGATGCTGCAAACGAGAGATGTGGAGCCAGAGAAGTGTGTATAGAGAGGAGAGCCAAGACATTGTGTGAATACACAGAAAGACGGGGATAGGGCAGTGAATAAGAGACAGAGGGCAGGAGAGAAATGCAGAAGGAACCACCAGAACACCAAGATGAAGACAAGACAAGGAACGGTGAAAATTATAAAGGGGGGGCGGGAACATTGGCAAAAATCAAAACTAGAAACAGAGAGATAGATAGAGGTGGATGTAGAAAGGAAATTTTGAGAAGCAGCAACCTACAACAAACATAAGCAACCAGGAACTAACAAATTAGTGACAAAGAAACAGAAAGTCTTAAAAGTATCAGGGCACAAAACAGAGGGAAGAATTAAGAATTACAGGCAGGGAGATGGAGAGTGGCAGACATACCAAGAAAATTTTGAAATTGCCAGGATACAGGTAGCATACTCAAGACTTAAAAAGTAGAGGAGCTGATCAGAGGGAGACATAGGAAGAAAATCTGAAAAGGGACAGGGTACGAGAAACACTATCAAAGAATTAGAATTAGGTCAGAGAAACAGGATAAGGTGGCAAAAAAAAATGTACATACCTACTGAGTTGGAGCGACTTAGGCAAGAATTAAAAAGATAGGGTTGGAGAGATAGAAAGAAAATTACAGAAGTGGTCGGGTGCAAGAAACATAGCCAACGATTACAAGAAGACAGACAGGGAGCCCGATGGGAGGAAACTGCAGTGACTTAATATTGGATGGCTGCCGTGTGCCCTCAGAGCTGCTCTATAGCTCCCGCTCCTCAGCAAGACAGGATGACAAAATACAACAAAAACCTTGTAGGCGGACATACAGAGAGATCGCTCACCAATGACCATCACAGGCGTAAACAGACTCAACTTGGGGAAATCCATTAAATTTATTGTCGCTCAAAGTCAGAGTAGAATCAACAGAAATAAGACCAAATCTAAAAAGAACAGCTTTCCCCCACCCCCTCTCCCTTTTCCTGGTCTCACCTTCACTGCTTACTGCTGTACATCGTAGCCCTGAGCAACGCAGGGTGACACGGGGTGAGAGGTGCAGTCAGTTCATCGCATGTAGTCTCGGTCGCTACTTTGTCCTCAAACTTTTTTTATTGCTGCAGCCTAGGCTCTTCTCCACGGAGTCGCGGATTCTGCCAGGAGATGCCTCCGGCGCAATCTCTCTGCACAGTCACGCCTTCCTTCAGGCACATCCTCCTGCTCTGCTGTGGGGTGCTCCACGCGCTGCCGGACGACAGCCTGCCTGAGCGTGGTCATCACCACAGGCTGCAGGGAAACCTCTGCTCTGGCATCTGGAGTGCCCCCCCCAGCCCCCTTTTTCACTGACCTTGGCATCGGCAGGGCTGGTTCGCATTTTCTCTATCACAGCTTGCGCGCAGCATTTTTTACCTGCTCTAAAACGTTCATCGCAGAGGTGCTACCGGTGTTGCTGACGGTCTCGGCTTTGACCGGCAGCAAAGGGGTCTTGGAACTAGAAGTGGCTGTGTCCAGCGCGGAGGCAGCTCCCAGTGTCTTCTCACAGAACCCATCCCTGCAGCCCCTGCCCGGCCCTGCCGCCACAGCTAACATAACCTTGCCACGTAACCCCAATACGACAGCAATCAGCCCCAGGACAGAGACGTGGGCTTGAGAAATAGGGCAAGGGAGCCACAGGGAGGGGCCCAGATGGAAAAACAATATCAATGGACTTCAGGCCATACAGGAGGGAGCACATGCTCCACATAAGCCCGAGAGCAATGCGGCGGCGTGGCAGCAAAAACTAAACCTACCTGCACGCACTGGCAAACACAGGATGGGTGCTCGGCCCTGGGTGCGGAAAGACTACACCTCCCAGGATGCTCCGCGGAGACATCATGGCGGAGCAGACGCCTCGTGCCTCAGGACTTCAGCTCCCGGCATGCTCTGCGAAGCCATAACGGCCAACCGCAAGCCCTGTACCCCAGGACTACAGTTCCCAGCATGCCGCACAAAGCAGCCTTTCCTGTGGGGCACACCGTTACCCCTGCGCCGAGCGCCACTGCAGAGCCTCGCAACCCCCAGCGCGGACGCTGGCAGCCCCCACCGCTGACTGCAGCACGCCGCAGCACGGCCGCGCCCCCGCCACTTCCTGTACCCGCACACAGACCGCGCCAGCCCGGCCGCTGCGCTCCTCGGGGCTTTTTCCGAGACCCGCCGGTCCATCGCCCGGCCCCGCTCACCTTCTCCATCGCTGCAGGCGCAGCCGCAGCCCGGCGGCGCTCGGGACCGCTCCACGCCCCCCGTGGCTCGCACTGGCCCCTCCACGGCCACCCGGGGCAGGGCAGCACCAGCCCCTCCAGCAGCACCCACCCCTTTACAGGGAGGGGCCGTCTCCATCACCCTCACTGCCCGCACCTGGGGCTCCTCCAGCCCCGGCCCACAGCTGGAGCCCGGCAGGAACTGGGGGCCATCGCCTGACCCCCACACTGCATCACCTCCTCCCCTGGGCTCCTCACCTCCCATGGCCCCGGGCAAAGGGAGCAGAAACGCAGCCATGAAGTCAAAGGAGACAGCGAGTGTTTATTCAGTCACGCACATAAGTCCGAGCAGCGAGTCTGCTCTGGAGCTTGCAGCCTCCGATCCCCTCTCCGTGTCACTGGAACGACTGCCAAGTCATTCCAGGAGCCACGCTCGTTGGTTCGGCAGGGAACGTACGGTGGGTCGGCTGTGTCCTGGAGCGCCGGGCTGCTGAGCAGACTTGGAGGCTGCTAAAAACAAAGAGCAGGGCACGGAACACCACAAGAGAAGAGAAGAGAGGCAGCTTGCAAGACAGAGGGGCGTAGCGAGAAAGCACGAGGCAGGAAACAGGATAGCGAGAGAAGGATGGGGACAGAGAAGGACAGGGAGCCTGACAGAGGTGGGCAAAGAAGCAGTGGAGAGAGGAAGAGAGGCAGCAGAAAGAGGGAGAGGGAGCGGGACAGAGACCAGCAAAGAAGGATGGGGAGCAGGATGGAGATGCAGGAAAAACCTGAGCTGGGCAATACGACAGGGAGGTAAAGACAACTAGGTGCAGGAAGCGAGACCGAGAGAGATGGAGAAAGCTAAAGCCATAACAAGAACAGGGCAGAGAGGGAGGAATGAAACAACAGTGAAACAACAGGGACAGGACGCCAGGACATCAAAGGTTGGACAGAAGAGGTGACAGCAAGGGGACAACACAAAACAAATCATACAGCTGCATGCTTAGAGGGCAGAGAGGGAAGAATTAAGAAATAGGGTCAAGGAGCCTGAAAAAAAGAGAGAGCTGGGAAAAAAAAACAAACAGTGTAGCAATGCATACAGAAAGAACAGGGGCAGAATGGAAAATCAGGTGCATCGGGGAGCCAGAGACGGCAAGCTGGATAAAGGAGAAAAGCGACAGGCTAGAGGGCACAGAGGGAGGAAATGGAAAACCAGAGACTGGGAGCTGGACAGAGAGAGAGGCAGAAATTAAATGGGCAAGTGCGACAGGCCACAGGGCAGAGAGGGAGCAATGGATAAATACGGACAGAGGACCAGGCAGAACACAATGTGAAATAATAGGAACACGACTGGCATACAGGGAAGAGGGAAGAATTAAAAAACGGGGACTGAGAAGCTAGACAGAATGACATGGAGAAACAAAAAAATAACAGTGACGGCTTACCAGACAGATAGGGAGCCGCAGGCAGAGAGAGATGGAGGGGAAACAATCAAATAGCGTGCAGCTGCAAGACAGAGAATGTAGAATTTAAACTGAGCATTACAAGCAGGTGGGCTAGCTTTGTGGGTTTAGCCCCTAGCACCCATCGCTGTGCAGAAATTACAGAAATAAATACCTCTGCTCCGTGCGTAAGCCTGGCGTACTGCGCACTGGGTAAACAAACCCAGATTTGGGACAGCAAGAGGGATAGGGAGCAGGACAGAATGGGAAAGGAAAAAATGCTGGGAGGCTGAACAAAGGCAAAGAGAAACAAAGACAGAAAGCAGGGCACGGGAACGGAAGCAAAACAAAATAGCGATGGCCTGCAGGACCGAGACGGAGAAATTAAAAAACAACCACGGGGAGCAGCACAGAATGACAGAGAGAGAATAAAGGAACAGAGAGCAGGACAGCTCTGGAGGAAAAATCAACTGTGATAGGCAGTGGGAGAGAGATACCAGAAAAGGAAAAAAACAGTGAGGGAAAGAGAAAGGAAAGAAGAGACACCCAGCTGAACAGGGGAATACAGTTAGAAAAGACAGGAGAGCAAACGGGACACAGAGAGAAAAACAGAAAATAAAGTAGGAGGAAGCAGGGCAACAGGACAAAACCAGGAAAAAATAGGAGTGAGATCTGGACAAAAAAGGGAAAAAAAAAAACTGACCAAGGAAAAGAGACAGAAAGAGGGAGAGGGAGATGGCAGAGAAAAGAAACAGCAGCAGCAGGATGGAGATGGGAAAAAACCATCAACCTTAGATTGTCAGGAGGACAGAGAAGAACATGAATACAAGCAATGGCCTGCAGGACCAAGACGGAGAAATTAGAAAACAACCATGGGGAGCAGCACAGAATGACAGAGAGAGAATAAAAGGACAGAGAGCAGGACAGCTCTGGAGGAAAAATCAACTGTGATAGGCAGTGGGAGAGAGATACCAGAAAAGGAAAAAAACAGTGAGGGAAAGAGAAAGGAAAGAAGAGACACCCAGCTGTACAGGGGAGCACAGTTAGAAAAGACAGGAGAGCAAACGGGACAGAGAAAGAAACAAACAGACAATAAAGTGGAAGGAAGCAGAGGAAAAGGACAAAAAGAGGAAAATAAATAGGAATAGGAGTGAGATCGGGACAAAATGGCGGGGGGGGAAACACTGACCAAGGAAAAGAGACAGAAAGAGGGACAAGGGAGAAGGCAGAGAAAAAAAATGGCAGCAGCCAGACGGAGATGGGGGTGGGAAAAAAACCTTGGATAGACAGCCGGACAGAGAAGAACATGAATATGAGCAAGGATCGGGACCTCATTGCACTCTATAGCTTCCTGAAGGCAGGTTGTGATGAACAGGGGTTTGGCCTCTTCTTCCAGGCAACAAGCAGGACCCGAGGAAATGGCCACAAGTTGTACCAGAGGAGGTTTAGATTGGACTTGAGGAAAAACTTTTTCTCTCAAAGAGTGGTAAGGCACTGGAACGGCCTGCCCAGGGAGGTGGTGGAGTCTCCGTCCCTGGCAGTGTTCAAGAGGTGGCTTGATGAGAAGCTACAGGATATGGTTTAGTAGCTGTGGCAGCAATGGTAGTGAGAAGACGGTTGGACTAGATGATCTTATAGGTCCCATCCAACCATGTGATTCTATGATTCTATGATTCTATGAAAGGGATATAGCAAGAAACGACAAGACAGGGAGCAAGACAGACAGAACAAAAAAGCATTGAAAGAGAGAGAGCATGCACTTGTGAGAGCCACAGGGGTTGGAGAGATAAAGATAGATCTCAAAAGAGCTACAAAGGCACATCAACTTAATAAAAAGGGCCAGGGAACAGCATGAAGGCCCAGAGACAGCAAGGGATGAACAGGACGGAATGAGAGGCAGAATGGAAGAAAAACCGCAACACCAAGCAAGACAAAGGGATAAAGCAAGAAAGGGAAGGGAGGAGAGAGACAGGAAGGCAGGGACTCAGAGCAGCACGTACAGGCACAGGGAGGAAACAAATGCCAGAAAACAGACCAGAGAAACTGCAAAGAAAAAAAGAGAAGGATGCAGAACGGCACAAAGGGAAATAAAAGGAAAAAACAGCGATGGGCTGCAGGACAGAGCCAGAGGGTGGAAAAAAGGAAGAGGAGAGGGGAGAACAAGAGCCCAGATAGAAAAAGAAAGGGTGCTGTACAAGAAGAGAGAGAAGGGGAAAGAGAAAGACTGAGAAAACAAAAAAAAAATAGAACGAGAAGAGAGATACAGGGAAGCCAAGAAAATCACAGCAGCGTGAGAAAGAAAAAGGGAAAGAGAGGCAGCTGGGGGAGGGCCAAGGAGGCCCTGGGATGGAGAGGAGGGGAGAAGGGGCCCCGAGGGCCCGGGACTCACCGCAGCTCTCGGCGCTCCAGGGAGGGTTTGCCAGTTCAGACCCTTCTTTCTCTGCTCTTCCCTTCCTCTTCTGTCACTCCAGTTGCTTGACTGTCCCCAACCTAAGAAAAGAGGGGGATGCGTTACAGCTCTTATGAGACAAAGCTTCCTAGAAACGTAGCCTCGCTCACCCAGTACTTGACCGTGCCCCCTTTTTAAATTATGTGTACAGACCCTGCGGCGCTCTTTGGCGATCTAGCCTGCTGCGGCCTTCAAAACGGGATCTTCCTCACCCAGAGAGGCAGGCTGTCTCTTGCACACAGCACAGGCAGCTGCCGGTCAGACAGCCTTCAGTTACGTCTTCCGGAATACCGATCCACAGTGACAGGTGGCTGCCTTCGTCCGACCGGACTGCGCACCAGCTTGCGGCTTTGCCACCCCCTTGCCCTTGAGAGAGTGGCTACCTGGAGCGGCTCCACAACCACTGCTGCCCAAAACAGCAGAGGAAAAGGCACTAAAAAGCAACGACAAAGAACAAAGACAAACTGTCAAGACACTAGGAATGACATCGACAGCCTAAAGCATCAGCCAGGCAGAGCTTGCAGCTGACCTTGTGCCGTGGTTTAACCCCAGCCAGCAACTGTGCTCGCTCACTGCCCCCGACCCTGTGGGATGGGGAGAGACTCAGAAAGGTCAACGTGACAACTCTTGGGTCTTGAGATAAAAACAGTTTAATATTAAGGAAAAAAACAACCACCACTGGTAAGGAAAAGCGGAACAAAAAAAAAAAATACAGCAAAAGAAAACCCAAGACATGCAACTGATACAAATGAACACACTTGTAAGTTTCTAATGAAAACATTTAGAGTGTTTTCATTTTAGAATGGAAACAATCTCCATAAAAGTTGGGGGTGGGGGCACTGGGTAAGTTGGGGAACACAGGCAGCACCCCAAGGATACCGAGACAGAGGGGTCATGGGGAGGCAGCGCCAAAAAGGGGGGCGTCGAACAGGGACACAAAACAAGAGTGCAGGGCACGCAACGGGCAAAACACAGGGGAAAAAAAACTCACAAGGGAGGAAAACCTCACACGGTGAGGGGGTGTTTTAGTGAAAAGCATTTGCAAGTGATACAGGGAATTAACGGTCTGCTAAATATTGCTTGATTTAGAAGACTGACTGTCTGCATACTGCTTGATTTAGGAGACTAACTGTCTGCTAGACAATGCCTAACAATCCTCTTTGCCTTGAAACTCACTTAAGCTTATCAGGGACTGGTACTTGTCAAGAAACTGGTATTCAGTCAAGGACTAATATGTCAAGCAAAGGACATGATAACAGGAGTCGTTCAGAAACTGCTGAAATCCCCAAGTGAAAGGAGAGCATGGGTGAATGACTGAAGTTCATCTAGAGGAAGATCAGACCCCTGAAGAAGTAAACGACCACCAGAGACAGATCTGAAATGCTAACGCAAGTGGTTTTTTAATAACCCCGCCTCGCTTATGCACATGTATGTCTGTATTGTGCAATCCTAGGAATGTGTGTACCTGCACCGGATACATTTTTGGTAAAATGTGCTGTCAGTGTGCGTGCTTTTGGAGAAGCAATCCCCCACGCACCCGGTGCCAAATAAACATGCCTGCTTTATAACTCTCTCCGAGTTGTAGAGTTTGATCCACGCGTCAGGAGGGCTGAGAAACACAGAGCGGGACAGTGGGGACAGATACGAGGGAGAGACGGACACGCAAGGACAAGGGGTACGTGCGGGAAGAAAGGTGCGTAAGGATGACCTATAGCAGGGAGTCCACGCAGGACAATCCACAGCACGTAACTCACCCGGCATAACCTGCACGAGATGACCCACACCGGCCAATGGACCCACACTGCGTAATCCCCAGCGAGAACCCCTCCGTCTCCCACTGGGTCACACCAACTATCCCCAAATTGAGTGGCTTTTTTTTTTTCCTTGTCCAGAATATTTTTTTTCCCATGGCCAGACTATGCTCCAGACCACACCTCATTTGATTTTTCCTGTGTCTGAATATTTAGTTAAAAGACTACAGAAGGAAAATCACCACATTCTTAACATTCACTCTAAAATCCATGCGGCAAGTCCCTTAGGAAAAATGCAGTCACGCATCGCAGACGTACCTTGTACTTGCAGACCGCTGCGGCTCCTTTCCATCCATCTCGTACTTTCATGGCCAAGGAAAGGGCGACCACGGTGAAACGCTGGCAGCAGACATTCAGCAGAGAGAGGGAAAAACCCCTTAGTTTGAAGCTAGGCAGGAATCTAACTCTTCCTTTTGGGGCGAGGTTTCTCAGGACTAAAACCACGTGAAGGACAGAGTATCTTGCAGCACCTTTGGTACAGCTGCTGATACCGGCCTTTAAAGCTTTTGCATTTTTCAGACACCCAGGCCTTTTTTTGACTCATTGGCAGCTTTAGTTTCACTCGAACCGCTGTCCTACATACAGGCAGGGGACAGACACAGATGCCTACATACATTTTCTCAACCCTAAGTACAGCCGAGATCTCCTCACCCTCTATGTGCCAAGTTGAATATTTGTTTGTTAAGGAGCACAGCAACACTTCTGTCCTCGTGAACTGCCTCCGAGCAGAGGAGGGCTCTGGGATTTCCTGGACGCCAGTGCTCCCGCTTTCACTGTCAGCTCCGCACGGCCACCCACCGGAAAAAAGGCCTCAAAATAACGGACGTCAGACGATTGCTGCCACACCAAAAGTGCCAGCACTGAAAGCTCGTGCTGCTCCTCGCCGGCCTTTGCCAGCGCCTCTACAGGCCCACAAACGTTATCCAGCCTAGAGACTGCATAAAAGGCAGACCGCCCCAGGCTGCAACACTCTTGCCCAGCGTACACTGACCAGTAACGTCTCCCCCTTCACCTTCCCGAGAGAGACTGTTCCCAGGGAGCCCTCTTCCTCCCATCAATTTACTACACCCTCCCTGCAGTTTTCAGCCTTGTTCCCTCCTCGGCTGTGGTCCCTCAACTTAGCTCTCAAATGGCCAGAAATCAGATTCCATCCTCAAAAGAACAACCCCATGCTAACTAAGATGGCGCTTCCTCGCCCAGCTCCTCATCACCATCTGCAAAAAAAAAAACCCAAAAATAAAACCTACCAAACAGCACCGCCCTTCAACATCACACCACTTACCACCAATCTCTTCTATGGCACTCTCCTCCTCAAAAGCGCCGCAGTGCTCTGCTCACCGGCTCCACTCATTGCCAAGAAGTCCGACGCTGCAACTGCCGCTCGTGGTGCTTCAGATGCTGAGAGACGCAAAGCTCAACTTACTTTTTCTGGGGTGTAGGTAGAAAAAAAATAGGTGTCATACCAAGCTAACTAGAAAAGTATGTCATTACATGCAATGACAACATTATCAAAAACCACCTGCTTTAGCTTCCTACAAGAAAACAAATGCTCCAGGCTTCATTTCTAGCAAGACCATGCATGCTATCTAACTTCTACCACAGCTACGTTCTGGACAGGGCTGAATGACAAATGTAGCAGAACGTGGTGGCTCGCACACGTGGCCGACAGAGGCACGGAGCTCCTGGCACTGCGTCCTGGTGTCTGCTCTGTCAGGGAGGGCTCAGATGGACCAGCCACTCCTTGCTGGAGGCACCTGCCTGTGATTCACTCCTCAGTCCCCTCCAGCAGCCATGCCCAGGCGGCCCCCTTTACAGCTGGAGGCCCCTCATACAGCAGGGCCAGGGCCAGGGCCAGGGCCACCCTCAGCCTCACTGGACCCATCTGGGGCTGCCCCACCTCCAGCCCCAGCTGGAGCCCATCAGGAGCAGGGGCCCTTGCCAAAGCCCCACAGCACATCACCCCCTTCCCTGTGCCTGTCCTCAGCCATCAGCTCTGCACCCAGGGGCTGCAAACACATCCAGGGGCACAGAGGACGTCACAGACAGTGAGATACAGAACAGAAAAAAAAAAACAGTGACAGTACGCAAGACAAAGAGATAGAGAAAGAAAGATAAGAAAAGAAAGAGAGAGATAGAAAGGCAGAGGCACAGGGCAGGCATGCAGAGGCGCAAAGAAAAGCAGGCCAGAAAACAGGCTGGAGAAATTAGTTGGGGGGAGAAGACGGATGCAGATCAGGACAAAGAGATGGAAAAGGCAAAAACAGCAATGGGCCGCAGGACAGAGACAGAGGACAAACAAAGGAAGGAAAGGGAGCAGAACAAAAGTGCAGGGATACAAAACAAAAGGAAGCGGTAGAACAAGAGATTTAAAGGGAGAGAGAAAGGGGGAAGAGCATACAAGAACAGACAGAAGAGGAGAGGTAGAAGGAAACAATAACAACAACAACAAATCACAGCAGCTTGGGAAAGGTAGGGGTCACGGGAGCGGCAGGGAAGGACAGGGACGCACAAGAGAGGAGGCAGAGCCCCAGGGGCCGGGGACTCACCACAGCTCTCACTCCCGGCACTGCTGGGAGAATCTGACAGGTCAGATGCTGCTTTCTGCTTCTCTCCTCTTCTGTAACTCCGACCACTTGGCTGTCCTCCACCTAAGAGAATACGTGGGTGTCTTACAGCTCTTAGACAAAAAGCTTCCTAGACACGTAGCCACCCACCCACGCTCGCTCGCGCGCTATGTGGCCGTACCGTGCTTCAGGTTCCACGTACAGACTGTGCAGTGCGCACTGGCGGTCTGGCCTGCTGAAGAGTACAAAGAGGGATCCTTCCTCACCCGGAGAGGCAGGCTAGGCTCTCTCTGGCCTGCAGCGGGAGGCAGCTGCTGGCTGGCTGGCCTTTGGTTTCTTCTTCTTCTTTACCTTTCTGTGGCCTCTCCAGCTTCAGCTGCAGCAGCTCCTCTCCACAGGCAGTAAGCACTCTGTTACATGACATAAATGTTGAAAATTAAATATCAGTATGAGGTGATTCTTGCTAACTGTAGAACTGTAGTCACATAGGTTAAGTTTTATACGAAATCTATTTGTCCTTAGAGGGAGTGGGACCCTAGAGATCTTATAATACGCATTTGTTAGAAGCTAGCCTAGCATATCTTTAATACAATGGTAAGTCCCAAACACCCCCAAACCCCACCTGCAGAAATAGGCCCTGAGCCATCACTTTGGAGCCAGGAAAATCAAGCAGCACCGCGACCTGTTCTCAAGACCAGATATGGAGATTTCAAGGAGGAGTTTGACCAGCGAATTTGAGGAGGGGGCGTTTTGACGACCACCAAGACCACCAAAAGACCCTCGACTCAAAAGACTGGGCATGCGCGAGTGGGTAGGGAAATGATGTAATGGTTTCTCAGAAAATTTATGTTTATGCATATTATTTCTTGGAATTTAATGAATATGTATAATTAATGTGTATTTAACCCGTGCTGTTGATCAAATGGGTGCGCACGCTAGGTGGAGCGATCCCCCGTGCGCCCAGCGCTGCAATAAAGAAGTGCCTGCTTCTTAACTTCTCATTGCTGTTAAGGAGTTTTATTCCGGATTTCGGTAACAGTTTTGGCGACCCAGATGGGACCTTGCGAGTGAGACTGAACGAGATCGAGTGTTGATCGAACTCCAGCCGGCACCGAGGTATTCTCGGGGAGACCCATCGCTCTCGACTCACAAAGCTCCTCGCAACGTTCCCTGGAGAAAAGGGTAAGGCACTTCTTCTTTGAAATCTGTCTGCTCTGGATAGCCTGCCCGTAAGGCGCGGCGAAAGCTTCGCAGGGTTGGGGCTTAGAGGGTACCCGTTTGGTTTGGAAGCCTAGGCGTCTGCCCGTAAGTCATAAGCGAAAGCTATTGCTGGGTTGGACATTTGTGTATTTGGGACAATTGTCATTTGCATTTGTTTGGTTTTTGTATTTGGGACAATTGTCATTTGCATTTATCTGGTATTTGGCATTTAGTCTAAATTGTTTAAGAGTAAGAGTATGGGGAGTATTGGTAAGATTTGTACATAGTTTGGAAAGGGGCCCCAGGGTGTTTTAGAAGTGATTTACAAGCTGCTAATTGTTGCTTCAGTGCGTTTTGTTTTGTTTTGTTTTGTTTTTAAGGCTGTATGCATGTCTTGCAGTGTAGGGACTTGAATGATATACAGTATTGCATTTGGGGTTTTAAACTTTTCTTGGTGACGGGATTGACTTTGTTTGTAGAACAGTGTTATTGTCTTTTTGGTACCAAAAACTCCTTTGTAAAATATGGGAAAACACATATCTTCTATGTCTACCTCAATGGTAGGGGAAATATTAATGAAGTCTCCACTGGGATGTGTTCTTAAACATTGGGAGGATATAAGGGAAGACCCAGTAACTAGAAAAAAAAAAAATGGATCCAATATTTTACAGTTGATGTTATCTTGTAGAAGGGAAGGAAAGTGAGATGTGGTCCCCGATGCTGATTTATTCTTTACTTTGGGAAATCATCCCAAGTGGCAGAAAGATTGCAGATACGTCCCCAAGGATCCGATGGTTTTGGCATTAAAAAAAAAAAAAAAAAAAAAAAAAAAAAAAAGGAAAAAGGTTGAAAAGATCCTGGCTTGTAGTATAGAAAGTGATGTTTAAAATGTGGAACTGAAGAGGAAAGCATAGAATTCATGTGTTAAATTTCTGTATTATCTTTATGTGCGGTCTGGAAGTGTTGATGCAGGTTTAACAAATGAAACAGTAGAAAAAGGGGCCAGAACACCGAACCCCTGGTGGGAGCTGTAGAGTGGGACAGCTGAATTATGAGGGTTTCAGTCCTATTGCAGGGAGAACTGGAAGCTGACAAGACCAGATAGAACAAGGAGCGGCTCAAGCCTTGCCCCCCTTACCACTTCGACAAGCAGTAGGGGAACAAACCGGGGATGAGATCGGGGTGTGGTAGAGGAATGGATAAAATAACTGCAATAGGAGAGAGATTGGGAATATCAGTGTGCAAAGTGTGAAGCATGGTGGCACTGGAAAAATGCGTGTCCTTATTCTGAAAAAGAAACAAAAAACTGGCAGCACAGCAGATGCCTTTGTCAGAGGTGCAAAGAGGACTGGGGGAGAATTCCCCAGCAGAACCCCTGGTTACAATCCAGCTGGGGACCCAAACCATGGATTTTCTATTTTGATACTGGAGCTATTCATTTTAAGTACTGGTAGAAGAAAATTGAGTAAAAAGCATGTAGACAAAATTGGTGCCACAGGGAAAGCTGAAAATAATTTTTTCATTCAATCCTTAACTTTAAGGTGGGTAAAAATGGGGAACTGGCCAATTTTTATATATACCAGAGTGTCCTGTTGCCTTATTGGGGAGAGATTTATTGAGCAAATTGAAAGCACAAATTAATTTTTAAAACTGTGACATTCAATTAAATATACCCTAATCAAAAGCCAGAGAGGCAAGAATTTTTATGTTGCAGACAACTTCAGAGCCATATGAAATCCCTCAAGAAGTGGACAATGCAGTAACCCTTTGGTGTGGGCTGGCGAAGTTCCCGGACATTCAAAAGCAGCAGAACCGGTAAAGATTTTTCTAAAGGAGAGCACCAAACTGGTAAGACAAAAACAGTACCCTTTAAAATTAGAAGCTAGAAGAGGCCTTGAGAAAATGATTGAAAATTTCTTAAAAAAATATCGACTATTAGTCGAATGTGAATCAGAATTCAATACTCCCATTTTACCTGTGAAAAAGCCAGAAAGTGAGGAATATAGGTTAGTACAAGATTTTAATAGCAATAAATTTAATAGTTCAAGATATTCACCCCTTAGTGGCAAACCTGTATCCTTGTTGACAACTTTAAAAGAAAATCACAAGTGGTTCACTGTATTGAACTTATAGGATGCCTTTTTCTGTATTCTTCTTGACAAAAATAGTCAGGCATATTTTGCCTTTGAACTGCAAAATCCCACAACTGGGCAGAAGACTCAGCTCAGCTGGGCAGTGCTACCTCAGGGATTTAAAAATAGCCCAATGATCTTTGGAAATCAATTGGCTAAGGAATTAGAAACATGCAAAATAATTTATCCTGAAAGACTGGTGTTGCAATATGTAGATGATATTTTAATAGCCACAGAAACCAGAGAAGAATATTTCAACTTGACTACTAACCTGCTAAATTTCTTGGGCCAAAGTGATAACAGATTTTCCAAGAAGAAAGCACAGATTGGAAAAGAGACTGTCATGTATTTGGGATTTGAAATCACACAGGGACAAAGACAACTGGGAAATGAGAGAAAAGAGGCAATTTGCCAAATGCCGGAGCCAAAAGGAGCTAAGGAGCTGCAAACGTTTCTGGGAATGGCTGGCTGGTGTCACCTGTGGATTAAAGGAATTGAAGGAGGGACCCCTTGTGTGAGAACCTGAAGCTCGAAAGGCATTCCAGAATGTAAAGGTAGCTCTGATGTTCACTCCTGCTCTAGGGTTGCCCGATTTAACCAAACCCTTTGAACTGTTTGTTCATGAAAGACAACATTCGGCCCTCAGAAGAATGCTTTCTCAGAAAAATGGAGAATGAAGAAGACCGGTTGGTTATTTCTCCAAACAATTGGACAATGTTAGCTAAGGATGACCAGGTTGTCTATGGGCTGTAGCAGCAACTGTCCTCCTGACTTAAGAAGCTTGTAAGCTGACAACGGGACACCCAAGAACAGCTTATGTACCGCATATGGTACTTTCTGTTCTGGAACAGAAAGGAGGACACTGGTTATCCCCAAGCAGGATGCTCAAACATCAAATTGTCCTGTTGGAACAAGATGATGTCAAATCAAAAACAACTACAACAATAAATCCTGCCATCTTTTTAAGTTCAATAGAAGAAGAAGTTCTAAGTCATGACTGTCTACAGACCATCAAACAAGTTTATTCCAGCAGAAGTAACAGAAGAGTGAACATACCTGACCCAGAATTCGAGATATGTACTGATGGAAGCAGCCTCGTGAGAAATGGAAGAAGATTGGCTGGATATACAATAACAATAACAAACTCTGTTATTGATGCAAAGCCGCTCTCAGTGAACACCTCAGCACAAAAGGCGGAATTGATAACTAGCCCTCATAAAAGCCCTAAAATGGACAGAACATAAAAAGTGAATATATGGACTGATTTAAAGTATGCTTTTGGAGTAGTACATGCCCATGGAGCCACATGGAAAGAAAGAGGAATGCTGACAGCACAAGGAACATCCATTAAACACCAAGAAGAAATTCTGCAATTGCTCCAAGTGGTGCAGAAACCCAAAGAAGTTGCAATAATGCACTGCAAAGCCCACCAATTTGGGAATTTCCCAGTGAATATTGGAAATAAATTAGTCAATAAAAAGGCAAAGAAGAGAGCAGAAAAAGGCATCATGACAATAATACTAGTTAAAGAAGTGAAATTTGAGCAACAAACCCCAAATTACAGTAAGGTTGATTTGGAATTAGCTAAATCAATTCAAATAAATATGAAAAATGATCATTAGTCCTAAAAATCAAGTTGTGGTCTCACCACAATCAAAGCTAAAAGCATAGAAAAATTCATTGGGAAACAGAGGCAATGATCAGTGATTTAAGAAGACAGGTGATTAGTGTTAGGATGATAAAGCTAATAAAATCAGTAACAAAAAGTGTGAAACTTGTTTAAAGAATAACCCGAGAAATATTAAATAACCACCCCCAGGAACCATATATATGGGAAACTTGCCTGAAAATTATTGGCAGATTGATTTTTCAGAATTGCCACAACAAAATGGATATAGATATCTATTGGTATTAGTAAATATGGCCAAAAGATTTTCTTTTCCTGTCGCACCAATAGGCAAGAGAAGTGGCTAAAAATATGTTAAAAGAAATAATATCATGGTTTGGAATCCCCAAAAGAATATAATCAAATAGAGGTCCTCATTTTGTGTCTGAAATTATTCAAATATTGAGGAAAATTCTGGGAATCAAATTGAATTTACACACTCCTTGAAGGCCACAATCTAATAGACAAGTAAAATTTGTCAGAAAATATCTTTAAAATGGCCTCATGCTCTTCCTTAAGCACTTCCGAGAATCAAGATTCAATCCAGATCTAGGACTAAAATTAGTCCATATGTTAATGTATGGAAAATCTTACCAGACTCTAACCCTTGTTCAAAATGTGACTGCTACTGGGGATAATGAAATGGAATTGTATTTGATATCCCTTGGAAGAACTCTGATATGGATATGGAACTGCCACAGAGCCTCTTTCTTTAGATTCCCCAGTTCATCATTTTTAACCAGGAGATTACGTGTACCTGAAAATTTGGGAATCAGAAACTCTTCAATAAAAATGGAAAGAACCATATCAGGTGCTTCTAGCAATATATACAGCCCCTAAATTTGAAGATATTGATTCTTGGATTCATTATTTGAGAGTCAAGAAGCACAGCCTCCAAAACAGAAACAATGGATTTCTAAAGAAATATGTCATTTAAAGTTAACAGTCTCTCATTTTTAATGAATTAGACAAAATCATATCAAAATAATGAAATCTATCAAAGGAATTTTAGTAGTAATGCTAATAATACTTTTTGGTTTACTGATTATGGAGATTAGTTATAAGTAAATGAGACTTATTGAAAAAAAATTAAATAAGTCTCAAAGGGGGGAAATGTTACATGACATAAATGTTGAAAATTAAATATCAGTATGAGGTGATTCTTGCTAACTGTAGAACTGTAGTCACATAGGTTAAGTTTTATACGAAATCTATTTGTCCTTAGAGGGAGTGGGACCCTAGAGATCTTATAATACGCATTTGTTAGAAGCTAGCCTAGCATATCTTTAATACAATGGTAAGTCCCAAACACCCCCAAACCCCACCTGCAGAAATAGGCCCTGAGCCATCACTTTGGAGCCAGGAAAATCAAGCAGCACCGCGACCTGTTCTCAAGACCAGATATGGAGATTTCAAGGAGGAGTTTGACCAGCGAATTTGAGGAGGGGGCGTTTTGATGACCACCAAGACCACCAAAAGACCCTCGACTCAAAAGACTGGGCATGCGCGAGTGGGTAGGGAAATGATGTAATGGTTTCTCAGAAAATTTATGTTTATGCATATTATTTCTTGGAATTTAATGAATATGTATAATTAATGTGTATTTAACCCGTGCTGTTGATCAAATGGGTGCGCACGCTAGGTGGAGCGATCCCCCGTGCGCCCAGCGCTGCAATAAAGAAGTGCCTGCTTCTTAACTTCTCATTGCTGTTAAGGAGTTTTATTCCGGATTTCGGTAACAGCTCCATCCGTTCATTTTCGCTCCCGCACCGCCAGGAGAGCGCGGCCGGGCAGAGACAGCCCACACAAGCCTGAGGCGAGTGCAGTCAACAGCGTTCCCAAGGGAGGAACGGACAGCCACGGCCTCTGGGAGAGGGAAAGAAGAAGCAGCGACCGTTATTACCGCACGCGGCCCCTGGCCGGAGCGCCTGCTGCCGCAGGGGATTCTCCAGATACACTGAGGTCCCCCCTCGCAGCCTTCAGGGCAGGGCGTGGCCCGGTGCTACGGGACAGGCTTCAGGGGACGCGCCGGAGCGGCGGGCAGCTGCACGGGGCCGGGGGAGGCTCGGGGGGAGCTCTGGCGAGCTGGGGAGGTGCCCGGCGTCTCCGCCCGGGAGGGGGGGCCCCCTCCTGCCCCTCTTCCCTTCTCTCTGCTCTCGGGTCACTCCCCGGGGCTGCCCTCGCCCGGCTCGGCTCCGAGCGGGCGGCTTGAGGCTCCCCGGGCGGGCAGGAGACAGCGCTGCAGCCACGAAAGGGGCTCGCTCACCTCACGGGTGCCCTCGGTACTCACCCGTCACCGCCGCCGGGACCCGCCGGCCGCACACCGCCATGCTGCTCCCGGGCGCATGCGCAGTCCGAAGGCCGAACACAGTGCCTGCCGGGAGAAGGGCAGAGCACTGCGCATGCGCGACTCCCGAGCTGCAGTTCCCGCTTTCCGTCACCAGGTGGCAGCAGCCCCCCACCGCTCCGCTCCTGGGTGTTCAGCCGGACGAGCCACGGCCGGTTCCTCCTGACGTGCGGAAAACGGACTCCACAATCTGTAAGATTGTAAAGTAGGTATGCTTATTCAGCGCTGGGCAGCACAGGGGGGTAGTCCCACCAAAACCGTGCGCGCCTTACGTGGCAACTCACTTTAAATTTACACAACCAAATGTTACATATACATCAAGTTTCACAATACGCCTAGACATATGCATGACCTATCCCCGCTTCGTATTAAAATTAGTCCCAAGGGGTCATTTTCATAAACTCCTCCTGTCTGGGCTTGCGCAGTGCCTCCTGATGGTGGTCGTCGGGGGTCGTGGGGATGAAGGCAGGTGACTCCTCTTCGTCACCGCTAGTAACCTTTTGTTCCTGCGCAAACTCAGTTATCCCTTGGCTTTCATTCAAGCTGCAGGGTCAGTTTTAGCTGGTTCTTGAAGCGACCCCCCTAGTCCTTACCGGGAACTGTCTTTCGTGAAGAACTGCAAGACTTTCTGCTTCAAATAGTTTGCACAATGGTTAGCAAATTATTAAGCAAGTAGTTAACAAAACATTAAGCACTATTTATCAACTTGATTCCTTAGGATGCACAGCAATAATTAATCAATGCCATATCTATTAAGATTTCTTTAACTCCTTCTCTCAGTCCCCCCTTTTCTAGAAAATTAGTAAATTCTTTTACTGCCAGCTATGTTCATCATTTGTAGATTTACCAGGATTACACAAACCTTAATCCACATTCTACCTTCTCAGTTTAAGCTTTAGGGGTCCCTGAACTTCAGAAGTCCAGAGTTTTTGTGGTGCCTTTTTTACCCTAGTGTGGTGTATCCAGGCATTCTGCTCTCTGATCTTGATTGCTGTAAAGGAGGTGAGGAGTACCTGGTATGGTCCTTCCCACTGTGGTTCCAAGGTTTTTTCTGCAAGAGACTTTACATATACATCATCTCCAGGTTGTATATCATGCACAGGTTCATCTAGACCTCTTCCCCGGGTCCCAATTACATGCTTTCCAATTTTATTGAGCTGTTTGCCCAATGCCACCGTGTAGGAAGTCATAATTTCATCCCCAGCTTGCGTAGACATTCCCCTCTGTATTCCATAGGGTCGTCCATACAAAATTTCAAAGGGACTCAGTCCTTCCTTTGCCCTTGGTCTCGTTCGTATACGCAGAAGGGCTAAAGGGAGTGACTGAGGCCACGTTAAGTTTGCTTCTGGTCCCAATTTCACAATTTGCTGTTTGATTAAGTGATTCATTTTCTCTACTTGGCCACTCGACTGAGGGCGATACGGGGTATGAAGTTGCCAATCTATACCTAAATGGTGGCTGATTTGTTGCACTATTTTTGAGACAAAATGTGGTCCTCTGTCTGAGGATATGGTTGCTGGAACCCCAAAACGTGGTATTCTCTCTTGTACCAACACTTTAGTTACCTCCCGAGCCTTGGCTGTCCTAGTTGGGAACGCTTCTGGCCAACCTGAAAAGGTATCAGTTAATACCAGCAAATAGCGATACCCCCCTTTTCTTGGAAGTTCTGTAAAATCAACCTGCCATTGTTGTCCAGGCCCATTGCCCTTCCCAATCTGGCCCATTTCTGGTTTGGGAGTATTTTTCGGATTAGTCTGGAGGCAAAGGTCACACTGTTGAGTCACCTGTCTCACTGTGGTATATAAGTTTCTAGCCACGATTTCCCTTATCAAATGTTCATACAGAGCCTCTGTTCCCCAATGCCTTTTTCTATGTTCCTCCCGTATCAAGTGCCACAGTAAACAAGAGGGAATAATTAGTCTTCCCTGTGGGGTATAAGCCCACCCCTCTTCATTATATGACCCTTCCAAGTCTGTGATAAGTTTCTGATCTTCCTTGGTATATTCTGGCTTACCTTCTAGAGAGATTTGCCTATCAGGAATTAGAGCCCCTTCTATTCTCACCTTCATTTTGGCCGCTTGTTTTGCCTCTCTGTCCGCCAGTTCATTCCCTTTCTCCAAATCGGAGCTCACTCTCTGCTGTGCCTTAATATGCATAATTGCCACTTTCTCAGGGAGCTGGACAGCTTCTAGTAGCTTCAAAATTTCTTCTGCATGTTTGATATTTTTTCCCTGGGAGTTCAATAGTCCTCTTTCTTTCCAGATTGCTCCATGTGCGTGCACAACTCCGAAGGCATATTTTGAGTCCGTGTAAATGTTCACAGTTTTGCCCTGGGCCAACTCCAGGGCTCGGGTTAGGGCAATTATTTCTGCCTTCTGTGCGGAGGTGTTCATGGGCAAAGGCCCTGACTCTATTACCTGCTGGCTGGTAGTGATGGCATATCCCGCGTGTCGATTGCCATTTAAGACATAACTGCTCCCGTCTGTGAACCAGTTTTCCCCATTTTCCATGGGGCTATCCTTCAGGTCTGGGCGGCTTGCATATGTTGCTTCGATGGTTTCCAAACAGTCATGGTGCACTGGTTCTCCTGTGTTCCCACCGAGAAAAGAAGCTGGGTTGACAATGTTAGTGACCACGATTTCCACATCGTCCTGTTCTACTAATACAGCTTGATATCTCAGGAACCTTTGTGGAGAGAGCCAGTGCCCACCCTTTGCTTCCAGTACTGCTGATACTGTATGAGACACCAAAACAGTCATTTTCTGGCCCAGGGTAAACTTTCGGGCTTCCTGTATGTTCAGTATCACAGCTGCAACCGCCCGTAGGCATCCAGGCCAACCCTTTGCAGTGGCGTCTCACTGCTTAGAGAGATAGGCAACTGCCCGTCGATATGGACCCAGATCTTGTGCTAATATTCCCAGGGCAATACCCTGTTTCTCATGGGAGAAAAGAAGAAACGGCTTACTCACATCTGGGAGTCCTAAGGCCGGGGCCGACATCAACGCCTTTTTCAGTAGCTCAAAGGCTCGTTCGGTCTCTTTGTTCCACTCAAGGTGCTTCTGCTCAGTAGCTGTCAGAGCATACAGTGGTTTAACAAGCAGTCCATAATTATAGATCCACAATCGGCACCACCCGGTCATTCCCAGAAAAGTCCGTAACTCCTTTACTGTCTGAGGTCTCTGAGTCTGGCATATTGCCTCTTTGCGGGCCTGTCCCAAAGTTCTCTGCCCCGCACTAATTTCATAGCCCAAATAATTCACTTTACGTTGCATTACCTGGGCTTTCTTCCTGGAGACACGGTATCCCTGGAGTCCCAAGAAATTCAACAGACTCACCGTCCATGCCATACAGTCTTCCTCTGTTTTCGTGGCAATCAGGATATCATCTACATACTGCAACAATTTTCCTTCCCCAGATGGGGTTTCCCAGGATTCTAAGTCTTTTGCAAGCTGATTCCCAAAAATGGTAGGACTATTTTTAAATCCTTGTGGCAACACCGTCCAAGTGAGCTGGGTCTTCCGACCACTTTTAGGGTTTTCCCATTCGAACGCAAACAATTTTTGACTGGCTTCATGGAGAGGGAGGCAAAAGAAAGCATCCTTCAAATCTAAAACAGTAAACCAAATTAGTTCAGGTGTCAACACAGTCAGCAGGGTATATGGATTGGCCACTACTGGGTAGAGGTCCTCAGTTATCTTATTCACCGCCCGTAAGTCTTGGACCACCCTATATGACCCATCGGGTTTCCGAACAGGTAATATAGGGGTATTGAATTCTGACACTCACTCCTTTAATAGTCCTAACTGTAGAAATTTTTCTATCACCGGCCGGATTCCTTCTCTGTCTTCCTTCTTTAGGGGATATTGTTCAATTCTTACCGGTCGTCGGCCTTCCTTAACCTTAACTTCAACAGGTGGAGCACTTTTCGCCCTTCCAGGTACATCAGTAGCCCATACCCCCGGGTACACTTGGTTTAGGATTGCCTCATTAATTTTTCCTTCTGAGGGGAGACTGGTTAAGGTTAGACTCAATATCTGAATATATTGCTGATCTTTTACCTCCAGAGTAATTTCTCCTTTTTCAAATATAATTTTTGCTCCCAATCGTTCCAATAGATCTCTCCCCAAAAGTGCTTTCGGGGAGTTGGGCATATATAAAAATTTGTGGATACCCCATTGTTTTCCCAATTTGTATTTTAGAGGCTTACAAAAATATGCCTTTTCACTTTGGCCAGTCGCTCCTTTTACCATGACATAATCATTTCCCAGGGGCAGCAAAGCTTGATTCAGAACCGAATATGTTGCCCCTGTATCTACTAAGAATTCTACTTGTTGTTGTTTTTCCCCTAGCTTAATTATAACCAGTGGATCCGCTAGGGTAGACTCCCCAGGTTCCCGTCAGTCTTCTATCACATGAGCTATCCTCACATTCGCCGGGATCCTCCGGCCTTCTTTCTTGTTCCTTGGGCATTCCTTTTTCCAGTGGCCAAAGCCCTTGCACATTGCACACTGATCCTTTTCCAACCCCAACCGAGGCTGATTTCGCCTACCTCTCCACTCCCCATCTCCCCGAACGACAGCCACCAACCTTCTTTGTCCCTGCCGATACCCTTCTTCTCTATTACTGAACACTCTCCAAGCCTCATCCAGCAAGATCTCTAAATTCCTGCTTTCCGCAGGACGCAACTTTTGAAGCTTTCGTCTTATGTCCCCCGTAGACTGACCCAGGAACAGAGCAGAGAAACTAGTTGCTGTATCCCTTCCTCAGACCCCGGGTCCAGCGGCGTGCTACGACGCATCACATCCCTCAGTCGATCCGGGAATTCAGATGGAGACTCGGAAGGACCTTGTTTAATTGCATATAAGGCTGACCAATTTATAGTCTTAGGGATTGCCCGTTCCATCCCCTTCGAAATCCACTCCTGATATTCCTGCAATCTTTCCATATGTACTGACCTGTTTACCTCCCATTTCGGGTCCTGGAGGGGGAAGTGTTCCTTAACATCTCCCCCGGTAACTTTATAATAATCCTCGGCTAGATTTCCTGCCGTTTTTAAAATCAACTGCTTCTCCGTTTCAGTCATGTATTCTAATAGCAGTTGTATGTCTTTCCAGTCCGGATTATGTTGTTTTACAATGAACTGGAAATGTTTAGCCACACTTACCGGATCGCTTCTGTAATCTTTAGCAATTTTTCTCCACTCTCCCAAGTCAGCGGTGGAGAAGGGTACTTTAATTAACATTGTTCCGCCATCCGGCCCCACCGCCTCCCGGAGGGGTGCTTGTAAGATTGTCGGAGCAGATTTCTGTCTAGTACGGGAAGATACAGGGCTATCAGGGGGATTCGATGTCCCTTCCGAGTCTGCGTCCTGGTCCTGTGATCGGGGGGGGAGGTTTAAACAAATCACTTAAATCTTGTTCTGGAACCTGGCGTACTTTATCTGCTTTCGTACACCTCTGCCCAATGCTGCATGATGAACAGCACCTTTTTAATCTGCCTCCACCCTCCTTGTTCTCCCGTTCGAGTGCGAGTACCATAGGGTCCTGCGGGGATATCATCCCACAGTCCCTTTGCCACTCTGGGTGATTTCGTAGGGTAAAAAGCATATCTGCATACGACACCTCGTCCCATTTCCCTTCTCTTCTAAGAAACAACATAAGCTGCAACAAAGTATTGTAATCCAACGTTCCATTGAACGGCCACTTGACTTCACCCTCTAACTTATACAATGGCCACCACCGATTGCAATATTTAATAAGAGTCTTTTTACTTTCCGTACCTCCACCCCCGGCAATATCTTTCCAGTGGGCGAGTATGCAGCCCAGGGGGCTTTTCCTTAATATTCCCCCTTGAGTGTTGCCCATTTTATATTTCCTCTGTGAGAGGGTCTCAAGGAATGATTCAAATTTAGACTAACTATTTCACTCCTCCACACCACACTTACAATCAATCACTCAACCACACTCTCTTAACCATACAGCACAGGGATCCCTCATTCATACCAGCCTTTTAAAGCAGCTGCAAAACGGTTGCAAGAACAAACTCACCTACTGATGTTAAACTATCTCCAAATCCGGGTTAAAGAGGCCCGCTTACCCTTCTCCTGCTTCTCATGTACCGATCATCAGCAGGTCCATCCTGGCTCCCAGCAATGGGATGCAGCGGTTACCTCGGACTCGCTCGATCTACCCCCAAGATCGCTAGCGGCCGCTCTATCGGTCAGCGAGTCCCCTTTGATGCTCCAAACTAACCTGGGTACCCAACCAACGGGGACTATGCTGCACGCCAGACGTCTCTGCGCGATTTACCAGCTGCCCCAGCCACGCGTACGACTTACAGGCCCCTACCATTAAACATACCGTTTGGTCCGTGGCTTCAGGAGGTCGTTGTCTGCTCCTGCGGTGAGCGGCTGGCAGCGGAGGCTCCTCCGAGGAAAGTGCTCGGGGCGCGCCTAGGGCCGTCCGCTCCGCAGTCGATCCCGCAGCCAAGCAGAGATCCTCCTGGCTGGCTCGCCAAACTGACGTGCGGAAAACGGACTCCACAATCTGTAAGACTGTAAAGTAGGTATGTTTATTCAGCGCTGGGCAGCACAGGGGGGTAGTCCCACCAAAACCGTGCGCGCCTTACGTGGCAACTCACGTTGGGGGTGGGGGGCACTGGGCAAGTTGGGGAACACAGGCAGCGCCCCCAGGATCCCAAGACAGAGGGGTCATGGGGAGGCAGCGCCAAAAAGGGGGGCGTCGAACAGGGACACAAAACAAGAGTGCAGGGCACGCAACGGGCAAAACACAGGGGAAAAAAAACTCACAAGGGAGGAAAACCTCACACGGTGGGGGGGTGTTTTAGTGAAAAGCATTTGCAAGTGATACAGGGAATTAACGGTCTGCTAAATATTGCTTGATTTAGAAGACTGACTGTCTGCATACTGCTTGATTTAGGAGACTAACTGTCTGCTAGACAATGCCTAACAATCCTCTTTGCCTTGAAACTCACTTAAGCTTATCAGGGACTGGTACTTGTCAAGAAACTGGTATTCAGTCAAGGACTAATATGTCAAGCAAAGGACATGATAACAGGAGTCGTTCAGAAACTGCTGAAATCCCCAAGTGAAAGGAGAGCATGGGTGAATGACTGAAGTTCATCTAGAGGAAGATCAGACCCCTGAAGAAGTAAACGACCACCAGAGACAGATCTGAAATGCTAACGCAAGTGGTTTTTTAATAACCCCGCCTCGCTTATGCACATGTATGTCTGTATTGTGCAATCCTAGGAATGTGTGTACCTGCACCGGATACATTTTTGGTAAAATGTGCTGTCAGTGTGCGTGCTTTTGGAGAAGCAATCCCCCACGCACCCGGTGCCAAATAAACATGCCTGCTTTATAACTCTCTCCGAGTTGTAGAGTTTGATCCACGCGTCAGGAGGGCTGAGAAACACAGAGCGGGACAGTGGGGACGGATACGAGGGAGAGACGGACACGCAAGGACAAGGGGTACGTGCGGGAAGAAAGGTGCGTAAGGATGACCTATAGCAGGGAGTCCACGCAGGACAATCCACAGCACGTAACTCACCCGGCATAACCTGCACGAGATGACCCACACCGGACAATGGACCCACACTGCGTAATCCCCAGCGAGAACCCCTCCATCTCCCACTGGGTCACACCAACTATCCCCAAATTGAGTGGCTTTTTTTTTTTTCCTTGTCCAGAATATTTTTTTTCCCATGGCCAGACTATGCTCCAGACCACACCTCATTTGATTTTTCCTGTGTCTGAATATTTAGTTAAAAGACTACAGAAGGAAAATCACCACATTCTTAACATTCACTCTAAAATCCATGCGGCAAGTCCCTTAGGAAAAATGCAGTCACGCATCGCAGACGTACCTTGTACTTGCAGACCGCTGCGGCTCCTTTCCATCCATCTCGTACTTTCACGGCCAAGGAAAGGGCGACCACGGTGAAACGCTGGCAGCAGACATTCAGCAGAGAGAGGGAAAAACCCCTTAGTTTGAAGCTAGGCAGGAATCTAACTCTTCCTTTTGGGGCGAGGTTTCTCAGAACTAAAACCACGTGAAGGACAGAGTATCTTGCAGCACCTTTGGTACAGCTGCTGATACCGGCCTTTAAAGCTTTTGCATTTTTCAGACACCCAGGCCTTTTTTTGACTCATTGGCAGCTTTAGTTTCACTCGAACCGCTGTCCTACATACAGGCAGGGGACAGACACAGATGCCTACATACATTTTCTCAACCCTAAGTACAGCCGAGATCTCCTCACCCTCTATGTGCCAAGTTGAATATTTGTTTGTTAAGGAGCACAGCAACACTTCTGTCCTCGTGAACTGCCTCCGAGCAGAGGAGGGCTCTGGGATTTCCTGGACGCCAGTGCTCCCGCTTTCACTGTCAACTCCGCACGGCCACCCACCGGAAAAAAGGCCTCAAAATAACGGACGTCAGACGATTGCTGCCACACCAAAAGTGCCAGCACTGAAAGCTCGTGCTGCTCCTCGCCGGCCCTTGCCAGCGCCTCTACAGGCCCACAAACATTATCCAGCCTAGAGACTGCATAAAAGGCAGACCGCCCCAGGCTGCAACACTCTTGCCCAGCGTACACTGACCAGTAACGTCTCCCCCTTCACCTTCCCGAGAGAGACTGTTCCCAGGGAGCCCTCTTCCTCCCATCAATTTACTACACCCTCCCTGCAGTTTTCAGCCTTGTTCCCTCCTCGGCTGTGGTCCCTCAACTTAGCTCTCAAATGCCCAGAAATCAGATTACATCCTCAAAAGAACAACCCCATGCTAACTAAGATGGCGCTTCCTCGCCCAGCTCCTCATCACCATCTGCAAAAAAAAAAAACCCAAAAATAAAACCTACCAAACAGCACCGCCCTTCAACATCACACCACTTACCACCAATCTCTTCTATGGCACTCTCCTCCTCAAAAGCGCCGCAGTGCTCTGCTCACCGGCTCCACTCATTGCCAAGAAGTCCGACGCTGCAACTGCCGCTCGTGGTGCTTCAGATGCTGAGAGACGCAAAGCTCAACTTACTTTTTCTGGGGTGTAGGTAGAAAAAAATAGGTGTCATACCAAGCTAACTAGAAAAGTATGTCATTACATGCAATGACAACATTATCAAAAACCACCTGCTTTAGCTTCCTACAAGAAAACAAATGCTCCAGGCTTCATTTCTAGCAAGACCATGCATGCTATCTAACTTCTACCACAGCTACGTTCTGGACAGGGCTGAATGACAAATGTAGCAGAACGTGGTGGCTCGCACACGTGGCCGACAGAGGCACGGAGCTCCTGGCACTGCGTCCTGGTGTCTGCTCTGTCAGGGAGGGCTCAGATGGACCAGCCACTCCTTGCTGGAGGCACCTGCCTGTGATTCACTCTTCAGTCCCCTCCAGCAGCCATGCCCAGGCGGCCCCCTTTACAGCTGGAGGCCCCTCATACAGCAGGGCCAGGGCCAGGGCCAGGGCCACCCTCAGCCTCACTGGACCCATCTGGGGCTGCCCCACCTCCAGCCCCAGCTGGAGCCCATCAGGAGCAGGGGCCCTTGCCAAAGCCCCACAGCACATCACCCCCTTCCCTGTGCCTGTCCTCAGCCATCAGCTCTGCACCCAGGGGCTGCAAACACATCCAGGGGCACAGAGGACGTCACAGACAGTGAGATACAGAACAGAAAAAAAAAAACAGTGACAGTACGCAAGACAAAGAGATAGAGAAAGAAAGATAAGAAAAGAAAGAGAGAGATAGAAAGGCAGAGGCACAGGGCAGGCATGCAGAGGCGCAAAGAAAAGCAGGCCAGAAAACAGGCTGGAGAAATTAGTTGGGGGGAGAAGACGGATGCAGGTCAGGACAAAGAGATGGAAAAGGCAAAAACAGCAATGGGCCGCAGGACAGAGACAGAGGACAAACAAAGGAAGGAAAGGGAGCAGAACAAAAGTGCAGGGATACAAAACAAAAGGAAGCGGTAGAACAAGAGATTTAAAGGGAGAGAGAAAGGGGGAAGAGCATACAAGAACAGACAGAAGAGGAGAGGTAGAAGGAAACAATAACAACAACAACAAATCACAGCAGCTTGGGAAAGGTAGGGGTCACGGGAGCGGCAGGGAAGGACAGGGACGCACAAGAGAGGAGGCAGAGCCCCAGGGGCCGGGGACTCACCACAGCTCTCACTCCCGGCACTGCTGGGAGAATCTGACAGGTCAGATGCTGCTTTCTGCTTCTCTCCTCTTCTGTAACTCCGACCACTTGGCTGTCCTCCACCTAAGAGAATACGTGGGTGTCTTACAGCTCTTAGACAAAAAGCTTCCTAGACACGTAGCCACCCACCCACGCTCGCTCGCGCGCTATGTGGCCGTACCGTGCTTCAGGTTCCACGTACAGACTGTGCAGTGCGCACTGGCGGTCTGGCCTGCTGAAGAGTACAAAGAGGGATCCTTCCTCACCCGGAGAGGCAGGCTAGGCTCTCTCTGGCCTGCAGCGGGAGGCAGCTGCTGGCTGGCTGGCCTTTGGTTTCTTCTTCTTCTTTACCTTTCTGTGGCCTCTCCAGCTTCAGCTGCAGCAGCTCCTCTCCACAGGCAGTAAGCGCTCTGTTACATGACATAAATGTTGAAAATTAAATATCAGTATGAGGTGATTCTTGCTAACTGTAGAACTGTAGTCACATAGGTTAAGTTTTATACGAAATCTATTTGTCCTTAGAGGGAGTGGGACCCTAGAGATATTATAATACGCATTTGTTAGAAGCTAGCCTAGCATATCTTTAATACAATGGTAAGTCCCAAACACCCCCAAACACCACCTGCAGAAATAGGCCCTGAGCCATCACTTTGGAGCCAGGAAAATCAAGCAGCACCGCGACCTGTTCTCAAGACCAGATATGGAGATTTCAAGGAGGAGTTTGACCAGCGAATTTGAGGAGGGGGCGTTTTGATGACCACCAAGACCACCAAAAGACCCTCGACTCAAAAGACTGGGCATGCGCGAGTGGGTAGGGAAATGATGTAATGGTTTCTCAGAAAATTTATGTTTATGCATATTATTTCTTGGAATTTAATGAATATGTATAATTAATGTGTATTTAACCCGTGCTGTTGATCAAATGGGTGCGCACGCTAGGTGGAGCGATCCCCCGTGCGCCCAGCGCTGCAATAAAGAAGTGCCTGCTTCTTAACTTCTCATTGCTGTTAAGGAGTTTTATTCCGGATTTCGGTAACAGTTTTGGCGACCCAGATGGGACCTTGCGAGTGAGACTGAACGAGATCGAGTGTTGATCGAACTCCAGCCGGCACCGAGGTATTCTCGGGGAGACCCATCGCTCTCGACTCACAAAGCTCCTCGCAACGTTCCCTGGAGAAAAGGGTAAGGCACTTCTTCTTTGAAATCTGTCTGCTCTGGATAGCCTGCCCGTAAGGCGCGGCGAAAGCTTCGCAGGGTTGGGGCTTAGAGGGTACCCGTTTGGTTTGGAAGCCTAGGCGTCTGCCCGTAAGTCATAAGCGAAAGCTATTGCTGGGTTGGACATTTGTGTATTTGGGACAATTGTCATTTGCATTTGTTTGGTTTTTGTATTTGGGACAATTGTCATTTGCATTTATCTGGTATTTGGCATTTAGTCTAAATTGTTTAAGAGTAAGAGTATGGGGAGTATTGGTAAGATTTGTACATAGTTTGGAAAGGGGCCCCAGGGTGTTTTAGAAGTGATTTACAAGCTGCTAATTGTTGCTTCAGTGCGTTTTGTTTTGTTTTGTTTTGTTTTTAAGGCTGTATGCATGTCTTGCAGTGTAGGGACTTGAATGATATACAGTATTGCATTTGGGGTTTTAAACTTTTCTTGGTGACGGGATTGACTTTGTTTGTAGAACAGTGTTATTGTCTTTTTGGTACCAAAAACTCCTTTGTAAAATATGGGAAAACACATATCTTCTATGTCTACCTCAATGGTAGGGGAAATATTAATGAAGTCTCCACTGGGATGTGTTCTTAAACATTGGGAGGATATAAGGGAAGACCCAGTAACTAGAAAAAAAAAAAATGGATCCAATATTTTACAGTTGATGTTATCTTGTAGAAGGGAAGGAAAGTGAGATGTGGTCCCCGATGCTGATTTATTCTTTACTTTGGGAAATCATCCCAAGTGGCAGAAAGATTGCAGATACGTCCCCAAGGATCCGATGGTTTTGGCATTAAAAAAAAAAAAAAAAAAAAAAAAAAAAAAAAGGAAAAAGGTTGAAAAGATCCTGGCTTGTAGTATAGAAAGTGATGTTTAAAATGTGGAACTGAAGAGGAAAGCATAGAATTCATGTGTTAAATTTCTGTATTATCTTTATGTGCGGTCTGGAAGTGTTGATGCAGGTTTAACAAATGAAACAGTAGAAAAAGGGGCCAGAACACCGAACCCCTGGTGGGAGCTGTAGAGTGGGACAGCTGAATTATGAGGGTTTCAGTCCTATTGCAGGGAGAACTGGAAGCTGACAAGACCAGATAGAACAAGGAGCGGCTCAAGCCTTGCCCCCCTTACCACTTCGACAAGCAGTAGGGGAACAAACCGGGGATGAGATCGGGGTGTGGTAGAGGAATGGATAAAATAACTGCAATAGGAGAGAGATTGGGAATATCAGTGTGCAAAGTGTGAAGCATGGTGGCACTGGAAAAATGCGTGTCCTTATTCTGAAAAAGAAACAAAAAACTGGCAGCACAGCAGATGCCTTTGTCAGAGGTGCAAAGAGGACTGGGGGAGAATTCCCCAGCAGAACCCCTGGTTACAATCCAGCTGGGGACCCAAACCATGGATTTTCTATTTTGATACTGGAGCTATTCATTTTAAGTACTGGTAGAAGAAAATTGAGTAAAAAGCATGTAGACAAAATTGGTGCCACAGGGAAAGCTGAAAATAATTTTTTCATTCAATCCTTAACTTTAAGGTGGGTAAAAATGGGGAACTGGCCAATTTTTATATATACCAGAGTGTCCTGTTGCCTTATTGGGGAGAGATTTATTGAGCAAATTGAAAGCACAAATTAATTTTTAAAACTGTGACATTCAATTAAATATACCCTAATCAAAAGCCAGAGAGGCAAGAATTTTTATGTTGCAGACAACTTCAGAGCCATATGAAATCCCTCAAGAAGTGGACAATGCAGTAACCCTTTGGTGTGGGCTGGCGAAGTTCCCGGACATTCAAAAGCAGCAGAACCGGTAAAGATTTTTCTAAAGGAGAGCACCAAACTGGTAAGACAAAAACAGTACCCTTTAAAATTAGAAGCTAGAAGAGGCCTTGAGAAAATGATTGAAAATTTCTTAAAAAAATATCGACTATTAGTCGAATGTGAATCAGAATTCAATACTCCCATTTTACCTGTGAAAAAGCCAGAAAGTGAGGAATATAGGTTAGTACAAGATTTTAATAGCAATAAATTTAATAGTTCAAGATATTCACCCCTTAGTGGCAAACCTGTATCCTTGTTGACAACTTTAAAAGAAAATCACAAGTGGTTCACTGTATTGAACTTATAGGATGCCTTTTTCTGTATTCTTCTTGACAAAAATAGTCAGGCATATTTTGCCTTTGAACTGCAAAATCCCACAACTGGGCAGAAGACTCAGCTCAGCTGGGCAGTGCTACCTCAGGGATTTAAAAATAGCCCAATGATCTTTGGAAATCAATTGGCTAAGGAATTAGAAACATGCAAAATAATTTATCCTGAAAGACTGGTGTTGCAATATGTAGATGATATTTTAATAGCCACAGAAACCAGAGAAGAATATTTCAACTTGACTACTAACCTGCTAAATTTCTTGGGCCAAAGTGATAACAGATTTTCCAAGAAGAAAGCACAGATTGGAAAAGAGACTGTCATGTATTTGGGATTTGAAATCACACAGGGACAAAGACAACTGGGAAATGAGAGAAAAGAGGCAATTTGCCAAATGCCGGAGCCAAAAGGAGCTAAGGAGCTGCAAACGTTTCTGGGAATGGCTGGCTGGTGTCACCTGTGGATTAAAGGAATTGAAGGAGGGACCCCTTGTGTGAGAACCTGAAGCTCGAAAGGCATTCCAGAATGTAAAGGTAGCTCTGATGTTCACTCCTGCTCTAGGGTTGCCCGATTTAACCAAACCCTTTGAACTGTTTGTTCATGAAAGACAACATTCGGCCCTCAGAAGAATGCTTTCTCAGAAAAATGGAGAATGAAGAAGACCGGTTGGTTATTTCTCCAAACAATTGGACAATGTTAGCTAAGGATGACCAGGTTGTCTATGGGCTGTAGCAGCAACTGTCCTCCTGACTTAAGAAGCTTGTAAGCTGACAACGGGACACCCAAGAACAGCTTATGTACCGCATATGGTACTTTCTGTTCTGGAACAGAAAGGAGGACACTGGTTATCCCCAAGCAGGATGCTCAAACATCAAATTGTCCTGTTGGAACAAGATGATGTCAAATCAAAAACAACTACAACAATAAATCCTGCCATCTTTTTAAGTTCAATAGAAGAAGAAGTTCTAAGTCATGACTGTCTACAGACCATCAAACAAGTTTATTCCAGCAGAAGTAACAGAAGAGTGAACATACCTGACCCAGAATTCGAGATATGTACTGATGGAAGCAGCCTCGTGAGAAATGGAAGAAGATTGGCTGGATATACAATAACAATAACAAACTCTGTTATTGATGCAAAGCCGCTCTCAGTGAACACCTCAGCACAAAAGGCGGAATTGATAACTAGCCCTCATAAAAGCCCTAAAATGGACAGAACATAAAAAGTGAATATATGGACTGATTTAAAGTATGCTTTTGGAGTAGTACATGCCCATGGAGCCACATGGAAAGAAAGAGGAATGCTGACAGCACAAGGAACATCCATTAAACACCAAGAAGAAATTCTGCAATTGCTCCAAGTGGTGCAGAAACCCAAAGAAGTTGCAATAATGCACTGCAAAGCCCACCAATTTGGGAATTTCCCAGTGAATATTGGAAATAAATTAGTCAATAAAAAGGCAAAGAAGAGAGCAGAAAAAGGCATCATGACAATAATACTAGTTAAAGAAGTGAAATTTGAGCAACAAACCCCAAATTACAGTAAGGTTGATTTGGAATTAGCTAAATCAATTCAAATAAATATGAAAAATGATCATTAGTCCTAAAAATCAAGTTGTGGTCTCACCACAATCAAAGCTAAAAGCATAGAAAAATTCATTGGGAAACAGAGGCAATGATCAGTGATTTAAGAAGACAGGTGATTAGTGTTAGGATGATAAAGCTAATAAAATCAGTAACAAAAAGTGTGAAACTTGTTTAAAGAATAACCCGAGAAATATTAAATAACCACCCCCAGGAACCATATATATGGGAAACTTGCCTGAAAATTATTGGCAGATTGATTTTTCAGAATTGCCACAACAAAATGGATATAGATATCTATTGGTATTAGTAAATATGGCCAAAAGATTTTCTTTTCCTGTCGCACCAATAGGCAAGAGAAGTGGCTAAAAATATGTTAAAAGAAATAATATCATGGTTTGGAATCCCCAAAAGAATATAATCAAATAGAGGTCCTCATTTTGTGTCTGAAATTATTCAAATATTGAGGAAAATTCTGGGAATCAAATTGAATTTACACACTCCTTGAAGGCCACAATCTAATAGACAAGTAAAATTTGTCAGAAAATATCTTTAAAATGGCCTCATGCTCTTCCTTAAGCACTTCCGAGAATCAAGATTCAATCCAGATCTAGGACTAAAATTAGTCCATATGTTAATGTATGGAAAATCTTACCAGACTCTAACCCTTGTTCAAAATGTGACTGCTACTGGGGATAATGAAATGGAATTGTATTTGATATCCCTTGGAAGAACTCTGATATGGATATGGAACTGCCACAGAGCCTCTTTCTTTAGATTCCCCAGTTCATCATTTTTAACCAGGAGATTACGTGTACCTGAAAATTTGGGAATCAGAAACTCTTCAATAAAAATGGAAAGAACCATATCAGGTGCTTCTAGCAATATATACAGCCCCTAAATTTGAAGATATTGATTCTTGGATTCATTATTTGAGAGTCAAGAAGCACAGCCTCCAAAACAGAAACAATGGATTTCTAAAGAAATATGTCATTTAAAGTTAACAGTCTCTCATTTTTAATGAATTAGACAAAATCATATCAAAATAATGAAATCTATCAAAGGAATTTTAGTAGTAATGCTAATAATACTTTTTGGTTTACTGATTATGGAGATTAGTTATAAGTAAATGAGACTTATTGAAAAAAAATTAAATAAGTCTCAAAGGGGGGAAATGTTACATGACATAAATGTTGAAAATTAAATATCAGTATGAGGTGATTCTTGCTAACTGTAGAACTGTAGTCACATAGGTTAAGTTTTATACGAAATCTATTTGTCCTTAGAGGGAGTGGGACCCTAGAGATCTTATAATACGCATTTGTTAGAAGCTAGCCTAGCATATCTTTAATACAATGGTAAGTCCCAAACACCCCCAAACCCCACCTGCAGAAATAGGCCCTGAGCCATCACTTTGGAGCCAGGAAAATCAAGCAGCACCGCGACCTGTTCTCAAGACCAGATATGGAGATTTCAAGGAGGAGTTTGACCAGCGAATTTGAGGAGGGGGCGTTTTGATGACCACCAAGACCACCAAAAGACCCTCGACTCAAAAGACTGGGCATGCGCGAGTGGGTAGGGAAATGATGTAATGGTTTCTCAGAAAATTTATGTTTATGCATATTATTTCTTGGAATTTAATGAATATGTATAATTAATGTGTATTTAACCCGTGCTGCTGATCAAATGGGTGCGCACGCTAGGTGGAGCGATCCCCCGTGCGCCCAGCGCTGCAATAAAGAAGTGCCTGCTTCTTAACTTCTCATTGCTGTTAAGGAGTTTTATTCCGGATTTCGGTAACAGCTCCATCCGTTCATTTTCGCTCCCGCACCGCCAGGAGAGCGCGGCCGGGCAGAGACAGCCCACACAAGCCTGAGGCGAGTGCAGTCAACAGCGTTCCCAGGGGAGGAACGGACAGCCACGGCCTCTGGGAGAGGGAAAGAAGAAGCAGCGACCGTTATTACCGCACGCGGCCCCTGGCCGGAGCGCCTGCTGCCGCAGGGGATTCTCCAGATACACTGAGGTCCCCCCTCGCAGCCTTCAGGGCAGGGCGTGGCCCGGTGCTACGGGACAGGCTTCAGGGGACGCGCCGGAGCGGCGGGCAGCTGCACGGGGCCGGGGGAGGCTCGGGGGGAGCTCTGGCGAGCTGGGGAGGTGCCCGGCGTCTCCGCCCGGGAGGGGGGGCCCCCTCCTGCCCCTCTTCCCTTCTCTCTGCTCTCGGGTCACTCCCCGGGGCTGCCCTCGCCCGGCTCGGCTCCGAGCGGGCGGCTTGAGGCTCCCCGGGCGGGCAGGAGACAGCGCTGCAGCCACGAAAGGGGCTCGCTCACCTCACGGGTGCCCTCGGTACTCACCCGTCACCGCCGCCGGGACCCGCCGGCCGCACACCGCCATGCTGCTCCCGGCCGCATGCGCAGTCCGAAGGCCGAACACAGTGCCTGCCGGGAGAAGGGCAGAGCACTGCGCATGCGCGACTCCCGAGCTGCAGTTCCCGCTTTCCGTCACCAGGTGGCAGCAGCCCCCCACCGCTCCGCTCCTGGGTGTTCAGCCGGACGAGCCACGGCCGGTTCCTCCTGACGTGCGGAAAACGGACTCCACAATCTGTAAGATTGTAAAGTAGGTATGCTTATTCAGCGCTGGGCAGCACAGGGGGGTAGTCCCACCAAAACCGTGCGCGCCTTACGTGGCAACTCACTTTAAATTTACACAACCAAATGTTACATATACATCAAGTTTCACAATACGCCTAGACATATGCATGACCTATCCCCGCTTCGTATTAAAATTAGTCCCAAGGGGTCATTTTCATAAACTCCTCCTGTCTGGGCTTGCGCAGTGCCTCCTGATGGTGGTCGTCGGGGGTCGTGGGGATGAAGGCAGGTGACTCCTCTTCGTCACCGCTAGTAACCTTTTGTTCCTGCGCAAACTCAGTTATCCCTTGGCTTTCATTCAAGCTGCAGGGTCGGTTTTAGCTGGTTCTTGAAGCGACCCCCCTAGTCCTTACCGGGAACTGTCTTTCGTGAAGAACTGCAAGACTTTCTGCTTCAAATAGTTTGCACAATGGTTAGCAAATTATTAAGCAAGTAGTTAACAAAACATTAAGCACTATTTATCAACTTGATTCCTTAGGATGCACAGCAATAATTAATCAATGCCATATCTATTAAGATTTCTTTAACTCCTTCTCTCAGTCCCCCCTTTTCTAGAAAATTAGTAAATTCTTTTACTGCCAGCTATGTTCATCATTTGTAGATTTACCAGGATTACACAAACCTTAATCCACATTCTACCTTCTCAGTTTAAGCTTTAGGGGTCCCTGAACTTCAGAAGTCCAGAGTTTTTGTGGTGCCTTTTTTACCCTAGTGTGGTGTATCCAGGCATTCTGCTCTCTGATCTTGATTGCTGTAAAGGAGGTGAGGAGTACCTGGTATGGTCCTTCCCACTGTGGTTCCAAGGTTTTTTCTGCAAGAGACTTTACATATACATCATCTCCAGGTTGTATATCATGCACAGGTTCATCTAGACCTCTTCCCCGGGTCCCAATTACATGCTTTCCAATTTTATTGAGCTGTTTGCCCAATGCCACCGTGTAGGAAGTCATAATTTCATCCCCAGCTTGCGTAGACATTCCCCTCTGTATTCCATAGGGTCGTCCATACAAAATTTCAAAGGGACTCAGTCCTTCCTTTGCCCTTGGTCTCGTTCGTATACGCAGAAGGGCTAAAGGGAGTGACTGAGGCCACGTTAAGTTTGCTTCTGGTCCCAATTTCACAATTTGCTGTTTGATTAAGTGATTCATTTTCTCTACTTGGCCACTCGACTGAGGGCGATACGGGGTATGAAGTTGCCAATCTATACCTAAATGGTGGCTGATTTGTTGCACTATTTTTGAGACAAAATGTGGTCCTCTGTCTGAGGATATGGTTGCTGGAACCCCAAAACGTGGTATTCTCTCTTGTACCAACACTTTAGTTACCTCCCGAGCCTTGGCTGTCCTAGTTGGGAACGCTTCTGGCCAACCTGAAAAGGTATCAGTTAATACCAGCAAATAGCGATACCCCCCTTTTCTTGGAAGTTCTGTAAAATCAACCTGCCATTGTTGTCCAGGCCCATTGCCCTTCCCAATCTGGCCCATTTCTGGTTTGGGAGTATTTTTTGGATTAGTCTGGAGGCAAAGGTCACACTGTTGAGTCACCTGTCTCACTGTGGTATATAAGTTTCTAGCCACGATTTCCCTTATCAAATGTTCATACAGAGCCTCTGTTCCCCAATGCCTTTTTCTATGTTCCTCCCGTATCAAGTGCCACAGTAAACAAGAGGGAATAATTAGTCTTCCCTGTGGGGTATAAGCCCACCCCTCTTCATTATATGACCCTTCCAAGTCTGTGATAAGTTTCTGATCTTCCTTGGTATATTCTGGCTTACCTTCTAGAGAGATTTGCCTATCAGGAATTAGAGCCCCTTCTATTCTCACCTTCATTTTGGCCGCTTGTTTTGCCTCTCTGTCCGCCAGTTCATTCCCTTTCTCCAAATCGGAGCTCACTCTCTGCTGTGCCTTAATATGCATAATTGCCACTTTCTCAGGGAGCTGGACAGCTTCTAGTAGCTTCAAAATTTCTTCTGCATGTTTGATATTTTTTCCCTGGGAGTTCAATAGTCCTCTTTCTTTCCAGATTGCTCCATGTGCGTGCACAACTCCGAAGGCATATTTTGAGTCCGTGTAAATGTTCACAGTTTTGCCCTGGGCCAACTCCAGGGCTCGGGTTAGGGCAATTATTTCTGCCTTCTGTGCGGAGGTGTTCATGGGCAAAGGCCCTGACTCTATTACCTGCTGGCTGGTAGTGATGGCATATCCCGCGTGTCGATTGCCATTTAAGACATAACTGCTCCCGTCTGTGAACCAGTTTTCCCCATTTTCCATGGGGCTATCCTTCAGGTCTGGGCGGCTTGCATATGTTGCTTCGATGGTTTCCAAACAGTCATGGTGCACTGGTTCTCCTGTGTTCCCACCGAGAAAAGAAGCTGGGTTGACAATGTTAGTGACCACGATTTCCACATCGTCCTGTTCTACTAATACAGCTTGATATCTCAGGAACCTTTGTGGAGAGAGCCAGTGCCCACCCTTTGCTTCCAGTACTGCTGATACTGTATGAGACACCAAAACAGTCATTTTCTGGCCCAGGGTAAACTTTCGGGCTTCCTGTATGTTCAGTATCACAGCTGCAACCGCCCGTAGGCATCCAGGCCAACCCTTTGCAGTGGCGTCTCACTGCTTAGAGAGATAGGCAACTGCCCGTCGATATGGACCCAGATCTTGTGCTAATATTCCCAGGGCAATACCCTGTTTCTCATGGGAGAAAAGAAGAAACGGCTTACTCACATCTGGGAGTCCTAAGGCCGGGGCCGACATCAACGCCTTTTTCAGTAGCTCAAAGGCTCGTTCGGTCTCTTTGTTCCACTCAAGGTGCTTCTGCTCAGTAGCTGTCAGAGCATACAGTGGTTTAACAAGCAGTCCATAATTATAGATCCACAATCGGCACCACCCGGTCATTCCCAGAAAAGTCCGTAACTCCTTTACTGTCTGAGGTCTCTGAGTCTGGCATATTGCCTCTTTGCGGGCCTGTCCCAAAGTTCTCTGCCCCGCACTAATTTCATAGCCCAAATAATTCACTTTACGTTGCATTACCTGGGCTTTCTTCCTGGAGACACGGTATCCCTGGAGTCCCAAGAAATTCAACAGACTCACCGTCCATGCCATACAGTCTTCCTCTGTTTTCGTGGCAATCAGGATATCATCTACATACTGCAACAATTTTCCTTCCCCAGATGGGGTTTCCCAGGATTCTAAGTCTTTTGCAAGCTGATTCCCAAAAATGGTAGGACTATTTTTAAATCCTTGTGGCAACACCGTCCAAGTGAGCTGGGTCTTCCGACCACTTTTAGGGTTTTCCCATTCGAACGCAAACAATTTTTGACTGGCTTCATGGAGAGGGAGGCAAAAGAAAGCATCCTTCAAATCTAAAACAGTAAACCAAATTAGTTCAGGTGTCAACACAGTCAGCAGGGTATATGGATTGGCCACTACTGGGTAGAGGTCCTCAGTTATCTTATTCACCGCCCGTAAGTCTTGGACCACTCTATATGACCCATCGGGTTTCCGAACAGGTAATATAGGGGTATTGAATTCTGACACTCACTCCTTTAATAGTCCTAACTGTAGAAATTTTTCTATCACCGGCCGGATTCCTTCTCTGTCTTCCTTCTTTAGGGGACATTGTTTAATTCTTACCGGTCGTCGGCCTTCCTTAACCTTAACTTCAACAGGTGGAGCACTTTTCGCCCTTCCAGGTACATCAGTAGCCCATACCCCCGGGTACACTTGGTTTAGGATTGCCTCATTAATTTTTCCTTCTGAGGGGAGACTGGTTAAGGTTAGACTCAATATCTGAATATATTGCTGATCTTTTACCTCCAGAGTAATTTCTCCTTTTTCAAATATAATTTTTGCTCCCAATTGTTCCAATAGATCTCTCCCCAAAAGTGCTTTCGGGGAGTTGGGCATATATAAAAATTTGTGGATACCCCATTGTTTTCCCAATTTGTATTTTAGAGGCTTACAAAAATATGCCTTTTCACTTTGGCCAGTCGCTCCTTTTACCATGACATAATCATTTCCCAGGGGCATCAAAGCTTGATTCAGAACCGAATATGTTGCCCCTGTATCTACTAAGAATTCTACTTGTTGTTGTTTTTCCCCTAGCTTAATTATAACCAGTGGATCCGCTAGGGTAGACTCCCCAGGTTCCCGTCAGTCTTCTATCACATGAGCTATCCTCACATTCGCCGGGATCCTCCGGCCTTCTTTCTTGTTCCTTGGGCATTCCTTTTTCCAGTGGCCAAAGCCCTTGCACATTGCACACTGATCCTTTTCCAACCCCAACCGAGGCTGATTTCGCCTACCTCTCCACTCCCCATCTCCCCGAACGACAGCCACCAACCTTCTTTGTCCCTGCCGATACCCTTCTTCTCTATTACTGAACACTCTCCAAGCCTCATCCAGCAAGATCTCTAAATTCCTGCTTTCCGCAGGACGCAACTTTTGAAGCTTTCGTCTTATGTCCCCCGTAGACTGACCCAGGAACAGAGCAGAGAAACTAGTTGCTGTATCCCTACCTCAGACCCCGGGTCCAGCGGCGTGCTACGACGCATCACATCCCTCAGTCGATCCGGGAATTCAGATGGAGACTCGGAAGGACCTTGTTTAATTGCATATAAGGCTGACCAATTTATAGTCTTAGGGATTGCCCGTTCCATCCCCTTCGAAATCCACTCCTGATATTCCTGCAATCTTTCCATATGTACTGACCTGTTTACCTCCCATTTCGGGTCCTGGAGGGGGAAGTGTTCCTTAACATCTCCCCCGGTAACTTTATAATAATCCTCGGCTAGATTTCCTGCCGTTTTTAAAATCAACTGCTTCTCCGTTTCAGTCATGTATTCTAATAGCAGCTGTATGTCTTTCCAGTCCGGATTATGTTGTTTTACAATGAACTGGAAATGTTTAGCCACACTTACCGGATCGCTTCTGTAATCTTTAGCAATTTTTCTCCACTCTCCCAAGTCAGCGGTGGAGAAGGGTACTTTAATTAACATTGTTCCGCCATCCGGCCCCACCGCCTCCCGGAGGGGTGCTTGTAAGATTGTCGGAGCAGATTTCTGTCTAGTACGGGAAGATACAGGGCTATCAGGGGGATTCGATGTCCCTTCCGAGTCTGCGTCCTGGTCCTGTGATCGGGGGGGAGGTTTAAACAAATCACTTAAATCTTGTTCTGGAACCTGGCGTACTTTATCTGCTTTCGTACACCTCTGCCCAATGCTGCATGATGAACAGCACCTTTTTAACCTGCCCCCACCCCCCTTGTTCTCCCGTTCGAGTGCGAGTACCATAGGGTCCTGCGGGGATATCATCCCACAGTCCCTTTGCCACTCTGGGTGATTTCGTAGGGTAAAAAACATATCTGCATACGACACCTCGTCCCATTTCCCTTCTCTTCTAAGAAACAACATAAGCTGCAACAAAGTATTGTAATCCAACGTTCCATTGAACGGCCACTTGACTTCACCCTCTAACTTATACAATGGCCACCACTGATTGCAATATTTAATAAGAGTCTTTTTACTTTCCGTACCTCCAACCCCGGCAATATCTTTCCAGTGGGCGAGTATGCAGCCCAGGGGGCTTCTCCTTAATATTCCCCCTTGAGTGTTGCCCATTTTATATTTCCTCTGTGAGAGGGTCTCAAGGAATGATTCAAATTTAGACTAACTATTTCACTCCTCCACACCACACTTACAATCAATCACTCAACCACACTCTCTTAACCATACAGCACAGGGATCCCTCATTCATACCAGCCTTTTAAAGCAGCTGCAAAACGGTTGCAAGAACAAACTCACCTACTGATGTTAAACTATCTCCAAATCCGGGTTAAAGAGGCCCGCTTACCCTTCTCCTGCTTCTCATGTACCGATCATCAGCAGGTCCATCCTGGCTCCCAGCAATGGGATGCAGCGGTTACCTCGGACTCGCTCGATCTACCCCCAAGATCGCTAGCGGCCGCTCTATCGGTCAGCGAGTCCCCTTTGATGCTCCAAACTAACCTGGGTACCCAACCAACGGGGACTATGCTGCACGCCAGACGTCTCTGCGCGATTTACCAGCTGCCCCAGCCACGCGTACGACTTACAGGCCCCTACCATTAAACATACCGTTTGGTCCGCGGCTTCAGGAGGTCGTTGTCTGCTCCTGCGGTGAGCGGCTGGCAGCGGAGGCTCCTCCGAGGAAAGTGCTCGGGGCGCGCCTAGGGGCGTCCGCTCCGCAGTCGATCCCGCAGCCAAGCAGAGATCCTCCTGGCTGGCTCGCCAAACTGACGTGCGGAAAACGGACTCCACAATCTGTAAGATTGTAAAGTAGGTATGTTTATTCAGCGCTGGGCAGCACAGGGGGGTAGTCCCACCAAAACCGTGCGCGCCTTACGTGGCAACTCACGTTGGGGGTGGGGGGCACTGGGCAAGTTGGGGAACACAGGCAGCGCCCCCAGGATCCCAAGACAGAGGGGTCATGGGGAGGCAGCGCCAAAAAGGGGGGCGTCGAACAGGGACACAAAACAAGAGTGCAGGGCACGCAACGGGCAAAACACAGGGGAAAAAAAACTCACAAGGGAGGAAAACCTCACACGGTGGGGGGGTGTTTTAGTGAAAAGCATTTGCAAGTGATACAGGGAATTAACGGTCTGCTAAATATTGCTTGATTTAGAAGACTGACTGTCTGCATACTGCTTGATTTAGGAGACTAACTGTCTGCTAGACAATGCCTAACAATCCTCTTTGCCTTGAAACTCACTTAAGCTTATCAGGGACTGGTACTTGTCAAGAAACTGGTATTCAGTCAAGGACTAATATGTCAAGCAAAGGACATGATAACAGGAGTCGTTCAGAAACTGCTGAAATCCCCAAGTGAAAGGAGAGCATGGGTGAATGACTGAAGTTCATCTAGAGGAAGATCAGACCCCTGAAGAAGTAAACGACCACCAGAGACAGATCTGAAATGCTAACGCAAGTGGTTTTTTAATAACCCCGCCTCGCTTATGCACATGTATGTCTGTATTGTGCAATCCTAGGAATGTGTGTACCTGCACCGGATACATTTTTGGTAAAATGTGCTGTCAGTGTGCGTGCTTTTGGAGAAGCAATCCCCCACGCACCCGGTGCCAAATAAACATGCCTGCTTTATAACTCTCTCCGAGTTGTAGAGTTTGATCCACGCGTCAGGAGGGCTGAGAAACACAGAGCGGGACAGTGGGGACGGATACGAGGGAGAGACGGACACGCAAGGACAAGGGGTACGTGCGGGAAGAAAGGTGCGTAAGGATGACCTATAGCAGGGAGTCCACGCAGGACAATCCACAGCACGTAACTCACCCGGCATAACCTGCACGAGATGACCCACACCGGACAATGGACCCACACTGCGTAATCCCCAGCGAGAACCCCTCCGTCTCCCACTGGGTCACACCAACTATCCCCAAATTGAGTGGCTTTTTTTTTTTTTCCTTGTCCAGAATATTTTTTTTCCCATGGCCAGACTATGCTCCAGACCACACCTCATTTGATTTTTCCTGTGTCTGAATATTTAGTTAAAAGACTACGGAAGGAAAATCGCCACATTCTTAACATTCACTCTAAAATCCATGCGGCAAGTCCCTTAGGAAAAATGCAGTCACGCATCGCAGACGTACCTTGTACTTGCAGACCGCTGCGGCTCCTTTCCATCCATCTCGTACTTTCACGGCCAAGGAAAGGGCGACCACGGTGAAACGCTGGCAGCAGACATTCAGCAGAGAGAGGGAAAAACCCCTTAGTTTGAAGCTAGGCAGGAATCTTCCTTTTGGGGCGAGGTTTCTCAGGACTAAAACCACGTGAAGGACAGAGTATCTTGCAGCACCTTTGGTACAGCTGCTGATACCGGCCTTTAAAGCTTTTGCATTTTTCAGACACCCAGGCCTTTTTTTGACTCATTGGCAGCTTTAGTTTCACTCGAACCGCTGTCCTACATACAGGCAGGGGACAGACACAGATGCCTACATACATTTTCTCAACCCTAAGTACAGCCGAGATCTCCTCACCCTCTATGTGCCAAGTTGAATATTTGTTTGTTAAGGAGCACAGCAACACTTCTGTCCTCGTGAACTGCCTCCGAGCAGAGGAGGGCTCTGGGATTTCCTGGACGCCAGTGCTCCCGCTTTCACTGTCAACTCCGCACGGCCACCCACCGGAAAAAAGGCCTCAAAATAACGGACGTCAGACGATTGCTGCCACACCAAAAGTGCCAGCACTGAAAGCTCATGCTGCTCCTCGCCGGCCCTTGCCAGCGCCTCTACAGGCCCACAAACATTATCCAGCCTAGAGACTGCATAAAAGGCAGACCGCCCCAGGCTGCAACACTCTTGCCCAGCGTACACTGACCAGTAACGTCTCCCCCTTCACCTTCCCGAGAGAGACTGTTCCCAGGGAGCCCTCTTCCTCCCATCAATTTACTACACCCTCCCTGCAGTTTTCAACCTTGTTCCCTCCTCGGCTGTGGTCCCTCAACTTAGCTCTCAAATGGCCAGAAATCAGATTCCATCCTCAAAAGAACAACCCCATGCTAACTAAGATGGCGCTTCCTCGCCCAGCTCCTCATCACCATCTGCAAAAAAAAAACCCCAAAAATAAAACCTACCAAACAGCACCGCCCTTCAACATCACACCACTTACCACCAATCTCTTCTATGGCACTCTCCTCCTCAAAAGCGCCGCAGTGCTCTGCTCACCGGCTCCACTCATTGCCAAGAAGTCCGGCGCCGCAACTGCCGCTCGTGGTGCTTCAGATGCTGAGAGACGCAAAGCTCAACTTACTTTTTCTGGGGTGTAGGTAGAAAAAAATAGGTGTCATACCAAGCTAACTAGAAAAGTATGTCATTACATGCAATGACAACATTATCAAAAACCACCTGCTTTAGCTTCCTACAAGAAAACAAATGCTCCAGGCTTCATTTCTAGCAAGACCATGCATGCTATCTAACTTCTACCACAGCTACGTTCTGGACAGGGCTGAATGACAAATGTAGCAGAACGTGGTGGCTCGCACACGTGGCCGACAGAGGCACGGAGCTCCTGGCACTGCGTCCTGGTGTCTGCTCTGTCAGGGAGGGCTCAGATGGACCAGCCACTCCTTGCTGGAGGCACCTGCCTGTGATTCACTCCTCAGTCCCCTCCAGCAGCCATGCCCAGGCGGCCCCCTTTACAGCTGGAGGCCCCTCATACAGCAGGGCCAGGGCCAGGGCCAGGGCCACCCTCAGCCTCACTGGACCCATCTGGGGCTGCCCCACCTCCAGCCCCAGCTGGAGCCCATCAGGAGCAGGGGCCCTTGCCAAAGCCCCACAGCACATCACCCCCTTCCCTGTGCCTGTCCTCAGCCATCAGCTCTGCACCCAGGGGCTGCAAACACATCCAGGGGCACAGAGGACGTCACAGACAGTGAGATACAGAACAGAAAAAAAAAAACAGTGACAGTACGCAAGACAAAGAGATAGAGAAAGAAAGATAAGAAAAGAAAGAGAGAGATAGAAAGGCAGAGGCACAGGGCAGGCATGCAGAGGCGCAAAGAAAAGCAGGCCAGAAAACAGGCTGGAGAAATTAGGTGGGGGGAGAAGACGGATGCAGATCAGGACAAAGAGATGGAAAAGGCAAAAACAGCAATGGGCCGCAGGACAGAGACAGAGGACAAACAAAGGAAGGAAAGGGAGCAGAACAAAAGTGCAGGGATACAAAACAAAAGGAAGCGGTAGAACAAGAGATTTAAAGGGAGAGAGAAAGGGGGAAGAGCATACAAGAACAGACAGAAGAGGAGAGGTAGAAGGAAACAATAACAACAACAACAAATCACAGCAGCTTGGGAAAGGTAGGGGTCACGGGAGCGGCAGGGAAGGACAGGGACGCACAAGAGAGGAGGCAGAGCCCCAGGGGCCGGGGACTCACCACAGCTCTCACTCCCGGCACTGCTGGGAGAATCTGACAGGTCAGATGCTGCTTTCTGCTTCTCTCCTCTTCTGTAACTCCGACCACTTGGCTGTCCTCCACCTAAGAGAATACGTGGGTGTCTTACAGCTCTTAGACAAAAAGCTTCCTAGACACGTAGCCACCCACCCACGCTCGCTCGCTCGCGCGCTATGTGGCCGTACCGTGCTTCAGGTTCCACATACAGACTGTGCAGTGCGCACTGGCGGTCTGGCCTGCTGAAGAGTACAAAGAGGGATCCTTCCTCACCCGGAGAGGCAGGCTAGGCTCTCTCTGGCCTGCAGCGGGAGGCAGCTGCTGGCTGGCTGGCCTTTGGTTTCTTCTTCTTCTTTACCTTTCTGTGGCCTCTCCAGCTTCAGCTGCAGCAGCTCCTCTCCACAGGCAGTAAGCGCTCTGTTACATGACATAAATGTTGAAAATTAAATATCAGTATGAGGTGATTCTTGCTAACTGTAGAACTGTAGTCACATAGGTTAAGTTTTATACGAAATCTATTTGTCCTTAGAGGGAGTGGGACCCTAGAGATATTATAATACGCATTTGTTAGAAGCTAGCCTAGCATATCTTTAATACAATGGTAAGTCCCAAACACCCCCAAACACCACCTGCAGAAATAGGCCCTGAGCCATCACTTTGGAGCCAGGAAAATCAAGCAGCACCGCGACCTGTTCTCAAGACCAGATATGGAGATTTCAAGGAGGAGTTTGACCAGCGAATTTGAGGAGGGGGCGTTTTGATGACCACCAAGACCACCAAAAGACCCTCGACTCAAAAGACTGGGCATGCGCGAGTGGGTAGGGAAATGATGTAATGGTTTCTCAGAAAATTTATGTTTATGCATATTATTTCTTGGAATTTAATGAATATGTATAATTAATGTGTATTTAACCCGTGCTGTTGATCAAATGGGTGCGCACGCTAGGTGGAGCGATCCCCCGTGCGCCCAGCGCTGCAATAAAGAAGTGCCTGCTTCTTAACTTCTCATTGCTGTTAAGGAGTTTTATTCCGGATTTCGGTAACAGTTTTGGCGACCCAGATGGGACCTTGCGAGTGAGACTGAACGAGATCGAGTGTTGATCGAACTCCAGCCGGCACCGAGGTATTCTCGGGGAGACCCATCGCTCTCGACTCACAAAGCTCCTCGCAACGTTCCCTGGAGAAAAGGGTAAGGCACTTCTTCTTTGAAATCTGTCTGCTCTGGATAGCCTGCCCGTAAGGCGCGGCGAAAGCTTCGCAGGGTTGGGGCTTAGAGGGTACCCGTTTGGTTTGGAAGCCTAGGCGTCTGCCCGTAAGTCATAAGCGAAAGCTATTGCTGGGTTGGACATTTGTGTATTTGGGACAATTGTCATTTGCATTTGTTTGGTTTTTGTATTTGGGACAATTGTCATTTGCATTTATCTGGTATTTGGCATTTAATCTAAATTGTTTAAGAGTAAGAGTATGGGGAGTATTGGTAAGATTTGTACATAGCTTGGAAAGGGGCCCCAGGGTGTTTTAGAAGTGATTTACAAGCTGCTAATTGTTGCTTCAGTGCGTTTTGTTTTGTTTTGTTTTGTTTTGTTTTTAAGGCTGTATGCATGTCTTGCAGTGTAGGGACTTGAATGATATACAGTATTGCATTTGGGGTTTTAAACTTTTCTTGGTGACGGGATTGACTTTGTTTGTAGAACAGTGTTATTGTCTTTTTGGTACCAAAAACTCCTTTGTAAAATATGGGAAAACACATATCTTCTATGTCTACCTCAATGGTAGGGGAAATATTAATGAAGTCTCCACTGGGATGTGTTCTTAAACATTGGGAGGATATAAGGGGAGACCCAGTAACTAGAAAAAAAAAAAATTGATACAATATTTTACAGTTGATGTTATCTTGTAGAAGGGAAGGAAAGTGAGATGTGGTCCCCGATGTTGATTTGTTCTTTACTTTGGGAAATCATCCCAAGTGGCAGAAAGATTGCAGATACGTCCCCAAGGATCCGATGGTTTTGGCATTAAAAAAAAAAAAAAAAAAAAAAAAGGAAAAAGGTTGAAAAGATCCTGGCTTGTAGTATAGAAAGTGATGTTTAAAATGTGGAACTGAAGAGGAAAGCATAGAATTCATGTGTTAAATTTCTGTATTATCTTTATGTGTGGTCTGGAAGTGTTGATGCAGGTTTAACAAATGAAACAGTAGAAAAAGGGGCCAGAACACCGAACCCCCGGTGGGAGCTGTAGAGTGGGACAGCTGAATTATGAGGGTTTCAGTCCTATTGCAGGGAGAACTGGAAGCTGACAAGACCAGATAGAACAAGGAGCGGCTCAAGCCTTGCCCCCCCTACCACTTTGACAAGCAGTAGGGGAACAAACCGGGGATGAGATCGGGGTGTGGTAGAGGAATGGATAAAATAACTGCAATAGGAGAGAGATTGGGAATATCAGTGTGCAAAGTGTGAAGCATGGTGGCACTGGAAAAATGCGTGTCCTTATTCTGAAAAAGAAACAAAAAACTGGCAGCACAGCAGATGCCTTTGTCAGAGGTGCAAAGAGGACTGGGGGAGAATTCCCCAGCAGAACCCCTGGTTACAATCCAGCTGGGGACCCAAACCATGGATTTTCTATTTTGATACTGGAGCTATTCATTCTAAGTACTGGTAGAAGAAAATTGAGTAAAAAGCATGTAGACAAAATTGGTGCCACAGGGAAAGCTGAAAATAAATTTTTCATTCAATCCTTAACTTTAAGGTGGGTAAAAATGGGGAACTGGCCAATTTTTATATATACCAGAGTGTCCTGTTGCCTTATTGGGGAGAGATTTATTGAGCAAATTGAAAGCACAAATTAATTTTTAAAACTGTGACATTCAATTAAATATACCCTAATCAAAAGCCAGAGAGGCAAGAATTTTTATGTTGCAGACAACTTCAGAGCCATATGAAATCCCTCAAGAAGTGGACAATGCAGTAACCCTTTGGTGTGGGCTGGCGAAGTTCCCGGACATTCAAAAGCAGCAGAACCGGTAAAGATTTTTCTAAAGGAGAGCACCAAACTGGTAAGACAAAAACAGTACCCTTTAAAATTAGAAGCTAGAAGAGGCCTTGAGAAAATGATTGAAAATTTCTTAAAAAAATATCGACTATTAGTCGAATGTGAATCAGAATTCAATACTCCCATTTTACCTGTGAAAAAGCCAGAAAGTGAGGAATATAGGTTAGTACAAGATTTTAATAGCAATAAATTTAATAGTTCAAGATATTCACCCCTTAGTGGCAAACCTGTATCCTTGTTGACAGCTTTAAAAGAAAATCACAAGTGGTTCACTGTATTGAACTTATAGGATGCCTTTTTCTGTATTCTTCTTGACAAAAATAGTCAGGCATATTTTGCCTTTGAACTGCAAAATCCCACAACTGGGCAGAAGACTCAGCTCACCTGGGCAGTGCTACCTCAAGGATTTAAAAATAGCCCAATGATCTTTGGAAATCAATTGGCTAAGGAATTAGAAACATGCAAAATAATTTATCCTGAAAGACTGGTGTTGCAATATGTAGATGATATTTTAATAGCCACAGAAACCAGAGAAGAATATTTCAACTTGACTACTAACCTGCTAAATTTCTTGGGCCAAAGTGATAACAGATTTTCCAAGAAGAAAGCACAGATTGGAAAAGAGACTGTCATGTATTTGGGATTTGAAATCACACAGGGACAAAGACAACTGGGAAATGAGAGAAAAGAGGCAATTTGCCAAATGCCAGAGCCAAAAGGAGCTAAGGAGCTGCAAACGTTTCTGGGAATGGCTGGCTGGTGTCACCTGTGGATTAAAGGAATTGAAGGAGGGACCCCTTGTGTGAGAACCTGAAGCTCGAAAGGCATTCCAGAATGTAAAGGTAGCTCTGATGTTCACTCCTGCTCTAGGGTTGCCCGATTTAACCAAACCCTTTGAACTGTTTGTTCATGAAAGACAACATTCGGCCCTCAGAAGAATCCTTTCTCAGAAAAATGGAGAATGAAGAAGACCGGTTGGTTATTTCTCCAAACAATTGGACAATGTTAGCTAAGGATGACCAGGTTGTCTATGGGCTGTAGCAGCAACTGTCCTCCTGACTTAAGAAGCTTGTAAGCTGACAACGGGACACCCAAGAACAGCTTATGTACCGCATATGGTACTTTCTGTTCTGGAACAGAAAGGAGGACACTGGTTATCCCCAAGCAGGATGCTCAAACATCAAATTGTCCTGTTGGAACAAGATGATGTCAAATCAAAAACAACTACAACAATAAATCCTGCCATCTTTTTAAGTTCAATAGAAGAAGTTCTAAGTCATGACTGTCTACAGACCATCAAACAAGTTTATTCCAGCAGAAGTAACAGAAGAGTGAACATACCTGACCCAGAATTCGAGATATGTACTGATGGAAGCAGCCTTGTGAGAAATGGAAGAAGATTGGCTGGATATACAATAACAATAACAAACTCTGTTATTGATGCAAAGCCGCTCTCAGTGAACACCTCAGCACAAAAGGCGGAATTGATAACTAGCCCTCATAAAAGCCCTAAAATGGACAGAACATAAAAAGTGAATATATGGACTGATTTAAAGTATGCTTTTGGAGTAGTACATGCCCATGGAGCCACATGGAAAGAAAGAGGAATGCTGACAGCACAAGGAACATCCATTAAACACCAAGAAGAAATTCTGCAATTGCTCCAAGTGGTGCAGAAACCCAAAGAAGTTGCAATAATGCACTGCAAAGCCCACCAATTTGGGAATTTCCCAGTGAATATTGGAAATAAATTAGTCAATAAAAAGGCAAAGAAGAGAGCAGAAAAAGGCATCATGACAATAATACTAGTTAAAGAAGTGAAATTTGAGCAACAAACCCCAAATTACAGTAAGGTTGATTTGGAATTAGCTAAATCAATTCAAATAAATATGAAAAATGATCATTAGTCCTAAAAATCAAGTTGTGGTCTCACCACAATCAAAGCTAAAAGCATAGAAAAATTCATTGGGAAACAGAGGCAATGATCAGTGATTTAAGAAGACAGGTGATTAGTGTTAGGATGATAAAGCTAATAAAATCAGTAACAAAAAGTGTGAAACTTGTTTAAAGAATAACCCGAGAAATATTAAATAACCACCCCCAGGAACCATATATATGGGAAACTTGCCTGAAAATTATTGGCAGATTGATTTTTCAGAATTGCCACAACAAAATGGATATAGATATCTATTGGTATTAGTAAATATGGCCAAAAGATTTTCTTTTCCTGTCGCACCAATAGGCAAGAGAAGTGGCTAAAAATATGTTAAAAGAAATAATATCATGGTTTGGAATCCCCAAAAGAATATAATCAAATAGAGGTCCTCATTTTGTGTCTGAAATTATTCAAATATTGAGGAAAATTCTGGGAATCAAATTGAATTTACACACTCCTTGAAGGCCACAATCTAATAGACAAGTAAAATTTGTCAGAAAATATCTTTAAAATGGCCTCATGCTCTTCCTTAAGCACTTCCGAGAATCAAGATTCAATCCAGATCTAGGACTAAAATTAGTCCATATGTTAATGTATGGAAAATCTTACCAGACTCTAACCCTTGTTCAAAATGTGACTGCTACTGGGGATAATGAAATGGAATTGTATTTGATATCCCTTGGAAGAACTCTGATATGGATATGGAACTGCCACAGAGCCTCTTTCTTTAGATTCCCCAGTTCATCATTTTTAACCAGGAGATTACGTGTACCTGAAAATTTGGGAATCAGAAACTCTTCAATAAAAATGGAAAGAACCATATCAGGTGCTTCTAGCAATATATACAGCCCCTAAATTTGAAGATATTGATTCTTGGATTCATTATTTGAGAGTCAAGAAGCACAGCCTCCAAAACAGAAACAATGGATTTCTAAAGAAATATGTCATTTAAAGTTAACAGTCTCTCATTTTTAATGAATTAGACAAAATCATATCAAAATAATGAAATCTATCAAAGGAATTTTAGTAGTAATGCTAATAATACTTTTTGGTTTACTGATTATGGAGATTAGTTATAAGTAAATGAGACTTATTGAAAAAAAATTAAATAAGTCTCAAAGGGGGGAAATGTTACATGACATAAATGTTGAAAATTAAATATCAGTATGAGGTGATTCTTGCTAACTGTAGAACTGTAGTCACATAGGTTAAGTTTTATACGAAATCTATTTGTCCTTAGAGGGAGTGGGACCCTAGAGATCTTATAATACGCATTTGTTAGAAGCTAGCCTAGCATATCTTTAATACAATGGTAAGTCCCAAACACCCCCAAACCCCACCTGCAGAAATAGGCCCTGAGCCATCACTTTGGAGCCAGGAAAATCAAGCAGCACCGCGACCTGTTCTCAAGACCAGATATGGAGATTTCAAGGAGGAGTTTGACCAGCGAATTTGAGGAGGGGGCGTTTTGATGACCACCAAGACCACCAAAAGACCCTCGACTCAAAAGACTGGGCATGCGCGAGTGGGTAGGGAAATGATGTAATGGTTTCTCAGAAAATTTATGTTTATGCATATTATTTCTTGGAATTTAATGAATATGTATAATTAATGTGTATTTAACCCGTGCTGCTGATCAAATGGGTGCGCACGCTAGGTGGAGCGATCCCCCGTGCGCCCAGCGCTGCAATAAAGAAGTGCCTGCTTCTTAACTTCTCATTGCTGTTAAGGAGTTTTATTCCGGATTTCGGTAACAGCTCCATCCGTTCATTTTCGCTCCCGCACCGCCAGGAGAGCGCGGCCGGGCAGAGACAGCCCACACAAGCCTGAGGCGAGTGCAGTCAACAGCGTTCCCAGGGGAGGAACGGACAGCCACGGCCTCTGGGAGAGGGAAAGAAGAAGCAGCGACCGTTATTACCGCACGCGGCCCCTGGCCGGAGCGCCTGCTGCCGCAGGGGATTCTCCAGATACACTGAGGTCCCCCCTCGCAGCCTTCAGGGCAGGGCGTGGCCCGGTGCTACGGGACAGGCTTCAGGGGACGCGCCGGAGCGGCGGGCAGCTGCACGGGGCCGGGGGAGGCTCGGGGGGAGCTCTGGCGAGCTGGGGAGGTGCCCGGCGTCTCCGCCCGGGAGGGGGGGCCCCCTCCTGCCCCTCTTCCCTTCTCTCTGCTCTCGGGTCACTCCCCGGGGCTGCCCTCGCCCGGCTCGGCTCCGAGCGGGCGGCTTGAGGCTCCCCGGGCGGGCAGGAGACAGCGCTGCAGCCACGAAAGGGGCTCGCTCACCTCACGGGTGCCCTCGGTACTCACCCGTCACCGCCGCCGGGACCCGCCGGCCGCACACCGCCATGCTGCTCCCGGCCGCATGCGCAGTCCGAAGGCCGAACACAGTGCCTGCCGGGAGAAGGGCAGAGCACTGCGCATGCGCGACTCCCGAGCTGCAGTTCCCGCTTTCCGTCACCAGGTGGCAGCAGCCCCCTACCGCTCCGCTCCTGGGTGTTCAGCCGGACGAGCCACGGCCGGTTCCTCCTGACGTGCGGAAAACGGACTCCACAATCCGTAAGATTGTAAAGTAGGTATGCTTATTCAGCGCTGGGCAGCACAGGGGGGTAGTCCCACCAAAACCGTGCGCGCCTTACGTGGCAACTCACTTTAAATTTACACAACCAAATGTTACATATACATCAAGTTTCACAATACGCCTAGACATATGCATGACCTATCCCCGCTTCGTATTAAAATTAGTCCCAAGGGGTCATTTTCATAAACTCCTCCTGTCTGGGCTTGCGCAGTGCCTCCTGCTGGTGGTCGTCGGGGGTCGTGGGGATGAAGGCAGGTGACTCCTCTTCGTCACCGCTAGTAACCTTTTGTTCCTGCGCAAACTCAGTTATCCCTTGGCTTTCATTCAAGCTGCAGGGTCGGTTTTAGCTGGTTCTTGAAGCGACCCCCCTAGTCCTTACCGGGAACTGTCTTTCGTGAAGAACTGCAAGACTTTCTGCTTCAAATAGTTTGCACAATGGTTAGCAAATTATTAAGCAAGTAGTTAACAAAACATTAAGCACTATTTATCAACTTGATTCCTTAGGATGCACAGCAATAATTAATCAATGCCATATCTATTAAGATTTCTTTAACTCCTTCTCTCAGTCCCCCCTTTTCTAGAAAATTAGTAAATTCTTTTACTGCCAGCTATGTTCATCATTTGTAGATTTACCAGGATTACACAAACCTTAATCCACATTCTACCTTCTCAGTTTAAGCTTTAGGGGTCCCTGAACTTCAGAAGTCCAGAGTTTTTGTGGTGCCTTTTTTACCCTAGTGTGGTGTATCCAGGCATTCTGCTCTCTGATCTTGATTGCTGTAAAGGAGGTGAGGAGTACCTGGTATGGTCCTTCCCACTGTGGTTCCAAGGTTTTTTCTGCAAGAGACTTTACATATACATCATCTCCAGGTTGTATATCATGCACAGGTTCATCTAGACCTCTTCCCCGGGTCCCAATTACATGCTTTCCAATTTTATTGAGCTGTTTGCCCAATGCCACCGTGTAGGAAGTCATAATTTCATCCCCAGCTTGCGTAGACATTCCCCTCTGTATTCCATAGGGTCGTCCATACAAAATTTCAAAGGGACTCAGTCCTTCCTTTGCCCTTGGTCTCGTTCGTATACGCAGAAGGGCTAAAGGGAGTGACTGAGGCCACGTTAAGTTTGCTTCTGGTCCCAATTTCACAATTTGCTGTTTGATTAAGTGATTCATTTTCTCTACTTGGCCACTCGACTGAGGGCGATACGGGGTATGAAGTTGCCAATCTATACCTAAATGGTGGCTGATTTGTTGCACTATTTTTGAGACAAAATGTGGTCCTCTGTCTGAGGATATGGTTGCTGGAACCCCAAAACGTGGTATTCTCTCTTGTACCAACACTTTAGTTACCTCCCGAGCCTTGGCTGTCCTAGTTGGGAACGCTTCTGGCCAACCTGAAAAGGTATCAGTTAATACCAGCAAATAGCGATACCCCCCTTTTCTTGGAAGTTCTGTAAAATCAACCTGCCATTGTTGTCCAGGCCCATTGCCCTTCCCAATCTGGCCCATTTCTGGTTTGGGAGTATTTTTTGGATTAGTCTGGAGGCAAAGGTCACACTGTTGAGTCACCTGTCTCACTGTGGTATATAAGTTTCTAGCCACGATTTCCCTTATCAAATGTTCATACAGAGCCTCTGTTCCCCAATGCCTTTTTCTATGTTCCTCCCGTATCAAGTGCCACAGTAAACAAGAGGGAATAATTAGTCTTCCCTGTGGGGTATAAGCCCACCCCTCTTCATTATATGACCCTTCCAAGTCTGTGATAAGTTTCTGATCTTCCTTGGTATATTCTGGCTTACCTTCTAGAGAGATTTGCCTATCAGGAATTAGAGCCCCTTCTATTCTCACCTTCATTTTGGCCGCTTGTTTTGCCTCTCTGTCCGCCAGTTCATTCCCTTTCTCCAAATCGGAGCTCACTCTCTGCTGTGCCTTAATATGCATAATTGCCACTTTCTCAGGGAGCTGGACAGCTTCTAGTAGCTTCAAAATTTCTTCTGCATGTTTGATATTTTTTCCCTGGGAGTTCAATAGTCCTCTTTCTTTCCAGATTGCTCCATGTGCGTGCACAACTCCGAAGGCATATTTTGAGTCCGTGTAAATGTTCACAGTTTTGCCCTGGGCCAACTCCAGGGCTCGGGTTAGGGCAATTATTTCTGCCTTCTGTGCGGAGGTGTTCATGGGCAAAGGCCCTGACTCTATTACCTGCTGGCTGGTAGTGATGGCATATCCCGCGTGTCGATTGCCATTTAAGACATAACTGCTCCCGTCTGTGAACCAGTTTTCCCCATTTTCCATGGGGCTATCCTTCAGGTCTGGGCGGCTTGCATATGTTGCTTCGATGGTTTCCAAACAGTCATGGTGCACTGGTTCTCCTGTGTTCCCACCGAGAAAAGAAGCTGGGTTGACAATGTTAGTGACCACGATTTCCACATCGTCCTGTTCTACTAATACAGCTTGATATCTCAGGAACCTTTGTGGAGAGAGCCAGTGCCCACCCTTTGCTTCCAGTACTGCTGATACTGTATGAGACACCAAAACAGTCATTTTCTGGCCCAGGGTAAACTTTCGGGCTTCCTGTATGTTCAGTATCACAGCTGCAACCGCCCGTAGGCATCCAGGCCAACCCTTTGCAGTGGCGTCTCACTGCTTAGAGAGATAGGCAACTGCCCGTCGATATGGACCCAGATCTTGTGCTAATATTCCCAGGGCAATACCCTGTTTCTCATGGGAGAAAAGAAGAAACGGCTTACTCACATCTGGGAGTCCTAAGGCCGGGGCCGACATCAACGCCTTTTTCAGTAGCTCAAAGGCTCGTTCGGTCTCTTTGTTCCACTCAAGGTGCTTCTGCTCAGTAGCTGTCAGAGCATACAGTGGTTTAACAAGCAGTCCATAATTATAGATCCACAATCGGCACCACCCGGTCATTCCCAGAAAAGTCCGTAACTCCTTTACTGTCTGAGGTCTCTGAGTCTGGCATATTGCCTCTTTGCGGGCCTGTCCCAAAGTTCTCTGCCCCGCACTAATTTCATAGCCCAAATAATTCACTTTACGTTGCATTACCTGGGCTTTCTTCCTGGAGACACGGTATCCCTGGAGTCCCAAGAAATTCAACAGACTCACCGTCCATGCCATACAGTCTTCCTCTGTTTTCGTGGCAATCAGGATATCATCTACATACTGCAACAATTTTCCTTCCCCAGATGGGGTTTCCCAGGATTCTAAGTCTTTTGCAAGCTGATTCCCAAAAATGGTAGGACTATTTTTAAATCCTTGTGGCAACACCGTCCAAGTGAGCTGGGTCTTCCGACCACTTTTAGGGTTTTCCCATTCGAACGCAAACAATTTTTGACTGGCTTCATGGAGAGGGAGGCAAAAGAAAGCATCCTTCAAATCTAAAACAGTAAACCAAATTAGTTCAGGTGTCAACACAGTCAGCAGGGTATATGGATTGGCCACTACTGGGTAGAGGTCCTCAGTTATCTTATTCACCGCCCGTAAGTCTTGGACCACCCTATATGACCCATCGGGTTTCCGAACAGGTAATATAGGGGTATTGAATTCTGACACTCACTCCTTTAATAGTCCTAACTGTAGAAATTTTTCTATCACCGGCCGGATTCCTTCTCTGTCTTCCTTCTTTAGGGGACATTGTTTAATTCTTACCGGTCGTCGGCCTTCCTTAACCTTAACTTCAACAGGTGGAGCACTTTTCGCCCTTCCAGGTACATCAGTAGCCCATACCCCCGGGTACACTTGGTTTAGGATTGCCTCATTAATTTTTCCTTCTGAGGGGAGACTGGTTAAGGTTAGACTCAATATCTGAATATATTGCTGATCTTTTACCTCCAGAGTAATTTCTCCTTTTTCAAATATAATTTTTGCTCCCAATTGTTCCAATAGATCTCTCCCCAAAAGTGCTTTCGGGGAGTTGGGCATATATAAAAATTTGTGGATACCCCATTGTTTTCCCAATTTGTATTTTAGAGGCTTACAAAAATATGCCTTTTCACTTTGGCCAGTCGCTCCTTTTACCATGACATAATCATTTCCCAGGGGCATCAAAGCTTGATTCAGAACCGAATATGTTGCCCCTGTATCTACTAAGAATTCTACTTGTTGTTGTTTTTCCCCTAGCTTAATTATAACCAGTGGATCCGCTAGGGTAGACTCCCCAGGTTCCCGTCAGTCTTCTATCACATGAGCTATCCTCACATTCGCCGGGATCCTCCGGCCTTCTTTCTTGTTCCTTGGGCATTCCTTTTTCCAGTGGCCAAAGCCCTTGCACATTGCACACTGATCCTTTTCCAACCCCAACCGAGGCTGATTTCGCCTACCTCTCCACTCCCCATCTCCCCGAACGACAGCCACCAACCTTCTTTGTCCCTGCCGATACCCTTCTTCTCTATTACTGAACACTCTCCAAGCCTCATCCAGCAAGATCTCTAAATTCCTGCTTTCCGCAGGACGCAACTTTTGAAGCTTTCGTCTTATGTCCCCCGTAGACTGACCCAGGAACAGAGCAGAGAAACTAGTTGCTGTATCCCTTCCTCAGACCCCGGGTCCAGCGGCGTGCTACGACGCATCACATCCCTCAGTCGATCCGGGAATTCAGATGGAGACTCGGAAGGACCTTGTTTAATTGCATATAAGGCTGACCAATTTATAGTCTTAGGGATTGCCCGTTCCATCCCCTTCGAAATCCACTCCTGATATTCCTGCAATCTTTCCATATGTACTGACCTGTTTACCTCCCATTTCGGGTCCTGGAGGGGGAAGTGTTCCTTAACATCTCCCCCGGTAACTTTATAATAATCCTCGGCTAGATTTCCTGCCGTTTTTAAAATCAACTGCTTCTCCGTTTCAGTCATGTATTCTAATAGCAGCTGTATGTCTTTCCAGTCCGGATTATGTTGTTTTACAATGAACTGGAAATGTTTAGCCACACTTACCGGATCGCTTCTGTAATCTTTAGCAATTTTTCTCCACTCTCCCAAGTCAGCGGTGGAGAAGGGTACTTTAATTAACATTGTTCCGCCATCCGGCCCCACCGCCTCCCGGAGGGGTGCTTGTAAGATTGTCGGAGCAGATTTCTGTCTAGTACGGGAAGATACAGGGCTATCAGGGGGATTCGATGTCCCTTCCGAGTCTGCGTCCTGGTCCTGTGATCGGGGGGGAGGTTTAAACAAATCACTTAAATCTTGTTCTGGAACCTGGCGTACTTTATCTGCTTTCGTACACCTCTGCCCAATGCTGCATGATGAACAGCACCTTTTTAACCTGCCCCCACCCCCCTTGTTCTCCCGTTCGAGTGCGAGTACCATAGGGTCCTGCGGGGATATCATCCCACAGTCCCTTTGCCACTCTGGGTGATTTCGTAGGGTAAAAAACATATCTGCATACGACACCTCGTCCCATTTCCCTTCTCTTCTAAGAAACAACATAAGCTGCAACAAAGTATTGTAATCCAACGTTCCATTGAACGGCCACTTGACTTCACCCTCTAACTTATACAATGGCCACCACTGATTGCAATATTTAATAAGAGTCTTTTTACTTTCCGTACCTCCACCCCCGGCAATATCTTTCCAGTGGGCGAGTATGCAGCCCAGGGGGCTTCTCCTTAATATTCCCCCTTGAGTGTTGCCCATTTTATATTTCCTCTGTGAGAGGGTCTCAATGAATGATTCAAATTTAGACTAACTATTTCACTCCTCCACACCACACTTACAATCAATCACTCAACCACACTCTCTTAACCATACAGCACAGGGATCCCTCATTCATACCAGCCTTTTAAAGCAGCTGCAAAACGGTTGCAAGAACAAACTCACCTACTGATGTTAAACTATCTCCAAATCCGGGTTAAAGAGGCCCGCTTACCCTTCTCCTGCTTCTCATGTACCGATCATCAGCAGGTCCATCCTGGCTCCCAGCAATGGGATGCAGCGGTTACCTCGGACTCGCTCGATCTACCCCCAAGATCGCTAGCGGCCGCTCTATCGGTCAGCGAGTCCCCTTTGATGCTCCAAACTAACCTGGGTACCCAACCAACGGGGACTATGCTGCACGCCAGACGTCTCTGCGCGATTTACCAGCTGCCCCAGCCACGCGTACGACTTACAGGCCCCTACCATTAAACATACCGTTTGGTCCGCGGCTTCAGGAGGTCGTTGTCTGCTCCTGCGGTGAGCGGCTGGCAGCGGAGGCTCCTCCGAGGAAAGTGCTCGGGGCGCGCCTAGGGGCGTCCGCTCCGCAGTCGATCCCGCAGCCAAGCAGAGATCCTCCTGGCTGGCTCGCCAAACTGACGTGCGGAAAACGGACTCCACAATCTGTAAGATTGTAAAGTAGGTATGTTTATTCAGCGCTGGGCAGCACAGGGGGGTAGTCCCACCAAAACCGTGCGCGCCTTACGTGGCAACTCACGTTGGGGGTGGGGGGCACTGGGCAAGTTGGGGAACACAGGCAGCGCCCCCAGGATCCCAAGACAGAGGGGTCATGGGGAGGCAGCGCCAAAAAGGGGGGCGTCGAACAGGGACACAAAACAAGAGTGCAGGGCACGCAACGGGCAAAACACAGGGGAAAAAAAACTCACAAGGGAGGAAAACCTCACACGGTGGGGGGGTGTTTTAGTGAAAAGCATTTGCAAGTGATACAGGGAATTAACGGTCTGCTAAATATTGCTTGATTTAGAAGACTGACTGTCTGCATACTGCTTGATTTAGGAGACTAACTGTCTGCTAGACAATGCCTAACAATCCTCTTTGCCTTGAAACTCACTTAAGCTTATCAGGGACTGGTACTTGTCAAGAAACTGGTATTCAGTCAAGGACTAATATGTCAAGCAAAGGACATGATAACAGGAGTCGTTCAGAAACTGCTGAAATCCCCAAGTGAAAGGAGAGCATGGGTGAATGACTGAAGTTCATCTAGAGGAAGATCAGACCCCTGAAGAAGTAAACGACCACCAGAGACAGATCTGAAATGCTAACGCAAGTGGTTTTTTAATAACCCCGCCTCGCTTATGCACATGTATGTCTGTATTGTGCAATCCTAGGAATGTGTGTACCTGCACCGGATACATTTTTGGTAAAATGTGCTGTCAGTGTGCGTGCTTTTGGAGAAGCAATCCCCCACGCACCCGGTGCCAAATAAACATGCCTGCTTTATAACTCTCTCCGAGTTGTAGAGTTTGATCCACGCGTCAGGAGGGCTGAGAAACACAGAGCGGGACAGTGGGGACGGATACGAGGGAGAGACGGACACGCAAGGACAAGGGGTACGTGCGGGAAGAAAGGTGCGTAAGGATGACCTATAGCAGGGAGTCCACGCAGGACAATCCACAGCACGTAACTCACCCGGCATAACCTGCACGAGATGACCCACACCGGACAATGGACCCACACTGCGTAATCCCCAGCGAGAACCCCTCCGTCTCCCACTGGGTCACACCAACTATCCCCAAATTGAGTGGCTTTTTTTTTTTTTCCTTGTCCAGAATATTTTTTTTCCCATGGCCAGACTATGCTCCAGACCACACCTCATTTGATTTTTCCTGTGTCTGAATATTTAGTTAAAAGACTACGGAAGGAAAATCGCCACATTCTTAACATTCACTCTAAAATCCATGCGGCAAGTCCCTTAGGAAAAATGCAGTCACGCATCGCAGACGTACCTTGTACTTGCAGACCGCTGCGGCTCCTTTCCATCCATCTCGTACTTTCACGGCCAAGGAAAGGGCGACCACGGTGAAACGCTGGCAGCAGACATTCAGCAGAGAGAGGGAAAAACCCCTTAGTTTGAAGCTAGGCAGGAATCTTCCTTTTGGGGCGAGGTTTCTCAGGACTAAAACCACGTGAAGGACAGAGTATCTTGCAGCACCTTTGGTACAGCTGCTGATACCGGCCTTTAAAGCTTTTGCATTTTTCAGACACCCAGGCCTTTTTTTGACTCATTGGCAGCTTTAGTTTCACTCGAACCGCTGTCCTACATACAGGCAGGGGACAGACACAGATGCCTACATACATTTTCTCAACCCTAAGTACAGCCGAGATCTCCTCACCCTCTATGTGCCAAGTTGAATATTTGTTTGTTAAGGAGCACAGCAACACTTCTGTCCTCGTGAACTGCCTCCGAGCAGAGGAGGGCTCTGGGATTTCCTGGACGCCAGTGCTCCCGCTTTCACTGTCAACTCCGCACGGCCACCCACCGGAAAAAAGGCCTCAAAATAACGGACGTCAGACGATTGCTGCCACACCAAAAGTGCCAGCACTGAAAGCTCATGCTGCTCCTCGCCGGCCCTTGCCAGCGCCTCTACAGGCCCACAAACATTATCCAGCCTAGAGACTGCATAAAAGGCAGACCGCCCCAGGCTGCAACACTCTTGCCCAGCGTACACTGACCAGTAACGTCTCCCCCTTCACCTTCCCGAGAGAGACTGTTCCCAGGGAGCCCTCTTCCTCCCATCAATTTACTACACCCTCCCTGCAGTTTTCAACCTTGTTCCCTCCTCGGCTGTGGTCCCTCAACTTAGCTCTCAAATGGCCAGAAATCAGATTCCATCCTCAAAAGAACAACCCCATGCTAACTAAGATGGCGCTTCCTCGCCCAGCTCCTCATCACCATCTGCAAAAAAAAAACCCCAAAAATAAAACCTACCAAACAGCACCGCCCTTCAACATCACACCACTTACCACCAATCTCTTCTATGGCACTCTCCTCCTCAAAAGCGCCGCAGTGCTCTGCTCACCGGCTCCACTCATTGCCAAGAAGTCCGGCGCCGCAACTGCCGCTCGTGGTGCTTCAGATGCTGAGAGACGCAAAGCTCAACTTACTTTTTCTGGGGTGTAGGTAGAAAAAAATAGGTGTCATACCAAGCTAACTAGAAAAGTATGTCATTACATGCAATGACAACATTATCAAAAACCACCTGCTTTAGCTTCCTACAAGAAAACAAATGCTCCAGGCTTCATTTCTAGCAAGACCATGCATGCTATCTAACTTCTACCACAGCTACGTTCTGGACAGGGCTGAATGACAAATGTAGCAGAACGTGGTGGCTCGCACACGTGGCCGACAGAGGCACGGAGCTCCTGGCACTGCGTCCTGGTGTCTGCTCTGTCAGGGAGGGCTCAGATGGACCAGCCACTCCTTGCTGGAGGCACCTGCCTGTGATTCACTCCTCAGTCCCCTCCAGCAGCCATGCCCAGGCGGCCCCCTTTACAGCTGGAGGCCCCTCATACAGCAGGGCCAGGGCCAGGGCCAGGGCCACCCTCAGCCTCACTGGACCCATCTGGGGCTGCCCCACCTCCAGCCCCAGCTGGAGCCCATCAGGAGCAGGGGCCCTTGCCAAAGCCCCACAGCACATCACCCCCTTCCCTGTGCCTGTCCTCAGCCATCAGCTCTGCACCCAGGGGCTGCAAACACATCCAGGGGCACAGAGGACGTCACAGACAGTGAGATACAGAACAGAAAAAAAAAAACAGTGACAGTACGCAAGACAAAGAGATAGAGAAAGAAAGATAAGAAAAGAAAGAGAGAGATAGAAAGGCAGAGGCACAGGGCAGGCATGCAGAGGCGCAAAGAAAAGCAGGCCAGAAAACAGGCTGGAGAAATTAGGTGGGGGGAGAAGACGGATGCAGATCAGGACAAAGAGATGGAAAAGGCAAAAACAGCAATGGGCCGCAGGACAGAGACAGAGGACAAACAAAGGAAGGAAAGGGAGCAGAACAAAAGTGCAGGGATACAAAACAAAAGGAAGCGGTAGAACAAGAGATTTAAAGGGAGAGAGAAAGGGGGAAGAGCATACAAGAACAGACAGAAGAGGAGAGGTAGAAGGAAACAATAACAACAACAACAAATCACAGCAGCTTGGGAAAGGTAGGGGTCACGGGAGCGGCAGGGAAGGACAGGGACGCACAAGAGAGGAGGCAGAGCCCCAGGGGCCGGGGACTCACCACAGCTCTCACTCCCGGCACTGCTGGGAGAATCTGACAGGTCAGATGCTGCTTTCTGCTTCTCTCCTCTTCTGTAACTCCGACCACTTGGCTGTCCTCCACCTAAGAGAATACGTGGGTGTCTTACAGCTCTTAGACAAAAAGCTTCCTAGACACGTAGCCACCCACCCACGCTCGCTCGCGCGCTATGTGGCCGTACCGTGCTTCAGGTTCCACGTACAGACTGTGCAGTGCGCACTGGCGGTCTGGCCTGCTGAAGAGTACAAAGAGGGATCCTTCCTCACCCGGAGAGGCAGGCTAGGCTCTCTCTGGCCTGCAGCGGGAGGCAGCTGCTGGCTGGCTGGCCTTTGGTTTCTTCTTCTTCTTTACCTTTCTGTGGCCTCTCCAGCTTCAGCTGCAGCAGCTCCTCTCCACAGGCAGTAAGCGCTCTGTTACATGACATAAATGTTGAAAATTAAATATCAGTATGAGGTGATTCTTGCTAACTGTAGAACTGTAGTCACATAGGTTAAGTTTTATACGAAATCTATTTGTCCTTAGAGGGAGTGGGACCCTAGAGATCTTATAATACGCATTTGTTAGAAGCTAGCCTAGCATATCTTTAATACAATGGTAAGTCCCAAACACCCCCAAACACCACCTGCAGAAATAGGCCCTGAGCCATCACTTTGGAGCCAGGAAAATCAAGCAGCACCGCGACCTGTTCTCAAGACCAGATATGGAGATTTCAAGGAGGAGTTTGACCAGCGAATTTGAGGAGGGGGCGTTTTGATGACCACCAAGACCACCAAAAGACCCTCGACTCAAAAGACTGGGCATGCGCGAGTGGGTAGGGAAATGATGTAATGGTTTCTCAGAAAATTTATGTTTATGCATATTATTTCTTGGAATTTAATGAATATGTATAATTAATGTGTATTTAACCCGTGCTGTTGATCAAATGGGTGCGCACGCTAGGTGGAGCGATCCCCCGTGCGCCCAGCGCTGCAATAAAGAAGTGCCTGCTTCTTAACTTCTCATTGCTGTTAAGGAGTTTTATTCCGGATTTCGGTAACAGTTTTGGCGACCCAGATGGGACCTTGCGAGTGAGACTGAACGAGATCGAGTGTTGATCGAACTCCAGCCGGCACCGAGGTATTCTCGGGGAGACCCATCGCTCTCGACTCACAAAGCTCCTCGCAACGTTCCCTGGAGAAAAGGGTAAGGCACTTCTTCTTTGAAATCTGTCTGCTCTGGATAGCCTGCCCGTAAGGCGCGGCGAAAGCTTCGCAGGGTTGGGGCTTAGAGGGTACCCGTTTGGTTTGGAAGCCTAGGCGTCTGCCCGTAAGTCATAAGCGAAAGCTATTGCTGGGTTGGACATTTGTGTATTTGGGACAATTGTCATTTGCATTTGTTTGGTTTTTGTATTTGGGACAATTGTCATTTGCATTTATCTGGTATTTGGCATTTAATCTAAATTGTTTAAGAGTAAGAGTATGGGGAGTATTGGTAAGATTTGTACATAGCTTGGAAAGGGGCCCCAGGGTGTTTTAGAAGTGATTTACAAGCTGCTAATTGTTGCTTCAGTGCGTTTTGTTTTGTTTTGTTTTGTTTTGTTTTTAAGGCTGTATGCATGTCTTGCAGTGTAGGGACTTGAATGATATACAGTATTGCATTTGGGGTTTTAAACTTTTCTTGGTGACGGGATTGACTTTGTTTGTAGAACAGTGTTATTGTCTTTTTGGTACCAAAAACTCCTTTGTAAAATATGGGAAAACACATATCTTCTATGTCTACCTCAATGGTAGGGGAAATATTAATGAAGTCTCCACTGGGATGTGTTCTTAAACATTGGGAGGATATAAGGGGAGACCCAGTAACTAGAAAAAAAAAAAATTGATACAATATTTTACAGTTGATGTTATCTTGTAGAAGGGAAGGAAAGTGAGATGTGGTCCCCGATGTTGATTTGTTCTTTACTTTGGGAAATCATCCCAAGTGGCAGAAAGATTGCAGATACGTCCTCAAGGATCCGATGGTTTTGGCATTAAAAAAAAAAAAAAAAAAAAAAAAGGAAAAAGGTTGAAAAGATCCTGGCTTGTAGTATAGAAAGTGATGTTTAAAATGTGGAACTGAAGAGGAAAGCATAGAATTCATGTGTTAAATTTCTGTATTATCTTTATGTGTGGTCTGGAAGTGTTGATGCAGGTTTAACAAATGAAACAGTAGAAAAAGGGGCCAGAACACCGAACCCCCGGTGGGAGCTGTAGAGTGGGACAGCTGAATTATGAGGGTTTCAGTCCTATTGCAGGGAGAACTGGAAGCTGACAAGACCAGATAGAACAAGGAGCGGCTCAAGCCTTGCCCCCCCTACCACTTTGACAAGCAGTAGGGGAACAAACCGGGGATGAGATCGGGGTGTGGTAGAGGAATGGATAAAATAACTGCAATAGGAGAGAGATTGGGAATATCAGTGTGCAAAGTGTGAAGCATGGTGGCACTGGAAAAATGCGTGTCCTTATTCTGAAAAAGAAACAAAAAACTGGCAGCACAGCAGATGCCTTTGTCAGAGGTGCAAAGAGGACTGGGGGAGAATTCCCCAGCAGAACCCCTGGTTACAATCCAGCTGGGGACCCAAACCATGGATTTTCTATTTTGATACTGGAGCTATTCATTCTAAGTACTGGTAGAAGAAAATTGAGTAAAAAGCATGTAGACAAAATTGGTGCCACAGGGAAAGCTGAAAATAAATTTTTCATTCAATCCTTAACTTTAAGGTGGGTAAAAATGGGGAACTGGCCAATTTTTATATATACCAGAGTGTCCTGTTGCCTTATTGGGGAGAGATTTATTGAGCAAATTGAAAGCACAAATTAATTTTTAAAACTGTGACATTCAATTAAATATACCCTAATCAAAAGCCAGAGAGGCAAGAATTTTTATGTTGCAGACAACTTCAGAGCCATATGAAATCCCTCAAGAAGTGGACAATGCAGTAACCCTTTGGTGTGGGCTGGCGAAGTTCCCGGACATTCAAAAGCAGCAGAACCGGTAAAGATTTTTCTAAAGGAGAGCACCAAACTGGTAAGACAAAAACAGTACCCTTTAAAATTAGAAGCTAGAAGAGGCCTTGAGAAAATGATTGAAAATTTCTTAAAAAAATATCGACTATTAGTCGAATGTGAATCAGAATTCAATACTCCCATTTTACCTGTGAAAAAGCCAGAAAGTGAGGAATATAGGTTAGTACAAGATTTTAATAGCAATAAATTTAATAGTTCAAGATATTCACCCCTTAGTGGCAAACCTGTATCCTTGTTGACAGCTTTAAAAGAAAATCACAAGTGGTTCACTGTATTGAACTTATAGGATGCCTTTTTCTGTATTCTTCTTGACAAAAATAGTCAGGCATATTTTGCCTTTGAACTGCAAAATCCCACAACTGGGCAGAAGACTCAGCTCACCTGGGCAGTGCTACCTCAAGGATTTAAAAATAGCCCAATGATCTTTGGAAATCAATTGGCTAAGGAATTAGAAACATGCAAAATAATTTATCCTGAAAGACTGGTGTTGCAATATGTAGATGATATTTTAATAGCCACAGAAACCAGAGAAGAATATTTCAACTTGACTACTAACCTGCTAAATTTCTTGGGCCAAAGTGATAACAGATTTTCCAAGAAGAAAGCACAGATTGGAAAAGAGACTGTCATGTATTTGGGATTTGAAATCACACAGGGACAAAGACAACTGGGAAATGAGAGAAAAGAGGCAATTTGCCAAATGCCGGAGCCAAAAGGAGCTAAGGAGCTGCAAACGTTTCTGGGAATGGCTGGCTGGTGTCACCTGTGGATTAAAGGAATTGAAGGAGGGACCCCTTGTGTGAGAACCTGAAGCTCGAAAGGCATTCCAGAATGTAAAGGTAGCTCTGATGTTCACTCCTGCTCTAGGGTTGCCCGATTTAACCAAACCCTTTGAACTGTTTGTTCATGAAAGACAACATTCGGCCCTCAGAAGAATCCTTTCTCAGAAAAATGGAGAATGAAGAAGACCGGTTGGTTATTTCTCCAAACAATTGGACAATGTTAGCTAAGGATGACCAGGTTGTCTATGGGCTGTAGCAGCAACTGTCCTCCTGACTTAAGAAGCTTGTAAGCTGACAACGGGACACCCAAGAACAGCTTATGTACCGCATATGGTACTTTCTGTTCTGGAACAGAAAGGAGGACACTGGTTATCCCCAAGCAGGATGCTCAAACATCAAATTGTCCTGTTGGAACAAGATGATGTCAAATCAAAAACAACTACAACAATAAATCCTGCCATCTTTTTAAGTTCAATAGAAGAAGAAGTTCTAAGTCATGACTGTCTACAGACCATCAAACAAGTTTATTCCAGCAGAAGTAACAGAAGAGTGAACATACCTGACCCAGAATTCGAGATATGTACTGATGGAAGCAGCCTCGTGAGAAATGGAAGAAGATTGGCTGGATATACAATAACAATAACAAACTCTGTTATTGATGCAAAGCCGCTCTCAGTGAACACCTCAGCACAAAAGGCGGAATTGATAACTAGCCCTCATAAAAGCCCTAAAATGGACAGAACATAAAAAGTGAATATATGGACTGATTTAAAGTATGCTTTTGGAGTAGTACATGCCCATGGAGCCACATGGAAAGAAAGAGGAATGCTGACAGCACAAGGAACATCCATTAAACACCAAGAAGAAATTCTGCAATTGCTCCAAGTGGTGCAGAAACCCAAAGAAGTTGCAATAATGCACTGCAAAGCCCACCAATTTGGGAATTTCCCAGTGAATATTGGAAATAAATTAGTCAATAAAAAGGCAAAGAAGAGAGCAGAAAAAGGCATCATGACAATAATACTAGTTAAAGAAGTGAAATTTGAGCAACAAACCCCAAATTACAGTAAGGTTGATTTGGAATTAGCTAAATCAATTCAAATAAATATGAAAAATGATCATTAGTCCTAAAAATCAAGTTGTGGTCTCACCACAATCAAAGCTAAAAGCATAGAAAAATTCATTGGGAAACAGAGGCAATGATCAGTGATTTAAGAAGACAGGTGATTAGTGTTAGGATGATAAAGCTAATAAAATCAGTAACAAAAAGTGTGAAACTTGTTTAAAGAATAACCCGAGAAATATTAAATAACCACCCCCAGGAACCATATATATGGGAAACTTGCCTGAAAATTATTGGCAGATTGATTTTTCAGAATTGCCACAACAAAATGGATATAGATATCTATTGGTATTAGTAAATATGGCCAAAAGATTTTCTTTTCCTGTCGCACCAATAGGCAAGAGAAGTGGCTAAAAATATGTTAAAAGAAATAATATCATGGTTTGGAATCCCCAAAAGAATATAATCAAATAGAGGTCCTCATTTTGTGTCTGAAATTATTCAAATATTGAGGAAAATTCTGGGAATCAAATTGAATTTACACACTCCTTGAAGGCCACAATCTAATAGACAAGTAAAATTTGTCAGAAAATATCTTTAAAATGGCCTCATGCTCTTCCTTAAGCACTTCCGAGAATCAAGATTCAATCCAGATCTAGGACTAAAATTAGTCCATATGTTAATGTATGGAAAATCTTACCAGACTCTAACCCTTGTTCAAAATGTGACTGCTACTGGGGATAATGAAATGGAATTGTATTTGATATCCCTTGGAAGAACTCTGATATGGATATGGAACTGCCACAGAGCCTCTTTCTTTAGATTCCCCAGTTCATCATTTTTAACCAGGAGATTACGTGTACCTGAAAATTTGGGAATCAGAAACTCTTCAATAAAAATGGAAAGAACCATATCAGGTGCTTCTAGCAATATATACAGCCCCTAAATTTGAAGATATTGATTCTTGGATTCATTATTTGAGAGTCAAGAAGCACAGCCTCCAAAACAGAAACAATGGATTTCTAAAGAAATATGTCATTTAAAGTTAACAGTCTCTCATTTTTAATGAATTAGACAAAATCATATCAAAATAATGAAATCTATCAAAGGAATTTTAGTAGTAATGCTAATAATACTTTTTGGTTTACTGATTATGGAGATTAGTTATAAGTAAATGAGACTTATTGAAAAAAAATTAAATAAGTCTCAAAGGGGGGAAATGTTACATGACATAAATGTTGAAAATTAAATATCAGTATGAGGTGATTCTTGCTAACTGTAGAACTGTAGTCACATAGGTTAAGTTTTATACGAAATCTATTTGTCCTTAGAGGGAGTGGGACCCTAGAGATCTTATAATACGCATTTGTTAGAAGCTAGCCTAGCATATCTTTAATACAATGGTAAGTCCCAAACACCCCCAAACCCCACCTGCAGAAATAGGCCCTGAGCCATCACTTTGGAGCCAGGAAAATCAAGCAGCACCGCGACCTGTTCTCAAGACCAGATATGGAGATTTCAAGGAGGAGTTTGACCAGCGAATTTGAGGAGGGGGCGTTTTGATGACCACCAAGACCACCAAAAGACCCTCGACTCAAAAGACTGGGCATGCGCGAGTGGGTAGGGAAATGATGTAATGGTTTCTCAGAAAATTTATGTTTATGCATATTATTTCTTGGAATTTAATGAATATGTATAATTAATGTGTATTTAACCCGTGCTGCTGATCAAATGGGTGCGCACGCTAGGTGGAGCGATCCCCCGTGCGCCCAGCGCTGCAATAAAGAAGTGCCTGCTTCTTAACTTCTCATTGCTGTTAAGGAGTTTTATTCCGGATTTCGGTAACAGCTCCATCCGTTCATTTTCGCTCCCGCACCGCCAGGAGAGCGCGGCCGGGCAGAGACAGCCCACACAAGCCTGAGGCGAGTGCAGTCAACAGCGTTCCCAGGGGAGGAACGGACAGCCACGGCCTCTGGGAGAGGGAAAGAAGAAGCAGCGACCGTTATTACCGCACGCGGCCCCTGGCCGGAGCGCCTGCTGCCGCAGGGGATTCTCCAGATACACTGAGGTCCCCCCTCGCAGCCTTCAGGGCAGGGCGTGGCCCGGTGCTACGGGACAGGCTTCAGGGGACGCGCCGGAGCGGCGGGCAGCTGCACGGGGCCGGGGGAGGCTCGGGGGGAGCTCTGGCGAGCTGGGGAGGTGCCCGGCGTCTCCGCCCGGGAGGGGGGGCCCCCTCCTGCCCCTCTTCCCTTCTCTCTGCTCTCGGGTCACTCCCCGGGGCTGCCCTCGCCCGGCTCGGCTCCGAGCGGGCGGCTTGAGGCTCCCCGGGCGGGCAGGAGACAGCGCTGCAGCCACGAAAGGGGCTCGCTCACCTCACGGGTGCCCTCGGTACTCACCCGTCACCGCCGCCGGGACCCGCCGGCCGCACACCGCCATGCTGCTCCCGGGCGCATGCGCAGTCCGAAGGCCGAACACAGTGCCTGCCGGGAGAAGGGCAGAGCACTGCGCATGCGCGACTCCCGAGCTGCAGTTCCCGCTTTCCGTCACCAGGTGGCAGCAGCCCCCCACCGCTCCGCTCCTGGGTGTTCAGCCGGACGAGCCACGGCCGGTTCCTCCTGACGTGCGGAAAACGGACTCCACAATCCGTAAGATTGTAAAGTAGGTATGCTTATTCAGCGCTGGGCAGCACAGGGGGGTAGTCCCACCAAAACCGTGCGCGCCTTACGTGGCAACTCACTTTAAATTTACACAACCAAATGTTACATATACATCAAGTTTCACAATACGCCTAGACATATGCATGACCTATCCCCGCTTCGTATTAAAATTAGTCCCAAGGGGTCATTTTCATAAACTCCTCCTGTCTGGGCTTGCGCAGTGCCTCCTGCTGGTGGTCGTCGGGGGTCGTGGGGATGAAGGCAGGTGACTCCTCTTCGTCACCGCTAGTAACCTTTTGTTCCTGCGCAAACTCAGTTATCCCTTGGCTTTCATTCAAGCTGCAGGGTCGGTTTTAGCTGGTTCTTGAAGCGACCCCCCTAGTCCTTACCGGGAACTGTCTTTCGTGAAGAACTGCAAGACTTTCTGCTTCAAATAGTTTGCACAATGGTTAGCAAATTATTAAGCAAGTAGTTAACAAAACATTAAGCACTATTTATCAACTTGATTCCTTAGGATGCACAGCAATAATTAATCAATGCCATATCTATTAAGATTTCTTTAACTCCTTCTCTCAGTCCCCCCTTTTCTAGAAAATTAGTAAATTCTTTTACTGCCAGCTATGTTCATCATTTGTAGATTTACCAGGATTACACAAACCTTAATCCACATTCTACCTTCTCAGTTTAAGCTTTAGGGGTCCCTGAACTTCAGAAGTCCAGAGTTTTTGTGGTGCCTTTTTTACCCTAGTGTGGTGTATCCAGGCATTCTGCTCTCTGATCTTGATTGCTGTAAAGGAGGTGAGGAGTACCTGGTATGGTCCTTCCCACTGTGGTTCCAAGGTTTTTTCTGCAAGAGACTTTACATATACATCATCTCCAGGTTGTATATCATGCACAGGTTCATCTAGACCTCTTCCCCGGGTCCCAATTACATGCTTTCCAATTTTATTGAGCTGTTTGCCCAATGCCACCGTGTAGGAAGTCATAATTTCATCCCCAGCTTGCGTAGACATTCCCCTCTGTATTCCATAGGGTCGTCCATACAAAATTTCAAAGGGACTCAGTCCTTCCTTTGCCCTTGGTCTCGTTCGTATACGCAGAAGGGCTAAAGGGAGTGACTGAGGCCACGTTAAGTTTGCTTCTGGTCCCAATTTCACAATTTGCTGTTTGATTAAGTGATTCATTTTCTCTACTTGGCCACTCGACTGAGGGCGATACGGGGTATGAAGTTGCCAATCTATACCTAAATGGTGGCTGATTTGTTGCACTATTTTTGAGACAAAATGTGGTCCTCTGTCTGAGGATATGGTTGCTGGAACCCCAAAACGTGGTATTCTCTCTTGTACCAACACTTTAGTTACCTCCCGAGCCTTGGCTGTCCTAGTTGGGAACGCTTCTGGCCAACCTGAAAAGGTATCAGTTAATACCAGCAAATAGCGATACCCCCCTTTTCTTGGAAGTTCTGTAAAATCAACCTGCCATTGTTGTCCAGGCCCATTGCCCTTCCCAATCTGGCCCATTTCTGGTTTGGGAGTATTTTTTGGATTAGTCTGGAGGCAAAGGTCACACTGTTGAGTCACCTGTCTCACTGTGGTATATAAGTTTCTAGCCACGATTTCCCTTATCAAATGTTCATACAGAGCCTCTGTTCCCCAATGCCTTTTTCTATGTTCCTCCCGTATCAAGTGCCACAGTAAACAAGAGGGAATAATTAGTCTTCCCTGTGGGGTATAAGCCCACCCCTCTTCATTATATGACCCTTCCAAGTCTGTGATAAGTTTCTGATCTTCCTTGGTATATTCTGGCTTACCTTCTAGAGAGATTTGCCTATCAGGAATTAGAGCCCCTTCTATTCTCACCTTCATTTTGGCCGCTTGTTTTGCCTCTCTGTCCGCCAGTTCATTCCCTTTCTCCAAATCGGAGCTCACTCTCTGCTGTGCCTTAATATGCATAATTGCCACTTTCTCAGGGAGCTGGACAGCTTCTAGTAGCTTCAAAATTTCTTCTGCATGTTTGATATTTTTTCCCTGGGAGTTCAATAGTCCTCTTTCTTTCCAGATTGCTCCATGTGCGTGCACAACTCCGAAGGCATATTTTGAGTCCGTGTAAATGTTCACAGTTTTGCCCTGGGCCAACTCCAGGGCTCGGGTTAGGGCAATTATTTCTGCCTTCTGTGCGGAGGTGTTCATGGGCAAAGGCCCTGACTCTATTACCTGCTGGCTGGTAGTGATGGCATATCCCGCGTGTCGATTGCCATTTAAGACATAACTGCTCCCGTCTGTGAACCAGTTTTCCCCATTTTCCATGGGGCTATCCTTCAGGTCTGGGCGGCTTGCATATGTTGCTTCGATGGTTTCCAAACAGTCATGGTGCACTGGTTCTCCTGTGTTCCCACCGAGAAAAGAAGCTGGGTTGACAATGTTAGTGACCACGATTTCCACATCGTCCTGTTCTACTAATACAGCTTGATATCTCAGGAACCTTTGTGGAGAGAGCCAGTGCCCACCCTTTGCTTCCAGTACTGCTGATACTGTATGAGACACCAAAACAGTCATTTTCTGGCCCAGGGTAAACTTTCGGGCTTCCTGTATGTTCAGTATCACAGCTGCAACCGCCCGTAGGCATCCAGGCCAACCCTTTGCAGTGGCGTCTCACTGCTTAGAGAGATAGGCAACTGCCCGTCGATATGGACCCAGATCTTGTGCTAATATTCCCAGGGCAATACCCTGTTTCTCATGGGAGAAAAGAAGAAACGGCTTACTCACATCTGGGAGTCCTAAGGCCGGGGCCGACATCAACGCCTTTTTCAGTAGCTCAAAGGCTCGTTCGGTCTCTTTGTTCCACTCAAGGTGCTTCTGCTCAGTAGCTGTCAGAGCATACAGTGGTTTAACAAGCAGTCCATAATTATAGATCCACAATCGGCACCACCCGGTCATTCCCAGAAAAGTCCGTAACTCCTTTACTGTCTGAGGTCTCTGAGTCTGGCATATTGCCTCTTTGCGGGCCTGTCCCAAAGTTCTCTGCCCCGCACTAATTTCATAGCCCAAATAATTCACTTTACGTTGCATTACCTGGGCTTTCTTCCTGGAGACACGGTATCCCTGGAGTCCCAAGAAATTCAACAGACTCACCGTCCATGCCATACAGTCTTCCTCTGTTTTCGTGGCAATCAGGATATCATCTACATACTGCAACAATTTTCCTTCCCCAGATGGGGTTTCCCAGGATTCTAAGTCTTTTGCAAGCTGATTCCCAAAAATGGTAGGACTATTTTTAAATCCTTGTGGCAACACCGTCCAAGTGAGCTGGGTCTTCCGACCACTTTTAGGGTTTTCCCATTCGAACGCAAACAATTTTTGACTGGCTTCATGGAGAGGGAGGCAAAAGAAAGCATCCTTCAAATCTAAAACAGTAAACCAAATTAGTTCAGGTGTCAACACAGTCAGCAGGGTATATGGATTGGCCACTACTGGGTAGAGGTCCTCAGTTATCTTATTCACCGCCCGTAAGTCTTGGACCACCCTATATGACCCATCGGGTTTCCGAACAGGTAATATAGGGGTATTGAATTCTGACACTCACTCCTTTAATAGTCCTAACTGTAGAAATTTTTCTATCACCGGCCGGATTCCTTCTCTGTCTTCCTTCTTTAGGGGACATTGTTTAATTCTTACCGGTCGTCGGCCTTCCTTAACCTTAACTTCAACAGGTGGAGCACTTTTCGCCCTTCCAGGTACATCAGTAGCCCATACCCCCGGGTACACTTGGTTTAGGATTGCCTCATTAATTTTTCCTTCTGAGGGGAGACTGGTTAAGGTTAGACTCAATATCTGAATATATTGCTGATCTTTTACCTCCAGAGTAATTTCTCCTTTTTCAAATATAATTTTTGCTCCCAATTGTTCCAATAGATCTCTCCCCAAAAGTGCTTTCGGGGAGTTGGGCATATATAAAAATTTGTGGATACCCCATTGTTTTCCCAATTTGTATTTTAGAGGCTTACAAAAATATGCCTTTTCACTTTGGCCAGTCGCTCCTTTTACCATGACATAATCATTTCCCAGGGGCATCAAAGCTTGATTCAGAACCGAATATGTTGCCCCTGTATCTACTAAGAATTCTACTTGTTGTTGTTTTTCCCCTAGCTTAATTATAACCAGTGGATCCGCTAGGGTAGACTCCCCAGGTTCCCGTCAGTCTTCTATCACATGAGCTATCCTCACATTCGCCGGGATCCTCCGGCCTTCTTTCTTGTTCCTTGGGCATTCCTTTTTCCAGTGGCCAAAGCCCTTGCACATTGCACACTGATCCTTTTCCAACCCCAACCGAGGCTGATTTCGCCTACCTCTCCACTCCCCATCTCCCCGAACGACAGCCACCAACCTTCTTTGTCCCTGCCGATACCCTTCTTCTCTATTACTGAACACTCTCCAAGCCTCATCCAGCAAGATCTCTAAATTCCTGCTTTCCGCAGGACGCAACTTTTGAAGCTTTCGTCTTATGTCCCCCGTAGACTGACCCAGGAACAGAGCAGAGAAACTAGTTGCTGTATCCCTACCTCAGACCCCGGGTCCAGCGGCGTGCTACGACGCATCACATCCCTCAGTCGATCCGGGAATTCAGATGGAGACTCGGAAGGACCTTGTTTAATTGCATATAAGGCTGACCAATTTATAGTCTTAGGGATTGCCCGTTCCATCCCCTTCGAAATCCACTCCTGATATTCCTGCAATCTTTCCATATGTACTGACCTGTTTACCTCCCATTTCGGGTCCTGGAGGGGGAAGTGTTCCTTAACATCTCCCCCGGTAACTTTATAATAATCCTCGGCTAGATTTCCTGCCGTTTTTAAAATCAACTGCTTCTCCGTTTCAGTCATGTATTCTAATAGCAGCTGTATGTCTTTCCAGTCCGGATTATGTTGTTTTACAATGAACTGGAAATGTTTAGCCACACTTACCGGATCGCTTCTGTAATCTTTAGCAATTTTTCTCCACTCTCCCAAGTCAGCGGTGGAGAAGGGTACTTTAATTAACATTGTTCCGCCATCCGGCCCCACCGCCTCCCGGAGGGGTGCTTGTAAGATTGTCGGAGCAGATTTCTGTCTAGTACGGGAAGATACAGGGCTATCAGGGGGATTCGATGTCCCTTCCGAGTCTGCGTCCTGGTCCTGTGATCGGGGGGGAGGTTTAAACAAATCACTTAAATCTTGTTCTGGAACCTGGCGTACTTTATCTGCTTTCGTACACCTCTGCCCAATGCTGCATGATGAACAGCACCTTTTTAACCTGCCCCCACCCCCCTTGTTCTCCCGTTCGAGTGCGAGTACCATAGGGTCCTGCGGGGATATCATCCCACAGTCCCTTTGCCACTCTGGGTGATTTCGTAGGGTAAAAAACATATCTGCATACGACACCTCGTCCCATTTCCCTTCTCTTCTAAGAAACAACATAAGCTGCAACAAAGTATTGTAATCCAACGTTCCATTGAACGGCCACTTGACTTCACCCTCTAACTTATACAATGGCCACCACTGATTGCAATATTTAATAAGAGTCTTTTTACTTTCCGTACCTCCACCCCCGGCAATATCTTTCCAGTGGGCGAGTATGCAGCCCAGGGGGCTTCTCCTTAATATTCCCCCTTGAGTGTTGCCCATTTTATATTTCCTCTGTGAGAGGGTCTCAATGAATGATTCAAATTTAGACTAACTATTTCACTCCTCCACACCACACTTACAATCAATCACTCAACCACACTCTCTTAACCATACAGCACAGGGATCCCTCATTCATACCAGCCTTTTAAAGCAGCTGCAAAACGGTTGCAAGAACAAACTCACCTACTGATGTTAAACTATCTCCAAATCCGGGTTAAAGAGGCCCGCTTACCCTTCTCCTGCTTCTCATGTACCGATCATCAGCAGGTCCATCCTGGCTCCCAGCAATGGGATGCAGCGGTTACCTCGGACTCGCTCGATCTACCCCCAAGATCGCTAGCGGCCGCTCTATCGGTCAGCGAGTCCCCTTTGATGCTCCAAACTAACCTGGGTACCCAACCAACGGGGACTATGCTGCACGCCAGACGTCTCTGCGCGATTTACCAGCTGCCCCAGCCACGCGTACGACTTACAGGCCCCTACCATTAAACATACCGTTTGGTCCGCGGCTTCAGGAGGTCGTTGTCTGCTCCTGCGGTGAGCGGCTGGCAGCGGAGGCTCCTCCGAGGAAAGTGCTCGGGGCGCGCCTAGGGGCGTCCGCTCCGCAGTCGATCCCGCAGCCAAGCAGAGATCCTCCTGGCTGGCTCGCCAAACTGACGTGCGGAAAACGGACTCCACAATCTGTAAGATTGTAAAGTAGGTATGTTTATTCAGCGCTGGGCAGCACAGGGGGGTAGTCCCACCAAAACCGTGCGCGCCTTACGTGGCAACTCACGTTGGGGGTGGGGGGCACTGGGCAAGTTGGGGAACACAGGCAGCGCCCCCAGGATCCCAAGACAGAGGGGTCATGGGGAGGCAGCGCCAAAAAGGGGGGCGTCGAACAGGGACACAAAACAAGAGTGCAGGGCACGCAACGGGCAAAACACAGGGGAAAAAAAACTCACAAGGGAGGAAAACCTCACACGGTGGGGGGGTGTTTTAGTGAAAAGCATTTGCAAGTGATACAGGGAATTAACGGTCTGCTAAATATTGCTTGATTTAGAAGACTGACTGTCTGCATACTGCTTGATTTAGGAGACTAACTGTCTGCTAGACAATGCCTAACAATCCTCTTTGCCTTGAAACTCACTTAAGCTTATCAGGGACTGGTACTTGTCAAGAAACTGGTATTCAGTCAAGGACTAATATGTCAAGCAAAGGACATGATAACAGGAGTCGTTCAGAAACTGCTGAAATCCCCAAGTGAAAGGAGAGCATGGGTGAATGACTGAAGTTCATCTAGAGGAAGATCAGACCCCTGAAGAAGTAAACGACCACCAGAGACAGATCTGAAATGCTAACGCAAGTGGTTTTTTAATAACCCCGCCTCGCTTATGCACATGTATGTCTGTATTGTGCAATCCTAGGAATGTGTGTACCTGCACCGGATACATTTTTGGTAAAATGTGCTGTCAGTGTGCGTGCTTTTGGAGAAGCAATCCCCCACGCACCCGGTGCCAAATAAACATGCCTGCTTTATAACTCTCTCCGAGTTGTAGAGTTTGATCCACGCGTCAGGAGGGCTGAGAAACACAGAGCGGGACAGTGGGGACGGATACGAGGGAGAGACGGACACGCAAGGACAAGGGGTACGTGCGGGAAGAAAGGTGCGTAAGGATGACCTATAGCAGGGAGTCCACGCAGGACAATCCACAGCACGTAACTCACCCGGCATAACCTGCACGAGATGACCCACACCGGACAATGGACCCACACTGCGTAATCCCCAGCGAGAACCCCTCCGTCTCCCACTGGGTCACACCAACTATCCCCAAATTGAGTGGCTTTTTTTTTTTTTCCTTGTCCAGAATATTTTTTTTCCCATGGCCAGACTATGCTCCAGACCACACCTCATTTGATTTTTCCTGTGTCTGAATATTTAGTTAAAAGACTACGGAAGGAAAATCGCCACATTCTTAACATTCACTCTAAAATCCATGCGGCAAGTCCCTTAGGAAAAATGCAGTCACGCATCGCAGACGTACCTTGTACTTGCAGACCGCTGCGGCTCCTTTCCATCCATCTCGTACTTTCACGGCCAAGGAAAGGGCGACCACGGTGAAACGCTGGCAGCAGACATTCAGCAGAGAGAGGGAAAAACCCCTTAGTTTGAAGCTAGGCAGGAATCTTCCTTTTGGGGCGAGGTTTCTCAGGACTAAAACCACGTGAAGGACAGAGTATCTTGCAGCACCTTTGGTACAGCTGCTGATACCGGCCTTTAAAGCTTTTGCATTTTTCAGACACCCAGGCCTTTTTTTGACTCATTGGCAGCTTTAGTTTCACTCGAACCGCTGTCCTACATACAGGCAGGGGACAGACACAGATGCCTACATACATTTTCTCAACCCTAAGTACAGCCGAGATCTCCTCACCCTCTATGTGCCAAGTTGAATATTTGTTTGTTAAGGAGCACAGCAACACTTCTGTCCTCGTGAACTGCCTCCGAGCAGAGGAGGGCTCTGGGATTTCCTGGACGCCAGTGCTCCCGCTTTCACTGTCAACTCCGCACGGCCACCCACCGGAAAAAAGGCCTCAAAATAACGGACGTCAGACGATTGCTGCCACACCAAAAGTGCCAGCACTGAAAGCTCATGCTGCTCCTCGCCGGCCCTTGCCAGCGCCTCTACAGGCCCACAAACATTATCCAGCCTAGAGACTGCATAAAAGGCAGACCGCCCCAGGCTGCAACACTCTTGCCCAGCGTACACTGACCAGTAACGTCTCCCCCTTCACCTTCCCGAGAGAGACTGTTCCCAGGGAGCCCTCTTCCTCCCATCAATTTACTACACCCTCCCTGCAGTTTTCAACCTTGTTCCCTCCTCGGCTGTGGTCCCTCAACTTAGCTCTCAAATGGCCAGAAATCAGATTCCATCCTCAAAAGAACAACCCCATGCTAACTAAGATGGCGCTTCCTCGCCCAGCTCCTCATCACCATCTGCAAAAAAAAAACCCCAAAAATAAAACCTACCAAACAGCACCGCCCTTCAACATCACACCACTTACCACCAATCTCTTCTATGGCACTCTCCTCCTCAAAAGCGCCGCAGTGCTCTGCTCACCGGCTCCACTCATTGCCAAGAAGTCCGGCGCCGCAACTGCCGCTCGTGGTGCTTCAGATGCTGAGAGACGCAAAGCTCAACTTACTTTTTCTGGGGTGTAGGTAGAAAAAAATAGGTGTCATACCAAGCTAACTAGAAAAGTATGTCATTACATGCAATGACAACATTATCAAAAACCACCTGCTTTAGCTTCCTACAAGAAAACAAATGCTCCAGGCTTCATTTCTAGCAAGACCATGCATGCTATCTAACTTCTACCACAGCTACGTTCTGGACAGGGCTGAATGACAAATGTAGCAGAACGTGGTGGCTCGCACACGTGGCCGACAGAGGCACGGAGCTCCTGGCACTGCGTCCTGGTGTCTGCTCTGTCAGGGAGGGCTCAGATGGACCAGCCACTCCTTGCTGGAGGCACCTGCCTGTGATTCACTCCTCAGTCCCCTCCAGCAGCCATGCCCAGGCGGCCCCCTTTACAGCTGGAGGCCCCTCATACAGCAGGGCCAGGGCCAGGGCCAGGGCCACCCTCAGCCTCACTGGACCCATCTGGGGCTGCCCCACCTCCAGCCCCAGCTGGAGCCCATCAGGAGCAGGGGCCCTTGCCAAAGCCCCACAGCACATCACCCCCTTCCCTGTGCCTGTCCTCAGCCATCAGCTCTGCACCCAGGGGCTGCAAACACATCCAGGGGCACAGAGGACGTCACAGACAGTGAGATACAGAACAGAAAAAAAAAAACAGTGACAGTACGCAAGACAAAGAGATAGAGAAAGAAAGATAAGAAAAGAAAGAGAGAGATAGAAAGGCAGAGGCACAGGGCAGGCATGCAGAGGCGCAAAGAAAAGCAGGCCAGAAAACAGGCTGGAGAAATTAGGTGGGGGGAGAAGACGGATGCAGATCAGGACAAAGAGATGGAAAAGGCAAAAACAGCAATGGGCCGCAGGACAGAGACAGAGGACAAACAAAGGAAGGAAAGGGAGCAGAACAAAAGTGCAGGGATACAAAACAAAAGGAAGCGGTAGAACAAGAGATTTAAAGGGAGAGAGAAAGGGGGAAGAGCATACAAGAACAGACAGAAGAGGAGAGGTAGAAGGAAACAATAACAACAACAACAAATCACAGCAGCTTGGGAAAGGTAGGGGTCACGGGAGCGGCAGGGAAGGACAGGGACGCACAAGAGAGGAGGCAGAGCCCCAGGGGCCGGGGACTCACCACAGCTCTCACTCCCGGCACTGCTGGGAGAATCTGACAGGTCAGATGCTGCTTTCTGCTTCTCTCCTCTTCTGTAACTCCGACCACTTGGCTGTCCTCCACCTAAGAGAATACGTGGGTGTCTTACAGCTCTTAGACAAAAAGCTTCCTAGACACGTAGCCACCCACCCACGCTCGCTCGCGCGCTATGTGGCCGTACCGTGCTTCAGGTTCCACGTACAGACTGTGCAGTGCGCACTGGCGGTCTGGCCTGCTGAAGAGTACAAAGAGGGATCCTTCCTCACCCGGAGAGGCAGGCTAGGCTCTCTCTGGCCTGCAGCGGGAGGCAGCTGCTGGCTGGCTGGCCTTTGGTTTCTTCTTCTTCTTTACCTTTCTGTGGCCTCTCCAGCTTCAGCTGCAGCAGCTCCTCTCCACAGGCAGTAAGCGCTCTGTTACATGACATAAATGTTGAAAATTAAATATCAGTATGAGGTGATTCTTGCTAACTGTAGAACTGTAGTCACATAGGTTAAGTTTTATACGAAATCTATTTGTCCTTAGAGGGAGTGGGACCCTAGAGATCTTATAATACGCATTTGTTAGAAGCTAGCCTAGCATATCTTTAATACAATGGTAAGTCCCAAACACCCCCAAACACCACCTGCAGAAATAGGCCCTGAGCCATCACTTTGGAGCCAGGAAAATCAAGCAGCACCGCGACCTGTTCTCAAGACCAGATATGGAGATTTCAAGGAGGAGTTTGACCAGCGAATTTGAGGAGGGGGCGTTTTGATGACCACCAAGACCACCAAAAGACCCTCGACTCAAAAGACTGGGCATGCGCGAGTGGGTAGGGAAATGATGTAATGGTTTCTCAGAAAATTTATGTTTATGCATATTATTTCTTGGAATTTAATGAATATGTATAATTAATGTGTATTTAACCCGTGCTGTTGATCAAATGGGTGCGCACGCTAGGTGGAGCGATCCCCCGTGCGCCCAGCGCTGCAATAAAGAAGTGCCTGCTTCTTAACTTCTCATTGCTGTTAAGGAGTTTTATTCCGGATTTCGGTAACAGTTTTGGCGACCCAGATGGGACCTTGCGAGTGAGACTGAACGAGATCGAGTGTTGATCGAACTCCAGCCGGCACCGAGGTATTCTCGGGGAGACCCATCGCTCTCGACTCACAAAGCTCCTCGCAACGTTCCCTGGAGAAAAGGGTAAGGCACTTCTTCTTTGAAATCTGTCTGCTCTGGATAGCCTGCCCGTAAGGCGCGGCGAAAGCTTCGCAGGGTTGGGGCTTAGAGGGTACCCGTTTGGTTTGGAAGCCTAGGCGTCTGCCCGTAAGTCATAAGCGAAAGCTATTGCTGGGTTGGACATTTGTGTATTTGGGACAATTGTCATTTGCATTTGTTTGGTTTTTGTATTTGGGACAATTGTCATTTGCATTTATCTGGTATTTGGCATTTAATCTAAATTGTTTAAGAGTAAGAGTATGGGGAGTATTGGTAAGATTTGTACATAGCTTGGAAAGGGGCCCCAGGGTGTTTTAGAAGTGATTTACAAGCTGCTAATTGTTGCTTCAGTGCGTTTTGTTTTGTTTTGTTTTGTTTTGTTTTTAAGGCTGTATGCATGTCTTGCAGTGTAGGGACTTGAATGATATACAGTATTGCATTTGGGGTTTTAAACTTTTCTTGGTGACGGGATTGACTTTGTTTGTAGAACAGTGTTATTGTCTTTTTGGTACCAAAAACTCCTTTGTAAAATATGGGAAAACACATATCTTCTATGTCTACCTCAATGGTAGGGGAAATATTAATGAAGTCTCCACTGGGATGTGTTCTTAAACATTGGGAGGATATAAGGGGAGACCCAGTAACTAGAAAAAAAAAAAATTGATACAATATTTTACAGTTGATGTTATCTTGTAGAAGGGAAGGAAAGTGAGATGTGGTCCCCGATGTTGATTTGTTCTTTACTTTGGGAAATCATCCCAAGTGGCAGAAAGATTGCAGATACGTCCCCAAGGATCCGATGGTTTTGGCATTAAAAAAAAAAAAAAAAAAAAAAAGGAAAAAGGTTGAAAAGATCCTGGCTTGTAGTATAGAAAGTGATGTTTAAAATGTGGAACTGAAGAGGAAAGCATAGAATTCATGTGTTAAATTTCTGTATTATCTTTATGTGTGGTCTGGAAGTGTTGATGCAGGTTTAACAAATGAAACAGTAGAAAAAGGGGCCAGAACACCGAACCCCCGGTGGGAGCTGTAGAGTGGGACAGCTGAATTATGAGGGTTTCAGTCCTATTGCAGGGAGAACTGGAAGCTGACAAGACCAGATAGAACAAGGAGCGGCTCAAGCCTTGCCCCCCCTACCACTTTGACAAGCAGTAGGGGAACAAACCGGGGATGAGATCGGGGTGTGGTAGAGGAATGGATAAAATAACTGCAATAGGAGAGAGATTGGGAATATCAGTGTGCAAAGTGTGAAGCATGGTGGCACTGGAAAAATGCGTGTCCTTATTCTGAAAAAGAAACAAAAAACTGGCAGCACAGCAGATGCCTTTGTCAGAGGTGCAAAGAGGACTGGGGGAGAATTCCCCAGCAGAACCCCTGGTTACAATCCAGCTGGGGACCCAAACCATGGATTTTCTATTTTGATACTGGAGCTATTCATTCTAAGTACTGGTAGAAGAAAATTGAGTAAAAAGCATGTAGACAAAATTGGTGCCACAGGGAAAGCTGAAAATAAATTTTTCATTCAATCCTTAACTTTAAGGTGGGTAAAAATGGGGAACTGGCCAATTTTTATATATACCAGAGTGTCCTGTTGCCTTATTGGGGAGAGATTTATTGAGCAAATTGAAAGCACAAATTAATTTTTAAAACTGTGACATTCAATTAAATATACCCTAATCAAAAGCCAGAGAGGCAAGAATTTTTATGTTGCAGACAACTTCAGAGCCATATGAAATCCCTCAAGAAGTGGACAATGCAGTAACCCTTTGGTGTGGGCTGGCGAAGTTCCCGGACATTCAAAAGCAGCAGAACCGGTAAAGATTTTTCTAAAGGAGAGCACCAAACTGGTAAGACAAAAACAGTACCCTTTAAAATTAGAAGCTAGAAGAGGCCTTGAGAAAATGATTGAAAATTTCTTAAAAAAATATCGACTATTAGTCGAATGTGAATCAGAATTCAATACTCCCATTTTACCTGTGAAAAAGCCAGAAAGTGAGGAATATAGGTTAGTACAAGATTTTAATAGCAATAAATTTAATAGTTCAAGATATTCACCCCTTAGTGGCAAACCTGTATCCTTGTTGACAGCTTTAAAAGAAAATCACAAGTGGTTCACTGTATTGAACTTATAGGATGCCTTTTTCTGTATTCTTCTTGACAAAAATAGTCAGGCATATTTTGCCTTTGAACTGCAAAATCCCACAACTGGGCAGAAGACTCAGCTCACCTGGGCAGTGCTACCTCAAGGATTTAAAAATAGCCCAATGATCTTTGGAAATCAATTGGCTAAGGAATTAGAAACATGCAAAATAATTTATCCTGAAAGACTGGTGTTGCAATATGTAGATGATATTTTAATAGCCACAGAAACCAGAGAAGAATATTTCAACTTGACTACTAACCTGCTAAATTTCTTGGGCCAAAGTGATAACAGATTTTCCAAGAAGAAAGCACAGATTGGAAAAGAGACTGTCATGTATTTGGGATTTGAAATCACACAGGGACAAAGACAACTGGGAAATGAGAGAAAAGAGGCAATTTGCCAAATGCCGGAGCCAAAAGGAGCTAAGGAGCTGCAAACGTTTCTGGGAATGGCTGGCTGGTGTCACCTGTGGATTAAAGGAATTGAAGGAGGGACCCCTTGTGTGAGAACCTGAAGCTCGAAAGGCATTCCAGAATGTAAAGGTAGCTCTGATGTTCACTCCTGCTCTAGGGTTGCCCGATTTAACCAAACCCTTTGAACTGTTTGTTCATGAAAGACAACATTCGGCCCTCAGAAGAATCCTTTCTCAGAAAAATGGAGAATGAAGAAGACCGGTTGGTTATTTCTCCAAACAATTGGACAATGTTAGCTAAGGATGACCAGGTTGTCTATGGGCTGTAGCAGCAACTGTCCTCCTGACTTAAGAAGCTTGTAAGCTGACAACGGGACACCCAAGAACAGCTTATGTACCGCATATGGTACTTTCTGTTCTGGAACAGAAAGGAGGACACTGGTTATCCCCAAGCAGGATGCTCAAACATCAAATTGTCCTGTTGGAACAAGATGATGTCAAATCAAAAACAACTACAACAATAAATCCTGCCATCTTTTTAAGTTCAATAGAAGAAGAAGTTCTAAGTCATGACTGTCTACAGACCATCAAACAAGTTTATTCCAGCAGAAGTAACAGAAGAGTGAACATACCTGACCCAGAATTCGAGATATGTACTGATGGAAGCAGCCTTGTGAGAAATGGAAGAAGATTGGCTGGATATACAATAACAATAACAAACTCTGTTATTGATGCAAAGCCGCTCTCAGTGAACACCTCAGCACAAAAGGCGGAATTGATAACTAGCCCTCATAAAAGCCCTAAAATGGACAGAACATAAAAAGTGAATATATGGACTGATTTAAAGTATGCTTTTGGAGTAGTACATGCCCATGGAGCCACATGGAAAGAAAGAGGAATGCTGACAGCACAAGGAACATCCATTAAACACCAAGAAGAAATTCTGCAATTGCTCCAAGTGGTGCAGAAACACAAAGAAGTTGCAATAATGCACTGCAAAGCCCACCAATTTGGGAATTTCCCAGTGAATATTGGAAATAAATTAGTCAATAAAAAGGCAAAGAAGAGAGCAGAAAAAGGCATCATGACAATAATACTAGTTAAAGAAGTGAAATTTGAGCAACAAACCCCAAATTACAGTAAGGTTGATTTGGAATTAGCTAAATCAATTCAAATAAATATGAAAAATGATCATTAGTCCTAAAAATCAAGTTGTGGTCTCACCACAATCAAAGCTAAAAGCATAGAAAAATTCATTGGGAAACAGAGGCAATGATCAGTGATTTAAGAAGACAGGTGATTAGTGTTAGGATGATAAAGCTAATAAAATCAGTAACAAAAAGTGTGAAACTTGTTTAAAGAATAACCCGAGAAATATTAAATAACCACCCCCAGGAACCATATATATGGGAAACTTGCCTGAAAATTATTGGCAGATTGATTTTTCAGAATTGCCACAACAAAATGGATATAGATGTCTATTGGTATTAGTAAATATGGCCAAAAGATTTTCTTTTCCTGTCGCACCAATAGGCAAGAGAAGTGGCTAAAAATATGTTAAAAGAAATAATATCATGGTTTGGAATCCCCAAAAGAATATAATCAAATAGAGGTCCTCATTTTGTGTCTGAAATTATTCAAATATTGAGGAAAATTCTGGGAATCAAATTGAATTTACACACTCCTTGAAGGCCACAATCTAATAGACAAGTAAAATTTGTCAGAAAATATCTTTAAAATGGCCTCATGCTCTTCCTTAAGCACTTCCGAGAATCAAGATTCAATCCAGATCTAGGACTAAAATTAGTCCATATGTTAATGTATGGAAAATCTTATCAGACTCTAACCCTTGTTCAAAATGTGACTGCTACTGGGGATAATGAAATGGAATTGTATTTGATATCCCTTGGAAGAACTCTGATATGGATATGGAACTGCCACAGAGCCTCTTTCTTTAGATTCCCCAGTTCATCATTTTTAACCAGGAGATTATGTGTACCTGAAAATTTGGGAATCAGAAACTCTTCAATAAGAATGGAAAGAACCATATCAGGTGCTTCTAGCAATATATACAGCCCCTAAATTTGAAGATATTGATTCTTGGATTCATTATTTGAGAGTCAAGAAGCACAGCCTCCAAAACAGAAACAATGGATTTCTAAAGAAATATGTCATTTAAAGTTAACAGTCTCTCATTTTTAATGAATTAGACAAAATCATATCAAAATAATGAAATCTATCAAAGGAATTTTAGTAGTAATGCTAATAATACTTTTTGGTTTACTGATTATGGAGATTAGTTATAAGTAAATGAGACTTATTGAAAAAAATTAAATAAGTCTCAAAGGGGGGAAATGTTACATGACATAAATGTTGAAAATTAAATATCAGTATGAGGTGATTCTTGCTAACTGTAGAACTGTAGTCACATAGGTTAAGTTTTATACGAAATCTATTTGTCCTTAGAGGGAGTGGGACCCTAGAGATCTTATAATACGCATTTGTTAGAAGCTAGCCTAGCATATCTTTAATACAATGGTAAGTCCCAAACACCCCCAAACACCACCTGCAGAAATAGGCCCTGAGCCATCACTTTGGAGCCAGGAAAATCAAGCAGCACCGCGACCTGTTCTCAAGACCAGATATGGAGATTTCAAGGAGGAGTTTGACCAGCGAATTTGAGGAGGGGGCGTTTTGATGACCACCAAGACCACCAAAAGACCCTCGACTCAAAAGACTGGGCATGCGCGAGTGGGTAGGGAAATGATGTAATGGTTTCTCAGAAAATTTATGTTTATGCATATTATTTCTTGGAATTTAATGAATATGTATAATTAATGTGTATTTAACCCGTGCTGTTGATCAAATGGGTGCGCACGCTAGGTGGAGCGATCCCCCGTGCGCCCAGCGCTGCAATAAAGAAGTGCCTGCTTCTTAACTTCTCATTGCTGTTAAGGAGTTTTATTCCGGATTTCGGTAACAGTTTTGGCGACCCAGATGGGACCTTACGAGTGAGACTGAACGAGATCGAGTGTTGATCGAACTCCAGCCGGCACCGAGGTATTCTCGGGGAGACCCATCGCTCTCGACTCACAAAGCTCCTCGCAACGTTCCCTGGAGAAAAGGGTAAGGCACTTCTTCTTTGAAATCTGTCTGGTCTGGATAGCCTGCCCATAAGGCGCGGCGAAAGCTTCGCAGGGTTGGGGCTTAGAGGGTACCCGTTTGGTTTGGAAGCCTAGGCGTCTGCCCGTAAGTCATAAGCGAAAGCTATTGCTGGGTTGGACATTTGTGTATTTGGGACAATTGTCATTTGCATTTGTTTGGTTTTTGTATTTGGGACAATTGTCATTTGCATTTATCTGGTATTTGGCATTTAATCTAAATTGTTTAAGAGTAAGAGTATGGGGAGTATTGGTAAGATTTGTACATAGCTTGGAAAGGGGCCCCAGGGTGTTTTAGAAGTGATTTACAAGCTGCTAATTGTTGCTTCAGTGCGTTTTGTTTTGTTTTGTTTTGTTTTGTTTTTAAGTCTGTATGCATGTCTTGCAGTGTACGGGACTTGAATGATATACAGTATTGCATTTGGGGTTTTAAACTTTTCTTGGTGACGGGATTGACTTTGTTTGTAGAACAGTGTTATTGTCTTTTTGGTACCAAAAACTCCTTTGTAAAATATGGGAAAACACATATCTTCTATGTCTACCTCAATGGTAGGGGAAATATTAATGAAGTCTCCACTGGGATGTGTTCTTAAACATTGGGAGGATATAAGGGGAGACCCAGTAACTAGAAAAAAAAATTGATCCAATATTTTACAGTTGATGTTATCTTGTAGAAGGGAAGGAAAGTGAGATGTGGTCCCCGATGTTGATTTGTTCTTTACTTTGGGAAATCATCCCAAGTGGCAGAAAGATTGCAGATACGTCCCCAAGGATCCGATGGTTTTGGCATTAAAAAAAAAAAAAAAAAAAAAAAAAGGAAAAAGGTTGAAAAGATCCTGGCTTGTAGTATAGAAAGTGATGTTTAAAATGTGGAACTGAAGAGGAAAGCATAGAATTCATGTGTTAAATTTCTGTATTATCTTTATGTGTGGTCTGGAAGTGTTGATGCAGGTTTAACAAATGAAACAGTAGAAAAAGGGGCCAGAACACCGAACCCCCGGTGGGAGCTGTAGAGTGGGACAGCTGAATTATGAGGGTTTCAGTCCTATTGCAGGGAGAACTGGAAGCTGACAAGACCAGATAGAACAAGGAGCGGCTCAAGCCTTGCCCCCCCTACCACTTTGACAAGCAGTAGGGGAACAAACCGGGGATGAGATCGGGGTGTGGTAGAGGAATGGATAAAATAACTGCAATAGGAGAGAGATTGGGAATATCAGTGTGCAAAGTGTGAAGCATGGTGGCACTGGAAAAATGCGTGTCCTTATTCTGAAAAAGAAACAAAAAACTGGCAGCACAGCAGATGCCTTTGTCAGAGGTGCAAAGAGGACTGGGGGAGAATTCCCCAGCAGAACCCCTGGTTACAATCCAGCTGGGGACCCAAACCATGGATTTTCTATTTTGATACTGGAGCTATTCATTTTAAGTACTGGTAGAAGAAAATTGAGTAAAAAGCATGTAGACAAAATTGGTGCCACAGGGAAAGCTGAAAATAAATTTTTCATTCAATCCTTAACTTTAAGGTGGGTAAAAATGGGGAACTGGCCAATTTTTATATATACCAGAGTGTCCTGTTGCCTTATTGGGGAGAGATTTATTGAGCAAATTGAAAGCACAAATTAATTTTTAAAACTGTGACATTCAATTAAATATACCCTAATCAAAAGCCAGAGAGGCAAGAATTTTTATGTTGCAGACAACTTCAGAGCCATATGAAATCCCTCAAGAAGTGGACAATGCAGTAACCCTTTGGTGTGGGCTGGCGAAGTTCCCGGACATTCAAAAGCAGCAGAACCGGTAAAGATTTTTCTAAAGGAGAGCACCAAACTGGTAAGACAAAACCAGTACCCTTTAAAATTAGAAGCTAGAAGAGGCCTTGAGAAAATGATTGAAAATTTCTTAAAAAAATATCGACTATTAGTCGAATGTGAATCAGAATTCAATACTCCCATTTTACCTGTGAAAAAGCCAGAAAGTGAGGAATATAGGTTAGTACAAGATTTTAATAGCAATAAATTTAATAGTTCAAGATATTCACCCCTTAGTGGCAAACCTGTATCCTTGTTGACAGCTTTAAAAGAAAATCACAAGTGGTTCACTGTATTGAACTTATAGGATGCCTTTTTCTGTATTCTTCTTGACAAAAATAGTCAGGCATATTTTGCCTTTGAACTGCAAAATCCCACAACTGGGCAGAAGACTCAGCTCACCTGGGCAGTGCTACCTCAAGGATTTAAAAATAGCCCAATGATCTTTGGAAATCAATTGGCTAAGGAATTAGAAACATGCAAAATAATTTATCCTGAAAGACTGGTGTTGCAATATGTAGATGATATTTTAATAGCCACAGAAACCAGAGAAGAATATTTCAACTTGACTACTAACCTGCTAAATTTCTTGGGCCAAAGTGATAACAGATTTTCCAAGAAGAAAGCACAGATTGGAAAAGAGACTGTCATGTATTTGGGATTTGAAATCACACAGGGACAAAGACAACTGGGAAATGAGAGAAAAGAGGCAATTTGCCAAATGCCGGAGCCAAAAGGAGCTAAGGAGCTGCAAACGTTTCTGGGAATGGCTGGCTGGTGTCACCTGTGGATTAAAGGAATTGAAGGAGGGACCCCTTGTGTGAGAACCTGAAGCTCGAAAGGCATTCCAGAATGTAAAGGTAGCTCTGATGTTCACTCCTGCTCTAGGGTTGCCCGATTTAACCAAACCCTTTGAACTGTTTGTTCATGAAAGACAACATTCGGCCCTCAGAAGAATCCTTTCTCAGAAAAATGGAGAATGAAGAAGACCGGTTGGTTATTTCTCCAAACAATTGGACAATGTTAGCTAAGGATGACCAGATTGTCTATGGGCTGTAGCAGCAACTGTCCTCCTGACTTAAGAAGCTTGTAAGCTGACAACGGGACACCCAAGAACAGCTTATGTACCGCATATGGTACTTTCTGTTCTGGAACAGAAAGGAGGACACTGGTTATCCCCAAGCAGGATGCTCAAACATCAAATTGTCCTGTTGGAACAAGATGATCTCAAATCAAAAACAACTACAACAATAAATCCTGCCATCTTTTTAAGTTCAATAGAAGAAGAAGTTCTAAGTCATGACTGTCTACAGACCATCAAACAAGTTTATTCCAGCAGAAGTAACAGAAGAGTGAACATACCTGACCCAGAATTCGAGATATGTACTGATGGAAGCAGCCTCGTGAGAAATGGAAGAAGATTGGCTGGATATACAATAACAATAACAAACTCTGTTATTGATGCAAAGCCGCTCTCAGTGAACACCTCAGCACAAAAGGCGGAATTGATAACTAGCCCTCATAAAAGCCCTAAAATGGACAGAACATAAAAAGTGAATATATGGACTGATTTAAAGTATGCTTTTGGAGTAGTACATGCCCATGGAGCCACATGGAAAGAAAGAGGAATGCTGACAGCACAAGGAACATCCATTAAACACCAAGAAGAAATTCTGCAATTGCTCCAAGTGGTGCAGAAACCCAAAGAAGTTGCAATAATGCACTGCAAAGCCCACCAATTTGGGAATTTCCCAGTGAATATTGGAAATAAATTAGTCAATAAAAAGGCAAAGAAGAGAGCAGAAAAAGGCATCATGACAATAATACTAGTTAAAGAAGTGAAATTTGAACAACAAACCCCAAATTACAGTAAGGTTGATTTGGAATTAGCTAAATCAATTCAAATAAATATGAAAAATGATCATTAGTCCTAAAAATCAAGTTGTGGTCTCACCACAATCAAAGCTAAAAGCATAGAAAAATTCATTGGGAAACAGAGGCAATGATCAATGATTTAAGAAGACAGGTGATTAGTGTTAGGATGATAAAGCTAATAAAATCAGTAACAAAAAGTGTGAAACTTGTTTAAAGAATAACCCGAGAAATATTAAATAACCACCCCCAAGAACCATATATATGGGAAACTTGCCTGAAAATTATTGGCAGATTGATTTTTCAGAATTGCCACAACAAAATGGATATAGATATCTATTGGTATTAGTAAATATGGCCAAAAGATTTTCTTTTCCTGTCGCACCAATAGGCAAGAGAAGTGGCTAAAAATATGTTAAAAGAAATAATATCATGGTTTGGAATCCCCAAAAGAATATAATCAAATAGAGGTCCTCATTTTGTGTCTGAAATTATTCAAATATTGAGGAAAATTCTGGGAATCAAATTGAATATACACACTCCTTGAAGGCCACAATCTAATAGACAAGTAAAATTTGTCAGAAAATATCTTTAAAATGGCCTCATGCTCTTCCTTAAGCACTTCCGAGAATCAAGATTCAATCCAGATCTAGGACTAAAATTAGTCCATATGTTAATGTATGGAAAATCTTATCAGACTCTAACCCTTGTTCAAAATGTGACTGCTACTGGGGATAATGAAATGGAATTGTATTTGATATCCCTTGGAAGAACTCTGATATGGATATGGAACTGCCACAGAGCCTCTTTCTTTAGATTCCCCAGTTCATCATTTTTAACCAGGAGATTATGTGTACCTGAAAATTTGGGAATCAGAAACTCTTCAATAAGAATGGAAAGAACCATATCAGGTGCTTCTAGCAATATATACAGCCCCTAAATTTGAAGATATTGATTCTTGGATTCATTATTTGAGAGTCAAGAAGCACAGCCTCCAAAACAGAAACAATGGATTTCTAAAGAAATATGTCATTTAAAGTTAACAGTCTCTCATTTTTAATGAATTAGACAAAATCATATCAAAATAATGAAATCTATCAAAGGAATTTTAGTAGTAATGCTAATAATACTTTTTGGTTTACTGATTATGGAGATTAGTTATAAGTAAATGAGACTTATTGAAAAAAAATTAAATAAGTCTCAAAGGGGGGAAATGTTACATGACATAAATGTTGAAAATTAAATATCAGTATGAGGTGATTCTTGCTAACTGTAGAACTGTAGTCACATAGGTTAAGTTTTATACGAAATCTATTTGTCCTTAGAGGGAGTGGGACCCTAGAGATCTTATAATACGCATTTGTTAGAAGCTAGCCTAGCATATCTTTAATACAATGGTAAGTCCCAAACACCCCCAAACCCCACCTGCAGAAATAGGCCCTGAGCCATCACTTTGGAGCCAGGAAAATCAAGCAGCACCGCGACCTGTTCTCAAGACCAGATATGGAGATTTCAAGGAGGAGTTTGACCAGCGAATTCGAGGAGGGGGCGTTTTGACGACCACCAAGACCACCAAAAGACCCTCGACTCAAAAGACTGGGCATGCGCGAGTGGGTAGGGAAATGATGTAATGGTTTCTCAGAAAATTTATGTTTATGCATATTATTTCTTGGAATTTAATGAATATGTATAATTAATGTGTATTTAACCCGTGCTGCTGATCAAATGGGTGCGCACGCTAGGTGGAGCGATCCCCCGTGCGCCCAGCGCTGCAATAAAGAAGTGCCTGCTTCTTAACTTCTCATTGCTGTTAAGGAGTTTTATTCCGGATTTCGGTAACAGCTCCATCCGTTCATTTTCGCTCCCGCACCGCCAGGAGAGCGCGGCCGGGCAGAGACAGCCCACACAAGCCTGAGGCGAGTGCAGTCAACAGCGTTCCCAGGGGAGGAACGGACAGCCACGGCCTCTGGGAGAGGGAAAGAAGAAGCAGCGACCGTTATTACCGCACGCGGCCCCTGGCCGGAGCGCCTGCTGCCGCAGGGGATTCTCCAGATACACTGAGGTCCCCCCTCGCAGCCTTCAGGGCAGGGCGTGGCCCGGTGCTACGGGACAGGCTTCAGGGGACGCGCCGGAGCGGCGGGCAGCTGCACGGGGCCGGGGGAGGCTCGGGGGGAGCTCTGGCGAGCTGGGGAGGTGCCCGGCGTCTCCGCCCGGGAGGGGGGGCCCCCTCCTGCCCCTCTTCCCTTCTCTCTGCTCTCGGGTCACTCCCCGGGGCTGCCCTCGCCCGGCTCGGCTCCGAGCGGGCGGCTTGAGGCTCCCCGGGCGGGCAGGAGACAGCGCTGCAGCCACGAAAGGGGCTCGCTCACCTCACGGGTGCCCTCGGTACTCACCCGTCACCGCCGCCGGGACCCGCCGGCCGCACACCGCCATGCTGCTCCCGGCCGCATGCGCAGTCCGAAGGCCGAACACAGTGCCTGCCGGGAGAAGGGCAGAGCACTGCGCATGCGCGACTCCCGAGCTGCAGTTCCCGCTTTCCGTCACCAGGTGGCAGCAGCCCCCCACCGCTCCGCTCCTGGGTGTTCAGCCGGACGAGCCACGGCCGGTTCCTCCTGACGTGCGGAAAACGGACTCCACAATCTGTAAGATTGTAAAGTAGGTATGCTTATTCAGCGCTGGGCAGCACAGGGGGGTAGTCCCACCAAAACCGTGCGCGCCTTACGTGGCAACTCACTTTAAATTTATACAACCAAATGTTACATATACATCAAGTTTCACAATACGCCTAGACATATGCATGACCTATCCCCGCTTCGTATTAAAATTAGTCCCAAGGGGTCATTTTCATAAACTCCTCCTGTCTGGGCTTGCGCAGTGCCTCCTGATGGTGGTCGTCGGGGGTCGTGGGGATGAAGGCAGGTGACTCCTCTTCGTCACCGCTAGTAACCTTTTGTTCCTGCGCAAACTCAGTTATCCCTTGGCTTTCATTCAAGCTGCAGGGTCGGTTTTAGCTGGTTCTTGAAGCGACCCCCCTAGTCCTTACCGGGAACTGTCTTTCGTGAAGAATTGCAAGACTTTCTGCTTCAAATAGTTTGCACAATGGTTAGCAAATTATTAAGCAAGTAGTTAACAAAACATTAAGCACTATTTATCAACTTGATTCCTTAGGATGCACAGCAATAATTAATCAATGCCATATCTATTAAGATTTCTTTAACTCCTTCTCTCAGTCCCCCCTTTTCTAGAAAATTAGTAAATTCTTTTACTGCCAGCTATGTTCATCATTTGTAGATTTACCAGGATTACACAAACCTTAATCCACATTCTACCTTCTCAGTTTAAGCTTTAGGGGTCCCTGAACTTCAGAAGTCCAGAGTTTTTGTGGTGCCTTTTTTACCCTAGTGTGGTGTATCCAGGCATTCTGCTCTCTGATCTTGATTGCTGTAAAGGAGGTGAGGAGTACCTGGTATGGTCCTTCCCACTGTGGTTCCAAGGTTTTTTCTGCAAGAGACTTTACATATACATCATCTCCAGGTTGTATATCATGCACAGGTTCATCTAGACCTCTTCCCCGGGTCCCAATTACATGCTTTCCAATTTTATTGAGCTGTTTGCCCAATGCCACCGTGTAGGAAGTCATAATTTCATCCCCAGCTTGCGTAGACATTCCCCTCTGTATTCCATAGGGTCGTCCATACAAAATTTCAAAGGGACTCAGTCCTTCCTTTGCCCTTGGTCTCGTTCGTATACGCAGAAGGGCTAAAGGGAGTGACTGAGGCCACGTTAAGTTTGCTTCTGGTCCCAATTTCACAATTTGCTGTTTGATTAAGTGATTCATTTTCTCTACTTGGCCACTCGACTGAGGGCGATACGGGGTATGAAGTTGCCAATCTATACCTAAATGGTGGCTGATTTGTTGCACTATTTTTGAGACAAAATGTGGTCCTCTGTCTGAGGATATGGTTGCTGGAACCCCAAAACGTGGTATTCTCTCTTGTACCAACACTTTAGTTACCTCCCGAGCCTTGGCTGTCCTAGTTGGGAACGCTTCTGGCCAACCTGAAAAGGTATCAGTTAATACCAGCAAATAGCGATACCCCCCTTTTCTTGGAAGTTCTGTAAAATCAACCTGCCATTGTTGTCCAGGCCCATTGCCCTTCCCAATCTGGCCCATTTCTGGTTTGGGAGTATTTTTCGGATTAGTCTGGAGGCAAAGGTCACACTGTTGAGTCACCTGTCTCACTGTGGTATATAAGTTTCTAGCCACGATTTCCCTTATCAAATGTTCATACAGAGCCTCTGTTCCCCAATGCCTTTTTCTATGTTCCTCCCGTATCAAGTGCCACAGTAAACAAGAGGGAATAATTAGTCTTCCCTGTGGGGTATAAGCCCACCCCTCTTCATTATATGACCCTTCCAAGTCTGTGATAAGTTTCTGATCTTCCTTGGTATATTCTGGCTTACCTTCTAGAGAGATTTGCCTATCAGGAATTAGAGCCCCTTCTATTCTCACCTTCATTTTGGCCGCTTGTTTTGCCTCTCTGTCCGCCAGTTCATTCCCTTTCTCCAAATCGGAGCTCACTCTCTGCTGTGCCTTAATATGCATAATTGCCACTTTCTCAGGGAGCTGGACAGCTTCTAGTAGCTTCAAAATTTCTTCTGCATGTTTGATATTTTTTCCCTGGGAGTTCAATAGTCCTCTTTCTTTCCAGATTGCTCCATGTGCGTGCACAACTCCGAAGGCATATTTTGAGTCCGTGTAAATGTTCACAGTTTTGCCCTGGGCCAACTCCAGGGCTCGGGTTAGGGCAATTATTTCTGCCTTCTGTGCGGAGGTGTTCATGGGCAAAGGCCCTGACTCTATTACCTGCTGGCTGGTAGTGATGGCATATCCCGCGTGTCGATTGCCATTTAAGACATAACTGCTCCCGTCTGTGAACCAGTTTTCCCCATTTTCCATGGGGCTATCCTTCAGGTCTGGGCGGCTTGCATATGTTGCTTCGATGGTTTCCAAACAGTCATGGTGCACTGGTTCTCCTGTGTTCCCACCGAGAAAAGAAGCTGGGTTGACAATGTTAGTGACCACGATTTCCACATCGTCCTGTTCTACTAATACAGCTTGATATCTCAGGAACCTTTGTGGAGAGAGCCAGTGCCCACCCTTTGCTTCCAGTACTGCTGATACTGTATGAGACACCAAAACAGTCATTTTCTGGCCCAGGGTAAACTTTCGGGCTTCCTGTATGTTCAGTATCACAGCTGCAACCGCCCGTAGGCATCCAGGCCAACCCTTTGCAGTGGCGTCTCACTGCTTAGAGAGATAGGCAACTGCCCGTCGATATGGACCCAGATCTTGTGCTAATATTCCCAGGGCAATACCCTGTTTCTCATGGGAGAAAAGAAGAAACGGCTTACTCACATCTGGGAGTCCTAAGGCCGGGGCCGACATCAACGCCTTTTTCAGTAGCTCAAAGGCTCGTTCGGTCTCTTTGTTCCACTCAAGGTGCTTCTGCTCAGTAGCTGTCAGAGCATACAGTGGTTTAACAAGCAGTCCATAATTATAGATCCACAATCGGCACCACCCGGTCATTCCCAGAAAAGTCCGTAACTCCTTTACTGTCTGAGGTCTCTGAGTCTGGCATATTGCCTCTTTGCGGGCCTGTCCCAAAGTTCTCTGCCCCGCACTAATTTCATAGCCCAAATAATTCACTTTACGTTGCATTACCTGGGCTTTCTTCCTGGAGACACGGTATCCCTGGAGTCCCAAGAAATTCAACAGACTCACCGTCCATGCCATACAGTCTTCCTCTGTTTTCGTGGCAATCAGGATATCATCTACATACTGCAACAATTTTCCTTCCCCAGATGGGGTTTCCCAGGATTCTAAGTCTTTTGCAAGCTGATTCCCAAAAATGGTAGGACTATTTTTAAATCCTTGTGGCAACACCGTCCAAGTGAGCTGGGTCTTCCGACCACTTTTAGGGTTTTCCCATTCGAACGCAAACAATTTTTGACTGGCTTCATGGAGAGGGAGGCAAAAGAAAGCATCCTTCAAATCTAAAACAGTAAACCAAATTAGTTCAGGTGTCAACACAGTCAGCAGGGTATATGGATTGGCCACTACTGGGTAGAGGTCCTCAGTTATCTTATTCACCGCCCGTAAGTCTTGGACCACCCTATATGACCCATCGGGTTTCCGAACAGGTAATATAGGGGTATTGAATTCTGACACTCACTCCTTTAATAGTCCTAACTGTAGAAATTTTTCTATCACCGGCCGGATTCCTTCTCTGTCTTCCTTCTTTAGGGGATATTGTTTAATTCTTACCGGTCGTCGGCCTTCCTTAACCTTAACTTCAACAGGTGGAGCACTTTTCGCCCTTCCAGGTACATCAGTAGCCCATACCCCCGGGTACACTTGGTTTAGGATTGCCTCATTAATTTTTCCTTCTGAGGGGAGACTGGTTAAGGTTAGACTCAATATCTGAATATATTGCTGATCTTTTACCTCCAGAGTAATTTCTCCTTTTTCAAATATAATTTTTGCTCCCAATCGTTCCAATAGATCTCTCCCCAAAAGTGCTTTCGGGGAGTTGGGCATATATAAAAATTTGTGGATACCCCATTGTTTTCCCAATTTGTATTTTAGAGGCTTACAAAAATATGCCTTTTCACTTTGGCCAGTCGCTCCTTTTACCATGACATAATCATTTCCCAGGGGCATCAAAGCTTGATTCAGAACCGAATATGTTGCCCCTGTATCTACTAAGAATTCTACTTGTTGTTGTTTTTCCCCTAGCTTAATTATAACCAGTGGATCCGCTAGGGTAGACTCCCCAGGTTCCCGTCAGTCTTCTATCACATGAGCTATCCTCACATTCGCCGGGATCCTCCGGCCTTCTTTCTTGTTCCTTGGGCATTCCTTTTTCCAGTGGCCAAAGCCCTTGCACATTGCACACTGATCCTTTTCCAACCCCAACCGAGGCTGATTTCGCCTACCTCTCCACTCCCCATCTCCCCGAACGACAGCCACCAACCTTCTTTGTCCCTGCCGATACCCTTCTTCTCTATTACTGAACACTCTCCAAGCCTCATCCAGCAAGATCTCTAAATTCCTGCTTTCCGCAGGACGCAACTTTTGAAGCTTTCGTCTTATGTCCCCCGTAGACTGACCCAGGAACAGAGCAGAGAAACTAGTTGCTGTATCCCTTCCTCAGACCCCGGGTCCAGCGGCGTGCTACGACGCATCACATCCCTCAGTCGATCCGGGAATTCAGATGGAGACTCGGAAGGACCTTGTTTAATTGCATATAAGGCTGACCAATTTATAGTCTTAGGGATTGCCCGTTCCATCCCCTTCGAAATCCACTCCTGATATTCCTGCAATCTTTCCATATGTACTGACCTGTTTACCTCCCATTTCGGGTCCTGGAGGGGGAAGTGTTCCTTAACATCTCCCCCGGTAACTTTATAATAATCCTCGGCTAGATTTCCTGCCGTTTTTAAAATCAACTGCTTCTCCGTTTCAGTCATGTATTCTAATAGCAGCTGTATGTCTTTCCAGTCCGGATTATGTTGTTTTACAATGAACTGGAAATGTCTAGCCACACTTACCGGATCGCTTCTGTAATCTTTAGCAATTTTTCTCCACTCTCCCAAGTCAGCGGTGGAGAAGGGTACTTTAATTAACATTGTTCCGCCATCCGGCCCCACCGCCTCCCGGAGGGGTGCTTGTAAGATTGTCGGAGCAGATTTCTGTCTAGTACGGGAAGATACAGGGCTATCAGGGGGATTCGATGTCCCTTCCGAGTCTGCGTCCTGGTCCTGTGATCGGGGGGGGAGGTTTAAACAAATCACTTAAATCTTGTTCTGGAACCTGGCGTACTTTATCTGCTTTCGTACACCTCTGCCCAATGCTGCATGATGAACAGCACCTTTTTAATCTGCCTCCACCCTCCTTGTTCTCCCGTTCGAGTGCGAGTACCATAGGGTCCTGCGGGGATATCATCCCACAGTCCCTTTGCCACTCTGGGTGATTTCGTAGGGTAAAAAACATATCTGCATACGACACCTCGTCCCATTTCCCTTCTCTTCTAAGAAACAACATAAGCTGCAACAAAGTATTGTAATCCAACGTTCCATTGAACGGCCACTTGACTTCACCCTCTAACTTATACAATGGCCACCACTGATTGCAATATTTAATAAGAGTCTTTTTACTTTCCGTACCTCCACCCCCGGCAATATCTTTCCAGTGGGCGAGTATGCAGCCCAGGGGGCTTTTCCTTAATATTCCCCCTTGAGTGTTGCCCATTTTATATTTCCTCTGTGAGAGGGTCTCAAGGAATGATTCAAATTTAGACTAACCATTTCACTCCTCCACACCACACTTACAATCAATCACTCAACCACACTCTCTTAACCATACAGCACAGGGATCCCTCATTCATACCAGCCTTTTAAAGCAGCTGCAAAACGGTTGCAAGAACAAACTCACCTACTGATGTTAAACTATCTCCAAATCCGGGTTAAAGAGGCCCGCTTACCCTTCTCCTGCTTCTCATGTACCGATCATCAGCAGGTCCATCCTGGCTCCCAGCAATGGGATGCAGCGGTTACCTCGGACTCGCTCGATCTACCCCCAAGATCGCTAGCGGCCGCTCTATCGGTCAGCGAGTCCCCTTTGATGCTCCAAACTAACCTGGGTACCCAACCAACGGGGACTATGCTGCACGCCAGACGTCTCTGCGCGATTTACCAGCTGCCCCAGCCACGCGTACGACTTACAGGCCCCTACCATTAAACATACCGTTTGGTCCGCGGCTTCAGGAGGTCGTTGTCTGCTCCTGCGGTGAGCGGCTGGCAGCGGAGGCTCCTCCGAGGAAAGTGCTCGGGGCGCGCCTAGGGGCGTCCGCTCCGCAGTCGATCCCGCAGCCAAGCAGAGATCCTCCTGGCTGGCTCGCCAAACTGACGTGCGGAAAACGGACTCCACAATCTGTAAGATTGTAAAGTAGGTATGTTTATTCAGCGCTGGGCAGCACAGGGGGGTAGTCCCACCAAAACCGTGCGCGCCTTACGTGGCAACTCACGTTGGGGGTGGGGGGCACTGGGCAAGTTGGGGAACACAGGCAGCGCCCCCAGGATCCCAAGACAGAGGGGTCATGGGGAGGCAGCGCCAAAAAGGGGGGCGTCGAACAGGGACACAAAACAAGAGTGCAGGGCACGCAACGGGCAAAACACAGGGGAAAAAAAACTCACAAGGGAGGAAAACCTCACACGGTGGGGGGGTGTTTTAGTGAAAAGCATTTGCAAGTGATACAGGGAATTAACGGTCTGCTAAATATTGCTTGATTTAGAAGACTGACTGTCTGCATACTGCTTGATTTAGGAGACTAACTGTCTGCTAGACAATGCCTAACAATCCTCTTTGCCTTGAAACTCACTTAAGCTTATCAGGGACTGGTACTTGTCAAGAAACTGGTATTCAGTCAAGGACTAATATGTCAAGCAAAGGACATGATAACAGGAGTCGTTCAGAAACTGCTGAAATCCCCAAGTGAAAGGAGAGCATGGGTGAATGACTGAAGTTCATCTAGAGGAAGATCAGACCCCTGAAGAAGTAAACGACCACCAGAGACAGATCTGAAATGCTAACGCAAGTGGTTTTTTAATAACCCCGCCTCGCTTATGCACATGTATGTCTGTATTGTGCAATCCTAGGAATGTGTGTACCTGCACCGGATACATTTTTGGTAAAATGTGCTGTCAGTGTGCGTGCTTTTGGAGAAGCAATCCCCCACGCACCCGGTGCCAAATAAACATGCCTGCTTTATAACTCTCTCCGAGTTGTAGAGTTTGATCCACGCGTCAGGAGGGCTGAGAAACACAGAGCGGGACAGTGGGGACGGATACGAGGGAGAGACGGACACGCAAGGACAAGGGGTACGTGCGGGAAGAAAGGTGCGTAAGGATGACCTATAGCAGGGAGTCCACGCAGAACAATCCACAGCACGTAACTCACCCGGCATAACCTGCACGAGATGACCCACACCGGCCAATGGACCCACACTGCGTAATCCCCAGCAAGAACCCCTCCGTCTCCCACTGGGTCACACCAACTATCCCCAAATTGAGTGGCTTTTTTTTTTTTCCTTGTCCAGAATATTTTTTTTCCCATGGCCAGACTATGCTCCAGACCACACCTCATTTGATTTTTCCTGTGTCTGAATATTTAGTTAAAAGACTACAGAAGGAAAATCACCACATTCTTAACATTCACTCTAAAATCCATGCGGCAAGTCCCTTAGGAAAAATGCAGTCACGCATCGCAGACGTACCTTGTACTTGCAGACCGCTGCGGCTCCTTTCCATCCATCTCGTACTTTCACGGCCAAGGAAAGGGCGACCACGGTGAAACGCTGGCAGCAGACATTCAGCAGAGAGAGGGAAAAACCCCTTAGTTTGAAGCTAGGCAGGAATCTTCCTTTTGGGGCGAGGTTTCTCAGGACTAAAACCACGTGAAGGACAGAGTATCTTGCAGCACCTTTGGTACAGCTGCTGATACCGGCCTTTAAAGCTTTTGCATTTTTCAGACACCCAGGCCTTTTTTTGACTCATTGGCAGCTTTAGTTTCACTCGAACCGCTGTCCTACATACAGGCAGGGGACAGACACAGATGCCTACATACATTTTCTCAACCCTAAGTACAGCCGAGATCTCCTCACCCTCTATGTGCCAAGTTGAATATTTGTTTGTTAAGGAGCACAGCAACACTTCTGTCCTCGTGAACTGCCTCCGAGCAGAGGAGGGCTCTGGGATTTCCTGGACGCCAGTGCTCCCGCTTTCACTGTCAACTCCGCACGGCCACCCACCGGAAAAAAGGCCTCAAAATAACGGACGTCAGACGATTGCTGCCACACCAAAAGTGCCAGCACTGAAAGCTCGTGCTGCTCCTCGCCGGCCCTTGCCAGCGCCTCTACAGGCCCACAAACATTATCCAGCCTAGAGACTGCATAAAAGGCAGACCGCCCCAGGCTGCAACACTCTTGCCCAGCGTACACTGACCAGTAACGTCTCCCCCTTCACCTTCCCGAGAGAGACTGTTCCCAGGGAGCCCTCTTCCTCCCATCAATTTACTACACCCTCCCTGCAGTTTTCAACCTTGTTCCCTCCTCGGCTGTGGTCCCTCAACTTAGCTCTCAAATGGCCAGAAATCAGATTCCATCCTCAAAAGAACAACCCCATGCTAACTAAGATGGCGCTTCCTCGCCCAGCTCCTCATCACCATCTGCAAAAAAAAAAAACCCAAAAATAAAACCTACCAAACAGCACCGCCCTTCAACATCACACCACTTACCACCAATCTCTTCTATGGCACTCTCCTCCTCAAAAGCGCCGCAGTGCTCTGCTCACCGGCTCCACTCATTGCCAAGAAGTCCGACGCCGCAACTGCCGCTCGTGGTGCTTCAGATGCTGAGAGACGCAAAGCTCAACTTACTTTTTCTGGGGTGTAGGTAGAAAAAAAATAGGTGTCATACCAAGCTAACTAGAAAAGTATGTCATTACATGCAATGACAACATTATCAAAAACCACCTGCTTTAGCTTCCTACAAGAAAACAAATGCTCCAGGCTTCATTTCTAGCAAGACCATGCATGCTATCTAACTTCTACCACAGCTACGTTCTGGACAGGGCTGAATGACAAATGTAGCAGAACGTGGTGGCTCGCACACGTGGCCGACAGAGGCACGGAGCTCCTGGCACTGCGTCCTGGTGTCTGCTCTGTCAGGGAGGGCTCAGATGGACCAGCCACTCCTTGCTGGAGGCACCTGCCTGTGATTCACTCCTCAGTCCCCTCCAGCAGCCATGCCCAGGCGGCCCCCTTTACAGCTGGAGGCCCCTCATACAGCAGGGCCAGGGCCAGGGCCAGGGCCACCCTCAGCCTCACTGGACCCATCTGGGGCTGCCCCACCTCCAGCCCCAGCTGGAGCCCATCAGGAGCAGGGGCCCTTGCCAAAGCCCCACAGCACATCACCCCCTTCCCTGTGCCTGTCCTCAGCCATCAGCTCTGCACCCAGGGGCTGCAAACACATCCAGGGGCACAGAGGACGTCACAGACAGTGAGATACAGAACAGAAAAAAAAAACAGTGACAGTACGCAAGACAAAGAGATAGAGAAAGAAAGATAAGAAAAGAAAGAGAGAGATAGAAAGGCAGAGGCACAGGGCAGGCATGCAGAGGCGCAAAGAAAAGCAGGCCAGAAAACAGGCTGGAGAAATTAGTCGGGGGGAGAAGACGGATGCAGGTCAGGACAAAGAGATGGAAAAGGCAAAAACAGCAATGGGCCGCAGGACAGAGACAGAGGACAAACAAAGGAAGGAAAGGGAGCAGAACAAAAGTGCAGGGATACAAAACAAAAGGAAGCGGTAGAACAAGAGATTTAAAGGGAGAGAGAAAGGGGGAAGAGCATACAAGAACAGACAGAAGAGGAGAGGTAGAAGGAAACAATAACAACAACAACAAATCACAGCAGCTTGGGAAAGGTAGGGGTCACGGGAGCGGCAGGGAAGGACAGGGACGCACAAGAGAGGAGGCAGAGCCCCAGGGGCCGGGGACTCACCACAGCTCTCACTCCCGGCACTGCTGGGAGAATCTGACAGGTCAGATGCTGCTTTCTGCTTCTCTCCTCTTCTGTAACTCCGACCACTTGGCTGTCCTCCACCTAAGAGAATACGTGGGTGTCTTACAGCTCTTAGACAAAAAGCTTCCTAGACACGTAGCCACCCACCCACGCTCGCTCGCGCGCTATGTGGCCGTACCGTGCTTCAGGTTCCACGTACAGACTGTGCAGTGCGCAGTGGCGGTCTGGCCTGCTGAAGAGTACAAAGAGGGATCCTTCCTCACCCGGAGAGGCAGGCTAGGCTCTCTCTGGCCTGCAGCGGGAGGCAGCTGCTGGCTGGCTGGCCTTTGGTTTCTTCTTCTTCTTTACCTTTCTGTGGCCTCTCCAGCTTCAGCTGCAGCAGCTCCTCTCCACAGGCAGTAAGCGCTCTGTTACATGACATAAATGTTGAAAATTAAATATCAGTATGAGGTGATTCTTGCTAACTGTAGAACTGTAGTCACATAGGTTAAGTTTTATACGAAATCTATTTGTCCTTAGAGGGAGTGGGACCCTAGAGATATTATAATACGCATTTGTTAGAAGCTAGCCTAGCATATCTTTAATACAATGGTAAGTCCCAAACACCCCCAAACACCACCTGCAGAAATAGGCCCTGAGCCATCACTTTGGAGCCAGGAAAATCAAGCAGCACCGCGACCTGTTCTCAAGACCAGATATGGAGATTTCAAGGAGGAGTTTGACCAGCGAATTTGAGGAGGGGGCGTTTTGACGACCACCAAGACCACCAAAAGACCCTCGACTCAAAAGACTGGGCATGCGCGAGTGGGTAGGGAAATGATGTAATGGTTTCTCAGAAAATTTATGTTTATGCATATTATTTCTTGGAATTTAATGAATATGTATAATTAATGTGTATTTAACCCGTGCTGCTGATCAAATGGGTGCGCACGCTAGGTGGAGCGATCCCCCGTGCGCCCAGCGCTGCAATAAAGAAGTGCCTGCTTCTTAACTTCTCATTGCTGTTAAGGAGTTTTATTCCGGATTTCGGTAACAGCTCCATCCGTTCATTTTCGCTCCCGCACCGCCAGGAGAGCGCGGCCGGGCAGAGACAGCCCACACAAGCCTGAGGCGAGTGCAGTCAACAGCGTTCCCAGGGGAGGAACGGACAGCCACGGCCTCTGGGAGAGGGAAAGAAGAAGCAGCGACCGTTATTACCGCACGCGGCCCCTGGCCGGAGCGCCTGCTGCCGCAGGGGATTCTCCAGATACACTGAGGTCCCCCCTCGCAGCCTTCAGGGCAGGGCGTGGCCCGGTGCTACGGGACAGGCTTCAGGGGACGCGCCGGAGCGGCGGGCAGCTGCACGGGGCCGGGGGAGGCTCGGGGGGAGCTCTGGCGAGCTGGGGAGGTGCCCGGCGTCTCCGCCCGGGAGGGGGGGCCCCCTCCTGCCCCTCTTCCCTTCTCTCTGCTCTCGGGTCACTCCCCGGGGCTGCCCTCGCCCGGCTCGGCTCCGAGCGGGCGGCTTGAGGCTCCCCGGGCGGGCAGGAGACAGCGCTGCAGCCACGAAAGGGGCTCGCTCACCTCACGGGTGCCCTCGGTACTCACCCGTCACCGCCGCCGGGACCCGCCGGCCGCACACCGCCATGCTGCTCCCGGCCGCATGCGCAGTCCGAAGGCCGAACACAGTGCCTGCCGGGAGAAGGGCAGAGCACTGCGCATGCGCGACTCCCGAGCTGCAGTTCCCGCTTTCCGTCACCAGGTGGCAGCAGCCCCCCACCGCTCCGCTCCTGGGTGTTCAGCCGGACGAGCCACGGCCGGTTCCTCCTGACGTGCGGAAAACGGACTCCACAATCCGTAAGATTGTAAAGTAGGTATGCTTATTCAGCGCTGGGCAGCACAGGGGGGTAGTCCCACCAAAACCGTGCGCGCCTTACGTGGCAACTCACTTTAAATTTATACAACCAAATGTTACATATACATCAAGTTTCACAATACGCCTAGACATATGCATGACCTATCCCCGCTTCGTATTAAAATTAGTCCCAAGGGGTCATTTTCATAAACTCCTCCTGTCTGGGCTTGCGCAGTGCCTCCTGATGGTGGTCGTCGGGGGTCGTGGGGATGAAGGCAGGTGACTCCTCTTCGTCACCGCTAGTAACCTTTTGTTCCTGCGCAAACTCAGTTATCCCTTGGCTTTCATTCAAGCTGCAGGGTCGGTTTTAGCTGGTTCTTGAAGCGACCCCCCTAGTCCTTACCGGGAACTGTCTTTCGTGAAGAATTGCAAGACTTTCTGCTTCAAATAGTTTGCACAATGGTTAGCAAATTATTAAGCAAGTAGTTAACAAAACATTAAGCACTATTTATCAACTTGATTCCTTAGGATGCACAGCAATAATTAATCAATGCCATATCTATTAAGATTTCTTTAACTCCTTCTCTCAGTCCCCCCTTTTCTAGAAAATTAGTAAATTCTTTTACTGCCAGCTATGTTCATCATTTGTAGATTTACCAGGATTACACAAACCTTAATCCACATTCTACCTTCTCAGTTTAAGCTTTAGGGGTCCCTGAACTTCAGAAGTCCAGAGTTTTTGTGGTGCCTTTTTTACCCTAGTGTGGTGTATCCAGGCATTCTGCTCTCTGATCTTGATTGCTGTAAAGGAGGTGAGGAGTACCTGGTATGGTCCTTCCCACTGTGGTTCCAAGGTTTTTTCTGCAAGAGACTTTACATATACATCATCTCCAGGTTGTATATCATGCACAGGTTCATCTAGACCTCTTCCCCGGGTCCCAATTACATGCTTTCCAATTTTATTGAGCTGTTTGCCCAATGCCACCGTGTAGGAAGTCATAATTTCATCCCCAGCTTGCGTAGACATTCCCCTCTGTATTCCATAGGGTCGTCCATACAAAATTTCAAAGGGACTCAGTCCTTCCTTTGCCCTTGGTCTCGTTCGTATACGCAGAAGGGCTAAAGGGAGTGACTGAGGCCACGTTAAGTTTGCTTCTGGTCCCAATTTCACAATTTGCTGTTTGATTAAGTGATTCATTTTCTCTACTTGGCCACTCGACTGAGGGCGATACGGGGTATGAAGTTGCCAATCTATACCTAAATGGTGGCTGATTTGTTGCACTATTTTTGAGACAAAATGTGGTCCTCTGTCTGAGGATATGGTTGCTGGAACCCCAAAACGTGGTATTCTCTCTTGTACCAACACTTTAGTTACCTCCCGAGCCTTGGCTGTCCTAGTTGGGAACGCTTCTGGCCAACCTGAAAAGGTATCAGTTAATACCAGCAAATAGCGATACCCCCCTTTTCTTGGAAGTTCTGTAAAATCAACCTGCCATTGTTGTCCAGGCCCATTGCCCTTCCCAATCTGGCCCATTTCTGGTTTGGGAGTATTTTTCGGATTAGTCTGGAGGCAAAGGTCACACTGTTGAGTCACCTGTCTCACTGTGGTATATAAGTTTCTAGCCACGATTTCCCTTATCAAATGTTCATACAGAGCCTCTGTTCCCCAATGCCTTTTTCTATGTTCCTCCCGTATCAAGTGCCACAGTAAACAAGAGGGAATAATTAGTCTTCCCTGTGGGGTATAAGCCCACCCCTCTTCATTATATGACCCTTCCAAGTCTGTGATAAGTTTCTGATCTTCCTTGGTATATTCTGGCTTACCTTCTAGAGAGATTTGCCTATCAGGAATTAGAGCCCCTTCTATTCTCACCTTCATTTTGGCCGCTTGTTTTGCCTCTCTGTCCGCCAGTTCATTCCCTTTCTCCAAATCGGAGCTCACTCTCTGCTGTGCCTTAATATGCATAATTGCCACTTTCTCAGGGAGCTGGACAGCTTCTAGTAGCTTCAAAATTTCTTCTGCATGTTTGATATTTTTTCCCTGGGAGTTCAATAGTCCTCTTTCTTTCCAGATTGCTCCATGTGCGTGCACAACTCCGAAGGCATATTTTGAGTCCGTGTAAATGTTCACAGTTTTGCCCTGGGCCAACTCCAGGGCTCGGGTTAGGGCAATTATTTCTGCCTTCTGTGCGGAGGTGTTCATGGGCAAAGGCCCTGACTCTATTACCTGCTGGCTGGTAGTGATGGCATATCCCGCGTGTCGATTGCCATTTAAGACATAACTGCTCCCGTCTGTGAACCAGTTTTCCCCATTTTCCATGGGGCTATCCTTCAGGTCTGGGCGGCTTGCATATGTTGCTTCGATGGTTTCCAAACAGTCATGGTGCACTGGTTCTCCTGTGTTCCCACCGAGAAAAGAAGCTGGGTTGACAATGTTAGTGACCACGATTTCCACATCGTCCTGTTCTACTAATACAGCTTGATATCTCAGGAACCTTTGTGGAGAGAGCCAGTGCCCACCCTTTGCTTCCAGTACTGCTGATACTGTATGAGACACCAAAACAGTCATTTTCTGGCCCAGGGTAAACTTTCGGGCTTCCTGTATGTTCAGTATCACAGCTGCAACCGCCCGTAGGCATCCAGGCCAACCCTTTGCAGTGGCGTCTCACTGCTTAGAGAGATAGGCAACTGCCCGTCGATATGGACCCAGATCTTGTGCTAATATTCCCAGGGCAATACCCTGTTTCTCATGGGAGAAAAGAAGAAACGGCTTACTCACATCTGGGAGTCCTAAGGCCGGGGCCGACATCAACGCCTTTTTCAGTAGCTCAAAGGCTCGTTCGGTCTCTTTGTTCCACTCAAGGTGCTTCTGCTCAGTAGCTGTCAGAGCATACAGTGGTTTAACAAGCAGTCCATAATTATAGATCCACAATCGGCACCACCCGGTCATTCCCAGAAAAGTCCGTAACTCCTTTACTGTCTGAGGTCTCTGAGTCTGGCATATTGCCTCTTTGCGGGCCTGTCCCAAAGTTCTCTGCCCCGCACTAATTTCATAGCCCAAATAATTCACTTTACGTTGCATTACCTGGGCTTTCTTCCTGGAGACACGGTATCCCTGGAGTCCCAAGAAATTCAACAGACTCACCGTCCATGCCATACAGTCTTCCTCTGTTTTCGTGGCAATCAGGATATCATCTACATACTGCAACAATTTTCCTTCCCCAGATGGGATTTCCCAGGATTCTAAGTCTTTTGCAAGCTGATTCCCAAAAATGGTAGGACTATTTTTAAATCCTTGTGGCAACACCGTCCAAGTGAGCTGGGTCTTCCGACCACTTTTAGGGTTTTCCCATTCGAACGCAAACAATTTTTGACTGGCTTCATGGAGAGGGAGGCAAAAGAAAGCATCCTTCAAATCTAAAACAGTAAACCAAATTAGTTCAGGTGTCAACACAGTCAGCAGGGTATATGGATTGGCCACTACTGGGTAGAGGTCCTCAGTTATCTTATTCACCGCCCGTAAGTCTTGGACCACCCTATATGACCCATCGGGTTTCCGAACAGGTAATATAGGGGTATTGAATTCTGACACTCACTCCTTTAATAGTCCTAACTGTAGAAATTTTTCTATCACCGGCCGGATTCCTTCTCTGTCTTCCTTCTTTAGGGGATATTGTTTAATTCTTACTGGTCGTCGGCCTTCCTTAACCTTAACTTCAACAGGTGGAGCACTTTTCGCCCTTCCAGGTACATCAGTAGCCCATACCCCCGGGTACACTTGGTTTAGGATTTCCTCATTAATTTTTCCTTCTGAGGGGAGACTGGTTAAGGTTAGACTCAATATCTGAATATATTGCTGATCTTTTACCTCCAGAGTAATTTCTCCTTTTTCAAATATAATTTTTGCTCCCAATCGTTCCAATAGATCTCTCCCCAAAAGTGCTTTCGGGGAGTTGGGCATATATAAAAATTTGTGGATACCCCATTGTTTTCCCAATTTGTATTTTAGAGGCTTACAAAAATATGCCTTTTCACTTTGGCCAGTCGCTCCTTTTACCATGACATAATCATTTCCCAGGGGCATCAAAGCTTGATTCAGAACCGAATATGTTGCCCCTGTATCTACTAAGAATTCTACTTGTTGTTGTTTTTCCCCTAGCTTAATTATAACCAGTGGATCCGCTAGGGTAGACTCCCCAGGTTCCCGTCAGTCTTCTATCACATGAGCTATCCTCACATTCGCCGGGATCCTCCGGCCTTCTTTCTTGTTCCTTGGGCATTCCTTTTTCCAGTGGCCAAAGCCCTTGCACATTGCACACTGATCCTTTTCCAACCCCAACCGAGGCTGATTTCGCCTACCTCTCCACTCCCCATCTCCCCGAACGACAGCCACCAACCTTCTTTGTCCCTGCCGATACCCTTCTTCTCTATTACTGAACACTCTCCAAGCCTCATCCAGCAAGATCTCTAAATTCCTGCTTTCCGCAGGACGCAACTTTTGAAGCTTTCGTCTTATGTCCCCCGTAGACTGACCCAGGAACAGAGCAGAGAAACTAGTTGCTGTATCCCTTCCTCAGACCCCGGGTCCAGCGGCGTGCTACGACGCATCACATCCCTCAGTCGATCCGGGAATTCAGATGGAGACTCGGAAGGACCTTGTTTAATTGCATATAAGGCTGACCAATTTATAGTCTTAGGGATTGCCCGTTCCATCCCCTTCGAAATCCACTCCTGATATTCCTGCAATCTTTCCATATGTACTGACCTGTTTACCTCCCATTTCGGGTCCTGGAGGGGGAAGTGTTCCTTAACATCTCCCCCGGTAACTTTATAATAATCCTCGGCTAGATTTCCTGCCGTTTTTAAAATCAACTGCTTCTCCGTTTCAGTCATGTATTCTAATAGCAGCTGTATGTCTTTCCAGTCCGGATTATGTTGTTTTACAATGAACTGGAAATGTCTAGCCACACTTACCGGATCGCTTCTGTAATCTTTAGCAATTTTTCTCCACTCTCCCAAGTCAGCGGTGGAGAAGGGTACTTTAATTAACATTGTTCCGCCATCCGGCCCCACCGCCTCCCGGAGGGGTGCTTGTAAGATTGTCGGAGCAGATTTCTGTCTAGTACGGGAAGATACAGGGCTATCAGGGGGATTCGATGTCCCTTCCGAGTCTGCGTCCTGGTCCTGTGATCGGGGGGGGAGGTTTAAACAAATCACTTAAATCTTGTTCTGGAACCTGGCGTACTTTATCTGCTTTCGTACACCTCTGCCCAATGCTGCATGATGAACAGCACCTTTTTAATCTGCCTCCACCCTCCTTGTTCTCCCGTTCGAGTGCGAGTACCATAGGGTCCTGCGGGGATATCATCCCACAGTCCCTTTGCCACTCTGGGTGATTTCGTAGGGTAAAAAACATATCTGCATACGACACCTCGTCCCATTTCCCTTCTCTTCTAAGAAACAACATAAGCTGCAACAAAGTATTGTAATCCAACGTTCCATTGAACGGCCACTTGACTTCACCCTCTAACTTATACAATGGCCACCACCGATTGCAATATTTAATAAGAGTCTTTTTACTTTCCGTACCTCCACCCCCGGCAATATCTTTCCAGTGGGCGAGTATGCAGCCCAGGGGGCTTTTCCTTAATATTCCCCCTTGAGTGTTGCCCATTTTATATTTCCTCTGTGAGAGGGTCTCAAGGAATGATTCAAATTTAGACTAACCATTTCACTCCTCCACACCACACTTACAATCAATCACTCAACCACACTCTCTTAACCATACAGCACAGGGATCCCTCATTCATACCAGCCTTTTAAAGCAGCTGCAAAACGGTTGCAAGAACAAACTCACCTACTGATGTTAAACTATCTCCAAATCCGGGTTAAAGAGGCCCGCTTACCCTTCTCCTGCTTCTCATGTACCGATCATCAGCAGGTCCATCCTGGCTCCCAGCAATGGGATGCAGCGGTTACCTCGGACTCGCTCGATCTACCCCCAAGATCGCTAGCGGCCGCTCTATCGGTCAGCGAGTCCCCTTTGATGCTCCAAACTAACCTGGGTACCCAACCAACGGGGACTATGCTGCACGCCAGACGTCTCTGCGCGATTTACCAGCTGCCCCAGCCACGCGTACGACTTACAGGCCCCTACCATTAAACATACCGTTTGGTCCGCGGCTTCAGGAGGTCGTTGTCTGCTCCTGCGGTGAGCGGCTGGCAGCGGAGGCTCCTCCGAGGAAAGTGCTCGGGGCGCGCCTAGGGGCGTCCGCTCCGCAGTCGATCCCGCAGCCAAGCAGAGATCCTCCTGGCTGGCTCGCCAAACTGACGTGCGGAAAACGGACTCCACAATCTGTAAGATTGTAAAGTAGGTATGTTTATTCAGCGCTGGGCAGCACAGGGGGGTAGTCCCACCAAAACCGTGCGCGCCTTACGTGGCAACTCACGTTGGGGGTGGGGGGCACTGGGCAAGTTGGGGAACACAGGCAGCGCCCCCAGGATCCCAAGACAGAGGGGTCATGGGGAGGCAGCGCCAAAAAGGGGGGCGTCGAACAGGGACACAAAACAAGAGTGCAGGGCACGCAACGGGCAAAACACAGGGGAAAAAAAACTCACAAGGGAGGAAAACCTCACACGGTGGGGGGGTGTTTTAGTGAAAAGCATTTGCAAGTGATACAGGGAATTAACGGTCTGCTAAATATTGCTTGATTTAGAAGACTGACTGTCTGCATACTGCTTGATTTAGGAGACTAACTGTCTGCTAGACAATGCCTAACAATCCTCTTTGCCTTGAAACTCACTTAAGCTTATCAGGGACTGGTACTTGTCAAGAAACTGGTATTCAGTCAAGGACTAATATGTCAAGCAAAGGACATGATAACAGGAGTCGTTCAGAAACTGCTGAAATCCCCAAGTGAAAGGAGAGCATGGGTGAATGACTGAAGTTCATCTAGAGGAAGATCAGACCCCTGAAGAAGTAAACGACCACCAGAGACAGATCTGAAATGCTAACGCAAGTGGTTTTTTAATAACCCCGCCTCGCTTATGCACATGTATGTCTGTATTGTGCAATCCTAGGAATGTGTGTACCTGCACCGGATACATTTTTGGTAAAATGTGCTGTCAGTGTGCGTGCTTTTGGAGAAGCAATCCCCCACGCACCCGGTGCCAAATAAACATGCCTGCTTTATAACTCTCTCCGAGTTGTAGAGTTTGATCCACGCGTCAGGAGGGCTGAGAAACACAGAGCGGGACAGTGGGGACGGATACGAGGGAGAGACGGACACGCAAGGACAAGGGGTACGTGCGGGAAGAAAGGTGCGTAAGGATGACCTATAGCAGGGAGTCCACGCAGGACAATCCACAGCACGTAACTCACCCGGCATAACCTGCACGAGATGACCCACACCGGACAATGGACCCACACTGCGTAATCCCCAGCGAGAACCCCTCCGTCTCCCACTGGGTCACACCAACTATCCCCAAATTGAGTGGCTTTTTTTTTTTTCCTTGTCCAGAATATTTTTTTTCCCATGGCCAGACTATGCTCCAGACCACACCTCATTTGATTTTTCCTGTGTCTGAATATTTAGTTAAAAGACTACAGAAGGAAAATCACCACATTCTTAACATTCACTCTAAAATCCATGCGGCAAGTCCCTTAGGAAAAATGCAGTCACGCATCGCAGACGTACCTTGTACTTGCAGACCGCTGCGGCTCCTTTCCATCCATCTCGTACTTTCACGGCCAAGGAAAGGGCGACCACGGTGAAACGCTGGCAGCAGACATTCAGCAGAGAGAGGGAAAAACCCCTTAGTTTGAAGCTAGGCAGGAATCTTCCTTTTGGGGCGAGGTTTCTCAGGACTAAAACCACGTGAAGGACAGAGTATCTTGCAGCACCTTTGGTACAGCTGCTGATACCGGCCTTTAAAGCTTTTGCATTTTTCAGACACCCAGGCCTTTTTTTGACTCATTGGCAGCTTTAGTTTCACTCGAACCGCTGTCCTACATACAGGCAGGGGACAGACACAGATGCCTACATACATTTTCTCAACCCTAAGTACAGCCGAGATCTCCTCACCCTCTATGTGCCAAGTTGAATATTTGTTTGTTAAGGAGCACAGCAACACTTCTGTCCTCGTGAACTGCCTCCGAGCAGAGGAGGGCTCTGGGATTTCCTGGACGCCAGTGCTCCCGCTTTCACTGTCAACTCCGCACGGCCACCCACCGGAAAAAAGGCCTCAAAATAACGGACGTCAGACGATTGCTGCCACACCAAAAGTGCCAGCACTGAAAGCTCGTGCTGCTCCTCGCCGGCCCTTGCCAGCGCCTCTACAGGCCCACAAACATTATCCAGCCTAGAGACTGCATAAAAGGCAGACCGCCCCAGGCTGCAACACTCTTGCCCAGCGTACACTGACCAGTAACGTCTCCCCCTTCACCTTCCCGAGAGAGACTGTTCCCAGGGAGCCCTCTTCCTCCCATCAATTTACTACACCCTCCCTGCAGTTTTCAACCTTGTTCCCTCCTCGGCTGTGGTCCCTCAACTTAGCTCTCAAATGGCCAGAAATCAGATTCCATCCTCAAAAGAACAACCCCATGCTAACTAAGATGGCGCTTCCTCGCCCAGCTCCTCATCACCATCTGCAAAAAAAAAAAACCCAAAAATAAAACCTACCAAACAGCACCGCCCTTCAACATCACACCACTTACCACCAATCTCTTCTATGGCACTCTCCTCCTCAAAAGCGCCGCAGTGCTCTGCTCACCGGCTCCACTCATTGCCAAGAAGTCCGACGCCGCAACTGCCGCTCGTGGTGCTTCAGATGCTGAGAGACGCAAAGCTCAACTTACTTTTTCTGGGGTGTAGGTAGAAAAAAAATAGGTGTCATACCAAGCTAACTAGGAAAGTATGTCATTACATGCAATGACAACATTATCAAAAACCACCTGCTTTAGCTTCCTACAAGAAAACAAATGCTCCAGGCTTCATTTCTAGCAAGACCATGCATGCTATCTAACTTCTACCACAGCTACGTTCTGGACAGGGCTGAATGACAAATGTAGCAGAACGTGGTGGCTCGCACACGTGGCCGACAGAGGCACGGAGCTCCTGGCACTGCGTCCTGGTGTCTGCTCTGTCAGGGAGGGCTCAGATGGACCAGCCACTCCTTGCTGGAGGCACCTGCCTGTGATTCACTCCTCAGTCCCCTCCAGCAGCCATGCCCAGGCGGCCCCCTTTACAGCTGGAGGCCCCTCATACAGCAGGGCCAGGGCCAGGGCCAGGGCCACCCTCAGCCTCACTGGACCCATCTGGGGCTGCCCCACCTCCAGCCCCAGCTGGAGCCCATCAGGAGCAGGGGCCCTTGCCAAAGCCCCACAGCACATCACCCCCTTCCCTGTGCCTGTCCTCAGCCATCAGCTCTGCACCCAGGGGCTGCAAACACATCCAGGGGCACAGAGGACGTCACAGACAGTGAGATACAGAACAGAAAAAAAAAAACAGTGACAGTACGCAAGACAAAGAGATAGAGAAAGAAAGATAAGAAAAGAAAGAGAGAGATAGAAAGGCAGAGGCACAGGGCAGGCATGCAGAGGCGCAAAGAAAAGCAGGCCAGAAAACAGGCTGGAGAAATTAGTCGGGGGGAGAAGACGGATGCAGGTCAGGACAAAGAGATGGAAAAGGCAAAAACAGCAATGGGCCGCAGGACAGAGACAGAGGACAAACAAAGGAAGGAAAGGGAGCAGAACAAAAGTGCAGGGATACAAAACAAAAGGAAGCGGTAGAACAAGAGATTTAAAGGGAGAGAGAAAGGGGGAAGAGCATACAAGAACAGACAGAAGAGGAGAGGTAGAAGGAAACAATAACAACAACAACAAATCACAGCAGCTTGGGAAAGGTAGGGGTCACGGGAGCGGCAGGGAAGGACAGGGACGCACAAGAGAGGAGGCAGAGCCCCAGGGGCCGGGGACTCACCACAGCTCTCACTCCCGGCACTGCTGGGAGAATCTGACAGGTCAGATGCTGCTTTCTGCTTCTCTCCTCTTCTGTAACTCCGACCACTTGGCTGTCCTCCACCTAAGAGAATACGTGGGTGTCTTACAGCTCTTAGACAAAAAGCTTCCTAGACACGTAGCCACCCACCCACGCTCGCTCGCGCGCTATGTGGCCGTACCGTGCTTCAGGTTCCACGTACAGACTGTGCAGTGCGCACTGGCGGTCTGGCCTGCTGAAGAGTACAAAGAGGGATCCTTCCTCACCCGGAGAGGCAGGCTAGGCTCTCTCTGGCCTGCAGCGGGAGGCAGCTGCTGGCTGGCTGGCCTTTGGTTTCTTCTTCTTCTTTACCTTTCTGTGGCCTCTCCAGCTTCAGCTGCAGCAGCTCCTCTCCACAGGCAGTAAGCGCTCTGTTACATGACATAAATGTTGAAAATTAAATATCAGTATGAGGTGATTCTTGCTAACTGTAGAACTGTAGTCACATAGGTTAAGTTTTATACGAAATCTATTTGTCCTTAGAGGGAGTGGGACCCTAGAGATATTATAATACGCATTTGTTAGAAGCTAGCCTAGCATATCTTTAATACAATGGTAAGTCCCAAACACCCCCAAACACCACCTGCAGAAATAGGCCCTGAGCCATCACTTTGGAGCCAGGAAAATCAAGCAGCACCGCGACCTGTTCTCAAGACCAGATATGGAGATTTCAAGGAGGAGTTTGACCAGCGAATTTGAGGAGGGGGCGTTTTGACGACCACCAAGACCACCAAAAGACCCTCGACTCAAAAGACTGGGCATGCGCGAGTGGGTAGGGAAATGATGTAATGGTTTCTCAGAAAATTTATGTTTATGCATATTATTTCTTGGAATTTAATGAATATGTATAATTAATGTGTATTTAACCCGTGCTGTTGATCAAATGGGTGCGCACGCTAGGTGGAGCGATCCCCCGTGCGCCCAGCGCTGCAATAAAGAAGTGCCTGCTTCTTAACTTCTCATTGCTGTTAAGGAGTTTTATTCCGGATTTCGGTAACAGTTTTGGCGACCCAGATGGGACCTTGCGAGTGAGACTGAACGAGATCGAGTGTTGATCGAACTCCAGCCGGCACCGAGGTATTCTCGGGGAGACCCATCGCTCTCGACTCACAAAGCTCCTCGCAACGTTCCCTGGAGAAAAGGGTAAGGCACTTCTTCTTTGAAATCTGTCTGCTCTGGATAGCCTGCCCGTAAGGCGCGGCGAAAGCTTCGCAGGGTTGGGGCTTAGAGGGTACCCGTTTGGTTTGGAAGCCTAGGCGTCTGCCCGTAAGTCATAAGCGAAAGCTATTGCTGGGTTGGACATTTGTGTATTTGGGACAATTGTCATTTGCATTTGTTTGGTTTTTGTATTTGGGACAATTGTCATTTGCATTTATCTGGTATTTGGCATTTAATCTAAATTGTTTAAGAGTAAGAGTATGGGGAGTATTGGTAAGATTTGTACATAGCTTGGAAAGGGGCCCCAGGGTGTTTTAGAAGTGATTTACAAGCTGCTAATTGTTGCTTCAGTGCGTTTTGTTTTGTTTTGTTTTGTTTTGTTTTTAAGGCTGTATGCATGTCTTGCAGTGTAGGGACTTGAATGATATACAGTATTGCATTTGGGGTTTTAAACTTTTCTTGGTGACGGGATTGACTTTGTTTGTAGAACAGTGTTATTGTCTTTTTGGTACCAAAAACTCCTTTGTAAAATATGGGAAAACACATATCTTCTATGTCTACCTCAATGGTAGGGGAAATATTAATGAAGTCTCCACTGGGATGTGTTCTTAAACATTGGGAGGATATAAGGGGAGACCCAGTAACTAGAAAAAAAAAAAATTGATACAATATTTTACAGTTGATGTTATCTTGTAGAAGGGAAGGAAAGTGAGATGTGGTCCCCGATGTTGATTTGTTCTTTACTTTGGGAAATCATCCCAAGTGGCAGAAAGATTGCAGATACGTCCCCAAGGATCCGATGGTTTTGGCATTAAAAAAAAAAAAAAAAAAAAAAAAGGAAAAAGGTTGAAAAGATCCTGGCTTGTAGTATAGAAAGTGATGTTTAAAATGTGGAACTGAAGAGGAAAGCATAGAATTCATGTGTTAAATTTCTGTATTATCTTTATGTGTGGTCTGGAAGTGTTGATGCAGGTTTAACAAATGAAACAGTAGAAAAAGGGGCCAGAACACCGAACCCCCGGTGGGAGCTGTAGAGTGGGACAGCTGAATTATGAGGGTTTCAGTCCTATTGCAGGGAGAACTGGAAGCTGACAAGACCAGATAGAACAAGGAGCGGCTCAAGCCTTGCCCCCCCTACCACTTTGACAAGCAGTAGGGGAACAAACCGGGGATGAGATCGGGGTGTGGTAGAGGAATGGATAAAATAACTGCAATAGGAGAGAGATTGGGAATATCAGTGTGCAAAGTGTGAAGCATGGTGGCACTGGAAAAATGCGTGTCCTTATTCTGAAAAAGAAACAAAAAACTGGCAGCACAGCAGATGCCTTTGTCAGAGGTGCAAAGAGGACTGGGGGAGAATTCCCCAGCAGAACCCCTGGTTACAATCCAGCTGGGGACCCAAACCATGGATTTTCTATTTTGATACTGGAGCTATTCATTCTAAGTACTGGTAGAAGAAAATTGAGTAAAAAGCATGTAGACAAAATTGGTGCCACAGGGAAAGCTGAAAATAAATTTTTCATTCAATCCTTAACTTTAAGGTGGGTAAAAATGGGGAACTGGCCAATTTTTATATATACCAGAGTGTCCTGTTGCCTTATTGGGGAGAGATTTATTGAGCAAATTGAAAGCACAAATTAATTTTTAAAACTGTGACATTCAATTAAATATACCCTAATCAAAAGCCAGAGAGGCAAGAATTTTTATGTTGCAGACAACTTCAGAGCCATATGAAATCCCTCAAGAAGTGGACAATGCAGTAACCCTTTGGTGTGGGCTGGCGAAGTTCCCGGACATTCAAAAGCAGCAGAACCGGTAAAGATTTTTCTAAAGGAGAGCACCAAACTGGTAAGACAAAACCAGTACCCTTTAAAATTAGAAGCTAGAAGAGGCCTTGAGAAAATGATTGAAAATTTTTTAAAAAAATATCGACTATTAGTCGAATGTGAATCAGAATTCAATACTCCCATTTTACCTGTGAAAAAGCCAGAAAGTGAGGAATATAGGTTAGTACAAGATTTTAATAGCAATAAATTTAATAGTTCAAGATATTCACCCCTTAGTGGCAAACCTGTATCCTTGTTGACAGCTTTAAAAGAAAATCACAAGTGGTTCACTGTATTGAACTTATAGGATGCCTTTTTCTGTATTCTTCTTGACAAAAATAGTCAGGCATATTTTGCCTTTGAACTGCAAAATCCCACAACTGGGCAGAAGACTCAGCTCACCTGGGCAGTGCTACCTCAAGGATTTAAAAATAGCCCAATGATCTTTGGAAATCAATTGGCTAAGGAATTAGAAACATGCAAAATAATTTATCCTGAAAGACTGGTGTTGCAATATGTAGATGATATTTTAATAGCCACAGAAACCAGAGAAGAATATTTCAACTTGACTACTAACCTGCTAAATTTCTTGGGCCAAAATGATAACAGATTTTCCAAGAAGAAAGCACAGATTGGAAAAGAGACTGTCATGTATTTGGGATTTGAAATCACACAGGGACAAAGACAACTGGGAAATGAGAGAAAAGAGGCAATTTGCCAAATGCCGGAGCCAAAAGGAGCTAAGGAGCTGCAAACGTTTCTGGGAATGGCTGGCTGGTGTCACCTGTGGATTAAAGGAATTGAAGGAGGGACCCCTTGTGTGAGAACCTGAAGCTCGAAAGGCATTCCAGAATGTAAAGGTAGCTCTGATGTTCACTCCTGCTCTAGGGTTGCCCGATTTAACCAAACCCTTTGAACTGTTTGTTCATGAAAGACAACATTCGGCCCTCAGAAGAATCCTTTCTCAGAAAAATGGAGAATGAAGAAGACCGGTTGGTTATTTCTCCAAACAATTGGACAATGTTAGCTAAGGATGACCAGGTTGTCTATGGGCTGTAGCAGCAACTGTCCTCCTGACTTAAGAAGCTTGTAAGCTGACAACGGGACACCCAAGAACAGCTTATGTACCGCATATGGTACTTTCTGTTCTGGAACAGAAAGGAGGACACTGGTTATCCCCAAGCAGGATGCTCAAACATCAAATTGTCCTGTTGGAACAAGATGATGTCAAATCAAAAACAACTACAACAATAAATCCTGCCATCTTTTTAAGTTCAATAGAAGAAGAAGTTCTAAGTCATGACTGTCTACAGACCATCAAACAAGTTTATTCCAGCAGAAGTAACAGAAGAGTGAACATACCTGACCCAGAATTCGAGATATGTACTGATGGAAGCAGCCTCGTGAGAAATGGAAGAAGATTGGCTGGATATACAATAACAATAACAAACTCTGTTATTGATGCAAAGCCGCTCTCAGTGAACACCTCAGCACAAAAGGCGGAATTGATAACTAGCCCTCATAAAAGCCCTAAAATGGACAGAACATAAAAAGTGAATATATGGACTGATTTAAAGTATGCTTTTGGAGTAGTACATGCCCATGGAGCCACATGGAAAGAAAGAGGAATGCTGACAGCACAAGGAACATCCATTAAACACCAAGAAGAAATTCTGCAATTGCTCCAAGTGGTGCAGAAACCCAAAGAAGTTGCAATAATGCACTGCAAAGCCCACCAATTTGGGAATTTCCCAGTGAATATTGGAAATAAATTAGTCAATAAAAAGGCAAAGAAGAGAGCAGAAAAAGGCATCATGACAATAATACTAGTTAAAGAAGTGAAATTTGAGCAACAAACCCCAAATTACAGTAAGGTTGATTTGGAATTAGCTAAATCAATTCAAATAAATATGAAAAATGATCATTAGTCCTAAAAATCAAGTTGTGGTCTCACCACAATCAAAGCTAAAAGCATAGAAAAATTCATTGGGAAACAGAGGCAATGATCAGTGATTTAAGAAGACAGGTGATTAGTGTTAGGATGATAAAGCTAATAAAATCAGTAACAAAAAGTGTGAAACTTGTTTAAAGAATAACCCGAGAAATATTAAATAACCACCCCCAGGAACCATATATATGGGAAACTTGCCTGAAAATTATTGGCAGATTGATTTTTCAGAATTGCCACAACAAAATGGATATAGATATCTATTGGTATTAGTAAATATGGCCAAAAGATTTTCTTTTCCTGTCGCACCAATAGGCAAGAGAAGTGGCTAAAAATATGTTAAAAGAAATAATATCATGGTTTGGAATCCCCAAAAGAATATAATCAAATAGAGGTCCTCATTTTGTGTCTGAAATTATTCAAATATTGAGCAAAATTCTGGGAATCAAATTGAATTTACACACTCCTTGAAGGCCACAATCTAATAGACAAGTAAAATTTGTCAGAAAATATCTTTAAAATGGCCTCATGCTCTTCCTTAAGCACTTCCGAGAATCAAGATTCAATCCAGATCTAGGACTAAAATTAGTCCATATGTTAATGTATGGAAAATCTTACCAGACTCTAACCCTTGTTCAAAATGTGACTGCTACTGGGGATAATGAAATGGAATTGTATTTGATATCCCTTGGAAGAACTCTGATATGGATATGGAACTGCCACAGAGCCTCTTTCTTTAGATTCCCCAGTTCATCATTTTTAACCAGGAGATTACGTGTACCTGAAAATTTGGGAATCAGAAACTCTTCAATAAGAATGGAAAGAACCATATCAGGTGCTTCTAGCAATATATACAGCCCCTAAATTTGAAGATATTGATTCTTGGATTCATTATTTGAGAGTCAAGAAGCACAGCCTCCAAAACAGAAACAATGGATTTCTAAAGAAATATGTCATTTAAAGTTAACAGTCTCTCATTTTTAATGAATTAGACAAAATCATATCAAAATAATGAAATCTATCAAAGGAATTTTAGTAGTAATGCTAATAATACTTTTTGGTTTACTGATTATGGAGATTAGTTATAAGTAAATGAGACTTATTGAAAAAAAATTAAATAAGTCTCAAAGGGGGGAAATGTTACATGACATAAATGTTGAAAATTAAATATCAGTATGAGGTGATTCTTGCTAACTGTAGAACTGTAGTCACATAGGTTAAGTTTTATACGAAATCTATTTGTCCTTAGAGGGAGTGGGACCCTAGAGATCTTATAATACGCATTTGTTAGAAGCTAGCCTAGCATATCTTTAATACAATGGTAAGTCCCAAACACCCCCAAACACCACCTGCAGAAATAGGCCCTGAGCCATCACTTTGGAGCCAGGAAAATCAAGCAGCACCGCGACCTGTTCTCAAGACCAGATATGGAGATTTCAAGGAGGAGTTTGACCAGCGAATTTGAGGAGGGGGCGTTTTGACGACCACCAAGACCACCAAAAGACCCTCGACTCAAAAGACTGGGCATGCGCGAGTGGGTAGGGAAATGATGTAATGGTTTCTCAGAAAATTTATGTTTATGCATATTATTTCTTGGAATTTAATGAATATGTATAATTAATGTGTATTTAACCCGTGCTGCTGATCAAATGGGTGCGCACGCTAGGTGGAGCGATCCCCCGTGCGCCCAGCGCTGCAATAAAGAAGTGCCTGCTTCTTAACTTCTCATTGCTGTTAAGGAGTTTTATTCCGGATTTCGGTAACAGCTCCATCCGTTCATTTTCGCTCCCGCACCGCCAGGAGAGCGCGGCCGGGCAGAGACAGCCCACACAAGCCTGAGGCGAGTGCAGTCAACAGCGTTCCCAAGGGAGGAACGGACAGCCACGGCCTCTGGGAGAGGGAAAGAAGAAGCAGCGACCGTTATTACCGCACGCGGCCCCTGGCCGGAGCGCCTGCTGCCGCAGGGGATTCTCCAGATACACTGAGGTCCCCCCTCGCAGCCTTCAGGGCAGGGCGTGGCCCGGTGCTACGGGACAGGCTTCAGGGGACGCGCCGGAGCGGCGGGCAGCTGCACGGGGCCGGGGGAGGCTCGGGGGGAGCTCTGGCGAGCTGGGGAGGTGCCCGGCGTCTCCGCCCGGGAGGGGGGGCCCCCTCCTGCCCCTCTTCCCTTCTCTCTGCTCTCGGGTCACTCCCCGGGGCTGCCCTCGCCCGGCTCGGCTCCGAGCGGGCGGCTTGAGGCTCCCCGGGCGGGCAGGAGACAGCGCTGCAGCCACGAAAGGGGCTCGCTCACCTCACGGGTGCCCTCGGTACTCACCCGTCACCGCCGCCGGGACCCGCCGGCCGCACACCGCCATGCTGCTCCCGGGCGCATGCGCAGTCCGAAGGCCGAACACAGTGCCTGCCGGGAGAAGGGCAGAGCACTGCGCATGCGCGACTCCCGAGCTGCAGTTCCCGCTTTCCGTCACCAGGTGGCAGCAGCCCCCCACCGCTCCGCTCCTGGGTGTTCAGCCGGACGAGCCACGGCCGGTTCCTCCTGACGTGCGGAAAACGGACTCCACAATCCGTAAGATTGTAAAGTAGGTATGCTTATTCAGCGCTGGGCAGCACAGGGGGGTAGTCCCACCAAAACCGTGCGCGCCTTACGTGGCAACTCACTTTAAATTTACACAACCAAATGTTACATATACATCAAGTTTCACAATACGCCTAGACATATGCATGACCTATCCCCGCTTCGTATTAAAATTAGTCCCAAGGGGTCATTTTCATAAACTCCTCCTGTCTGGGCTTGCGCAGTGCCTCCTGCTGGTGGTCGTCGGGGGTCGTGGGGATGAAGGCAGGTGACTCCTCTTCGTCACCGCTAGTAACCTTTTGTTCCTGCGCAAACTCAGTTATCCCTTGGCTTTCATTCAAGCTGCAGGGTCGGTTTTAGCTGGTTCTTGAAGCGACCCCCCTAGTCCTTACCGGGAACTGTCTTTCGTGAAGAACTGCAAGACTTTCTGCTTCAAATAGTTTGCACAATGGTTAGCAAATTATTAAGCAAGTAGTTAACAAAACATTAAGCACTATTTATCAACTTGATTCCTTAGGATGCACAGCAATAATTAATCAATGCCATATCTATTAAGATTTCTTTAACTCCTTCTCTCAGTCCCCCCTTTTCTAGAAAATTAGTAAATTCTTTTACTGCCAGCTATGTTCATCATTTGTAGATTTACCAGGATTACACAAACCTTAATCCACATTCTACCTTCTCAGTTTAAGCTTTAGGGGTCCCTGAACTTCAGAAGTCCAGAGTTTTTGTGGTGCCTTTTTTACCCTAGTGTGGTGTATCCAGGCATTCTGCTCTCTGATCTTGATTGCTGTAAAGGAGGTGAGGAGTACCTGGTATGGTCCTTCCCACTGTGGTTCCAAGGTTTTTTCTGCAAGAGACTTTACATATACATCATCTCCAGGTTGTATATCATGCACAGGTTCATCTAGACCTCTTCCCCGGGTCCCAATTACATGCTTTCCAATTTTATTGAGCTGTTTGCCCAATGCCACCGTGTAGGAAGTCATAATTTCATCCCCAGCTTGCGTAGACATTCCCCTCTGTATTCCATAGGGTCGTCCATACAAAATTTCAAAGGGACTCAGTCCTTCCTTTGCCCTTGGTCTCGTTCGTATACGCAGAAGGGCTAAAGGGAGTGACTGAGGCCACGTTAAGTTTGCTTCTGGTCCCAATTTCACAATTTGCTGTTTGATTAAGTGATTCATTTTCTCTACTTGGCCACTCGACTGAGGGCGATACGGGGTATGAAGTTGCCAATCTATACCTAAATGGTGGCTGATTTGTTGCACTATTTTTGAGACAAAATGTGGTCCTCTGTCTGAGGATATGGTTGCTGGAACCCCAAAACGTGGTATTCTCTCTTGTACCAACACTTTAGTTACCTCCCGAGCCTTGGCTGTCCTAGTTGGGAACGCTTCTGGCCAACCTGAAAAGGTATCAGTTAATACCAGCAAATAGCGATACCCCCCTTTTCTTGGAAGTTCTGTAAAATCAACCTGCCATTGTTGTCCAGGCCCATTGCCCTTCCCAATCTGGCCCATTTCTGGTTTGGGAGTATTTTTTGGATTAGTCTGGAGGCAAAGGTCACACTGTTGAGTCACCTGTCTCACTGTGGTATATAAGTTTCTAGCCACGATTTCCCTTATCAAATGTTCATACAGAGCCTCTGTTCCCCAATGCCTTTTTCTATGTTCCTCCCGTATCAAGTGCCACAGTAAACAAGAGGGAATAATTAGTCTTCCCTGTGGGGTATAAGCCCACCCCTCTTCATTATATGACCCTTCCAAGTCTGTGATAAGTTTCTGATCTTCCTTGGTATATTCTGGCTTACCTTCTAGAGAGATTTGCCTATCAGGAATTAGAGCCCCTTCTATTCTCACCTTCATTTTGGCCGCTTGTTTTGCCTCTCTGTCCGCCAGTTCATTCCCTTTCTCCAAATCGGAGCTCACTCTCTGCTGTGCCTTAATATGCATAATTGCCACTTTCTCAGGGAGCTGGACAGCTTCTAGTAGCTTCAAAATTTCTTCTGCATGTTTGATATTTTTTCCCTGGGAGTTCAATAGTCCTCTTTCTTTCCAGATTGCTCCATGTGCGTGCACAACTCCGAAGGCATATTTTGAGTCCGTGTAAATGTTCACAGTTTTGCCCTGGGCCAACTCCAGGGCTCGGGTTAGGGCAATTATTTCTGCCTTCTGTGCGGAGGTGTTCATGGGCAAAGGCCCTGACTCTATTACCTGCTGGCTGGTAGTGATGGCATATCCCGCGTGTCGATTGCCATTTAAGACATAACTGCTCCCGTCTGTGAACCAGTTTTCCCCATTTTCCATGGGGCTATCCTTCAGGTCTGGGCGGCTTGCATATGTTGCTTCGATGGTTTCCAAACAGTCATGGTGCACTGGTTCTCCTGTGTTCCCACCGAGAAAAGAAGCTGGGTTGACAATGTTAGTGACCACGATTTCCACATCGTCCTGTTCTACTAATACAGCTTGATATCTCAGGAACCTTTGTGGAGAGAGCCAGTGCCCACCCTTTGCTTCCAGTACTGCTGATACTGTATGAGACACCAAAACAGTCATTTTCTGGCCCAGGGTAAACTTTCGGGCTTCCTGTATGTTCAGTATCACAGCTGCAACCGCCCGTAGGCATCCAGGCCAACCCTTTGCAGTGGCGTCTCACTGCTTAGAGAGATAGGCAACTGCCCGTCGATATGGACCCAGATCTTGTGCTAATATTCCCAGGGCAATACCCTGTTTCTCATGGGAGAAAAGAAGAAACGGCTTACTCACATCTGGGAGTCCTAAGGCCGGGGCCGACATCAACGCCTTTTTCAGTAGCTCAAAGGCTCGTTCGGTCTCTTTGTTCCACTCAAGGTGCTTCTGCTCAGTAGCTGTCAGAGCATACAGTGGTTTAACAAGCAGTCCATAATTATAGATCCACAATCGGCACCACCCGGTCATTCCCAGAAAAGTCCGTAACTCCTTTACTGTCTGAGGTCTCTGAGTCTGGCATATTGCCTCTTTGCGGGCCTGTCCCAAAGTTCTCTGCCCCGCACTAATTTCATAGCCCAAATAATTCACTTTACGTTGCATTACCTGGGCTTTCTTCCTGGAGACACGGTATCCCTGGAGTCCCAAGAAATTCAACAGACTCACCGTCCATGCCATACAGTCTTCCTCTGTTTTCGTGGCAATCAGGATATCATCTACATACTGCAACAATTTTCCTTCCCCAGATGGGGTTTCCCAGGATTCTAAGTCTTTTGCAAGCTGATTCCCAAAAATGGTAGGACTATTTTTAAATCCTTGTGGCAACACCGTCCAAGTGAGCTGGGTCTTCCGACCACTTTTAGGGTTTTCCCATTCGAACGCAAACAATTTTTGACTGGCTTCATGGAGAGGGAGGCAAAAGAAAGCATCCTTCAAATCTAAAACAGTAAACCAAATTAGTTCAGGTGTCAACACAGTCAGCAGGGTATATGGATTGGCCACTACTGGGTAGAGGTCCTCAGTTATCTTATTCACCGCCCGTAAGTCTTGGACCACCCTATATGACCCATCGGGTTTCCGAACAGGTAATATAGGGGTATTGAATTCTGACACTCACTCCTTTAATAGTCCTAACTGTAGAAATTTTTCTATCACCGGCCGGATTCCTTCTCTGTCTTCCTTCTTTAGGGGATATTGTTTAATTCTTACCGGTCGTCGGCCTTCCTTAACCTTAACTTCAACAGGTGGAGCACTTTTCGCCCTTCCAGGTACATCAGTAGCCCATACCCCCGGGTACACTTGGTTTAGGATTGCCTCATTAATTTTTCCTTCTGAGGGGAGACTGGTTAAGGTTAGACTCAATATCTGAATATATTGCTGATCTTTTACCTCCAGAGTAATTTCTCCTTTTTCAAATATAATTTTTGCTCCCAATCGTTCCAATAGATCTCTCCCCAAAAGTGCTTTCGGGGAGTTGGGCATATATAAAAATTTGTGGATACCCCATTGTTTTCCCAATTTGTATTTTAGAGGCTTACAAAAATATGCCTTTTCACTTTGGCCAGTCGCTCCTTTTACCATGACATAATCATTTCCCAGGGGCAGCAAAGCTTGATTCAGAACCGAATATGTTGCCCCTGTATCTACTAAGAATTCTACTTGTTGTTGTTTTTCCCCTAGCTTAATTATAACCAGTGGATCCGCTAGGGTAGACTCCCCAGGTTCCCGTCAGTCTTCTATCACATGAGCTATCCTCACATTCGCCGGGATCCTCCGGCCTTCTTTCTTGTTCCTTGGGCATTCCTTTTTCCAGTGGCCAAAGCCCTTGCACATTGCACACTGATCCTTTTCCAACCCCAACCGAGGCTGATTTCGCCTACCTCTCCACTCCCCATCTCCCCGAACGACAGCCACCAACCTTCTTTGTCCCTGCCGATACCCTTCTTCTCTATTACTGAACACTCTCCAAGCCTCATCCAGCAAGATCTCTAAATTCCTGCTTTCCGCAGGACGCAACTTTTGAAGCTTTCGTCTTATGTCCCCCGTAGACTGACCCAGGAACAGAGCAGAGAAACTAGTTGCTGTATCCCTTCCTCAGACCCCGGGTCCAGCGGCGTGCTACGACGCATCACATCCCTCAGTCGATCCGGGAATTCAGATGGAGACTCGGAAGGACCTTGTTTAATTGCATATAAGGCTGACCAATTTATAGTCTTAGGGATTGCCCGTTCCATCCCCTTCGAAATCCACTCCTGATATTCCTGCAATCTTTCCATATGTACTGACCTGTTTACCTCCCATTTCGGGTCCTGGAGGGGGAAGTGTTCCTTAACATCTCCCCCGGTAACTTTATAATAATCCTCGGCTAGATTTCCTGCCGTTTTTAAAATCAACTGCTTCTCCGTTTCAGTCATGTATTCTAATAGCAGTTGTATGTCTTTCCAGTCCGGATTATGTTGTTTTACAATGAACTGGAAATGTTTAGCCACACTTACCGGATCGCTTCTGTAATCTTTAGCAATTTTTCTCCACTCTCCCAAGTCAGCGGTGGAGAAGGGTACTTTAATTAACATTGTTCCGCCATCCGGCCCCACCGCCTCCCGGAGGGGTGCTTGTAAGATTGTCGGAGCAGATTTCTGTCTAGTACGGGAAGATACAGGGCTATCAGGGGGATTCGATGTCCCTTCCGAGTCTGCGTCCTGGTCCTGTGATCGGGGGGGGAGGTTTAAACAAATCACTTAAATCTTGTTCTGGAACCTGGCGTACTTTATCTGCTTTCGTACACCTCTGCCCAATGCTGCATGATGAACAGCACCTTTTTAATCTGCCTCCACCCTCCTTGTTCTCCCGTTCGAGTGCGAGTACCATAGGGTCCTGCGGGGATATCATCCCACAGTCCCTTTGCCACTCTGGGTGATTTCGTAGGGTAAAAAGCATATCTGCATACGACACCTCGTCCCATTTCCCTTCTCTTCTAAGAAACAACATAAGCTGCAACAAAGTATTGTAATCCAACGTTCCATTGAACGGCCACTTGACTTCACCCTCTAACTTATACAATGGCCACCACCGATTGCAATATTTAATAAGAGTCTTTTTACTTTCCGTACCTCCACCCCCGGCAATATCTTTCCAGTGGGCGAGTATGCAGCCCAGGGGGCTTTTCCTTAATATTCCCCCTTGAGTGTTGCCCATTTTATATTTCCTCTGTGAGAGGGTCTCAAGGAATGATTCAAATTTAGACTAACTATTTCACTCCTCCACACCACACTTACAATCAATCACTCAACCACACTCTCTTAACCATACAGCACAGGGATCCCTCATTCATACCAGCCTTTTAAAGCAGCTGCAAAACGGTTGCAAGAACAAACTCACCTACTGATGTTAAACTATCTCCAAATCCGGGTTAAAGAGGCCCGCTTACCCTTCTCCTGCTTCTCATGTACCGATCATCAGCAGGTCCATCCTGGCTCCCAGCAATGGGATGCAGCGGTTACCTCGGACTCGCTCGATCTACCCCCAAGATCGCTAGCGGCCGCTCTATCGGTCAGCGAGTCCCCTTTGATGCTCCAAACTAACCTGGGTACCCAACCAACGGGGACTATGCTGCACGCCAGACGTCTCTGCGCGATTTACCAGCTGCCCCAGCCACGCGTACGACTTACAGGCCCCTACCATTAAACATACCGTTTGGTCCGTGGCTTCAGGAGGTCGTTGTCTGCTCCTGCGGTGAGCGGCTGGCAGCGGAGGCTCCTCCGAGGAAAGTGCTCGGGGCGCGCCTAGGGCCGTCCGCTCCGCAGTCGATCCCGCAGCCAAGCAGAGATCCTCCTGGCTGGCTCGCCAAACTGACGTGCGGAAAACGGACTCCACAATCTGTAAGACTGTAAAGTAGGTATGTTTATTCAGCGCTGGGCAGCACAGGGGGGTAGTCCCACCAAAACCGTGCGCGCCTTACGTGGCAACTCACGTTGGGGGTGGGGGGCACTGGGCAAGTTGGGGAACACAGGCAGCGCCCCCAGGATCCCAAGACAGAGGGGTCATGGGGAGGCAGCGCCAAAAAGGGGGGCGTCGAACAGGGACACAAAACAAGAGTGCAGGGCACGCAACGGGCAAAACACAGGGGAAAAAAAACTCACAAGGGAGGAAAACCTCACACGGTGGGGGGGTGTTTTAGTGAAAAGCATTTGCAAGTGATACAGGGAATTAACGGTCTGCTAAATATTGCTTGATTTAGAAGACTGACTGTCTGCATACTGCTTGATTTAGGAGACTAACTGTCTGCTAGACAATGCCTAACAATCCTCTTTGCCTTGAAACTCACTTAAGCTTATCAGGGACTGGTACTTGTCAAGAAACTGGTATTCAGTCAAGGACTAATATGTCAAGCAAAGGACATGATAACAGGAGTCGTTCAGAAACTGCTGAAATCCCCAAGTGAAAGGAGAGCATGGGTGAATGACTGAAGTTCATCTAGAGGAAGATCAGACCCCTGAAGAAGTAAACGACCACCAGAGACAGATCTGAAATGCTAACGCAAGTGGTTTTTTAATAACCCCGCCTCGCTTATGCACATGTATGTCTGTATTGTGCAATCCTAGGAATGTGTGTACCTGCACCGGATACATTTTTGGTAAAATGTGCTGTCAGTGTGCGTGCTTTTGGAGAAGCAATCCCCCACGCACCCGGTGCCAAATAAACATGCCTGCTTTATAACTCTCTCCGAGTTGTAGAGTTTGATCCACGCGTCAGGAGGGCTGAGAAACACAGAGCGGGACAGTGGGGACGGATACGAGGGAGAGACGGACACGCAAGGACAAGGGGTACGTGCGGGAAGAAAGGTGCGTAAGGATGACCTATAGCAGGGAGTCCACGCAGGACAATCCACAGCACGTAACTCACCCGGCATAACCTGCACGAGATGACCCACACCGGACAATGGACCCACACTGCGTAATCCCCAGCGAGAACCCCTCCGTCTCCCACTGGGTCACACCAACTATCCCCAAATTGAGTGGCTTTTTTTTTTTTCCTTGTCCAGAATATTTTTTTTCCCATGGCCAGACTATGCTCCAGACCACACCTCATTTGATTTTTCCTGTGTCTGAATATTTAGTTAAAAGACTACAGAAGGAAAATCACCACATTCTTAACATTCACTCTAAAATCCATGCGGCAAGTCCCTTAGGAAAAATGCAGTCACGCATCGCAGACGTACCTTGTACTTGCAGACCGCTGCGGCTCCTTTCCATCCATCTCGTACTTTCACGGCCAAGGAAAGGGCGACCACGGTGAAACGCTGGCAGCAGACATTCAGCAGAGAGAGGGAAAAACCCCTTAGTTTGAAGCTAGGCAGGAATCTTCCTTTTGGGGCGAGGTTTCTCAGGACTAAAACCACGTGAAGGACAGAGTATCTTGCAGCACCTTTGGTACAGCTGCTGATACCGGCCTTTAAAGCTTTTGCATTTTTCAGACACCCAGGCCTTTTTTTGACTCATTGGCAGCTTTAGTTTCACTCGAACCGCTGTCCTACATACAGGCAGGGGACAGACACAGATGCCTACATACATTTTCTCAACCCTAAGTACAGCCGAGATCTCCTCACCCTCTATGTGCCAAGTTGAATATTTGTTTGTTAAGGAGCACAGCAACACTTCTGTCCTCGTGAACTGCCTCCGAGCAGAGGAGGGCTCTGGGATTTCCTGGACGCCAGTGCTCCCGCTTTCACTGTCAACTCCGCACGGCCACCCACCGGAAAAAAGGCCTCAAAATAACGGACGTCAGACGATTGCTGCCACACCAAAAGTGCCAGCACTGAAAGCTCGTGCTGCTCCTCGCCGGCCCTTGCCAGCGCCTCTACAGGCCCACAAACATTATCCAGCCTAGAGACTGCATAAAAGGCAGACCGCCCCAGGCTGCAACACTCTTGCCCAGCGTACACTGACCAGTAACGTCTCCCCCTTCACCTTCCCGAGAGAGACTGTTCCCAGGGAGCCCTCTTCCTCCCATCAATTTACTACACCCTCCCTGCAGTTTTCAACCTTGTTCCCTCCTCGGCTGTGGTCCCTCAACTTAGCTCTCAAATGGCCAGAAATCAGATTCCATCCTCAAAAGAACAACCCCATGCTAACTAAGATGGCGCTTCCTCGCCCAGCTCCTCATCACCATCTGCAAAAAAAAAAAACCCAAAAATAAAACCTACCAAACAGCACCGCCCTTCAACATCACACCACTTACCACCAATCTCTTCTATGGCACTCTCCTCCTCAAAAGCGCCGCAGTGCTCTGCTCACCGGCTCCACTCATTGCCAAGAAGTCCGACGCCGCAACTGCCGCTCGTGGTGCTTCAGATGCTGAGAGACGCAAAGCTCAACTTACTTTTTCTGGGGTGTAGGTAGAAAAAAAATAGGTGTCATACCAAGCTAACTAGGAAAGTATGTCATTACATGCAATGACAACATTATCAAAAACCACCTGCTTTAGCTTCCTACAAGAAAACAAATGCTCCAGGCTTCATTTCTAGCAAGACCATGCATGCTATCTAACTTCTACCACAGCTACGTTCTGGACAGGGCTGAATGACAAATGTAGCAGAACGTGGTGGCTCGCACACGTGGCCGACAGAGGCACGGAGCTCCTGGCACTGCGTCCTGGTGTCTGCTCTGTCAGGGAGGGCTCAGATGGACCAGCCACTCCTTGCTGGAGGCACCTGCCTGTGATTCACTCCTCAGTCCCCTCCAGCAGCCATGCCCAGGCGGCCCCCTTTACAGCTGGAGGCCCCTCATACAGCAGGGCCAGGGCCAGGGCCAGGGCCACCCTCAGCCTCACTGGACCCATCTGGGGCTGCCCCACCTCCAGCCCCAGCTGGAGCCCATCAGGAGCAGGGGCCCTTGCCAAAGCCCCACAGCACATCACCCCCTTCCCTGTGCCTGTCCTCAGCCATCAGCTCTGCACCCAGGGGCTGCAAACACATCCAGGGGCACAGAGGACGTCACAGACAGTGAGATACAGAACAGAAAAAAAAAAACAGTGACAGTACGCAAGACAAAGAGATAGAGAAAGAAAGATAAGAAAAGAAAGAGAGAGATAGAAAGGCAGAGGCACAGGGCAGGCATGCAGAGGCGCAAAGAAAAGCAGGCCAGAAAACAGGCTGGAGAAATTAGTCGGGGGGAGAAGACGGATGCAGGTCAGGACAAAGAGATGGAAAAGGCAAAAACAGCAATGGGCCGCAGGACAGAGACAGAGGACAAACAAAGGAAGGAAAGGGAGCAGAACAAAAGTGCAGGGATACAAAACAAAAGGAAGCGGTAGAACAAGAGATTTAAAGGGAGAGAGAAAGGGGGAAGAGCATACAAGAACAGACAGAAGAGGAGAGGTAGAAGGAAACAATAACAACAACAACAAATCACAGCAGCTTGGGAAAGGTAGGGGTCACGGGAGCGGCAGGGAAGGACAGGGACGCACAAGAGAGGAGGCAGAGCCCCAGGGGCCGGGGACTCACCACAGCTCTCACTCCCGGCACTGCTGGGAGAATCTGACAGGTCAGATGCTGCTTTCTGCTTCTCTCCTCTTCTGTAACTCCGACCACTTGGCTGTCCTCCACCTAAGAGAATACGTGGGTGTCTTACAGCTCTTAGACAAAAAGCTTCCTAGACACGTAGCCACCCACCCACGCTCGCTCGCGCGCTATGTGGCCGTACCGTGCTTCAGGTTCCACGTACAGACTGTGCAGTGCGCAGTGGCGGTCTGGCCTGCTGAAGAGTACAAAGAGGGATCCTTCCTCACCCGGAGAGGCAGGCTAGGCTCTCTCTGGCCTGCAGCGGGAGGCAGCTGCTGGCTGGCTGGCCTTTGGTTTCTTCTTCTTCTTTACCTTTCTGTGGCCTCTCCAGCTTCAGCTGCAGCAGCTCCTCTCCACAGGCAGTAAGCGCTCTGTTACATGACATAAATGTTGAAAATTAAATATCAGTATGAGGTGATTCTTGCTAACTGTAGAACTGTAGTCACATAGGTTAAGTTTTATACGAAATCTATTTGTCCTTAGAGGGAGTGGGACCCTAGAGATATTATAATACGCATTTGTTAGAAGCTAGCCTAGCATATCTTTAATACAATGGTAAGTCCCAAACACCCCCAAACACCACCTGCAGAAATAGGCCCTGAGCCATCACTTTGGAGCCAGGAAAATCAAGCAGCACCGCGACCTGTTCTCAAGACCAGATATGGAGATTTCAAGGAGGAGTTTGACCAGCGAATTTGAGGAGGGGGCGTTTTGACGACCACCAAGACCACCAAAAGACCCTCGACTCAAAAGACTGGGCATGCGCGAGTGGGTAGGGAAATGATGTAATGGTTTCTCAGAAAATTTATGTTTATGCATATTATTTCTTGGAATTTAATGAATATGTATAATTAATGTGTATTTAACCCGTGCTGTTGATCAAATGGGTGCGCACGCTAGGTGGAGCGATCCCCCGTGCGCCCAGCGCTGCAATAAAGAAGTGCCTGCTTCTTAACTTCTCATTGCTGTTAAGGAGTTTTATTCCGGATTTCGGTAACAGTTTTGGCGACCCAGATGGGACCTTGCGAGTGAGACTGAACGAGATCGAGTGTTGATCGAACTCCAGCCGGCACCGAGGTATTCTCGGGGAGACCCATCGCTCTCGACTCACAAAGCTCCTCGCAACGTTCCCTGGAGAAAAGGGTAAGGCACTTCTTCTTTGAAATCTGTCTGCTCTGGATAGCCTGCCCGTAAGGCGCGGCGAAAGCTTCGCAGGGTTGGGGCTTAGAGGGTACCCGTTTGGTTTGGAAGCCTAGGCGTCTGCCCGTAAGTCATAAGCGAAAGCTATTGCTGGGTTGGACATTTGTGTATTTGGGACAATTGTCATTTGCATTTGTTTGGTTTTTGTATTTGGGACAATTGTCATTTGCATTTATCTGGTATTTGGCATTTAATCTAAATTGTTTAAGAGTAAGAGTATGGGGAGTATTGGTAAGATTTGTACATAGCTTGGAAAGGGGCCCCAGGGTGTTTTAGAAGTGATTTACAAGCTGCTAATTGTTGCTTCAGTGCGTTTTGTTTTGTTTTGTTTTGTTTTGTTTTTAAGGCTGTATGCATGTCTTGCAGTGTAGGGACTTGAATGATATACAGTATTGCATTTGGGGTTTTAAACTTTTCTTGGTGACGGGATTGACTTTGTTTGTAGAACAGTGTTATTGTCTTTTTGGTACCAAAAACTCCTTTGTAAAATATGGGAAAACACATATCTTCTATGTCTACCTCAATGGTAGGGGAAATATTAATGAAGTCTCCACTGGGATGTGTTCTTAAACATTGGGAGGATATAAGGGGAGACCCAGTAACTAGAAAAAAAAAAAATTGATCCAATATTTTACAGTTGATGTTATCTTGTAGAAGGGAAGGAAAGTGAGATGTGGTCCCCGATGTTGATTTGTTCTTTACTTTGGGAAATCATCCCAAGTGGCAGAAAGATTGCAGATACGTCCCCAAGGATCCGATGGTTTTGGCATTAAAAAAAAAAAAAAAAAAAAAAAAAAAAAGGAAAAAGGTTGAAAAGATCCTGGCTTGTAGTATAGAAAGTGATGTTTAAAATGTGGAACTGAAGAGGAAAGCATAGAATTCATGTGTTAAATTTCTGTATTATCTTTATGTGCGGTCTGGAAGTGTTGATGCAGGTTTAACAAATGAAACAGTAGAAAAAGGGGCCAGAACACCGAACCCCCGGTGGGAGCTGTAGAGTGGGACAGCTGAATTATGAGGGTTTCAGTCCTATTGCAGGGAGAACTGGAAGCTGACAAGACCAGATAGAACAAGGAGCGGCTCAAGCCTTGCCCCCCCTACCACTTCGACAAGCAGTAGGGGAACAAACCGGGGATGAGATCGGGGTGTGGTAGAGGAATGGATAAAATAACTGCAATAGGAGAGAGATTGGGAATATCAGTGTGCAAAGTGTGAAGCATGGTGGCACTGGAAAAATGCGTGTCCTTATTCTGAAAAAGAAACAAAAAACTGGCAGCACAGCAGATGCCTTTGTCAGAGGTGCAAAGAGGACTGGGGGAGAATTCCCCAGCAGAACCCCTGGTTACAATCCAGCTGGGGACCCAAACCATGGATTTTCTATTTTGATACTGGAGCTATTCATTCTAAGTACTGGTAGAAGAAAATTGAGTAAAAAGCATGTAGACAAAATTGGTGCCACAGGGAAAGCTGAAAATAAATTTTTCATTCAATCCTTAACTTTAAGGTGGGTAAAAATGGGGAACTGGCCAATTTTTATATATACCAGAGTGTCCTGTTGCCTTATTGGGGAGAGATTTATTGAGCAAATTGAAAGCACAAATTAATTTTTAAAACTGTGACATTCAATTAAATATACCCTAATCAAAAGCCAGAGAGGCAAGAATTTTTATGTTGCAGACAACTTCAGAGCCATATGAAATCCCTCAAGAAGTGGACAATGCAGTAACCCTTTGGTGTGGGCTGGCGAAGTTCCCGGACATTCAAAAGCAGCAGAACCGGTAAAGATTTTTCTAAAGGAGAGCACCAAACTGGTAAGACAAAAACAGTACCCTTTAAAATTAGAAGCTAGAAGAGGCCTTGAGAAAATGATTGAAAATTTCTTAAAAAAATATCGACTATTAGTCGAATGTGAATCAGAATTCAATACTCCCATTTTACCTGTGAAAAAGCCAGAAAGTGAGGAATATAGGTTAGTACAAGATTTTAATAGCAATAAATTTAATAGTTCAAGATATTCACCCCTTAGTGGCAAACCTGTATCCTTGTTGACAGCTTTAAAAGAAAATCACAAGTGGTTCACTGTATTGAACTTATAGGATGCCTTTTTCTGTATTCTTCTTGACAAAAATAGTCAGGCATATTTTGCCTTTGAACTGCAAAATCCCACAACTGGGCAGAAGACTCAGCTCACCTGGGCAGTGCTACCTCAAGGATTTAAAAATAGCCCAATGATCTTTGGAAATCAATTGGCTAAGGAATTAGAAACATGCAAAATAATTTATCCTGAAAGACTGGTGTTGCAATATGTAGATGATATTTTAATAGCCACAGAAACCAGAGAAGAATATTTCAACTTGACTACTAACCTGCTAAATTTCTTGGGCCAAAGTGATAACAGATTTTCCAAGAAGAAAGCACAGATTGGAAAAGAGACTGTCATGTATTTGGGATTTGAAATCACACAGGGACAAAGACAACTGGGAAATGAGAGAAAAGAGGCAATTTGCCAAATGCCGGAGCCAAAAGGAGCTAAGGAGCTGCAAACGTTTCTGGGAATGGCTGGCTGGTGTCACCTGTGGATTAAAGGAATTGAAGGAGGGACCCCTTGTGTGAGAACCTGAAGCTCGAAAGGCATTCCAGAATGTAAAGGTAGCTCTGATGTTCACTCCTGCTCTAGGGTTGCCCGATTTAACCAAACCCTTTGAACTGTTTGTTCATGAAAGACAACATTCGGCCCTCAGAAGAATCCTTTCTCAGAAAAATGGAGAATGAAGAAGACCGGTTGGTTATTTCTCCAAACAATTGGACAATGTTAGCTAAGGATGACCAGGTTGTCTATGGGCTGTAGCAGCAACTGTCCTCCTGACTTAAGAAGCTTGTAAGCTGACAACGGGACACCCAAGAACAGCTTATGTACCGCATATGGTACTTTCTGTTCTGGAACAGAAAGGAGGACACTGGTTATCCCCAAGCAGGATGCTCAAACATCAAATTGTCCTGTTGGAACAAGATGATGTCAAATCAAAAACAACTACAACAATAAATCCTGCCATCTTTTTAAGTTCAATAGAAGAAGAAGTTCTAAGTCATGACTGTCTACAGACCATCAAACAAGTTTATTCCAGCAGAAGTAACAGAAGAGTGAACATACCTGACCCAGAATTCGAGATATGTACTGATGGAAGCAGCCTCGTGAGAAATGGAAGAAGATTGGCTGGATATACAATAACAATAACAAACTCTGTTATTGATGCAAAGCCGCTCTCAGTGAACACCTCAGCACAAAAGGCGGAATTGATAACTAGCCCTCATAAAAGCCCTAAAATGGACAGAACATAAAAAGTGAATATATGGACTGATTTAAAGTATGCTTTTGGAGTAGTACATGCCCATGGAGCCACATGGAAAGAAAGAGGAATGCTGACAGCACAAGGAACATCCATTAAACACCAAGAAGAAATTCTGCAATTGCTCCAAGTGGTGCAGAAACCCAAAGAAGTTGCAATAATGCACTGCAAAGCCCACCAATTTGGGAATTTCCCAGTGAATATTGGAAATAAATTAGTCAATAAAAAGGCAAAGAAGAGAGCAGAAAAAGGCATCATGACAATAATACTAGTTAAAGAAGTGAAATTTGAGCAACAAACCCCAAATTACAGTAAGGTTGATTTGGAATTAGCTAAATCAATTCAAATAAATATGAAAAATGATCATTAGTCCTAAAAATCAAGTTGTGGTCTCACCACAATCAAAGCTAAAAGCATAGAAAAATTCATTGGGAAACAGAGGCAATGATCAGTGATTTAAGAAGACAGGTGATTAGTGTTAGGATGATAAAGCTAATAAAATCAGTAACAAAAAGTGTGAAACTTGTTTAAAGAATAACCCGAGAAATATTAAATAACCACCCCCAGGAACCATATATATGGGAAACTTGCCTGAAAATTATTGGCAGATTGATTTTTCAGAATTGCCACAACAAAATGGATATAGATATCTATTGGTATTAGTAAATATGGCCAAAAGATTTTCTTTTCCTGTCGCACCAATAGGCAAGAGAAGTGGCTAAAAATATGTTAAAAGAAATAATATCATGGTTTGGAATCCCCAAAAGAATATAATCAAATAGAGGTCCTCATTTTGTGTCTGAAATTATTCAAATATTGAGGAAAATTCTGGGAATCAAATTGAATTTACACACTCCTTGAAGGCCACAATCTAATAGACAAGTAAAATTTGTCAGAAAATATCTTTAAAATGGCCTCATGCTCTTCCTTAAGCACTTCCGAGAATCAAGATTCAATCCAGATCTAGGACTAAAATTAGTCCATATGTTAATGTATGGAAAATCTTACCAGACTCTAACCCTTATTCAAAATGTGACTGCTACTGGGGATAATGAAATGGAATTGTATTTGATATCCCTTGGAAGAACTCTGATATGGATATGGAACTGCCACAGAGCCTCTTTCTTTAGATTCCCCAGTTCATCATTTTTAACCAGGAGATTATGTGTACCTGAAAATTTGGGAATCAGAAACTCTTCAATAAGAATGGAAAGAACCATATCAGGTGCTTCTAGCAATATATACAGCCCCTAAATTTGAAGATATTGATTCTTGGATTCATTATTTGAGAGTCAAGAAGCACAGCCTCCAAAACAGAAACAATGGATTTCTAAAGAAATATGTCATTTAAAGTTAACAGTCTCTCATTTTTAATGAATTAGACAAAATCATATCAAAATAATGAAATCTATCAAAGGAATTTTAGTAGTAATGCTAATAATACTTTTTGGTTTACTGATTATGGAGATTAGTTATAAGTAAATGAGACTTATTGAAAAAAATTAAATAAGTCTCAAAGGGGGGAAATGTTACATGACATAAATGTTGAAAATTAAATATCAGTATGAGGTGATTCTTGCTAACTGTAGAACTGTAGTCACATAGGTTAAGTTTTATACGAAATCTATTTGTCCTTAGAGGGAGTGGGACCCTAGAGATCTTATAATACGCATTTGTTAGAAGCTAGCCTAGCATATCTTTAATACAATGGTAAGTCCCAAACACCCCCAAACCCCACCTGCAGAAATAGGCCCTGAGCCATCACTTTGGAGCCAGGAAAATCAAGCAGCACCGCGACCTGTTCTCAAGACCAGATATGGAGATTTCAAGGAGGAGTTTGACCAGCGAATTTGAGGAGGGGGCGTTTTGACGACCACCAAGACCACCAAAAGACCCTCGACTCAAAAGACTGGGCATGCGCGAGTGGGTAGGGAAATGATGTAATGGTTTCTCAGAAAATTTATGTTTATGCATATTATTTCTTGGAATTTAATGAATATGTATAATTAATGTGTATTTAACCCGTGCTGCTGATCAAATGGGTGCGCACGCTAGGTGGAGCGATCCCCCGTGCGCCCAGCGCTGCAATAAAGAAGTGCCTGCTTCTTAACTTCTCATTGCTGTTAAGGAGTTTTATTCCGGATTTCGGTAACAGCTCCATCCGTTCATTTTCGCTCCCGCACCGCCAGGAGAGCGCGGCCGGGCAGAGACAGCCCACACAAGCCTGAGGCGAGTGCAGTCAACAGCGTTCCCAGGGGAGGAACGGACAGCCACGGCCTCTGGGAGAGGGAAAGAAGAAGCAGCGACCGTTATTACCGCACGCGGCCCCTGGCCGGAGCGCCTGCTGCCGCAGGGGATTCTCCAGATACACTGAGGTCCCCCCTCGCAGCCTTCAGGGCAGGGCGTGGCCCGGTGCTACGGGACAGGCTTCAGGGGACGCGCCGGAGCGGCGGGCAGCTGCACGGGGCCGGGGGAGGCTCGGGGGGAGCTCTGGCGAGCTGGGGAGGTGCCCGGCGTCTCCGCCCGGGAGGGGGGGCCCCCTCCTGCCCCTCTTCCCTTCTCTCTGCTCTCGGGTCACTCCCCGGGGCTGCCCTCGCCCGGCTCGGCTCCGAGCGGGCGGCTTGAGGCTCCCCGGGCGGGCAGGAGACAGCGCTGCAGCCACGAAAGGGGCTCGCTCACCTCACGGGTGCCCTCGGTACTCACCCGTCACCGCCGCCGGGACCCGCCGGCCGCACACCGCCATGCTGCTCCCGGGCGCATGCGCAGTCCGAAGGCCGAACACAGTGCCTGCCGGGAGAAGGGCAGAGCACTGCGCATGCGCGACTCCCGAGCTGCAGTTCCCGCTTTCCGTCACCAGGTGGCAGCAGCCCCCCACCGCTCCGCTCCTGGGTGTTCAGCCGGACGAGCCACGGCCGGTTCCTCCTGACGTGCGGAAAACGGACTCCACAATCTGTAAGATTGTAAAGTAGGTATGCTTATTCAGCGCTGGGCAGCACAGGGGGGTAGTCCCACCAAAACCGTGCGCGCCTTACGTGGCAACTCACTTTAAATTTATACAACCAAATGTTACATATACATCAAGTTTCACAATACGCCTAGACATATGCATGACCTATCCCCGCTTCGTATTAAAATTAGTCCCAAGGGGTCATTTTCATAAACTCCTCCTGTCTGGGCTTGCGCAGTGCCTCCTGATGGTGGTCGTCGGGGGTCGTGGGGATGAAGGCAGGTGACTCCTCTTCGTCACCGCTAGTAACCTTTTGTTCCTGCGCAAACTCAGTTATCCCTTGGCTTTCATTCAAGCTGCAGGGTCGGTTTTAGCTGGTTCTTGAAGCGACCCCCCTAGTCCTTACCGGGAACTGTCTTTCGTGAAGAACTGCAAGACTTTCTGCTTCAAATAGTTTGCACAATGGTTAGCAAATTATTAAGCAAGTAGTTAACAAAACATTAAGCACTATTTATCAACTTGATTCCTTAGGATGCACAGCAATAATTAATCAATGCCATATCTATTAAGATTTCTTTAACTCCTTCTCTCAGTCCCCCCTTTTCTAGAAAATTAGTAAATTCTTTTACTGCCAGCTATGTTCATCATTTGTAGATTTACCAGGATTACACAAACCTTAATCCACATTCTACCTTCTCAGTTTAAGCTTTAGGGGTCCCTGAACTTCAGAAGTCCAGAGTTTTTGTGGTGCCTTTTTTACCCTAGTGTGGTGTATCCAGGCATTCTGCTCTCTGATCTTGATTGCTGTAAAGGAGGTGAGGAGTACCTGGTATGGTCCTTCCCACTGTGGTTCCAAGGTTTTTTCTGCAAGAGACTTTACATATACATCATCTCCAGGTTGTATATCATGCACAGGTTCATCTAGACCTCTTCCCCGGGTCCCAATTACATGCTTTCCAATTTTATTGAGCTGTTTGCCCAATGCCACCGTGTAGGAAGTCATAATTTCATCCCCAGCTTGCGTAGACATTCCCCTCTGTATTCCATAGGGTCGTCCATACAAAATTTCAAAGGGACTCAGTCCTTCCTTTGCCCTTGGTCTCGTTCGTATACGCAGAAGGGCTAAAGGGAGTGACTGAGGCCACGTTAAGTTTGCTTCTGGTCCCAATTTCACAATTTGCTGTTTGATTAAGTGATTCATTTTCTCTACTTGGCCACTCGACTGAGGGCGATACGGGGTATGAAGTTGCCAATCTATACCTAAATGGTGGCTGATTTGTTGCACTATTTTTGAGACAAAATGTGGTCCTCTGTCTGAGGATATGGTTGCTGGAACCCCAAAACGTGGTATTCTCTCTTGTACCAACACTTTAGTTACCTCCCGAGCCTTGGCTGTCCTAGTTGGGAACGCTTCTGGCCAACCTGAAAAGGTATCAGTTAATACCAGCAAATAGCGATACCCCCCTTTTCTTGGAAGTTCTGTAAAATCAACCTGCCATTGTTGTCCAGGCCCATTGCCCTTCCCAATCTGGCCCATTTCTGGTTTGGGAGTATTTTTTGGATTAGTCTGGAGGCAAAGGTCACACTGTTGAGTCACCTGTCTCACTGTGGTATATAAGTTTCTAGCCACGATTTCCCTTATCAAATGTTCATACAGAGCCTCTGTTCCCCAATGCCTTTTTCTATGTTCCTCCCGTATCAAGTGCCACAGTAAACAAGAGGGAATAATTAGTCTTCCCTGTGGGGTATAAGCCCACCCCTCTTCATTATATGACCCTTCCAAGTCTGTGATAAGTTTCTGATCTTCCTTGGTATATTCTGGCTTACCTTCTAGAGAGATTTGCCTATCAGGAATTAGAGCCCCTTCTATTCTCACCTTCATTTTGGCCGCTTGTTTTGCCTCTCTGTCCGCCAGTTCATTCCCTTTCTCCAAATCGGAGCTCACTCTCTGCTGTGCCTTAATATGCATAATTGCCACTTTCTCAGGGAGCTGGACAGCTTCTAGTAGCTTCAAAATTTCTTCTGCATGTTTGATATTTTTTCCCTGGGAGTTCAATAGTCCTCTTTCTTTCCAGATTGCTCCATGTGCGTGCACAACTCCGAAGGCATATTTTGAGTCCGTGTAAATGTTCACAGTTTTGCCCTGGGCCAACTCCAGGGCTCGGGTTAGGGCAATTATTTCTGCCTTCTGTGCGGAGGTGTTCATGGGCAAAGGCCCTGACTCTATTACCTGCTGGCTGGTAGTGATGGCATATCCCGCGTGTCGATTGCCATTTAAGACATAACTGCTCCCGTCTGTGAACCAGTTTTCCCCATTTTCCATGGGGCTATCCTTCAGGTCTGGGCGGCTTGCATATGTTGCTTCGATGGTTTCCAAACAGTCATGGTGCACTGGTTCTCCTGTGTTCCCACCGAGAAAAGAAGCTGGGTTGACAATGTTAGTGACCACGATTTCCACATCGTCCTGTTCTACTAATACAGCTTGATATCTCAGGAACCTTTGTGGAGAGAGCCAGTGCCCACCCTTTGCTTCCAGTACTGCTGATACTGTATGAGACACCAAAACAGTCATTTTCTGGCCCAGGGTAAACTTTCGGGCTTCCTGTATGTTCAGTATCACAGCTGCAACCGCCCGTAGGCATCCAGGCCAACCCTTTGCAGTGGCGTCTCACTGCTTAGAGAGATAGGCAACTGCCCGTCGATATGGACCCAGATCTTGTGCTAATATTCCCAGGGCAATACCCTGTTTCTCATGGGAGAAAAGAAGAAACGGCTTACTCACATCTGGGAGTCCTAAGGCCGGGGCCGACATCAACGCCTTTTTCAGTAGCTCAAAGGCTCGTTCGGTCTCTTTGTTCCACTCAAGGTGCTTCTGCTCAGTAGCTGTCAGAGCATACAGTGGTTTAACAAGCAGTCCATAATTATAGATCCACAATCGGCACCACCCGGTCATTCCCAGAAAAGTCCGTAACTCCTTTACTGTCTGAGGTCTCTGAGTCTGGCATATTGCCTCTTTGCGGGCCTGTCCCAAAGTTCTCTGCCCCGCACTAATTTCATAGCCCAAATAATTCACTTTACGTTGCATTACCTGGGCTTTCTTCCTGGAGACACGGTATCCCTGGAGTCCCAAGAAATTCAACAGACTCACCGTCCATGCCATACAGTCTTCCTCTGTTTTCGTGGCAATCAGGATATCATCTACATACTGCAACAATTTTCCTTCCCCAGATGGGGTTTCCCAGGATTCTAAGTCTTTTGCAAGCTGATTCCCAAAAATGGTAGGACTATTTTTAAATCCTTGTGGCAACACCGTCCAAGTGAGCTGGGTCTTCCGACCACTTTTAGGGTTTTCCCATTCGAACGCAAACAATTTTTGACTGGCTTCATGGAGAGGGAGGCAAAAGAAAGCATCCTTCAAATCTAAAACAGTAAACCAAATTAGTTCAGGTGTCAACACAGTCAGCAGGGTATATGGATTGGCCACTACTGGGTAGAGGTCCTCAGTTATCTTATTCACCGCCCGTAAGTCTTGGACCACCCTATATGACCCATCGGGTTTCCGAACAGGTAATATAGGGGTATTGAATTCTGACACTCACTCCTTTAATAGTCCTAACTGTAGAAATTTTTCTATCACCGGCCGGATTCCTTCTCTGTCTTCCTTCTTTAGGGGACATTGTTTAATTCTTACCGGTCGTCGGCCTTCCTTAACCTTAACTTCAACAGGTGGAGCACTTTTCGCCCTTCCAGGTACATCAGTAGCCCATACCCCCGGGTACACTTGGTTTAGGATTGCCTCATTAATTTTTCCTTCTGAGGGGAGACTGGTTAAGGTTAGACTCAATATCTGAATATATTGCTGATCTTTTACCTCCAGAGTAATTTCTCCTTTTTCAAATATAATTTTTGCTCCCAATTGTTCCAATAGATCTCTCCCCAAAAGTGCTTTCGGGGAGTTGGGCATATATAAAAATTTGTGGATACCCCATTGTTTTCCCAATTTGTATTTTAGAGGCTTACAAAAATATGCCTTTTCACTTTGGCCAGTCGCTCCTTTTACCATGACATAATCATTTCCCAGGGGCATCAAAGCTTGATTCAGAACCGAATATGTTGCCCCTGTATCTACTAAGAATTCTACTTGTTGTTGTTTTTCCCCTAGCTTAATTATAACCAGTGGATCCGCTAGGGTAGACTCCCCAGGTTCCCGTCAGTCTTCTATCACATGAGCTATCCTCACATTCGCCGGGATCCTCCGGCCTTCTTTCTTGTTCCTTGGGCATTCCTTTTTCCAGTGGCCAAAGCCCTTGCACATTGCACACTGATCCTTTTCCAACCCCAACCGAGGCTGATTTCGCCTACCTCTCCACTCCCCATCTCCCCGAACGACAGCCACCAACCTTCTTTGTCCCTGCCGATACCCTTCTTCTCTATTACTGAACACTCTCCAAGCCTCATCCAGCAAGATCTCTAAATTCCTGCTTTCCGCAGGACGCAACTTTTGAAGCTTTCGTCTTATGTCCCCCGTAGACTGACCCAGGAACAGAGCAGAGAAACTAGTTGCTGTATCCCTACCTCAGACCCCGGGTCCAGCGGCGTGCTACGACGCATCACATCCCTCAGTCGATCCGGGAATTCAGATGGAGACTCGGAAGGACCTTGTTTAATTGCATATAAGGCTGACCAATTTATAGTCTTAGGGATTGCCCGTTCCATCCCCTTCGAAATCCACTCCTGATATTCCTGCAATCTTTCCATATGTACTGACCTGTTTACCTCCCATTTCGGGTCCTGGAGGGGGAAGTGTTCCTTAACATCTCCCCCGGTAACTTTATAATAATCCTCGGCTAGATTTCCTGCCGTTTTTAAAATCAACTGCTTCTCCGTTTCAGTCATGTATTCTAATAGCAGCTGTATGTCTTTCCAGTCCGGATTATGTTGTTTTACAATGAACTGGAAATGTTTAGCCACACTTACCGGATCGCTTCTGTAATCTTTAGCAATTTTTCTCCACTCTCCCAAGTCAGCGGTGGAGAAGGGTACTTTAATTAACATTGTTCCGCCATGCGGCCCCACCGCCTCCCGGAGGGGTGCTTGTAAGATTGTCGGAGCAGACTTCTGTCTAGTACGGGAAGATACAGGGCTATCAGGGGGATTCGATGTCCCTTCCGAGTCTGCGTCCTGGTCCTGTGATCGGGGGGGAGGTTTAAACAAATCACCTAAATCTTGTTCTGGAACCTGGCGTACTTTATCTGCTTTCGTACACCTCTGCCCAATGCTGCATGATGAACAGCACCTTTTTAATCTGCCTCCACCCTCCTTGTTCTCCCGTTCGAGTGCGAGTACCATAGGGTCCTGCGGGGATATCATCCCACAGTCCCTTTGCCACTCCGGGTGATTTTGTAGGGTAAAAAACATATCTGCATACGACACCTCGTCCCATTTCCCTTCTCTTCTAAGAAACAACATAAGCTGCAACAAAGTATTGTAATCCAACGTTCCATTGAACGGCCACTTGACTTCACCCTCTAACTTATACAATGGCCACCACTGATTGCAATATTTAATAAGAGTCTTTTTACTTTCCGTACCTCCACCCCCGGCAATATCTTTCCAGTGGGCGAGTATGCAGCCCAGGGGGCTTCTCCTTAATATTCCCCCTTGAGTGTTGCCCATTTTATATTTCCTCTGTGAGAGGGTCTCAAGGAATGATTCAAATTTAGACTAACTATTTCACTCCTCCACACCACACTTACAATCAATCACTCAACCACACTCTCTTAACCATACAGCACAGGGATCCCTCATTCATACCAGCCTTTTAAAGCAGCTGCAAAACGGTTGCAAGAACAAACTCACCTACTGATGTTAAACTATCTCCAAATCCGGGTTAAAGAGGCCCGCTTACCCTTCTCCTGCTTCTCATGTACCGATCATCAGCAGGTCCATCCTGGCTCCCAGCAATGGGATGCAGCGGTTACCTCGGACTCGCTCGATCTACCCCCAAGATCGCTAGCGGCCGCTCTATCGGTCAGCGAGTCCCCTTTGATGCTCCAAACTAACCTGGGTACCCAACCAACGGGGACTATGCTGCACGCCAGACGTCTCTGCGCGATTTACCAGCTGCCCCAGCCACGCGTACGACTTACAGGCCCCTACCATTAAACATACCGTTTGGTCCGCGGCTTCAGGAGGTCGTTGTCTGCTCCTGCGGTGAGCGGCTGGCAGCGGAGGCTCCTCCGAGGAAAGTGCTCGGGGCGCGCCTAGGGGCGTCCGCTCCGCAGTCGATCCCGCAGCCAAGCAGAGATCCTCCTGGCTGGCTCGCCAAACTGACGTGCGGAAAACGGACTCCACAATCTGTAAGATTGTAAAGTAGGTATGTTTATTCAGCGCTGGGCAGCACAGGGGGGTAGTCCCACCAAAACCGTGCGCGCCTTACGTGGCAACTCACGTTGGGGGTGGGGGGCACTGGGCAAGTTGGGGAACACAGGCAGCGCCCCCAGGATCCCAAGACAGAGGGGTCATGGGGAGGCAGCGCCAAAAAGGGGGGCGTCGAACAGGGACACAAAACAAGAGCGCAGGGCACGCAACGGGCAAAACACAGGGGAAAAAAAACTCACAAGGGAGGAAAACCTCACACGGTGGGGGGGTGTTTTAGTGAAAAGCATTTGCAAGTGATACAGGGAATTAACGGTCTGCTAAATATTGCTTGATTTAGAAGACTGACTGTCTGCATACTGCTTGATTTAGGAGACTAACTGTCTGCTAGACAATGCCTAACAATCCTCTTTGCCTTGAAACTCACTTAAGCTTATCAGGGACTGGTACTTGTCAAGAAACTGGTATTCAGTCAAGGACTAATATGTCAAGCAAAGGACATGATAACAGGAGTCGTTCAGAAACTGCTGAAATCCCCAAGTGAAAGGAGAGCATGGGTGAATGACTGAAGTTCATCTAGAGGAAGATCAGACCCCTGAAGAAGTAAACGACCACCAGAGACAGATCTGAAATGCTAACGCAAGTGGTTTTTTAATAACCCCGCCTCGCTTATGCACATGTATGTCTGTATTGTGCAATCCTAGGAATGTGTGTACCTGCACCGGATACATTTTTGGTAAAATGTGCTGTCAGCGTGCGTGCTTTTGGAGAAGCAATCCCCCACGCACCCGGTGCCAAATAAACATGCCTGCTTTATAACTCTCTCCGAGTTGTAGAGTTTGATCCACGCGTCAGGAGGGCTGAGAAACACAGAGCGGGACAGTGGGGACGGATACGAGGGAGAGACGGACACGCAAGGACAAGGGGTACGTGCGGGAAGAAAGGTGCGTAAGGATGACCTATAGCAGGGAGTCCACGCAGGACAATCCACAGCACGTAACTCACCCGGCATAACCTGCACGAGATGACCCACACCGGCCAATGGACCCACACTGCGTAATCCCCAGCGAGAACCCCTCCGTCTCCCACTGGGTCACACCAACTATCCCCAAATTGAGTGGCTTTTTTTTTTTTCCTTGTCCAGAATATTTTTTTTCCCATGGCCAGACTATGCTCCAGACCACACCTCATTTGATTTTTCCTGTGTCTGAATATTTAGTTAAAAGACTACAGAAGGAAAACCACCACATTCTTAACATTCACTCTAAAATCCATGCGGCAAGTCCCTTAGGAAAAATGCAGTCACGCATCGCAGACGTACCTTGTACTTGCAGACCGCTGCGGCTCCTTTCCATCCATCTCGTACTTTCACGGCCAAGGAAAGGGCGACCACGGTGAAACGCTGGCAGCAGACATTCAGCAGAGAGAGGGAAAAACCCCTTAGTTTGAAGCTAGGCAGGAATCTAACTCTTCCTTTTGGGGCGAGGTTTCTCAGGACTAAAACCACGTGAAGGACAGAGTATCTTGCAGCACCTTTGGTACAGCTGCTGATACCGGCCTTTAAAGCTTTTGCATTTTTCAGACACCCAGGCCTTTTTTTGACTCATTGGCAGCTTTAGTTTCACTCGAACCGCTGTCCTACATACAGGCAGGGGACAGACACAGATGCCTACATACATTTTCTCAACCCTAAGTACAGCCGAGATCTCCTCACCCTCTATGTGCCAAGTTGAATATTTGTTTGTTAAGGAGCACAGCAACACTTCTGTCCTCGTGAACTGCCTCCGAGCAGAGGAGGGCTCTGGGATTTCCTGGACGCCAGTGCTCCCGCTTTCACTGTCAGCTCTGCACGGCCACCCACCGGAAAAAAGGCCTCAAAATAACGAACGTCAGACGATTGCTGCCACACCAAAAGTGCCAGCACTGAAAGCTCGTGCTGCTCCTCGCCGGCCCTTGCCAGCGCCTCTACAGGCCCACAAACGTTATCCAGCCTAGAGACTGCATAAAAGGCAGACCGCCCCAGGCTGCAACACTCTTGCCCAGCGTACACTGACCAGTAACGTCTCCCCCTTCACCTTCCCGAGAGAGACTGTTCCCAGGGAGCCCTCTTCCTCCCATCAATTTACTACACCTTCCCTGCAGTTTTCAGCCTTGTTCCCTCCTCGGCTGTGGTCCCTCAACTTAGCTCTCAAATGGCCAGAAATCAGATTCCATCCTCAAAAGAACAACCCCATGCTAACTAAGATGGCGCTTCCTCGCCCAGCTCCTCATCACCATCTGCAAAAAAAAAAAACCCAAAAATAAAACCTACCAAACAGCACCGCCCTTCAACATCACACCACTTACCACCAATCTCTTCTATGGCACTCTCCTCCTCAAAAGCGCCGCAGTGCTCTGCTCACCGGCTCCACTCATTGCCAAGAAGTCCGACGCCGCAACTGCTGCTCGTGGTGCTTCAGATGCTGAGAGACGCAAAGCTCAACTTACTTTTTCTGGGGTGTAGGTAGAAAAAATAGGTGTCATACCAAGCTAACTAGAAAAGTATGTCATTACATGCAATGACAACATTATCAAAAACCACCTGCTTTAGCTTCCTACAAGAAAACAAATGCTCCAGGCTTCATTTCTAGCAAGACCATGCATGCTATCTAACTTCTACCACAGCTACGTTCTAGACAGGGCTGAATGACAAATGTAGCAGAACGTGGTGGCTCGCACACGTGGCCGACAGAGGCACGGAGCTCCTGGCACTGCGTCCTGGTGTCTGCTCTGTCAGGGAGGGCTCAGATGGACCAGCCACTCCTTGCTGGAGGCACCTGCCTGTGATTCACTCCTCAGTCCCCTCCAGCAGCCATGCCCAGGCGGCCCCCTTTACAGCTGGAGGCCCCTCATACAGCAGGGCCAGGGCCAGGGCCAGGGCCACCCTCAGCCTCACTGGACCCATCTGGGGCTGCCCCACCTCCAGCCCCAGCTGGAGCCCATCAGGAGCAGGGGCCCTTGCCAAAGCCCCACAGCACATCACCCCCTTCCCTGTGCCTGTCCTCAGCCATCAGCTCTGCACCCAGGGGCTGCAAACACATCCAGGGGCACAGAGGACGTCACAGACAGTGAGATACAGAACAGAAAAAAAAAAACAGTGACAGTACGCAAGACAAAGAGATAGAGAAAGAAAGATAAGAAAAGAAAGAGAGAGATAGAAAGGCAGAGGCACAGGGCAGGCATGCAGAGGCGCAAAGAAAAGCAGGCCAGAAAACAGGCTGGAGAAATTAGGTGGGGGGAGAAGACGGATGCAGATCAGGACAAAGAGATGGAAAAGGCAAAAACAGCAATGGGCCGCAGGACAGAGACAGAGGACAAACAAAGGAAGGAAAGGGAGCAGAACAAAAGTGCAGGGATACAAAACAAAAGGAAGCGGTAGAACAAGAGATTTAAAGGGAGAGAGAAAGGGGGAAGAGCATACAAGAACAGACAGAAGAGGAGAGGTAGAAGGAAACAATAACAACAACAACAAATCACAGCAGCTTGGGAAAGGTAGGGGTCACGGGAGCGGCAGGGAAGGACAGGGACGCACAAGAGAGGAGGCAGAGCCCCAGGGGCCGGGGACTCACCACAGCTCTCACTCCCGGCACTGCTGGGAGAATCTGACAGGTCAGATGCTGCTTTCTGCTTCTCTCCTCTTCTGTAACTCCGACCACTTGGCTGTCCTCCACCTAAGAGAATACGTGGGTGTCTTACAGCTCTTAGACAAAAAGCTTCCTAGACACGTAGCCACCCACCCACGCTCGCTCGCGCGCTATGTGGCCGTACCGTGCTTCAGGTTCCACGTACAGACTGTGCAGTGCGCACTGGCGGTCTGGCCTGCTGAAGAGTACAAAGAGGGATCCTTCCTCACCCGGAGAGGCAGGCTAGGCTCTCTCTGGCCTGCAGCGGGAGGCAGCTGCTGGCTGGCTGGCCTTTGGTTTCTTCTTCTTCTTTACCTTTCTGTGGCCTCTCCAGCTTCAGCTGCAGCAGCTCCTCTCCACAGGCAGTAAGCGCTCTGTTACATGACATAAATGTTGAAAATTAAATATCAGTATGAGGTGATTCTTGCTAACTGTAGAACTGTAGTCACATAGGTTAAGTTTTATACGAAATCTATTTGTCCTTAGAGGGAGTGGGACCCTAGAGATCTTATAATACGCATTTGTTAGAAGCTAGCCTAGCATATCTTTAATACAATGGTAAGTCCCAAACACCCCCAAACACCACCTGCAGAAATAGGCCCTGAGCCATCACTTTGGAGCCAGGAAAATCAAGCAGCACCGCGACCTGTTCTCAAGACCAGATATGGAGATTTCAAGGAGGAGTTTGACCAGCGAATTTGAGGAGGGGGCGTTTTGATGACCACCAAGACCACCAAAAGACCCTCGACTCAAAAGACTGGGCATGCGCGAGTGGGTAGGGAAATGATGTAATGGTTTCTCAGAAAATTTATGTTTATGCATATTATTTCTTGGAATTTAATGAATATGTATAATTAATGTGTATTTAACCCGTGCTGTTGATCAAATGGGTGCGCACGCTAGGTGGAGCGATCCCCCGTGCGCCCAGCGCTGCAATAAAGAAGTGCCTGCTTCTTAACTTCTCATTGCTGTTAAGGAGTTTTATTCCGGATTTCGGTAACAGTTTTGGCGACCCAGATGGGACCTTGCGAGTGAGACTGAACGAGATCGAGTGTTGATCGAACTCCAGCCGGCACCGAGGTATTCTCGGGGAGACCCATCGCTCTCGACTCACAAAGCTCCTCGCAACGTTCCCTGGAGAAAAGGGTAAGGCACTTCTTCTTTGAAATCTGTCTGCTCTGGATAGCCTGCCCGTAAGGCGCGGCGAAAGCTTCGCAGGGTTGGGGCTTAGAGGGTACCCGTTTGGTTTGGAAGCCTAGGCGTCTGCCCGTAAGTCATAAGCGAAAGCTATTGCTGGGTTGGACATTTGTGTATTTGGGACAATTGTCATTTGCATTTGTTTGGTTTTTGTATTTGGGACAATTGTCATTTGCATTTATCTGGTATTTGGCATTTAATCTAAATTGTTTAAGAGTAAGAGTATGGGGAGTATTGGTAAGATTTGTACATAGCTTGGAAAGGGGCCCCAGGGTGTTTTAGAAGTGATTTACAAGCTGCTAATTGTTGCTTCAGTGCGTTTTGTTTTGTTTTGTTTTGTTTTGTTTTTAAGGCTGTATGCATGTCTTGCAGTGTAGGGACTTGAATGATATACAGTATTGCATTTGGGGTTTTAAACTTTTCTTGGTGACGGGATTGACTTTGTTTGTAGAACAGTGTTATTGTCTTTTTGGTACCAAAAACTCCTTTGTAAAATATGGGAAAACACATATCTTCTATGTCTACCTCAATGGTAGGGGAAATATTAATGAAGTCTCCACTGGGATGTGTTCTTAAACATTGGGAGGATATAAGGGGAGACCCAGTAACTAGAAAAAAAAAAAATTGATACAATATTTTACAGTTGATGTTATCTTGTAGAAGGGAAGGAAAGTGAGATGTGGTCCCCGATGTTGATTTGTTCTTTACTTTGGGAAATCATCCCAAGTGGCAGAAAGATTGCAGATACGTCCTCAAGGATCCGATGGTTTTGGCATTAAAAAAAAAAAAAAAAAAAAAAAAGGAAAAAGGTTGAAAAGATCCTGGCTTGTAGTATAGAAAGTGATGTTTAAAATGTGGAACTGAAGAGGAAAGCATAGAATTCATGTGTTAAATTTCTGTATTATCTTTATGTGTGGTCTGGAAGTGTTGATGCAGGTTTAACAAATGAAACAGTAGAAAAAGGGGCCAGAACACCGAACCCCCGGTGGGAGCTGTAGAGTGGGACAGCTGAATTATGAGGGTTTCAGTCCTATTGCAGGGAGAACTGGAAGCTGACAAGACCAGATAGAACAAGGAGCAGCTCAAGCCTTGCCCCCCCTACCACTTTGACAAGCAGTAGGGGAACAAACCGGGGATGAGATCGGGGTGTGGTAGAGGAATGGATAAAATAACTGCAATAGGAGAGAGATTGGGAATATCAGTGTGCAAAGTGTGAAGCATGGTGGCACTGGAAAAATGCGTGTCCTTATTCTGAAAAAGAAACAAAAAACTGGCAGCACAGCAGATGCCTTTGTCAGAGGTGCAAAGAGGACTGGGGGAGAATTCCCCAGCAGAACCCCTGGTTACAATCCAGCTGGGGACCCAAACCATGGATTTTCTATTTTGATACTGGAGCTATTCATTCTAAGTACTGGTAGAAGAAAATTGAGTAAAAAGCATGTAGACAAAATTGGTGCCACAGGGAAAGCTGAAAATAAATTTTTCATTCAATCCTTAACTTTAAGGTGGGTAAAAATGGGGAACTGGCCAATTTTTATATATACCAGAGTGTCCTGTTGCCTTATTGGGGAGAGATTTATTGAGCAAATTGAAAGCACAAATTAATTTTTAAAACTGTGACATTCAATTAAATATACCCTAATCAAAAGCCAGAGAGGCAAGAATTTTTATGTTGCAGACAACTTCAGAGCCATATGAAATCCCTCAAGAAGTGGACAATGCAGTAACCCTTTGGTGTGGGCTGGCGAAGTTCCCGGACATTCAAAAGCAGCAGAACCGGTAAAGATTTTTCTAAAGGAGAGCACCAAACTGGTAAGACAAAAACAGTACCCTTTAAAATTAGAAGCTAGAAGAGGCCTTGAGAAAATGATTGAAAATTTCTTAAAAAAATATCGACTATTAGTCGAATGTGAATCAGAATTCAATACTCCCATTTTACCTGTGAAAAAGCCAGAAAGTGAGGAATATAGGTTAGTACAAGATTTTAATAGCAATAAATTTAATAGTTCAAGATATTCACCCCTTAGTGGCAAACCTGTATCCTTGTTGACAGCTTTAAAAGAAAATCACAAGTGGTTCACTGTATTGAACTTATAGGATGCCTTTTTCTGTATTCTTCTTGACAAAAATAGTCAGGCATATTTTGCCTTTGAACTGCAAAATCCCACAACTGGGCAGAAGACTCAGCTCACCTGGGCAGTGCTACCTCAAGGATTTAAAAATAGCCCAATGATCTTTGGAAATCAATTGGCTAAGGAATTAGAAACATGCAAAATAATTTATCCTGAAAGACTGGTGTTGCAATATGTAGATGATATTTTAATAGCCACAGAAACCAGAGAAGAATATTTCAACTTGACTACTAACCTGCTAAATTTCTTGGGCCAAAGTGATAACAGATTTTCCAAGAAGAAAGCACAGATTGGAAAAGAGACTGTCATGTATTTGGGATTTGAAATCACACAGGGACAAAGACAACTGGGAAATGAGAGAAAAGAGGCAATTTGCCAAATGCCGGAGCCAAAAGGAGCTAAGGAGCTGCAAACGTTTCTGGGAATGGCTGGCTGGTGTCACCTGTGGATTAAAGGAATTGAAGGAGGGACCCCTTGTGTGAGAACCTGAAGCTCGAAAGGCATTCCAGAATGTAAAGGTAGCTCTGATGTTCACTCCTGCTCTAGGGTTGCCCGATTTAACCAAACCCTTTGAACTGTTTGTTCATGAAAGACAACATTCGGCCCTCAGAAGAATCCTTTCTCAGAAAAATGGAGAATGAAGAAGACCGGTTGGTTATTTCTCCAAACAATTGGACAATGTTAGCTAAGGATGACCAGGTTGTCTATGGGCTGTAGCAGCAACTGTCCTCCTGACTTAAGAAGCTTGTAAGCTGACAACGGGACACCCAAGAACAGCTTATGTACCGCATATGGTACTTTCTGTTCTGGAACAGAAAGGAGGACACTGGTTATCCCCAAGCAGGATGCTCAAACATCAAATTGTCCTGTTGGAACAAGATGATGTCAAATCAAAAACAACTACAACAATAAATCCTGCCATCTTTTTAAGTTCAATAGAAGAAGTTCTAAGTCATGACTGTCTACAGACCATCAAACAAGTTTATTCCAGCAGAAGTAACAGAAGAGTGAACATACCTGACCCAGAATTCGAGATATGTACTGATGGAAGCAGCCTTGTGAGAAATGGAAGAAGATTGGCTGGATATACAATAACAATAACAAACTCTGTTATTGATGCAAAGCCGCTCTCAGTGAACACCTCAGCACAAAAGGCGGAATTGATAACTAGCCCTCATAAAAGCCCTAAAATGGACAGAACATAAAAAGTGAATATATGGACTGATTTAAAGTATGCTTTTGGAGTAGTACATGCCCATGGAGCCACATGGAAAGAAAGAGGAATGCTGACAGCACAAGGAACATCCATTAAACACCAAGAAGAAATTCTGCAATTGCTCCAAGTGGTGCAGAAACACAAAGAAGTTGCAATAATGCACTGCAAAGCCCACCAATTTGGGAATTTCCCAGTGAATATTGGAAATAAATTAGTCAATAAAAAGGCAAAGAAGAGAGCAGAAAAAGGCATCATGACAATAATACTAGTTAAAGAAGTGAAATTTGAGCAACAAACCCCAAATTACAGTAAGGTTGATTTGGAATTAGCTAAATCAATTCAAATAAATATGAAAAATGATCATTAGTCCTAAAAATCAAGTTGTGGTCTCACCACAATCAAAGCTAAAAGCATAGAAAAATTCATTGGGAAACAGAGGCAATGATCAGTGATTTAAGAAGACAGGTGATTAGTGTTAGGATGATAAAGCTAATAAAATCAGTAACAAAAAGTGTGAAACTTGTTTAAAGAATAACCCGAGAAATATTAAATAACCACCCCCAGGAACCATATATATGGGAAACTTGCCTGAAAATTATTGGCAGATTGATTTTTCAGAATTGCCACAACAAAATGGATATAGATGTCTATTGGTATTAGTAAATATGGCCAAAAGATTTTCTTTTCCTGTCGCACCAATAGGCAAGAGAAGTGGCTAAAAATATGTTAAAAGAAATAATATCATGGTTTGGAATCCCCAAAAGAATATAATCAAATAGAGGTCCTCATTTTGTGTCTGAAATTATTCAAATATTGAGGAAAATTCTGGGAATCAAATTGAATTTACACACTCCTTGAAGGCCACAATCTAATAGACAAGTAAAATTTGTCAGAAAATATCTTTAAAATGGCCTCATGCTCTTCCTTAAGCACTTCCGAGAATCAAGATTCAATCCAGATCTAGGACTAAAATTAGTCCATATGTTAATGTATGGAAAATCTTATCAGACTCTAACCCTTGTTCAAAATGTGACTGCTACTGGGGATAATGAAATGGAATTGTATTTGATATCCCTTGGAAGAACTCTGATATGGATATGGAACTGCCACAGAGCCTCTTTCTTTAGATTCCCCAGTTCATCATTTTTAACCAGGAGATTATGTGTACCTGAAAATTTGGGAATCAGAAACTCTTCAATAAGAATGGAAAGAACCATATCAGGTGCTTCTAGCAATATATACAGCCCCTAAATTTGAAGATATTGATTCTTGGATTCATTATTTGAGAGTCAAGAAGCACAGCCTCCAAAACAGAAACAATGGATTTCTAAAGAAATATGTCATTTAAAGTTAACAGTCTCTCATTTTTAATGAATTAGACAAAATCATATCAAAATAATGAAATCTATCAAAGGAATTTTAGTAGTAATGCTAATAATACTTTTTGGTTTACTGATTATGGAGATTAGTTATAAGTAAATGAGACTTATTGAAAAAAATTAAATAAGTCTCAAAGGGGGGAAATGTTACATGACATAAATGTTGAAAATTAAATATCAGTATGAGGTGATTCTTGCTAACTGTAGAACTGTAGTCACATAGGTTAAGTTTTATACGAAATCTATTTGTCCTTAGAGGGAGTGGGACCCTAGAGATCTTATAATACGCATTTGTTAGAAGCTAGCCTAGCATATCTTTAATACAATGGTAAGTCCCAAACACCCCCAAACACCACCTGCAGAAATAGGCCCTGAGCCATCACTTTGGAGCCAGGAAAATCAAGCAGCACCGCGACCTGTTCTCAAGACCAGATATGGAGATTTCAAGGAGGAGTTTGACCAGCGAATTTGAGGAGGGGGCGTTTTGATGACCACCAAGACCACCAAAAGACCCTCGACTCAAAAGACTGGGCATGCGCGAGTGGGTAGGGAAATGATGTAATGGTTTCTCAGAAAATTTATGTTTATGCATATTATTTCTTGGAATTTAATGAATATGTATAATTAATGTGTATTTAACCCGTGCTGTTGATCAAATGGGTGCGCACGCTAGGTGGAGCGATCCCCCGTGCGCCCAGCGCTGCAATAAAGAAGTGCCTGCTTCTTAACTTCTCATTGCTGTTAAGGAGTTTTATTCCGGATTTCGGTAACAGTTTTGGCGACCCAGATGGGACCTTACGAGTGAGACTGAACGAGATCGAGTGTTGATCGAACTCCAGCCGGCACCGAGGTATTCTCGGGGAGACCCATCGCTCTCGACTCACAAAGCTCCTCGCAACGTTCCCTGGAGAAAAGGGTAAGGCACTTCTTCTTTGAAATCTGTCTGCTCTGGATAGCCTGCCCGTAAGGCGCGGCGAAAGCTTCGCAGGGTTGGGGCTTAGAGGGTACCCGTTTGGTTTGGAAGCCTAGGCGTCTGCCCGTAAGTCATAAGCGAAAGCTATTGCTGGGTTGGACATTTGTGTATTTGGGACAATTGTCATTTGCATTTGTTTGGTTTTTGTATTTGGGACAATTGTCATTTGCATTTATCTGGTATTTGGCATTTAATCTAAATTGTTTAAGAGTAAGAGTATGGGGAGTATTGGTAAGATTTGTACATAGCTTGGAAAGGGGCCCCAGGGTGTTTTAGAAGTGATTTACAAGCTGCTAATTGTTGCTTCAGTGCGTTTTGTTTTGTTTTGTTTTGTTTTGTTTTTAAGTCTGTATGCATGTCTTGCAGTGTACGGGACTTGAATGATATACAGTATTGCATTTGGGGTTTTAAACTTTTCTTGGTGACGGGATTGACTTTGTTTGTAGAACAGTGTTATTGTCTTTTTGGTACCAAAAACTCCTTTGTAAAATATGGGAAAACACATATCTTCTATGTCTACCTCAATGGTAGGGGAAATATTAATGAAGTCTCCACTGGGATGTGTTCTTAAACATTGGGAGGATATAAGGGGAGACCCAGTAACTAGAAAAAAAAATTGATCCAATATTTTACAGTTGATGTTATCTTGTAGAAGGGAAGGAAAGTGAGATGTGGTCCCCGATGTTGATTTGTTCTTTACTTTGGGAAATCATCCCAAGTGGCAGAAAGATTGCAGATACGTCCCCAAGGATCCGATGGTTTTGGCATTAAAAAAAAAAAAAAAAAAAAAAAAAGGAAAAAGGTTGAAAAGATCCTGGCTTGTAGTATAGAAAGTGATGTTTAAAATGTGGAACTGAAGAGGAAAGCATAGAATTCATGTGTTAAATTTCTGTATTATCTTTATGTGCGGTCTGTAAGTGTTGATGCTGGTTTAACAAATGAAACAGTAGAAAAAGGGGCCAGAACACCGAACCCCCGGTGGGAGCTGTAGAGTGGGACAGCTGAATTATGAGGGTTTCAGTCCTATTGCAGGGAGAACTGGAAGCTGACAAGACCAGATAGAACAAGGAGCGGCTCAAGCCTTGCCCCCCCTACCACTTTGACAAGCAGTAGGGGAACAAACCGGGGATGAGATCGGGGTGTGGTAGAGGAATGGATAAAATAACTGCAATAGGAGAGAGATTGGGAATATCAGTGTGCAAAGTGTGAAGCATGGTGGCACTGGAAAAATGCGTGTCCTTATTCTGAAAAAGAAACAAAAAACTGGCAGCACAGCAGATGCCTTTGTCAGAGGTGCAAAGAGGACTGGGGGAGAATTCCCCAGCAGAACCCCTGGTTACAATCCAGCTGGGGACCCAAACCATGGATTTTCTATTTTGATACTGGAGCTATTCATTCTAAGTACTGGTAGAAGAAAATTGAGTAAAAAGCATGTAGACAAAATTGGTGCCACAGGGAAAGCTGAAAATAAATTTTTCATTCAATCCTTAACTTTAAGGTGGGTAAAAATGGGGAACTGGCCAATTTTTATATATACCAGAGTGTCCTGTTGCCTTATTGGGGAGAGATTTATTGAGCAAATTGAAAGCACAAATTAATTTTTAAAACTGTGACATTCAATTAAATATACCCTAATCAAAAGCCAGAGAGGCAAGAATTTTTATGTTGCAGACAACTTCAGAGCCATATGAAATCCCTCAAGAAGTGGACAATGCAGTAACCCTTTGGTGTGGGCTGGCGAAGTTCCCGGACATTCAAAAGCAGCAGAACCGGTAAAGATTTTTCTAAAGGAGAGCACCAAACTGGTAAGACAAAACCAGTACCCTTTAAAATTAGAAGCTAGAAGAGGCCTTGAGAAAATGATTGAAAATTTCTTAAAAAAATATCGACTATTAGTCGAATGTGAATCAGAATTCAATACTCCCATTTTACCTGTGAAAAAGCCAGGAAGTGAGGAATATAGGTTAGTACAAGATTTTAATAGCAATAAATTTAATAGTTCAAGATATTCACCCCTTAGTGGCAAACCTGTATCCTTGTTGACAGCTTTAAAAGAAAATCACAAGTGGTTCACTGTATTGAACTTATAGGATGCCTTTTTCTGTATTCTTCTTGACAAAAATAGTCAGGCATATTTTGCCTTTGAACTGCAAAATCCCACAACTGGGCAGAAGACTCAGCTCACCTGGGCAGTGCTACCTCAAGGATTTAAAAATAGCCCAATGATCTTTGGAAATCAATTGGCTAAGGAATTAGAAACATGCAAAATAATTTATCCTGAAAGACTGGTGTTGCAATATGTAGATGATATTTTAATAGCCACAGAAACCAGAGAAGAATATTTCAACTTGACTACTAACCTGCTAAATTTCTTGGGCCAAAGTGATAACAGATTTTCCAAGAAGAAAGCACAGATTGGAAAAGAGACTGTCATGTATTTGGGATTTGAAATCACACAGGGACAAAGACAACTGGGAAATGAGAGAAAAGAGGCAATTTGCCAAATGCCGGAGCCAAAAGGAGCTAAGGAGCTGCAAACGTTTCTGGGAATGGCTGGCTGGTGTCACCTGTGGATTAAAGGAATTGAAGGAGGGACCCCTTGTGTGAGAACCTGAAGCTCGAAAGGCATTCCAGAATGTAAAGGTAGCTCTGATGTTCACTCCTGCTCTAGGGTTGCCCGATTTAACCAAACCCTTTGAACTGTTTGTTCATGAAAGACAACATTCGGCCCTCAGAAGAATCCTTTCTCAGAAAAATGGAGAATGAAGAAGACCGGTTGGTTATTTCTCCAAACAATTGGACAATGTTAGCTAAGGATGACCAGGTTGTCTATGGGCTGTAGCAGCAACTGTCCTCCTGACTTAAGAAGCTTGTAAGCTGACAACGGGACACCCAAGAACAGCTTATGTACCGCATATGGTACTTTCTGTTCTGGAACAGAAAGGAGGACACTGGTTATCCCCAAGCAGGATGCTCAAACATCAAATTGTCCTGTTGGAACAAGATGATGTCAAATCAAAAACAACTACAACAATAAATCCTGCCATCTTTTTAAGTTCAATAGAAGAAGAAGTTCTAAGTCATGACTGTCTACAGACCATCAAACAAGTTTATTCCAGCAGAAGTAACAGAAGAGTGAACATACCTGACCCAGAATTCGAGATATGTACTGATGGAAGCAGCCTCGTGAGAAATGGAAGAAGATTGGCTGGATATACAATAACAATAACAAACTCTGTTATTGATGCAAAGCCGCTCTCAGTGAACACCTCAGCACAAAAGGCGGAATTGATAACTAGCCCTCATAAAAGCCCTAAAATGGACAGAACATAAAAAGTGAATATATGGACTGATTTAAAGTATGCTTTTGGAGTAGTACATGCCCATGGAGCCACATGGAAAGAAAGAGGAATGCTGACAGCACAAGGAACATCCATTAAACACCAAGAAGAAATTCTGCAATTGCTCCAAGTGGTGCAGAAACCCAAAGAAGTTGCAATAATGCACTGCAAAGCCCACCAATTTGGGAATTTCCCAGTGAATATTGGAAATAAATTAGTCAATAAAAAGGCAAAGAAGAGAGCAGAAAAAGGCATCATGACAATAATACTAGTTAAAGAAGTGAAATTTGAGCAACAAACCCCAAATTACAGTAAGGTTGATTTGGAATTAGCTAAATCAATTCAAATAAATATGAAAAATGATCATTAGTCCTAAAAATCAAGTTGTGGTCTCACCACAATCAAAGCTAAAAGCATAGAAAAATTCATTGGGAAACAGAGGCAATGATCAGTGATTTAAGAAGACAGGTGATTAGTGTTAGGATGATAAAGCTAATAAAATCAGTAACAAAAAGTGTGAAACTTGTTTAAAGAATAACCCGAGAAATATTAAATAACCACCCCCAGGAACCATATATATGGGAAACTTGCCTGAAAATTATTGGCAGATTGATTTTTCAGAATTGCCACAACAAAATGGATATAGATATCTATTGGTATTAGTAAATATGGCCAAAAGATTTTCTTTTCCTGTCGCACCAATAGGCAAGAGAAGTGGCTAAAAATATGTTAAAAGAAATAATATCATGGTTTGGAATCCCCAAAAGAATATAATCAAATAGAGGTCCTCATTTTGTGTCTGAAATTATTCAAATATTGAGGAAAATTCTGGGAATCAAATTGAATTTACACACTCCTTGAAGGCCACAATCTAATAGACAAGTAAAATTTGTCAGAAAATATCTTTAAAATGGCCTCATGCTCTTCCTTAAGCACTTCCGAGAATCAAGATTCAATCCAGATCTAGGACTAAAATTAGTCCATATGTTAATGTATGGAAAATCTTACCAGACTCTAACCCTTGTTCAAAATGTGACTGCTACTGGGGATAATGAAATGGAATTGTATTTGATATCCCTTGGAAGAACTCTGATATGGATATGGAACTGCCACAGAGCCTCTTTCTTTAGATTCCCCAGTTCATCATTTTTAACCAGGAGATTACGTGTACCTGAAAATTTGGGAATCAGAAACTCTTCAATAAAAATGGAAAGAACCATATCAGGTGCTTCTAGCAATATATACAGCCCCTAAATTTGAAGATATTGATTCTTGGATTCATTATTTGAGAGTCAAGAAGCACAGCCTCCAAAACAGAAACAATGGATTTCTAAAGAAATATGTCATTTAAAGTTAACAGTCTCTCATTTTTAATGAATTAGACAAAATCATATCAAAATAATGAAATCTATCAAAGGAATTTTAGTAGTAATGCTAATAATACTTTTTGGTTTACTGATTATGGAGATTAGTTATAAGTAAATGAGACTTATTGAAAAAAAATTAAATAAGTCTCAAAGGGGGGAAATGTTACATGACATAAATGTTGAAAATTAAATATCAGTATGAGGTGATTCTTGCTAACTGTAGAACTGTAGTCACATAGGTTAAGTTTTATACGAAATCTATTTGTCCTTAGAGGGAGTGGGACCCTAGAGATCTTATAATACGCATTTGTTAGAAGCTAGCCTAGCATATCTTTAATACAATGGTAAGTCCCAAACACCCCCAAACCCCACCTGCAGAAATAGGCCCTGAGCCATCACTTTGGAGCCAGGAAAATCAAGCAGCACCGCGACCTGTTCTCAAGACCAGATATGGAGATTTCAAGGAGGAGTTTGACCAGCGAATTTGAGGAGGGGGCGTTTTGATGACCACCAAGACCACCAAAAGACCCTCGACTCAAAAGACTGGGCATGCGCGAGTGGGTAGGGAAATGATGTAATGGTTTCTCAGAAAATTTATGTTTATGCATATTATTTCTTGGAATTTAATGAATATGTATAATTAATGTGTATTTAACCCGTGCTGCTGATCAAATGGGTGCGCACGCTAGGTGGAGCGATCCCCCGTGCGCCCAGCGCTGCAATAAAGAAGTGCCTGCTTCTTAACTTCTCATTGCTGTTAAGGAGTTTTATTCCGGATTTCGGTAACAGCTCCATCCGTTCATTTTCGCTCCCGCACCGCCAGGAGAGCGCGGCCGGGCAGAGACAGCCCACACAAGCCTGAGGCGAGTGCAGTCAACAGCGTTCCCAGGGGAGGAACGGACAGCCACGGCCTCTGGGAGAGGGAAAGAAGAAGCAGCGACCGTTATTACCGCACGCGGCCCCTGGCCGGAGCGCCTGCTGCCGCAGGGGATTCTCCAGATACACTGAGGTCCCCCCTCGCAGCCTTCAGGGCAGGGCGTGGCCCGGTGCTACGGGACAGGCTTCAGGGGACGCGCCGGAGCGGCGGGCAGCTGCACGGGGCCGGGGGAGGCTCGGGGGGAGCTCTGGCGAGCTGGGGAGGTGCCCGGCGTCTCCGCCCGGGAGGGGGGGCCCCCTCCTGCCCCTCTTCCCTTCTCTCTGCTCTCGGGTCACTCCCCGGGGCTGCCCTCGCCCGGCTCGGCTCCGAGCGGGCGGCTTGAGGCTCCCCGGGCGGGCAGGAGACAGCGCTGCAGCCACGAAAGGGGCTCGCTCACCTCACGGGTGCCCTCGGTACTCACCCGTCACCGCCGCCGGGACCCGCCGGCCGCACACCGCCATGCTGCTCCCGGGCGCATGCGCAGTCCGAAGGCCGAACACAGTGCCTGCCGGGAGAAGGGCAGAGCACTGCGCATGCGCGACTCCCGAGCTGCAGTTCCCGCTTTCCGTCACCAGGTGGCAGCAGCCCCCCACCGCTCCGCTCCTGGGTGTTCAGCCGGACGAGCCACGGCCGGTTCCTCCTGACGTGCGGAAAACGGACTCCACAATCCGTAAGATTGTAAAGTAGGTATGCTTATTCAGCGCTGGGCAGCACAGGGGGGTAGTCCCACCAAAACCGTGCGCGCCTTACGTGGCAACTCACTTTAAATTTACACAACCAAATGTTACATATACATCAAGTTTCACAATACGCCTAGACATATGCATGACCTATCCCCGCTTCGTATTAAAATTAGTCCCAAGGGGTCATTTTCATAAACTCCTCCTGTCTGGGCTTGCGCAGTGCCTCCTGCTGGTGGTCGTCGGGGGTCGTGGGGATGAAGGCAGGTGACTCCTCTTCGTCACCGCTAGTAACCTTTTGTTCCTGCGCAAACTCAGTTATCCCTTGGCTTTCATTCAAGCTGCAGGGTCGGTTTTAGCTGGTTCTTGAAGCGACCCCCCTAGTCCTTACCGGGAACTGTCTTTCGTGAAGAACTGCAAGACTTTCTGCTTCAAATAGTTTGCACAATGGTTAGCAAATTATTAAGCAAGTAGTTAACAAAACATTAAGCACTATTTATCAACTTGATTCCTTAGGATGCACAGCAATAATTAATCAATGCCATATCTATTAAGATTTCTTTAACTCCTTCTCTCAGTCCCCCCTTTTCTAGAAAATTAGTAAATTCTTTTACTGCCAGCTATGTTCATCATTTGTAGATTTACCAGGATTACACAAACCTTAATCCACATTCTACCTTCTCAGTTTAAGCTTTAGGGGTCCCTGAACTTCAGAAGTCCAGAGTTTTTGTGGTGCCTTTTTTACCCTAGTGTGGTGTATCCAGGCATTCTGCTCTCTGATCTTGATTGCTGTAAAGGAGGTGAGGAGTACCTGGTATGGTCCTTCCCACTGTGGTTCCAAGGTTTTTTCTGCAAGAGACTTTACATATACATCATCTCCAGGTTGTATATCATGCACAGGTTCATCTAGACCTCTTCCCCGGGTCCCAATTACATGCTTTCCAATTTTATTGAGCTGTTTGCCCAATGCCACCGTGTAGGAAGTCATAATTTCATCCCCAGCTTGCGTAGACATTCCCCTCTGTATTCCATAGGGTCGTCCATACAAAATTTCAAAGGGACTCAGTCCTTCCTTTGCCCTTGGTCTCGTTCGTATACGCAGAAGGGCTAAAGGGAGTGACTGAGGCCACGTTAAGTTTGCTTCTGGTCCCAATTTCACAATTTGCTGTTTGATTAAGTGATTCATTTTCTCTACTTGGCCACTCGACTGAGGGCGATACGGGGTATGAAGTTGCCAATCTATACCTAAATGGTGGCTGATTTGTTGCACTATTTTTGAGACAAAATGTGGTCCTCTGTCTGAGGATATGGTTGCTGGAACCCCAAAACGTGGTATTCTCTCTTGTACCAACACTTTAGTTACCTCCCGAGCCTTGGCTGTCCTAGTTGGGAACGCTTCTGGCCAACCTGAAAAGGTATCAGTTAATACCAGCAAATAGCGATACCCCCCTTTTCTTGGAAGTTCTGTAAAATCAACCTGCCATTGTTGTCCAGGCCCATTGCCCTTCCCAATCTGGCCCATTTCTGGTTTGGGAGTATTTTTTGGATTAGTCTGGAGGCAAAGGTCACACTGTTGAGTCACCTGTCTCACTGTGGTATATAAGTTTCTAGCCACGATTTCCCTTATCAAATGTTCATACAGAGCCTCTGTTCCCCAATGCCTTTTTCTATGTTCCTCCCGTATCAAGTGCCACAGTAAACAAGAGGGAATAATTAGTCTTCCCTGTGGGGTATAAGCCCACCCCTCTTCATTATATGACCCTTCCAAGTCTGTGATAAGTTTCTGATCTTCCTTGGTATATTCTGGCTTACCTTCTAGAGAGATTTGCCTATCAGGAATTAGAGCCCCTTCTATTCTCACCTTCATTTTGGCCGCTTGTTTTGCCTCTCTGTCCGCCAGTTCATTCCCTTTCTCCAAATCGGAGCTCACTCTCTGCTGTGCCTTAATATGCATAATTGCCACTTTCTCAGGGAGCTGGACAGCTTCTAGTAGCTTCAAAATTTCTTCTGCATGTTTGATATTTTTTCCCTGGGAGTTCAATAGTCCTCTTTCTTTCCAGATTGCTCCATGTGCGTGCACAACTCCGAAGGCATATTTTGAGTCCGTGTAAATGTTCACAGTTTTGCCCTGGGCCAACTCCAGGGCTCGGGTTAGGGCAATTATTTCTGCCTTCTGTGCGGAGGTGTTCATGGGCAAAGGCCCTGACTCTATTACCTGCTGGCTGGTAGTGATGGCATATCCCGCGTGTCGATTGCCATTTAAGACATAACTGCTCCCGTCTGTGAACCAGTTTTCCCCATTTTCCATGGGGCTATCCTTCAGGTCTGGGCGGCTTGCATATGTTGCTTCGATGGTTTCCAAACAGTCATGGTGCACTGGTTCTCCTGTGTTCCCACCGAGAAAAGAAGCTGGGTTGACAATGTTAGTGACCACGATTTCCACATCGTCCTGTTCTACTAATACAGCTTGATATCTCAGGAACCTTTGTGGAGAGAGCCAGTGCCCACCCTTTGCTTCCAGTACTGCTGATACTGTATGAGACACCAAAACAGTCATTTTCTGGCCCAGGGTAAACTTTCGGGCTTCCTGTATGTTCAGTATCACAGCTGCAACCGCCCGTAGGCATCCAGGCCAACCCTTTGCAGTGGCGTCTCACTGCTTAGAGAGATAGGCAACTGCCCGTCGATATGGACCCAGATCTTGTGCTAATATTCCCAGGGCAATACCCTGTTTCTCATGGGAGAAAAGAAGAAACGGCTTACTCACATCTGGGAGTCCTAAGGCCGGGGCCGACATCAACGCCTTTTTCAGTAGCTCAAAGGCTCGTTCGGTCTCTTTGTTCCACTCAAGGTGCTTCTGCTCAGTAGCTGTCAGAGCATACAGTGGTTTAACAAGCAGTCCATAATTATAGATCCACAATCGGCACCACCCGGTCATTCCCAGAAAAGTCCGTAACTCCTTTACTGTCTGAGGTCTCTGAGTCTGGCATATTGCCTCTTTGCGGGCCTGTCCCAAAGTTCTCTGCCCCGCACTAATTTCATAGCCCAAATAATTCACTTTACGTTGCATTACCTGGGCTTTCTTCCTGGAGACACGGTATCCCTGGAGTCCCAAGAAATTCAACAGACTCACCGTCCATGCCATACAGTCTTCCTCTGTTTTCGTGGCAATCAGGATATCATCTACATACTGCAACAATTTTCCTTCCCCAGATGGGGTTTCCCAGGATTCTAAGTCTTTTGCAAGCTGATTCCCAAAAATGGTAGGACTATTTTTAAATCCTTGTGGCAACACCGTCCAAGTGAGCTGGGTCTTCCGACCACTTTTAGGGTTTTCCCATTCGAACGCAAACAATTTTTGACTGGCTTCATGGAGAGGGAGGCAAAAGAAAGCATCCTTCAAATCTAAAACAGTAAACCAAATTAGTTCAGGTGTCAACACAGTCAGCAGGGTATATGGATTGGCCACTACTGGGTAGAGGTCCTCAGTTATCTTATTCACCGCCCGTAAGTCTTGGACCACCCTATATGACCCATCGGGTTTCCGAACAGGTAATATAGGGGTATTGAATTCTGACACTCACTCCTTTAATAGTCCTAACTGTAGAAATTTTTCTATCACCGGCCGGATTCCTTCTCTGTCTTCCTTCTTTAGGGGACATTGTTTAATTCTTACCGGTCGTCGGCCTTCCTTAACCTTAACTTCAACAGGTGGAGCACTTTTCGCCCTTCCAGGTACATCAGTAGCCCATACCCCCGGGTACACTTGGTTTAGGATTGCCTCATTAATTTTTCCTTCTGAGGGGAGACTGGTTAAGGTTAGACTCAATATCTGAATATATTGCTGATCTTTTACCTCCAGAGTAATTTCTCCTTTTTCAAATATAATTTTTGCTCCCAATTGTTCCAATAGATCTCTCCCCAAAAGTGCTTTCGGGGAGTTGGGCATATATAAAAATTTGTGGATACCCCATTGTTTTCCCAATTTGTATTTTAGAGGCTTACAAAAATATGCCTTTTCACTTTGGCCAGTCGCTCCTTTTACCATGACATAATCATTTCCCAGGGGCATCAAAGCTTGATTCAGAACCGAATATGTTGCCCCTGTATCTACTAAGAATTCTACTTGTTGTTGTTTTTCCCCTAGCTTAATTATAACCAGTGGATCCGCTAGGGTAGACTCCCCAGGTTCCCGTCAGTCTTCTATCACATGAGCTATCCTCACATTCGCCGGGATCCTCCGGCCTTCTTTCTTGTTCCTTGGGCATTCCTTTTTCCAGTGGCCAAAGCCCTTGCACATTGCACACTGATCCTTTTCCAACCCCAACCGAGGCTGATTTCGCCTACCTCTCCACTCCCCATCTCCCCGAACGACAGCCACCAACCTTCTTTGTCCCTGCCGATACCCTTCTTCTCTATTACTGAACACTCTCCAAGCCTCATCCAGCAAGATCTCTAAATTCCTGCTTTCCGCAGGACGCAACTTTTGAAGCTTTCGTCTTATGTCCCCCGTAGACTGACCCAGGAACAGAGCAGAGAAACTAGTTGCTGTATCCCTACCTCAGACCCCGGGTCCAGCGGCGTGCTACGACGCATCACATCCCTCAGTCGATCCGGGAATTCAGATGGAGACTCGGAAGGACCTTGTTTAATTGCATATAAGGCTGACCAATTTATAGTCTTAGGGATTGCCCGTTCCATCCCCTTCGAAATCCACTCCTGATATTCCTGCAATCTTTCCATATGTACTGACCTGTTTACCTCCCATTTCGGGTCCTGGAGGGGGAAGTGTTCCTTAACATCTCCCCCGGTAACTTTATAATAATCCTCGGCTAGATTTCCTGCCGTTTTTAAAATCAACTGCTTCTCCGTTTCAGTCATGTATTCTAATAGCAGCTGTATGTCTTTCCAGTCCGGATTATGTTGTTTTACAATGAACTGGAAATGTTTAGCCACACTTACCGGATCGCTTCTGTAATCTTTAGCAATTTTTCTCCACTCTCCCAAGTCAGCGGTGGAGAAGGGTACTTTAATTAACATTGTTCCGCCATCCGGCCCCACCGCCTCCCGGAGGGGTGCTTGTAAGATTGTCGGAGCAGATTTCTGTCTAGTACGGGAAGATACAGGGCTATCAGGGGGATTCGATGTCCCTTCCGAGTCTGCGTCCTGGTCCTGTGATCGGGGGGGAGGTTTAAACAAATCACTTAAATCTTGTTCTGGAACCTGGCGTACTTTATCTGCTTTCGTACACCTCTGCCCAATGCTGCATGATGAACAGCACCTTTTTAACCTGCCCCCACCCCCCTTGTTCTCCCGTTCGAGTGCGAGTACCATAGGGTCCTGCGGGGATATCATCCCACAGTCCCTTTGCCACTCTGGGTGATTTCGTAGGGTAAAAAACATATCTGCATACGACACCTCGTCCCATTTCCCTTCTCTTCTAAGAAACAACATAAGCTGCAACAAAGTATTGTAATCCAACGTTCCATTGAACGGCCACTTGACTTCACCCTCTAACTTATACAATGGCCACCACTGATTGCAATATTTAATAAGAGTCTTTTTACTTTCCGTACCTCCACCCCCGGCAATATCTTTCCAGTGGGCGAGTATGCAGCCCAGGGGGCTTCTCCTTAATATTCCCCCTTGAGTGTTGCCCATTTTATATTTCCTCTGTGAGAGGGTCTCAAGGAATGATTCAAATTTAGACTAACTATTTCACTCCTCCACACCACACTTACAATCAATCACTCAACCACACTCTCTTAACCATACAGCACAGGGATCCCTCATTCATACCAGCCTTTTAAAGCAGCTGCAAAACGGTTGCAAGAACAAACTCACCTACTGATGTTAAACTATCTCCAAATCCGGGTTAAAGAGGCCCGCTTACCCTTCTCCTGCTTCTCATGTACCGATCATCAGCAGGTCCATCCTGGCTCCCAGCAATGGGATGCAGCGGTTACCTCGGACTCGCTCGATCTACCCCCAAGATCGCTAGCGGCCGCTCTATCGGTCAGCGAGTCCCCTTTGATGCTCCAAACTAACCTGGGTACCCAACCAACGGGGACTATGCTGCACGCCAGACGTCTCTGCGCGATTTACCAGCTGCCCCAGCCACGCGTACGACTTACAGGCCCCTACCATTAAACATACCGTTTGGTCCGCGGCTTCAGGAGGTCGTTGTCTGCTCCTGCGGTGAGCGGCTGGCAGCGGAGGCTCCTCCGAGGAAAGTGCTCGGGGCGCGCCTAGGGGCGTCCGCTCCGCAGTCGATCCCGCAGCCAAGCAGAGATCCTCCTGGCTGGCTCGCCAAACTGACGTGCGGAAAACGGACTCCACAATCTGTAAGATTGTAAAGTAGGTATGTTTATTCAGCGCTGGGCAGCACAGGGGGGTAGTCCCACCAAAACCGTGCGCGCCTTACGTGGCAACTCACGTTGGGGGTGGGGGGCACTGGGCAAGTTGGGGAACACAGGCAGCGCCCCCAGGATCCCAAGACAGAGGGGTCATGGGGAGGCAGCGCCAAAAAGGGGGGCGTCGAACAGGGACACAAAACAAGAGTGCAGGGCACGCAACGGGCAAAACACAGGGGAAAAAAAACTCACAAGGGAGGAAAACCTCACACGGTGGGGGGGTGTTTTAGTGAAAAGCATTTGCAAGTGATACAGGGAATTAACGGTCTGCTAAATATTGCTTGATTTAGAAGACTGACTGTCTGCATACTGCTTGATTTAGGAGACTAACTGTCTGCTAGACAATGCCTAACAATCCTCTTGGCCTTGAAACTCACTTAAGCTTATCAGGGACTGGTACTTGTCAAGAAACTGGTATTCAGTCAAGGACTAATATGTCAAGCAAAGGACATGATAACAGGAGTCGTTCAGAAACTGCTGAAATCCCCAAGTGAAAGGAGAGCATGGGTGAATGACTGAAGTTCATCTAGAGGAAGATCAGACCCCTGAAGAAGTAAACGACCACCAGAGACAGATCTGAAATGCTAACGCAAGTGGTTTTTTAATAACCCCGCCTCGCTTATGCACATGTATGTCTGTATTGTGCAATCCTAGGAATGTGTGTACCTGCACCGGATACATTTTTGGTAAAATGTGCTGTCAGTGTGCGTGCTTTTGGAGAAGCAATCCCCCACGCACCCGGTGCCAAATAAACATGCCTGCTTTATAACTCTCTCCGAGTTGTAGAGTTTGATCCACGCGTCAGGAGGGCTGAGAAACACAGAGCGGGACAGTGGGGACGGATACGAGGGAGAGACGGACACGCAAGGACAAGGGGTACGTGCGGGAAGAAAGGTGCGTAAGGATGACCTATAGCAGGGAGTCCACGCAGGACAATCCACAGCACGTAACTCACCCGGCATAACCTGCACGAGATGACCCACACCGGACAATGGACCCACACTGCGTAATCCCCAGCGAGAACCCCTCCGTCTCCCACTGGGTCACACCAACTATCCCCAAATTGAGTGGCTTTTTTTTTTTTTCCTTGTCCAGAATATTTTTTTTCCCATGGCCAGACTATGCTCCAGACCACACCTCATTTGATTTTTCCTGTGTCTGAATATTTAGTTAAAAGACTACAGAAGGAAAATCGCCACATTCTTAACATTCACTCTAAAATCCATGCGGCAAGTCCCTTAGGAAAAATGCAGTCACGCATCGCAGACGTACCTTGTACTTGCAGACCGCTGCGGCTCCTTTCCATCCATCTCGTACTTTCACGGCCAAGGAAAGGGCGACCACGGTGAAACGCTGGCAGCAGACATTCAGCAGAGAGAGGGAAAAACCCCTTAGTTTGAAGCTAGGCAGGAATCTTCCTTTTGGGGCGAGGTTTCTCAGGACTAAAACCACGTGAAGGACAGAGTATCTTGCAGCACCTTTGGTACAGCTGCTGATACCGGCCTTTAAAGCTTTTGCATTTTTCAGACACCCAGGCCTTTTTTTGACTCATTGGCAGCTTTAGTTTCACTCGAACCGCTGTCCTACATACAGGCAGGGGACAGACACAGATGCCTACATACATTTTCTCAACCCTAAGTACAGCCGAGATCTCCTCACCCTCTATGTGCCAAGTTGAATATTTGTTTGTTAAGGAGCACAGCAACACTTCTGTCCTCGTGAACTGCCTCCGAGCAGAGGAGGGCTCTGGGATTTCCTGGACGCCAGTGCTCCCGCTTTCACTGTCAACTCCGCACGGCCACCCACCGGAAAAAAGGCCTCAAAATAACGGACGTCAGACGATTGCTGCCACACCAAAAGTGCCAGCACTGAAAGCTCATGCTGCTCCTCGCCGGCCCTTGCCAGCGCCTCTACAGGCCCACAAACATTATCCAGCCTAGAGACTGCATAAAAGGCAGACCGCCCCAGGCTGCAACACTCTTGCCCAGCGTACACTGACCAGTAACGTCTCCCCCTTCACCTTCCCGAGAGAGACTGTTCCCAGGGAGCCCTCTTCCTCCCATCAATTTACTACACCCTCCCTGCAGTTTTCAACCTTGTTCCCTCCTCGGCTGTGGTCCCTCAACTTAGCTCTCAAATGGCCAGAAATCAGATTCCATCCTCAAAAGAACAACCCCATGCTAACTAAGATGGCGCTTCCTCGCCCAGCTCCTCATCACCATCTGCAAAAAAAAAACCCCAAAAATAAAACCTACCAAACAGCACCGCCCTTCAACATCACACCACTTACCACCAATCTCTTCTATGGCACTCTCCTCCTCAAAAGCGCCGCAGTGCTCTGCTCACCGGCTCCACTCATTGCCAAGAAGTCCGGCGCCGCAACTGCCGCTCGTGGTGCTTCAGATGCTGAGAGACGCAAAGCTCAACTTACTTTTTCTGGGGTGTAGGTAGAAAAAAATAGGTGTCATACCAAGCTAACTAGAAAAGTATGTCATTACATGCAATGACAACATTATCAAAAACCACCTGCTTTAGCTTCCTACAAGAAAACAAATGCTCCAGGCTTCATTTCTAGCAAGACCATGCATGCTATCTAACTTCTACCACAGCTACGTTCTGGACAGGGCTGAATGACAAATGTAGCAGAACGTGGTGGCTCGCACACGTGGCCGACAGAGGCACGGAGCTCCTGGCACTGCGTCCTGGTGTCTGCTCTGTCAGGGAGGGCTCAGATGGACCAGCCACTCCTTGCTGGAGGCACCTGCCTGTGATTCACTCCTCAGTCCCCTCCAGCAGCCATGCCCAGGCGGCCCCCTTTACAGCTGGAGGCCCCTCATACAGCAGGGCCAGGGCCAGGGCCAGGGCCACCCTCAGCCTCACTGGACCCATCTGGGGCTGCCCCACCTCCAGCCCCAGCTGGAGCCCATCAGGAGCAGGGGCCCTTGCCAAAGCCCCACAGCACATCACCCCCTTCCCTGTGCCTGTCCTCAGCCATCAGCTCTGCACCCAGGGGCTGCAAACACATCCAGGGGCACAGAGGACGTCACAGACAGTGAGATACAGAACAGAAAAAAAAAAACAGTGACAGTACGCAAGACAAAGAGATAGAGAAAGAAAGATAAGAAAAGAAAGAGAGAGATAGAAAGGCAGAGGCACAGGGCAGGCATGCAGAGGCGCAAAGAAAAGCAGGCCAGAAAACAGGCTGGAGAAATTAGGTGGGGGGAGAAGACGGATGCAGATCAGGACAAAGAGATGGAAAAGGCAAAAACAGCAATGGGCCGCAGGACAGAGACAGAGGACAAACAAAGGAAGGAAAGGGAGCAGAACAAAAGTGCAGGGATACAAAACAAAAGGAAGCGGTAGAACAAGAGATTTAAAGGGAGAGAGAAAGGGGGAAGAGCATACAAGAACAGACAGAAGAGGAGAGGTAGAAGGAAACAATAACAACAACAACAAATCACAGCAGCTTGGGAAAGGTAGGGGTCACGGGAGCGGCAGGGAAGGACAGGGACGCACAAGAGAGGAGGCAGAGCCCCAGGGGCCGGGGACTCACCACAGCTCTCACTCCCGGCACTGCTGGGAGAATCTGACAGGTCAGATGCTGCTTTCTGCTTCTCTCCTCTTCTGTAACTCCGACCACTTGGCTGTCCTCCACCTAAGAGAATACGTGGGTGTCCTACAGCTCTTAGACAAAAAGCTTCCTAGACACGTAGCCACCCACCCACGCTCGCTCGCGCGCTATGTGGCCGTACCGTGCTTCAGGTTCCACGTACAGACTGTGCAGTGCGCACTGGCGGTCTGGCCTGCTGAAGAGTACAAAGAGGGATCCTTCCTCACCCGGAGAGGCAGGCTAGGCTCTCTCTGGCCTGCAGCGGGAGGCAGCTGCTGGCTGGCTGGCCTTTGGTTTCTTCTTCTTCTTTACCTTTCTGTGGCCTCTCCAGCTTCAGCTGCAGCAGCTCCTCTCCACAGGCAGTAAGCGCTCTGTTACATGACATAAATGTTGAAAATTAAATATCAGTATGAGGTGATTCTTGCTAACTGTAGAACTGTAGTCACATAGGTTAAGTTTTATACGAAATCTATTTGTCCTTAGAGGGAGTGGGACCCTAGAGATCTTATAATACGCATTTGTTAGAAGCTAGCCTAGCATATCTTTAATACAATGGTAAGTCCCAAACACCCCCAAACACCACCTGCAGAAATAGGCCCTGAGCCATCACTTTGGAGCCAGGAAAATCAAGCAGCACCGCGACCTGTTCTCAAGACCAGATATGGAGATTTCAAGGAGGAGTTTGACCAGCGAATTTGAGGAGGGGGCGTTTTGATGACCACCAAGACCACCAAAAGACCCTCGACTCAAAAGACTGGGCATGCGCGAGTGGGTAGGGAAATGATGTAATGGTTTCTCAGAAAATTTATGTTTATGCATATTATTTCTTGGAATTTAATGAATATGTATAATTAATGTGTATTTAACCCGTGCTGTTGATCAAATGGGTGCGCACGCTAGGTGGAGCGATCCCCCGTGCGCCCAGCGCTGCAATAAAGAAGTGCCTGCTTCTTAACTTCTCATTGCTGTTAAGGAGTTTTATTCCGGATTTCGGTAACAGTTTTGGCGACCCAGATGGGACCTTGCGAGTGAGACTGAACGAGATCGAGTGTTGATCGAACTCCAGCCGGCACCGAGGTATTCTCGGGGAGACCCATCGCTCTCGACTCACAAAGCTCCTCGCAACGTTCCCTGGAGAAAAGGGTAAGGCACTTCTTCTTTGAAATCTGTCTGCTCTGGATAGCCTGCCCGTAAGGCGCGGCGAAAGCTTCGCAGGGTTGGGGCTTAGAGGGTACCCGTTTGGTTTGGAAGCCTAGGCGTCTGCCCGTAAGTCATAAGCGAAAGCTATTGCTGGGTTGGACATTTGTGTATTTGGGACAATTGTCATTTGCATTTGTTTGGTTTTTGTATTTGGGACAATTGTCATTTGCATTTATCTGGTATTTGGCATTTAATCTAAATTGTTTAAGAGTAAGAGTATGGGGAGTATTGGTAAGATTTGTACATAGTTTGGAAAGGGGCCCCAGGGTGTTTTAGAAGTGATTTACAAGCTGCTAATTGTTGCTTCAGTGCGTTTTGTTTTGTTTTGTTTTGTTTTGTTTTTAAGGCTGTATGCATGTCTTGCAGTGTAGGGACTTGAATGATATACAGTATTGCATTTGGGGTTTTAAACTTTTCTTGGTGACGGGATTGACTTTGTTTGTAGAACAGTGTTATTGTCTTTTTGGTACCAAAAACTCCTTTGTAAAATATGGGAAAACACATATCTTCTATGTCTACCTCAATGGTAGGGGAAATATTAATGAAGTCTCCACTGGGATGTGTTCTTAAACATTGGGAGGATATAAGGGGAGACCCAGTAACTAGAAAAAAAAAAAATTGATACAATATTTTACAGTTGATGTTATCTTGTAGAAGGGAAGGAAAGTGAGATGTGGTCCCCGATGTTGATTTGTTCTTTACTTTGGGAAATCATCCCAAGTGGCAGAAAGATTGCAGATACGTCCCCAAGGATCCGATGGTTTTGGCATTAAAAAAAAAAAAAAAAAAAAAAAAGGAAAAAGGTTGAAAAGATCCTGGCTTGTAGTATAGAAAGTGATGTTTAAAATGTGGAACTGAAGAGGAAAGCATAGAATTCATGTGTTAAATTTCTGTATTATCTTTATGTGTGGTCTGGAAGTGTTGATGCAGGTTTAACAAATGAAACAGTAGAAAAAGGGGCCAGAACACCGAACCCCCGGTGGGAGCTGTAGAGTGGGACAGCTGAATTATGAGGGTTTCAGTCCTATTGCAGGGAGAACTGGAAGCTGACAAGACCAGATAGAACAAGGAGCGGCTCAAGCCTTGCCCCCCCTACCACTTTGACAAGCAGTAGGGGAACAAACCGGGGATGAGATCGGGGTGTGGTAGAGGAATGGATAAAATAACTGCAATAGGAGAGAGATTGGGAATATCAGTGTGCAAAGTGTGAAGCATGGTGGCACTGGAAAAATGCGTGTCCTTATTCTGAAAAAGAAACAAAAAACTGGCAGCACAGCAGATGCCTTTGTCAGAGGTGCAAAGAGGACTGGGGGAGAATTCCCCAGCAGAACCCCTGGTTACAATCCAGCTGGGGACCCAAACCATGGATTTTCTATTTTGATACTGGAGCTATTCATTCTAAGTACTGGTAGAAGAAAATTGAGTAAAAAGCATGTAGACAAAATTGGTGCCACAGGGAAAGCTGAAAATAAATTTTTCATTCAATCCTTAACTTTAAGGTGGGTAAAAATGGGGAACTGGCCAATTTTTATATATACCAGAGTGTCCTGTTGCCTTATTGGGGAGAGATTTATTGAGCAAATTGAAAGCACAAATTAATTTTTAAAACTGTGACATTCAATTAAATATACCCTAATCAAAAGCCAGAGAGGCAAGAATTTTTATGTTGCAGACAACTTCAGAGCCATATGAAATCCCTCAAGAAGTGGACAATGCAGTAACCCTTTGGTGTGGGCTGGCGAAGTTCCCGGACATTCAAAAGCAGCAGAACCGGTAAAGATTTTTCTAAAGGAGAGCACCAAACTGGTAAGACAAAACCAGTACCCTTTAAAATTAGAAGCTAGAAGAGGCCTTGAGAAAATGATTGAAAATTTTTTAAAAAAATATCGACTATTAGTCGAATGTGAATCAGAATTCAATACTCCCATTTTACCTGTGAAAAAGCCAGAAAGTGAGGAATATAGGTTAGTACAAGATTTTAATAGCAATAAATTTAATAGTTCAAGATATTCACCCCTTAGTGGCAAACCTGTATCCTTGTTGACAGCTTTAAAAGAAAATCACAAGTGGTTCACTGTATTGAACTTATAGGATGCCTTTTTCTGTATTCTTCTTGACAAAAATAGTCAGGCATATTTTGCCTTTGAACTGCAAAATCCCACAACTGGGCAGAAGACTCAGCTCACCTGGGCAGTGCTACCTCAAGGATTTAAAAATAGCCCAATGATCTTTGGAAATCAATTGGCTAAGGAATTAGAAACATGCAAAATAATTTATCCTGAAAGACTGGTGTTGCAATATGTAGATGATATTTTAATAGCCACAGAAACCAGAGAAGAATATTTCAACTTGACTACTAACCTGCTAAATTTCTTGGGCCAAAGTGATAACAGATTTTCCAAGAAGAAAGCACAGATTGGAAAAGAGACTGTCATGTATTTGGGATTTGAAATCACACAGGGACAAAGACAACTGGGAAATGAGAGAAAAGAGGCAATTTGCCAAATGCCGGAGCCAAAAGGAGCTAAGGAGCTGCAAACGTTTCTGGGAATGGCTGGCTGGTGTCACCTGTGGATTAAAGGAATTGAAGGAGGGACCCCTTGTGTGAGAATCTGAAGCTCGAAAGGCATTCCAGAATGTAAAGGTAGCTCTGATGTTCACTCCTGCTCTAGGGTTGCCCGATTTAACCAAACCCTTTGAACTGTTTGTTCATGAAAGACAACATTCGGCCCTCAGAAGAATCCTTTCTCAGAAAAATGGAGAATGAAGAAGACCGGTTGGTTATTTCTCCAAACAATTGGACAATGTTAGCTAAGGATGACCAGGTTGTCTATGGGCTGTAGCAGCAACTGTCCTCCTGACTTAAGAAGCTTGTAAGCTGACAACGGGACACCCAAGAACAGCTTATGTACCGCATATGGTACTTTCTGTTCTGGAACAGAAAGGAGGACACTGGTTATCCCCAAGCAGGATGCTCAAACATCAAATTTTCCTGTTGGAACAAGATGATGTCAAATCAAAAACAACTACAACAATAAATCCTGCCATCTTTTTAAGTTCAATAGAAGAAGAAGTTCTAAGTCATGACTGTCTACAGACCATCAAACAAGTTTATTCCAGCAGAAGTAACAGAAGAGTGAACATACCTGACCCAGAATTCGAGATATGTACTGATGGAAGCAGCCTCGTGAGAAATGGAAGAAGATTGGCTGGATATACAATAACAATAACAAACTCTGTTATTGATGCAAAGCCGCTCTCAGTGAACACCTCAGCACAAAAGGCGGAATTGATAACTAGCCCTCATAAAAGCCCTAAAATGGACAGAACATAAAAAGTGAATATATGGACTGATTTAAAGTATGCTTTTGGAGTAGTACATGCCCATGGAGCCACATGGAAAGAAAGAGGAATGCTGACAGCACAAGGAACATCCATTAAACACCAAGAAGAAATTCTGCAATTGATCCAAGTGGTGCAGAAACACAAAGAAGTTGCAATAATGCACTGCAAAGCCCACCAATTTGGGAATTTCCCAGTGAATATTGGAAATAAATTAGTCAATAAAAAGGCAAAGAAGAGAGCAGAAAAAGGCATCATGACAATAATACTAGTTAAAGAAGTGAAATTTGAGCAACAAACCCCAAATTACAGTAAGGTTGATTTGGAATTAGCTAAATCAATTCAAATAAATATGAAAAATGATCATTAGTCCTAAAAATCAAGTTGTGGTCTCACCACAATCAAAGCTAAAAGCATAGAAAAATTCATTGGGAAACAGAGGCAATGATCAGTGATTTAAGAAGACAGGTGATTAGTGTTAGGATGATAAAGCTAATAAAATCAGTAACAAAAAGTGTGAAACTTGTTTAAAGAATAACCCGAGAAATATTAAATAACCACCCCCAAGAACCATATATATGGGAAACTTGCCTGAAAATTATTGGCAGATTGATTTTTCAGAATTGCCACAACAAAATGGATATAGATATCTATTGGTATTAGTAAATATGGCCAAAAGATTTTCTTTTCCTGTCGCACCAATAGGCAAGAGAAGTGGCTAAAAATATGTTAAAAGAAATAATATCATGGTTTGGAATCCCCAAAAGAATATAATCAAATAGAGGTCCTCATTTTGTGTCTGAAATTATTCAAATATTGAGGAAAATTCTGGGAATCAAATTGAATTTACACACTCCTTGAAGGCCACAATCTAATAGACAAGTAAAATTTGTCAGAAAATATCTTTAAAATGGCCTCATGCTCTTCCTTAAGCACTTCCGAGAATCAAGATTCAATCCAGATCTAGGACTAAAATTAGTCCATATGTTAATGTATGGAAAATCTTACCAGACTCTAACCCTTATTCAAAATGTGACTGCTACTGGGGATAATGAAATGGAATTGTATTTGATATCCCTTGGAAGAACTCTGATATGGATATGGAACTGCCACAGAGCCTCTTTCTTTAGATTCCCCAGTTCATCATTTTTAACCAGGAGATTATGTGTACCTGAAAATTTGGGAATCAGAAACTCTTCAATAAGAATGGAAAGAACCATATCAGGTGCTTCTAGCAATATATACAGCCCCTAAATTTGAAGATATTGATTCTTGGATTCATTATTTGAGAGGCAAGAAGCACAGCCTCCAAAACAGAAACAATGGATTTCTAAAGAAATATGTCATTTAAAGTTAACAGTCTCTCATTTTTAATGAATTAGACAAAATCATATCAAAATAATGAAATCTATCAAAGGAATTTTAGTAGTAATGCTAATAATACTTTTTGGTTTACTGATTATGGAGATTAGTTATAAGTAAATGAGACTTATTGAAAAAAAATTAAATAAGTCTCAAAGGGGGGAAATGTTACATGACATAAATGTTGAAAATTAAATATCAGTATGAGGTGATTCTTGCTAACTGTAGAACTGTAGTCACATAGGTTAAGTTTTATACGAAATCTATTTGTCCTTAGAGGGAGTGGGACCCTAGAGATCTTATAATACGCATTTGTTAGAAGCTAGCCTAGCATATCTTTAATACAATGGTAAGTCCCAAACACCCCCAAACACCACCTGCAGAAATAGGCCCTGAGCCATCACTTTGGAGCCAGGAAAATCAAGCAGCACCGCGACCTGTTCTCAAGACCAGATATGGAGATTTCAAGGAGGAGTTTGACCAGCGAATTTGAGGAGGGGGCGTTTTGACGACCACCAAGACCACCAAAAGACCCTCGACTCAAAAGACTGGGCATGCGCGAGTGGGTAGGGAAATGATGTAATGGTTTCTCAGAAAATTTATGTTTATGCATATTATTTCTTGGAATTTAATGAATATGTATAATTAATGTGTATTTAACCCGTGCTGTTGATCAAATGGGTGCGCACGCTAGGTGGAGCGATCCCCCGTGCGCCCAGCGCTGCAATAAAGAAGTGCCTGCTTCTTAACTTCTCATTGCTGTTAAGGAGTTTTATTCCGGATTTCGGTAACAGCTCCATCCGTTCATTTTCGCTCCCGCACCGCCAGGAGAGCGCGGCCGGGCAGAGACAGCCCACACAAGCCTGAGGCGAGTGCAGTCAACAGCGTTCCCAGGGGAGGAACGGACAGCCACAGCCTCTGGGAGAGGGAAAGAAGAAGCAGCGACCGTTATTACCGCACGCGGCCCCTGGCCGGAGCGCCTGCTGCCGCAGGGGATTCTCCAGATACACTGAGGTCCCCCCTCGCAGCCTTCAGGGCAGGGCGTGGCCCGGTGCTACGGGACAGGCTTCAGGGGACGCGCCGGAGCGGCGGGCAGCTGCACGGGGCCGGGGGAGGCTCGGGGGGAGCTCTGGCGAGCTGGGGAGGTGCCCGGCGTCTCCGCCCGGGAGGGGGGGCCCCCTCCTGCCCCTCTTCCCTTCTCTCTGCTCTCGGGTCACTCCCCGGGGCTGCCCTCGCCCGGCTCGGCTCCGAGCGGGCGGCTTGAGGCTCCCCGGGCGGGCAGGAGACAGCGCTGCAGCCACGAAAGGGGCTCGCTCACCTCACGGGTGCCCTCGGTACTCACCCGTCACCGCCGCCGGGACCCGCCGGCCGCACACCGCCATGCTGCTCCCGGCCGCATGCGCAGTCCGAAGGCCGAACACAGTGCCTGCCGGGAGAAGGGCAGAGCACTGCGCATGCGCGACTCCCGAGCTGCAGTTCCCGCTTTCCGTCACCAGGTGGCAGCAGCCCCCCACCGCTCCGCTCCTGGGTGTTCAGCCGGACGAGCCACGGCCGGTTCCTCCTGACGTGCGGAAAACGGACTCCACAATCCGTAAGATTGTAAAGTAGGTATGCTTATTCAGCGCTGGGCAGCACAGGGGGGTAGTCCCACCAAAACCGTGCGCGCCTTACGTGGCAACTCACTTTAAATTTACACAACCAAATGTTACATATACATCAAGTTTCACAATACGCCTAGACATATGCATGACCTATCCCCGCTTCGTATTAAAATTAGTCCCAAGGGGTCATTTTCATAAACTCCTCCTGTCTGGGCTTGCGCAGTGCCTCCTGCTGGTGGTCGTCGGGGGTCGTGGGGATGAAGGCAGGTGACTCCTCTTCGTCACCGCTAGTAACCTTTTGTTCCTGCGCAAACTCAGTTATCCCTTGGCTTTCATTCAAGCTGCAGGGTCGGTTTTAGCTGGTTCTTGAAGCGACCCCCCTAGTCCTTACCGGGAACTGTCTTTCGTGAAGAACTGCAAGACTTTCTGCTTCAAATAGTTTGCACAATGGTTAGCAAATTATTAAGCAAGTAGTTAACAAAACATTAAGCACTATTTATCAACTTGATTCCTTAGGATGCACAGCAATAATTAATCAATGCCATATCTATTAAGATTTCTTTAACTCCTTCTCTCAGTCCCCCCTTTTCTAGAAAATTAGTAAATTCTTTTACTGCCAGCTATGTTCATCATTTGTAGATTTACCAGGATTACACAAACCTTAATCCACATTCTACCTTCTCAGTTTAAGCTTTAGGGGTCCCTGAACTTCAGAAGTCCAGAGTTTTTGTGGTGCCTTTTTTACCCTAGTGTGGTGTATCCAGGCATTCTGCTCTCTGATCTTGATTGCTGTAAAGGAGGTGAGGAGTACCTGGTATGGTCCTTCCCACTGTGGTTCCAAGGTTTTTTCTGCAAGAGACTTTACATATACATCATCTCCAGGTTGTATATCATGCACAGGTTCATCTAGACCTCTTCCCCGGGTCCCAATTACATGCTTTCCAATTTTATTGAGCTGTTTGCCCAATGCCACCGTGTAGGAAGTCATAATTTCATCCCCAGCTTGCGTAGACATTCCCCTCTGTATTCCATAGGGTCGTCCATACAAAATTTCAAAGGGACTCAGTCCTTCCTTTGCCCTTGGTCTCGTTCGTATACGCAGAAGGGCTAAAGGGAGTGACTGAGGCCACGTTAAGTTTGCTTCTGGTCCCAATTTCACAATTTGCTGTTTGATTAAGTGATTCATTTTCTCTACTTGGCCACTCGACTGAGGGCGATACGGGGTATGAAGTTGCCAATCTATACCTAAATGGTGGCTGATTTGTTGCACTATTTTTGAGACAAAATGTGGTCCTCTGTCTGAGGATATGGTTGCTGGAACCCCAAAACGTGGTATTCTCTCTTGTACCAACACTTTAGTTACCTCCCGAGCCTTGGCTGTCCTAGTTGGGAACGCTTCTGGCCAACCTGAAAAGGTATCAGTTAATACCAGCAAATAGCGATACCCCCCTTTTCTTGGAAGTTCTGTAAAATCAACCTGCCATTGTTGTCCAGGCCCATTGCCCTTCCCAATCTGGCCCATTTCTGGTTTGGGAGTATTTTTTGGATTAGTCTGGAGGCAAAGGTCACACTGTTGAGTCACCTGTCTCACTGTGGTATATAAGTTTCTAGCCACGATTTCCCTTATCAAATGTTCATACAGAGCCTCTGTTCCCCAATGCCTTTTTCTATGTTCCTCCCGTATCAAGTGCCACAGTAAACAAGAGGGAATAATTAGTCTTCCCTGTGGGGTATAAGCCCACCCCTCTTCATTATATGACCCTTCCAAGTCTGTGATAAGTTTCTGATCTTCCTTGGTATATTCTGGCTTACCTTCTAGAGAGATTTGCCTATCAGGAATTAGAGCCCCTTCTATTCTCACCTTCATTTTGGCCGCTTGTTTTGCCTCTCTGTCCGCCAGTTCATTCCCTTTCTCCAAATCGGAGCTCACTCTCTGCTGTGCCTTAATATGCATAATTGCCACTTTCTCAGGGAGCTGGACAGCTTCTAGTAGCTTCAAAATTTCTTCTGCATGTTTGATATTTTTTCCCTGGGAGTTCAATAGTCCTCTTTCTTTCCAGATTGCTCCATGTGCGTGCACAACTCCGAAGGCATATTTTGAGTCCGTGTAAATGTTCACAGTTTTGCCCTGGGCCAACTCCAGGGCTCGGGTTAGGGCAATTATTTCTGCCTTCTGTGCGGAGGTGTTCATGGGCAAAGGCCCTGACTCTATTACCTGCTGGCTGGTAGTGATGGCATATCCCGCGTGTCGATTGCCATTTAAGACATAACTGCTCCCGTCTGTGAACCAGTTTTCCCCATTTTCCATGGGGCTATCCTTCAGGTCTGGGCGGCTTGCATATGTTGCTTCGATGGTTTCCAAACAGTCATGGTGCACTGGTTCTCCTGTGTTCCCACCGAGAAAAGAAGCTGGGTTGACAATGTTAGTGACCACGATTTCCACATCGTCCTGTTCTACTAATACAGCTTGATATCTCAGGAACCTTTGTGGAGAGAGCCAGTGCCCACCCTTTGCTTCCAGTACTGCTGATACTGTATGAGACACCAAAACAGTCATTTTCTGGCCCAGGGTAAACTTTCGGGCTTCCTGTATGTTCAGTATCACAGCTGCAACCGCCCGTAGGCATCCAGGCCAACCCTTTGCAGTGGCGTCTCACTGCTTAGAGAGATAGGCAACTGCCCGTCGATATGGACCCAGATCTTGTGCTAATATTCCCAGGGCAATACCCTGTTTCTCATGGGAGAAAAGAAGAAACGGCTTACTCACATCTGGGAGTCCTAAGGCCGGGGCCGACATCAACGCCTTTTTCAGTAGCTCAAAGGCTCGTTCGGTCTCTTTGTTCCACTCAAGGTGCTTCTGCTCAGTAGCTGTCAGAGCATACAGTGGTTTAACAAGCAGTCCATAATTATAGATCCACAATCGGCACCACCCGGTCATTCCCAGAAAAGTCCGTAACTCCTTTACTGTCTGAGGTCTCTGAGTCTGGCATATTGCCTCTTTGCGGGCCTGTCCCAAAGTTCTCTGCCCCGCACTAATTTCATAGCCCAAATAATTCACTTTACGTTGCATTACCTGGGCTTTCTTCCTGGAGACACGGTATCCCTGGAGTCCCAAGAAATTCAACAGACTCACCGTCCATGCCATACAGTCTTCCTCTGTTTTCGTGGCAATCAGGATATCATCTACATACTGCAACAATTTTCCTTCCCCAGATGGGGTTTCCCAGGATTCTAAGTCTTTTGCAAGCTGATTCCCAAAAATGGTAGGACTATTTTTAAATCCTTGTGGCAACACCGTCCAAGTGAGCTGGGTCTTCCGACCACTTTTAGGGTTTTCCCATTCGAACGCAAACAATTTTTGACTGGCTTCATGGAGAGGGAGGCAAAAGAAAGCATCCTTCAAATCTAAAACAGTAAACCAAATTAGTTCAGGTGTCAACACAGTCAGCAGGGTATATGGATTGGCCACTACTGGGTAGAGGTCCTCAGTTATCTTATTCACCGCCCGTAAGTCTTGGACCACCCTATATGACCCATCGGGTTTCCGAACAGGTAATATAGGGGTATTGAATTCTGACACTCACTCCTTTAATAGTCCTAACTGTAGAAATTTTTCTATCACCGGCCGGATTCCTTCTCTGTCTTCCTTCTTTAGGGGATATTGTTTAATTCTTACCGGTCGTCGGCCTTCCTTAACCTTAACTTCAACAGGTGGAGCACTTTTCGCCCTTCCAGGTACATCAGTAGCCCATACCCCCGGGTACACTTGGTTTAGGATTGCCTCATTAATTTTTCCTTCTGAGGGGAGACTGGTTAAGGTTAGACTCAATATCTGAATATATTGCTGATCTTTTACCTCCAGAGTAATTTCTCCTTTTTCAAATATAATTTTTGCTCCCAATCGTTCCAATAGATCTCTCCCCAAAAGTGCTTTCGGGGAGTTGGGCATATATAAAAATTTGTGGATACCCCATTGTTTTCCCAATTTGTATTTTAGAGGCTTACAAAAATATGCCTTTTCACTTTGGCCAGTCGCTCCTTTTACCATGACATAATCATTTCCCAGGGGCAGCAAAGCTTGATTCAGAACCGAATATGTTGCCCCTGTATCTACTAAGAATTCTACTTGTTGTTGTTTTTCCCCTAGCTTAATTATAACCAGTGGATCCGCTAGGGTAGACTCCCCAGGTTCCCGTCAGTCTTCTATCACATGAGCTATCCTCACATTCGCCGGGATCCTCCGGCCTTCTTTCTTGTTCCTTGGGCATTCCTTTTTCCAGTGGCCAAAGCCCTTGCACATTGCACACTGATCCTTTTCCAACCCCAACCGAGGCTGATTTCGCCTACCTCTCCACTCCCCATCTCCCCGAACGACAGCCACCAACCTTCTTTGTCCCTGCCGATACCCTTCTTCTCTATTACTGAACACTCTCCAAGCCTCATCCAGCAAGATCTCTAAATTCCTGCTTTCCGCAGGAAAAAGCAACTTTTGAAGCTTTCGTCTTATGTCCCCCGTAGACTGACCCAGGAACAGAGCAGAGAAACTAGTTGCTGTATCCTTACCTCAGACCCCGGGTCCAGCGGCGTGCTACGACGCATCACATCCCTCAGTCGATCCGGGAATTCAGATGGAGACTCGGAAGGACCTTGTTTAATTGCATATAAGGCTGACCAATTTATAGTCTTAGGGATTGCCCGTTCCATCCCCTTCGAAATCCACTCCTGATATTCCTGCAATCTTTCCATATGTACTGACCTGTTTACCTCCCATTTCGGGTCCTGGAGGGGGAAGTGTTCCTTAACATCTCCCCCGGTAACTTTATAATAATCCTCGGCTAGATTTCCTGCCGTTTTTAAAATCAACTGCTTCTCCGTTTCAGTCATGTATTCTAATAGCAGCTGTATGTCTTTCCAGTCCGGATTATGTTGTTTTACAATGAACTGGAAATGTTTAGCCACACTTACCGGATCGCTTCTGTAATCTTTAGCAATTTTTCTCCACTCTCCCAAGTCAGCGGTGGAGAAGGGTACTTTAATTAACATTGTTCCGCCATCCGGCCCCACCGCCTCCCGGAGGGGTGCTTGTAAGATTGTCGGAGCAGATTTCTGTCTAGTACGGGAAGATACAGGGCTATCAGGGGGATTCGATGTCCCTTCCGAGTCTGCGTCCTGGTCCTGTGATCGGGGGGGAGGTTTAAACAAATCACTTAAATCTTGTTCTGGAACCTGGCGTACTTTATCTGCTTTCGTACACCTCTGCCCAATGCTGCATGATGAACAGCACCTTTTTAACCTGCCCCCACCCGCCTTGTTCTCCCGTTCGAGTGCGAGTACCATAGGGTCCTGCGGGGATATCATCCCACAGTCCCTTTGCCACTCTGGGTGATTTCGTAGGGTAAAAAACATATCTGCATACGACACCTCGTCCCATTTCCCTTCTCTTCTAAGAAACAACATAAGCTGCAACAAAGTATTGTAATCCAACGTTCCATTGAACGGCCACTTGACTTCACCCTCTAACTTATACAATGGCCACCACTGATTGCAATATTTAATAAGAGTCTTTTTACTTTCCGTACCTCCACCCCCGGCAATATCTTTCCAGTGGGCGAGTATGCAGCCCAGGGGGCTTTTCCTTAATATTCCCCCTTGAGTGTTGCCCATTTTATATTTCCTCTGTGAGAGGGTCTCAAGGAATGATTCAAATTTAGACTAACTATTTCACTCCTCCACACCACACTTACAATCAATCACTCAACCACACTCTCTTAACCATACAGCACAGGGATCCCTCATTCATACCAGCCTTTTAAAGCAGCTGCAAAATGGTTGCAAGAACAAACTCACCTACTGATGTTAAACTATCTCCAAATCCGGGTTAAAGAGGCCCGCTTACCCTTCTCCTGCTTCTCATGTACCGATCATCAGCAGGTCCATCCTGGCTCCCAGCAATGGGATGCAGCGGTTACCTCGGACTCGCTCGATCTACCCCCAAGATCGCTAGCGGCCGCTCTATCGGTCAGCGAGTCCCCTTTGATGCTCCAAACTAACCTGGGTACCCAACCAACGGGGACTATGCTGCACGCCAGACGTCTCTGCGCGATTTACCAGCTGCCCCAGCCACGCGTACGACTTACAGGCCCCTACCATTAAACATACCGTTTGGTCCGCGGCTTCAGGAGGTCGTTGTCTGCTCCTGCGGTGAGCGGCTGGCAGCGGAGGCTCCTCCGAGGAAAGTGCTCGGGGCGCGCCTAGGGCCGTCCGCTCCGCAGTCGATCCCGCAGCCAAGCAGAGATCCTCCTGGCTGGCTCGCCAAACTGACGTGCGGAAAACGGACTCCACAATCTGTAAGATTGTAAAGTAGGTATGTTTATTCAGCGCTGGGCAGCACAGGGGGGTAGTCCCACCAAAACCGTGCGCGCCTTACGTGGCAACTCACGTTGGGGGTGGGGGGCACTGGGCAAGTTGGGGAACACAGGCAGCGCCCCCAGGATCCCAAGACAGAGGGGTCATGGGAAGGCAGCGCCAAAATGGGGGGCGTCGAACAGGGACACAAAACAAGAGTGCAGGGCACGCAACGGGCAAAACACAGGGGAAAAAAAACTCACAAGGGAGGAAAACCTCACACGGTGGGGGGGTGTTTTAGTGAAAAGCATTTGCAAGTGATACAGGGAATTAACGGTCTGCTAAATATTGCTTGATTTAGAAGACTGACTGTCTGCATACTGCTTGATTTAGGAGACTAACTGTCTGCTAGACAATGCCTAACAATCCTCTTGGCCTTGAAACTCACTTAAGCTTATCAGGGACTGGTACTTGTCAAGAAACTGGTATTCAGTCAAGGACTAATATGTCAAGCAAAGGACATGATAACAGGAGTCGTTCAGAAACTGCTGAAATCCCCAAGTGAAAGGAGAGCATGGGTGAATGACTGAAGTTCATCTAGAGGAAGATCAGACCCCTGAAGAAGTAAACGACCACCAGAGACAGATCTGAAATGCTAACGCAAGTGGTTTTTTAATAACCCCGCCTCGCTTATGCACATGTATGTCTGTATTGTGCAATCCTAGGAATGTGTGTACCTGCACCGGATACATTTTTGGTAAAATGTGCTGTCAGTGTGCGTGCTTTTGGAGAAGCAATCCCCCACGCACCCGGTGCCAAATAAACATGCCTGCTTTATAACTCTCTCCGAGTTGTAGAGTTTGATCCACGCGTCAGGAGGGCTGAGAAACACAGAGCGGGACAGTGGGGACGGATACGAGGGAGAGACGGACACGCAAGGACAAGGGGTACGTGCGGGAAGAAAGGTGCGTAAGGATGACCTATAGCAGGGAGTCCACGCAGGACAATCCACAGCACGTAACTCACCCGGCATAACCTGCACGAGATGACCCACACCGGACAATGGACCCACACTGCGTAATCCCCAGCGAGAACCCCTCCGTCTCCCACTGGGTCACACCAACTATCCCCAAATTGAGTGGCTTTTTTTTTTTTCCTTGTCCAGAATATTTTTTTTCCCATGGCCAGACTATGCTCCAGACCACACCTCATTTGATTTTTCCTGTGTCTGAATATTTAGTTAAAAGACTACAGAAGGAAAATCACCACATTCTTAACATTCACTCTAAAATCCATGCGGCAAGTCCCTTAGGAAAAATGCAGTCACGCATCGCAGACGTACCTTGTACTTGCAGACCGCTGCGGCTCCTTTCCATCCATCTCGTACTTTCACGGCCAAGGAAAGGGCGACCACGGTGAAACGCTGGCAGCAGACATTCAGCAGAGAGAGGGAAAAACCCCTTAGTTTGAAGCTAGGCAGGAATCTAACTCTTCCTTTTGGGGCGAGGTTTCTCAGGACTAAAACCACGTGAAGGACAGAGTATCTTGCAGCACCTTTGGTACAGCTGCTGATACCGGCCTTTAAAGCTTTTGCATTTTTCAGACACCCGGGCCTTTTTTTGACTCATTGGCAGCTTTAGTTTCACTCGAACCGCTGTCCTACATACAGGCAGGGGACAGACACAGATGCCTACATACATTTTCTCAACCCTAAGTACAGCCGAGATCTCCTCACCCTCTATGTGCCAAGTTGAATATTTGTTTGTTAAGGAGCACAGCAACACTTCTGTCCTCGTGAACTGCCTCCGAGCAGAGGAGGGCTCTGGGATTTCCTGGACGCCAGTGCTCCCGCTTTCACTGTCAGCTCTGCACGGCCACCCACCGGAAAAAAGGCCTCAAAATAACGAACGTCAGACGATTGCTGCCACACCAAAAGTGCCAGCACTGAAAGCTCGTGCTGCTCCTCGCCGGCCCTTGCCAGCGCCTCTACAGGCCCACAAACGTTATCCAGCCTAGAGACTGCATAAAAGGCAGACCGCCCCAGGCTGCAACACTCTTGCCCAGCGTACACTGACCAGTAACGTCTCCCCCTTCACCTTCCCGAGAGAGACTGTTCCCAGGGAGCCCTCTTCCTCCCATCAATTTACTACACCTTCCCTGCAGTTTTCAGCCTTGTTCCCTCCTCGGCTGTGGTCCCTCAACTTAGCTCTCAAATGGCCAGAAATCAGATTCCATCCTCAAAAGAACAACCCCATGCTAACTAAGATGGCGCTTCCTCGCCCAGCTCCTCATCACCATCTGCAAAAAAAAAAAACCCAAAAATAAAACCTACCAAACAGCACCGCCCTTCAACATCACACCACTTACCACCAATCTCTTCTATGGCACTCTCCTCCTCAAAAGCGCCGCAGTGCTCTGCTCACCGGCTCCACTCATTGCCAAGAAGTCCGACGCCGCAACTGCTGCTCGTGGTGCTTCAGATGCTGAGAGACGCAAAGCTCAACTTACTTTTTCTGGGGTGTAGGTAGAAAAAATAGGTGTCATACCAAGCTAACTAGAAAAGTATGTCATTACATGCAATGACAACATTATCAAAAACCACCTGCTTTAGCTTCCTACAAGAAAACAAATGCTCCAGGCTTCATTTCTAGCAAGACCATGCATGCTATCTAACTTCTACCACAGCTACGTTCTAGACAGGGCTGAATGACAAATGTAGCAGAACGTGGTGGCTCGCACACGTGGCCGACAGAGGCACGGAGCTCCTGGCACTGCGTCCTGGTGTCTGCTCTGTCAGGGAGGGCTCAGATGGACCAGCCACTCCTTGCTGGAGGCACCTGCCTGTGATTCACTCCTCAGTCCCCTCCAGCAGCCATGCCCAGGCGGCCCCCTTTACAGCTGGAGGCCCCTCATACAGCAGGGCCAGGGCCAGGGCCAGGGCCACCCTCAGCCTCACTGGACCCATCTGGGGCTGCCCCACCTCCAGCCCCAGCTGGAGCCCATCAGGAGCAGGGGCCCTTGCCAAAGCCCCACAGCACATCACCCCCTTCCCTGTGCCTGTCCTCAGCCATCAGCTCTGCACCCAGGGGCTGCAAACACATCCAGGGGCACAGAGGACGTCACAGACAGTGAGATACAGAACAGAAAAAAAAAAACAGTGACAGTACGCAAGACAAAGAGATAGAGAAAGAAAGATAAGAAAAGAAAGAGTGAGATAGGAAGGCAGAGGCACAGGGCAGGCATGCAGAGGCGCAAAGAAAAGCAGGCCAGAAAACAGGCTGGAGAAATTAGTTGGGGGGAGAAGACGGATGCAGATCAGGACAAAGAGATGGAAAAGGCAAAAACAGCAATGGGCCGCAGGACAGAGACAGAGGACAAACAAAGGAAGGAAAGGGAGCAGAACAAAAGTGCAGGGATACAAAACAAAAGGAAGCGGTAGAACAAGAGATTTAAAGGGAGAGAGAAAGGGGGAAGAGCATACAAGAACAGACAGAAGAGGAGAGGTAGAAGGAAACAATAACAACAACAACAAATCACAGCAGCTTGGGAAAGGTAGGGGTCACGGGAGCGGCAGGGAAGGACAGGGACGCACAAGAGAGGAGGCAGAGCCCCAGGGGCCGGGGACTCACCACAGCTCTCACTCCCGGCACTGCTGGGAGAATCTGACAGGTCAGATGCTGCTTTCTGCTTCTCTCCTCTTCTGTAACTCCGACCACTTGGCTGTCCTCCACCTAAGAGAATACGTGGGTGTCTTACAGCTCTTAGACAAAAAGCTTCCTAGACACGTAGCCACCCACGCTCGCTCGCTCGCGCGCTATGTGGCCGTACCGTGCTTCAGGTTCCACATACAGACTGTGCAGTGCGCACTGGCGGTCTGGCCTGCTGAAGAGTACAAAGAGGGATCCTTCCTCACCCGGAGAGGCAGGCTAGGCTCTCTCTGGCCTGCAGCGGGAGGCAGCTGCTGGCTGGCTGGCCTTTGGTTTCTTCTTCTTCTTTACCTTTCTGTGGCCTCTCCAGCTTCAGCTGCAGCAGCTCCTCTCCACAGGCAGTAAGCGCTCTGTTACATGACATAAATGTTGAAAATTAAATATCAGTATGAGGTGATTCTTGCTAACTGTAGAACTGTAGTCACATAGGTTAAGTTTTATACGAAATCTATTTGTCCTTAGAGGGAGTGGGACCCTAGAGATATTATAATACGCATTTGTTAGAAGCTAGCCTAGCATATCGTTAATACAATGGTAAGTCCCAAACACCCCCAAACCCCACCTGCAGAAATAGGCCCTGAGCCATCACTTTGGAGCCAGGAAAATCAAGCAGCACCGCGACCTGTTCTCAAGACCAGATATGGAGATTTCAAGGAGGAGTTTGACCAGCGAATTCGAGGAGGGGGCGTTTTGACGACCACCAAGACCACCAAAAGACCCTCGACTCAAAAGACTGGGCATGCGCGAGTGGGTAGGGAAATGATGTAATGGTTTCTCAGAAAATTTATGTTTATGCATATTATTTCTTGGAATTTAATGAATATGTATAATTAATGTGTATTTAACCCGTGCTGTTGATCAAATGGGTGCGCACGCTAGGTGGAGCGATCCCCCGTGCGCCCAGCGCTGCAATAAAGAAGTGCCTGCTTCTTAACTTCTCGTTGCTGTTAAGGAGTTTTATTCCGGATTTCGGTAACACCTCCCCTTAGCTCTTTGAGGTTTTTTGGTATTTCTCCGGGCACCCTCGCAACCCCTGCCCTCCTGTCTCATGCCCTCACTCCCCCCTCCCCCCCTGCTCTGCCTCCCCGTATTTGACCCTGCCCCCCGTAACCCCTCTGCCTGCAGACCCTGGGGTGATGCCTGCCCCCCACCACCCCCAAACTGAAACCTCCCACCTGCTTCCCTGCACCTCACTCCATCTCAGTTGTTTTAATTGATAATTTGCAATTGTTTTCAGTTTTATCACTTCTCTTTCTGGGCATTTATTGTTCTCTCCTTTGCTCACAAGGGGTATTGGTGGTGGTTTGTTTCTTCTTAATTGTTAAACTGTTTTCATCTCAACCCGCGAGTTTCCTCACTTTCACCCGTCTCATTCTCTCCCCCTCCCACGGGGACGCTTTTTGGTACAGAGGCCACAAATGTCACTGCCCAGGCTGCGCGGGGGGAAGGGGCAGCCGTGCCCCGGGAAGGGGTGACCGGCTGCGGACGGCGCGAACGGGAGGGAGGAACCGGCCGTGGCTCGTCCGGCTGAACACCCAGGAGCGGAGCGGTGGGGGGCTGCTGCCACCTGGTGACGGAAAGCGGGAACTGCAGCTCGGGAGTCGCGCATGCGCAGTGCTCTGCCCTTCTCCCGGCAGGCACTGTGTTCGGCCTTCGGACTGCGCATGCGCCCGGGAGCAGCATGGCGGTGTGCGGCCGGCGGGTCCCGGCGGCGGTGACGGGTGAGTACCGAGGGCACCCGTGAGGTGCGCGAGCCCCTTTCGTGGCTGCAGCGCTGTCTCCTGCCCGCCCGGGGAGCCTCAAGCCGCCCGCTCGGAGCCGAGCCGGGCGAGGGCAGCCCCGGGGAGTGACCCGAGAGCAGAGAGAAGGGAAGAGGGGCAGGAGGGGGCCCCCCCTCCCGGGCGGAGACGCCGGGCACCTCCCCAGCTCGCCAGAGCTCCCCCCGAGCCTCCCCCGGCCCCGTGCAGCTGCCCGCCGCTCCGGCGCGTCCCCTGAAGCCTGTCCCGTAGCACCGGGCCACGCCCTGCCCTGAAGGCTGCGAGGGGGGACCTCAGTGTATCTGGAGAATCCCCTGCGGCAGCAGGCGCTCCGGCCAGGGGCCGCGTGCGGTAATAACGGTCGCTGCTTCTTCTTTCCCTCTCCCAGAGGCCGTGGCTGTCCGTTCCTCCCCTGGGAACGCTGTTGACTGTACTCGCCTCAGGCTTGTGTGGGCTGTCTCTGCCCGGCCGCGCTCTCCTGGCGGTGCGGGAGCGAAAATGAACGGATGGAGCTGTTACCGAAATCCGGAATAAAACTCCTTAACAGCAACGAGAAGTTAAGAAGCAGGCACTTCTTTATTGCAGCGCTGGGCGCACGGGGGATCGCTCCACCTAGCGTGCGCACCCATTTGATCAACAGCACGGGTTAAATACACATTAATTATACATATTCATTAAATTCCAAGAAATAATATGCATAAACATAAATTTTCTGAGAAACCATTACATCATTTCCCTACCCACTCGCGCATGCCCAGTCTTTTGAGTCGAGGGTCTTTTGGTGGTCTTGGTGGTCATCAAAACGCCCCCTCCTCGAATTCGCTGGTCAAACTCCTCCTTGAAATCTCCATATCTGGTCTTGAGAACAGGTCGCGGTGCTGCTTGATTTTCCTGGCTCCAAAGTGATGGCTCAGGGCCTATTTCTGCAGGTGGTGTTTGGGGGTGTTTGGGACTTACCATTGTATTAAAGATATGCTAGGCTAGCTTCTAACAAATGCGTATTATAAGATCTCTAGGGTCCCACTCCCTCTAAGGACAAATAGATTTCGTATAAAACTTAACCTATGTGACTACAGTTCTACAGTTAGCAAGAATCACCTCATACTGATATTTAATTTTCAACATTTATGTCATGTAACATTTCCCCCCTTTGAGACTTATTTAATTTTTTTCAATAAGTCTCATTTACTTATAACTAATCTCCATAATCAGTAAACCAAAAAGTATTATTAGCATTACTACTAAAATTCCTTTGATAGATTTCATTATTTTTGATATGATTTTGTCTAATTCATTAAAAATGAGAGACTGTTAACTTTAAATGACATATTTCTTTAGAAATCCATTGTTTCTGTTTTGGAGGCTGTGCTTCTTGACTCTCAAATAATGAATCCAAGAATCAATATCTTCAAATTTAGGGGCTGTATATATTGCTAGAAGCACCTGAAGAACCTGATATGGTTCTTTCCATTCTTATTGAAGAGTTTCTGATTCCCAAATTTTCAGGTACACGTAATCTCCTGGTTAAAAATGATGAACTGGGGAATCTAAAGAAAGAGGCTCTGTGGCAGTTCCATATCCATATCAGAGTTCTTCCAAGGGATATCAAATACAATTCCGTTTCATTATCCCCAGTAGCAGTCACATTTTGAACAAGGGTTAGAGTCTGATAAGATTTTCCATACATTAACATATGGACTAATTTTAGTCCTAGATCTGGATTGAATCTTGATTCTCGGAAGTGCTTAAGGAAGAGCATGAGGCCATTTTAAAGATATTTTCTGACAAATTTTACTTGTCTATTAGATTGTGGCCTTCAAGGAGTGTGTAAATTCAATTTGATTCCCAGAATTTTCCTCAATATTTGAATAATTTCAGACACAAAATGGGGACCTCTATTTGATTATATTCTTTTGGGGATTCCAAACCATGATATTATTTCTTTTAACATATTTTTAGCCACTTCTCTTGCCTATTGGTGCAACAGGAAAAGAAAATCTTTTGGCCATATTTACTAATACCAATAGATATCTATATCCATTTTGTTGTGGCAATTCTGAAAAAATCAATCTGCCAATAATTTTCAGGCAAGTTTCCCATATATATGGTTCTTGGGGGTGGTTATTTAATATTTCTCGGGTTATTCTTTAAACAAGTTTCACACTTTTTGTTACTGATTTTATTAGCTTTATCATCCTAACACTAATCACCTGTCTTCTTAAATCACTGATCATTGCCTCTGTTTCCCAATGAATTTTTCTATGCTTTTAGCTTTGATTGTGGTGAGACCACAACTTGATTTTTAGGACTAATGATCATTTTTCATATTTATTTGAATTGATTTAGCTAATTCCAAATCAACCTTACTGTAGTTTGGGATTTGTTGTTCAAATTTCACTTCTTTAACTGGTATTATTGTCATGATGCCTTTTTCTGCTCTCTCCTTTGCCTTTTTATTGATTAATTTATTTCCAATATTCACTGGGAAATTCCCAAATTGGTGGGCTTTGCAGTGCATTACTGCAGCTTCTTTGTGTTTCTGCACCACTTGGAGCAATTGCAGAATTTCTTCTTGGTGTTTAATGGATGTTCCTTGTGCTGTCAGCATTCCTCTTTCTTTCCATGTGGCTCCATGGGCATGTACTACTCCAAAAGCATACTTTAAATCAGTCCATATATTCACTTTTTATGTTCTGTCCATTTTAGGGCTTTTATGAGGGCTAGTTATCAATTCCGCCCTTTGTGCTGAGGTGTTCACTGAGAGCGGCTTTGCATCAATAACAGAGTTTGTTATTGTTATTGTATATCCAGCCAATCTTCTTCCATTTCTCACGAGGCTGCTTCCATCAGTACATATCTCGAATTCTGGGTCAGGTATGTTCACTCTTCTGTTACTTCTGCTGGAATAAACTTGTTTGATGGTCTGTAGACAGTCATGACTTAGAACTTCTTCTTCTATTGAACTTAAAAAGATGGCAGGATTTATTGTTGTAGTTGTTTTTGATTTGACATCATCTTGTTCCAACAGGACAATTTGATGTTTGAGCATCCTGCTTGGGGATAACCAGTGTCCTCCTTTCTGTTCCAGAACAGAAAGTACCATATGCGGTACATAAGCTGTTCTTGGGTGTCCCGTTGTCAGCTTACAAGCTTCTTAAGTCAGGAGGACAGTTGCTGCTACAGCCCATAGACAACCTGGTCATCCTTAGCTAACATTGTCCAATTGTTTGGAGAAATAACCAACCGGTCTTCTTCATTCTCCATTTTTCTGAGAAAGCATTCTTCTGAGGGCCGAATGTTGTCTTTCATGAACAAACAGTTCAAAGGGTTTGGTTAAATCGGGCAACCCTAGAGCAGGAGTGAACATCAGAGCTACCTTTACATTCTGGAATGCCTTTCGAGCTTCAGGTTCTCACACAAGGGGTCCCTCCTTCAATTCCTTTAATCCACAGGTGACACCAGCCAGCCATTCCCAGAAACGTTTGCAGCTCCTTAGCTCCTTTTGGCTCCGGCATTTGGCAAATTGCCTCTTTTCTCTCATTTCCCAGTTGTCTTTGTCCCTGTGTGATTTCAAATCCCAAATACATGACAGTCTCTTTTCCAATCTGTGCTTTCTTCTTGGAAAATCTGTTATCACTTTGGCCCAAGAAATTTAGCAGGTTAGTAGTCAAGTTGAAATATTCTTCTCTGGTTTCTGTGGCTATTAAAATATCATCTACATATTGCAACACCAGTCTTTCAGGATAAATTATTTTGCATGTTTCTAATTCCTTAGCCAATTGATTTCCAAAGATCATTGGGCTATTTTTAAATCCCTGAGGTAGCACTGCCCAGGTGAGCTGAGTCTTCTGCCCAGTTGTGGGATTTTGCAGTTCAAAGGCAAAATATGCCTGACTATTTTTGTCAAGAAGAATACAGAAAAAGACATCCTATAAGTTCAATACAGTGAACCACTTGTGATTTTCTTTTAAAGCTGTCAACAAGGATACAGGTTTGCCACTAAGGGGTGAATATCTTGAACTATTAAATTTATTGCTATTAAAATCTTGTACTAACCTATATTCCTCACTTTCTGGCTTTTTCACAGGTAAAATGGGAGTATTGAATTCTGATTCACATTCGACTAATAGTCGATATTTTTTTAAAAAATTTTCAATCATTTTCTCAAGGCCTCTTCTAGCTTCTAATTTTAAAGGGTACTGGTTTTGTCTTACCAGTTTGGTGCTCTCCTTTAGAAAAATCTTTACCGGTTCTGCTGCTTTTGAATGTCCGGGAACTTCGCCAGCCCACACCAAAGGGTTACTGCATTGTCCACTTCTTGAGGGATTTCATATGGCTCTGAAGTTGTCTGCAACATAAAAATTCTTGCCTCTCTGGCTTTTGATTAGGGTATATTTAATTGAATGTCACAGTTTTAAAAATTAATTTGTGCTTTCAATTTGCTCAATAAATCTCTCCCCACTAAGGCAACAGGACACTCTGGTATATATAAAAATTGGCCAGTTCCCCATTTTTACCCACCTTAAAGTTAAGGATTGAATGAAAAATTTATTTTCAGCTTTCCCTGTGGCACCAATTTTGTCTACATGCTTTTTACTCAATTTTCTTCTACCAGTACTTAAAATGAATAGCTCCAGTATCAAAATAGAAAATCCATGGTTTGGGTCCCCAGCTGGATTGTAACCAGGGGTTCTGCTGGGGAATTCTCCCCCAGTCCTCTTTGCACCTCTGACACAGGCATCTGCTGTGCTGCCAGTTTTTTGTTTCTTTTTCAGAATAAGGACACGCATTTTTCCAGTGCCACCATGCTTCACACTTTGCACACTGATATTCCCAATCTCTCTCCTATTGCAGTTATTTTATCCATTCCTCTACCACACCCCGACCTCATCCCCGGTTTGTTCCCCTACTGCTTGTCAAAGTGGTAGGGGGGGCAAGGCTTGAGCCGCTCCTTGTTCTATCTGGTCTTGTCAGCTTCCAGTTCTCCCTGCAATAGGACTGAAACCCTCATAATTCAACTGTCCCACTCTACAGCTCCCACCGGGGGTTCGGTGTTCTGGCCCCTTTTTCTACTGTTTCATTTGTTAAACCTGCATCAACACTTCCAGACCACACATAAAGATAATACAGAAATTTAACACAGAAATTTAACACATGAATTCTATGTTTTCCTCTTCAGTTCTACATTTTAAACATCACTTTCTATACTACAAGCCAGGATCTTTTCAACCTTTTTCCTTTTTTTTTTTTTTTTTTTTTTTTAATGCCAAAACCATCGGATCCTTGGGGACGTATCTGCAATCTTTCTGCCACTTGGGATGATTTCCCAAAGTAAAGAACAAATCAACATCGGGGACCACATCTCACTTTCCTTCCCTTCTACAAGATAACATCAACTGTAAAATATTGGATCAATTTTTTTTCTAGTTACTGGGTCTCCCCTTATATCCTCCCAATGTTTAAGAACACATCCCAGTGGAGACTTCATTAATATTTCCCCTACCATTGAGGTAGACATAGAAGATATGTGTTTTCCCATATTTTACAAAGGAGTTTTTGGTACCAAAAAGACAATAACACTGTTCTACAAACAGAGTCAATCCCGTCACCAAAAAAAAGTTTAAAACCCCAAATGCAATACTGTATATCATTCAAGTCCCGTACACTGCAACACATGCATACAGACTTAAAAAAACCAAACCAAACCAAAACAAAACAAAACGCACTGAAGCAACAATTACCAGCTTGTAAATCACTTCTAAAACACCCTGGGGCCCCTTTCCAAGCTATGTACAAATCTTACCAATACTCCCCATACTCTTACTCTTAAACAATTTAGACTAAATGCCAAATACCAGATAAATGCAAATGACAATTGTCCCAAATACAAAAACCAAACAAATGCAAATGACAATTGTCCCAAATACAAAAACCAAACAAATGCAAATGACAGTTGTCCCAAATACAAAAACCAAACAAATGCAAATGACAATTGTCCCAAATACACAAATGTCCAACCCAGCAATAGCTTTCGCTTATGACTTACGGGCAGACGCCTAGGCTTCCAAACCAAACGGGTACCCTCTAAGCCCCAACCCTGCGAAGCTTTCGCCGCGCCTTACGGGCAGGCTATCCAGAGCAGACAGATTTCAAAGAAGAAGTGCCTTACCCTTTTCTCCAGGGAACGTTGCGAGGAGCTTTGTGAGTCGAGAGCGATGGGTCTCCCCGAGAATACCTCGGTGCCGGCTGGAGTTCGATCAACACTCGATCTCGTTCAGTCTCACTCGCAAGGTCCCATCTGGGTCGCCAAAACTGTTACCGAAATCCGGAATAAAACTCCTTAACAGCAATGAGAAGTTAAGAAGCAGGCACTTCTTTATTGCAGCGCTGGGTGCACGGGGGATCGCTCCACCTAGCGTGCGCACCCATTTGATCAACAGCACGGGTTAAATACACATTAATTATACATATTCATTAAATTCCAAGAAATAATATGCATAAACATAAATTTTCTGAGAAACCATTACATCATTTCCCTACCCACTCGCGCATGCCCAGTCTTTTGAGTCGAGGGTCTTTTGGTGGTCTTGGTGGTCGTCAAAACGCCCCCTCCTCGAATTCGCTGGTCAAACTCCTCCTTGAAATCTCCATATCTGGTCTTGAGAACAGGTCGCGGTGCTGCTTGATTTTCCTGGCTCCAAAGTGATGGCTCAGGGCCTATTTCTGCAGGTGGTGTTTGGGGGTGTTTGGGACTTACCATTGTATTAAAGATATGCTAGGCTAGCTTCTAACAAATGCGTATTATAAGATCTCTAGGGTCCCACTCCCTCTAAGGACAAATAGATTTCGTATAAAATTTAACCTATGTGACTACAGTTCTATAGTTAGCAAGAATCACCTCATATTGATATTTAATTTTCAATGTTTATGTCCTGTAACAAGGGGGCCCCCCCTCCCGGGCGGAGACGCCGGGCACCTCCCCAGCTCGCCAGAGCTCCCCCCGAGCCTCCCCCGGCCCCGTGCAGCTGCCCGCCGCTCCGGCGCGTCCCCTGAAGCCTGTCCCGTAGCACCGGGCCACGCCCTGCCCTGAAGGCTGCGAGGGGGGACCTCAGTGTATCTGGAGAATCCCCTGCGGCAGCAGGCGCTCCGGCCAGGGGCCGCGTGCGGTAATAACGGTCGCTGCTTCTTCTTTCCCTCTCCCAGAGGTTGTGGCTGTCCGTTCCTCCCTTGGGAACGCTGTTGACTGCACTCGCCTCAGGCTTGTGTGGGCTGTCTCTGCCCGGCCGCGCTCTCCTGGCGGTGCGGGAGCGAAAATGAACGGATGGAGCGCTTACTGCCTGTGGAGAGGAGCTGCTGCAGCTGAAGCTGGAGAGGCCACAGAAAGGTAGAGAAGAAGAAACCAAAGGCCAGCCAGCCAGCAGCTGCCTCCCGCTGCAGGCCAGAGAGAGCCTAGCCTGCCTCTCCGGGTGAGGAAGGATCCCTCTTTGTACTCTTCAGCAGGCCAGACCGCCAGTGCGCACTGCACAGTCTGTATGTGGAACCTGAAGCACGGTACGGCCACATAGCGCGCGAGCGAGCGAGCGTGGGTGGCTACGTGTCTAGGAAGCTTTTTGTCTAAGAGCTGTAGGACACCCACGTATTCTCTTAGGTGGAGGACAGCCAAGTGGCCGGAGTTACAGAAGAGGAGAGAAGCAGAAAGCAGCATCTGACCTGTCAGATTCTCCCAGCAGTGCCGGGAGTGAGAGCTGTGGTGAGTCCCCGGCCCCTGGGGCTCTGCCTCCTCTCTTGTGCGTCCCTGTCCTTCCCTGCCGCTCCCGTGACCCCTACCTTTCCCAAGCTGCTGTGATTTGTTGTTGTTGTTATTGTTTTCTTCTACCTCTCCTCTTCTGTCTGTTCTTGTATGCTCTTCCCCCTTTCTCTCTCCCTTTAAATCTCTTGTTCTACCGCTTCCTTTTGTTTTGTATCCCTGCACTTTTGTTCTGCTCCTTTTCCTTCCTTTGTTTGTCCTCTGTCTCTGTCCTGCGGCCCATTGCTGTTTTTGCCTTTTCCATCTCTTTGTCCTGACCTGCATCCGTCTTCTCCCCCCAACTAATTTCTCCAGCCTGTTTTCTGGCCTGCTTTTCTTTGCGCCTCTGCATGCCTGCCCTGTGCCTCTGCCTTCCTATCTCACTCTTTCTTTTCTTATCTTTCTTTCTCTATCTCTTTGTCTTGCGTACTGTCACTGTTTTTTTTTTTCTGTTCTGTATCTCACTGTCTGTGACGTCCTCTGTGCCCCTGGATGTGTTTGCAGCCCCTGGGTGCAGAGCTGATGGCTGAGGACAGGCACAGGGAAGGGGGTGATGTGCTGTGGGGCTTTGGCAAGGGCCCCTGCTCCTGATGGGCTCCAGCTGGGGCTGGAGGTGGGGCAGCCCCAGATGGGTCCAGTGAGGCTGAGGGTGGCCCTGGCCCTGGCCCTGGCCCTGCTGTATGAGGGGCCTCCAGCTGTAAAGGGGGCCGCCTGGGCATGGCTGCTGGAGGGGACTGAGGAGTGAATCACAGGCAGGTGCCTCCAGCAAGGAGTGGCTGGTCCATCTGAGCCCTCCCTGACAGAGCAGACACCAGGACGCAGTGCCAGGAGCTCCGTGCCTCTGTCGGCCACGTGTGCGAGCCACCACGTTCTGCTACATTTGTCATTCAGCCCTGTCCAGAACGTAGCTGTGGTAGAAGTTAGATAGCATGCATGGTCTTGCTAGAAATGAAGCCTGGAGCATTTGTTTTCTTGTAGGAAGCTAAAGCAGGTGGTTTTTGATAATGTTGTCATTGCATGTAATGACATACTTTTCTAGTTAGCTTGGTATGACACCTATTTTTTTTCTACCTACACCCCAGAAAAAGTAAGTTGAGCTTTGCGTCTCTCAGCATCTGAAGCACCACGAGCGGCAGTTGCAGCGTCGGACTTGTTGGCAATGAGTGGAGCCGGTGAGCAGAGCACTGCGGCGCTTTTGAGGAGGAGAGTGCCATAGAAGAGATTGGTGGTAAGTGGTGTGATGTTGAAGGGCGGTGCTGTTTGGTAGGTTTTATTTTTGGGTTTTTTTTTTTTGCAGATGGTGATGAGGAGCTGGGCGAGGAAGCGCCATCTTAGTTAGCATGGGGTTGTTCTTTTGAGGATGGAATCTGATTTCTGGCCATTTGAGAGCTAAGTTGAGGGACCACAGCCGAGGAGGGAACAAGGCTGAAAACTGCAGGGAGGGTGTAGTAAATTGATGGGAGGAAGAGGGCTCCCTGGGAACAGTCTCTCTCGGGAAGGTGAAGGGGGAGACGTTACTGGTCAGTGTACGCTGGGCAAGAGTGTTGCAGCCTGGGGCGGTCTGCCTTTTATGCAGTCTCTAGGCTGGATAACGTTTGTGGGCCTGTAGAGGCGCTGGCAAGGGCCGGCGAGGAGCAGCACGAGCTTTCAGTGCTGGCACTTTTGGTGTGGCAGCAATCGTCTGACGTTCGTTATTTTGAGGCCTTTTTTCCGGTGGGTGGCCGTGCGGAGCTGACAGTGAAAGCGGGAGCACTGGCATCCAGGAAATCCCAGAGCCCTCCTCTGCTCGGAGGCAGTTCACGAGGACAGAAGTGTTGCTGTGCTCCTTAACAAACAAATATTCAACTTGGCACATAGAGGGTGAGGAGATCTCGGCTGTACTTAGGGTTGAGAAAATGTATGTAGGCATCTGTGTCTGTCCCCTGCCTGTATGTAGGACAGCGGTTCGAGTGAAACTAAAGCTGCCAATGAGTCAAAAAAAGGCCCGGGTGTCTGAAAAATGCAAAAGCTTTAAAGGCCGGTATCAGCAGCTGTACCAAAGGTGCTGCAAGATACTCTGTCCTTCACGTGGTTTTAGTCCTGAGAAACCTCGCCCCAAAAGGAAGAGTTAGATTCCTGCCTAGCTTCAAACTAAGGGGTTTTTCCCTCTCTCTGCTGAATGTCTGCTGCCAGCGTTTCACCGTGGTCGCCCTTTCCTTGGCCGTGAAAGTACGAGATGGATGGAAAGGAGCCGCAGCGGTCTGCAAGTACAAGGTACGTCTGCGATGCGTGACTGCATTTTTCCTAAGGGACTTGCCGCATGGATTTTAGAGTGAATGTTAAGAATGTGGTGATTTTCCTTCTGTAGTCTTTTAACTAAATATTCAGACACAGGAAAAATCAAATGAGGTGTGGTCTGGAGCATAGTCTGGCCATGGGAAAAAAAATATTCTGGACAAGGAAAAAAAAAAAAGCCACTCAATTTGGGGATAGTTGGTGTGACCCAGTGGGAGACGGAGGGGTTCTCGCTGGGGATTACGCAGTGTGGGTCCATTGTCCGGTGTGGGTCATCTCGTGCAGGTTATGCCGGGTGAGTTACGTGCTGTGGATTGTCCTGCGTGGACTCCCTGCTATAGGTCATCCTTACGCACCTTTCTTCCCGCACGTACCCCTTGTCCTTGCGTGTCCGTCTCTCCCTCGTATCCGTCCCCACTGTCCCGCTCTGTGTTTCTCAGCCCTCCTGACGCGTGGATCAAACTCTACAACTCGGAGAGAGTTATAAAGCAGGCATGTTTATTTGGCACCGGGTGCGTGGGGGATTGCTTCTCCAAAAGCACGCACACTGACAGCACATTTTACCAAAAATGTATCCGGTGCAGGTACACACATTCCTAGGATTGCACAATACAGACATACATGTGCATAAGCGAGGCTTATTAAAAAGCGAGGGGTTATTAAAAAACCACTTGCGTTAGCATTTCAGATCTGTCTCTGGTGGTCGTTTACTTCTTCAGGGGTCTGATCTTCCTCTAGATGAACTTCAGTCATTCACCCATGCTCTCCTTTCACTTGGGGATTTCAGCAGTTTCTGAACGACTCCTGTTATCATGTCCTTTGCTTGACATATTAGTCCTTGACTGAATACCAGTTTCTTGACAAGTACCAGTCCCTGATAAGCTTAAGTGAGTTTCAAGGCCAAGAGGATTGTTAGGCATTGTCTAGCAGACAGTTAGTCTCCTAAATCAAGCAGTATGCAGACAGTCAGTCTTCTAAATCAAGCAATATTTAGCAGACCGTTAATTCCCTGTATCACTTGCAAATGCTTTTCACTAAAACACCCCCCCACCGTGTGAGGTTTTCCTCCCTTGTGAGTTTTTTTTCCCCTGTGTTTTGCCCGTTGCGTGCCCTGCACTCTTGTTTTGTGTCCCTGTTCGACGCCCCCCTTTTTGGCGCTGCCTCCCCATGACCCCTCTGTCTTGGGATCCTGGGGGCGCTGCCTGTGTTCCCCAACTTGCCCAGTGCCCCCCACCCCCAACGTGAGTTGCCACGTAAGGCGCGCACGGTTTTGGTGGGACTACCCCCCTGTGCTGCCCAGCGCTGAATAAACATACCTACTTTACAATCTTACAGATTGTGGAGTCCGTTTTCCGCACGTCAGTTTGGCGAGCCAGCCAGGAGGATCTCTGCTTGGCTGCGGGATCGACTGCGGAGCGGACGCCCCTAGGCGCGCCCCGAGCACTTTCCTCGGAGGAGCCTCTGCTGCCAGCCGCTCACCGCAGGAGCAGACAACGACCTCCTGAAGCCGCGGACCAAACGGTATGTTTAATGGTAGGGGCCTGTAAGTCGTACGCGTGGCTGGGGCAGCTGGTAAATCGCGCAGAGACGTCTGGCGTGCAGCATAGTCCCCGTTGGTTGGGTACCCAGGTTAGTTTGGAGCATCAAAGGGGACTCGCTGACCGATAGAGCGGCCGCTAGCGATCTTGGGGGTAGATCGAGCGAGTCCGAGGTAACCGCTGCATCCCATTGCTGGGAGCCAGGATGGACCTGCTGATGATCGGTACATGAGAAGCAGGAGAAGGGTAAGCGGGCCTCTTTAACCCGGATTTGGAGATAGTTTAACATCAGTAGGTGAGTTTGTTCTTGCAACAATTTTGCAGCTGCTTTAAAAGGCTGGTATGAATGAGGGATCCCTGTGCTGTATGGTTAAGAGAGTGTGGTTGAGTGATTGATTGTAAGTGTGGTGTGGAGGAGTGAAATAGTTAGTCTAAATTTGAATCATTCCTTGAGACCCTCTCACAGAGGAAATATAAAATGGGCAACACTCAAGGGGGAATATTAAGGAAAAGCCCCCTGGGCTGCATACTCGCCCACTGGAAAGATATTGCCGGGGGTGGAGGTACGGAAAGTAAAAAGACTCTTATTAAATATTGCAATCAGTGGTGGCCATTGTATAAGTTAGAGGGTGAAGTCAAGTGGCCGTTCAATGGAACGTTGGATTACAATACTTTGTTGCAGCTTATGTTGTTTCTTAGAAGAGAAGGGAAATGGGACGAGGTGTCGTATGCAGATATGTTTTTTACCCTACGAAATCACCCAGAGTGGCAAAGGGACTGTGGGATGATATCCCCGCAGGACCCTATGGTACTCGCACTCGAACGGGAGAACAAGGCGGGTGGGGGCAGGTTAAAAAGGTGCTGTTCATCATGCAGCATTGGGCAGAGGTGTACGAAAGCAGATAAAGTACGCCAGGTTCCAGAACAAGATTTAAGTGATTTGTTTAAACCTCCCCCCCCGATCACAGGACCAGGACGCAGACTCGGAAGGGACATCGAATCCCCCTGATAGCCCTGTATCTTCCCGTACTAGACAGAAATCTGCTCCGACAATCTTACAAGCACCCCTCCGGGAGGCGGTGGGGCCGGATGGCGGAACAATGTTAATTAAAGTACCCTTCTCCACCGCTGACTTGGGAGAGTGGAGAAAAATTGCTAAAGATTACAGAAGCGATCCGGTAAGTGTGGCTAAACATTTCCAGTTCATTGTAAAACAACATAATCCGGACTGGAAAGACATACAGCTGCTATTAGAATACATGACTGAAACGGAGAAGCAGTTGATTTTAAAAACGGCAGGAAATCTAGCCGAGGATTATTATAAAGTTACCGGGGGAGATGTTAAGGAACACTTCCCCCTCCAGGACCCGAAATGGGAGGTAAACAGGTCAGTACATATGGAAAGATTGCAGGAATATCAGGAGTGGATTTCGAAGGGGATGGAACGGGCAATCCCTAAGACTATAAATTGGTCAGCCTTATATGCAATTAAACAAGGTCCTTCCGAGTCTCCATCTGAATTCCCGGATCGACTGAGGGATGTGATGCGTCGTAGCACGCCGCTGGACCCGGGGTCTGAGGTAGGGATACAGCAACTAGTTTCTCTGCTCTGTTCCTGGGTCAGTCTACGGGGGACATAAGACGAAAGCTTCAAAAGTTGCGTCCTGCGGAAAGCAGGAATTTAGAGATCTTGCTGGATGAGGCTTGGAGAGTGTTCAGTAATAGAGAAGAAGGGTATCGGCAGGGACAAAGAAGGTTGGTGGCTGTCGTTCGGGGAGATGGGGAGTGGAGAGGTAGGCGAAATCAGCCTCGGTTGGGGTTGGAAAAGGATCAGTGTGCAATGTGCAAGGGCTTTGGCCACTGGAAAAAGGAATGCCCAAGGAACAAGAAAGAAGGCCGGAGGATCCCGGCGAATGTGAGGATAGCTCATGTGATAGAAGACTGACGGGAACCTGGGGAGTCTACCCTAGCGGATCCACTGGTTATAATTAAGCTAGGGGAAAAACAACAACAAGTAGAATTCTTAGTAGATACAGGGGCAACATATTCGGTTCTGAATCAAGCTTTGATGCCCCTGGGAAATGATTATGTCATGGTAAAAGGAGCGACTGGCCAAAGTGAAAAGGCATATTTTTGTAAGCCTCTAAAATACAAATTGGGAAAACAATGGGGTATCCACAAATTTTTATATATGCCCAACTCCCCGAAAGCACTTTTGGGGAGAGATCTATTGGAACAATTGGGAGCAAAAATTATATTTGAAAAAGGAGAAATTACTCTGGAGGTAAAAGATCAGCAATATATTCAGATATTGAGTCTCACCTTAACCAGTCTCCCCTCAGAAGGAAAAATTAATGAGGCAATCCTAAACCAAGTGTACCCGGGGGTATGGGCTACTGATGTACCTGGAAGGGCGAAAAGTGCTCCACCTGTTGAAGTTAAGGTTAAGGAAGGCCGACGACCGGTAAGAATTAAACAATATCCCCTAAAGAAGGAAGACAGAGAAGGAATCCGGCCGGTGATAGAAAAATTTCTACAGTTAGGACTATTAAAGGAGTGTGAGTCAGAATTCAATACCCCTATATTACCTGTTCGGAAACCCGATGGGTCATATAGGGTGGTCCAAGACTTACGGGCGGTGAATAAGATAACTGAGGACCTCTACCCAGTAGTGGCCAATCCATATACCCTGCTGACTGTGTTGACACCTGAACTAATTTGGTTTACTGTTTTAGATTTGAAGGATGCTTTCTTTTGCCTCCCTCTCCATGAAGCCAGTCAAAAATTGTTTGCGTTCGAATGGGAAAACCCTAAAAGTGGTCGGAAGACCCAGCTCACTTGGACGGCGTTGCCACAAGGATTTAAAAATAGTCCTACCATTTTTGGGAATCAGCTTGCAAAAGACTTAGAATCCTGGGAAACCCCATCTGGGGAAGGAAAATTGTTGCAGTATGTAGATGATATCCTGATTGCCACGAAAACAGAGGAAGACTGTATGGCATGGACGGTGAGTCTGTTGAATTTCTTGGGACTCCAGGGATACCGTGTCTCCAGGAAGAAAGCCCAGGTAATGCAACGTAAAGTGAATTATTTGGGCTATGAAATTAGTGCGGGGCAGAGAACTTTGGGACAGGCCCGCAAAGAGGCAATATGCCAGACTCAGAGACCTCAGACAGTAAAGGAGTTACGGACTTTTCTGGGAATGACCGGGTGGTGCCGATTGTGGATCTATAATTATGGACTGCTTGTTAAACCACTGTATGCTCTGACAGCTACTGAGCAGAAGCACCTTGAGTGGAACAAAGAGACCGAACGAGCCTTTGAGCTACTGAAAAAGGCGTTGATGTCGGCCCCGGCCTTAGGACTCCCAGATGTGAGTAAGCCGTTTCTTCTTTTCTCCCATGAGAAACAGGGTATTGCCCTGGGAATATTAGCACAAGATCTGGGTCCATATCGACGGGCAGTTGCCTATCTCTCTAAGCAGTTAGACGCCACTGCAAAGGGTTGGCCTGGATGCCTACGGGTGGTTGCAGCTGTGATACTGAACATACAGGAAGCCCGAAAGTTTACCCTGGGCCAGAAAATGACTGTTTTGGTGTCTCATACAGTATCAGCAGTACTGGAAGCAAAGGGTGGGCACTGGCTCTCTCCACAAAGGTTCCTGAGATATCAAGCTGTATTAGTAGAACAGGACGATGTGGAAATCGTGGTCACTAACATTGTCAACCCAGCTTCTTTTCTCGGTGGGAACACAGGAGAACCAGTGCACCATGACTGTTTGGAAACCATCGAAGCAACATATGCAAGCCGCCCAGACCTGAAGGATAGCCCCATGGAAAATGGGGAAAACTGGTTCACAGACGGGAGCAGTTATGTCTTAAATGGCAATCGACACGCGGGATATGCCATCACTACCAGCCAGCAGGTAATAGAGTCAGGGCCTTTGCCCATGAACACCTCCGCACAGAAGGCAGAAATAATTGCCCTAACCCGAGCCCTGGAGTTGGCCCAGGGCAAAACTGTGAACATTGACACGGACTCAAAATATGCCTTCGGAGTTGTGCACGCACATGGAGCAATCTGGAAAGAAAGAGGACTATTGAACTCCCAGGGAAAAAATATCAAACATGCAGAAGAAATTTTGAAGCTACTAGAAGCTGTCCAGCTCCCTGAGAAAGTGGCAATTATGCATATTAAGGCACAGCAGAGAGTGAGCTCCGATTGGGAGAAAGGGAATGAACTGGCGGACAGAGAGGCAAAACAAGCGGCCAAAATGAAGGTGAGAATAGAAGGGGCTCTAATTCCTGATAGGCAAATCTCTCTAGAAGGTAAGCCAGAATATACCAAGGAAGATCAGAAACTTATCACAGACTTGGAAGGGTCATATAATGAAGAGGGGTGGGCTTATACCCCACAGGGAAGACTAATTATTCCCTCTTGTTTACTGTGGCACTTGATAACGGGAGGAACATAGAAAAAGGCATTGGGGAACAGAGGCTCTGTATAAACACTTGATAAGGGAAATCGTGGCTAGAAACTTATATACCACAGTGAGACAGGTGACTCAACAGTGTGACCTTTGCCTCCAGACTAATCCAAAAAATACTCCCAAACCAGAAATGGGCCAGATTGGGAAGGGCAATGGGCCTGGACAACAATGGCAGGTTGATTTTACAGAACTTCCAAGAAAAGGGGGGTATCGCTATTTGCTGGTATTAACTGATACCTTTTCAGGTTGGCCAGAAGCGTTCCCAACTAGGACAGCCAAGGCTCGGGAGGTAACTAAAGTGTTGGCACAAGAGAGAATACCACGTTTTGGGGTTCCAGCAACCATATCCTCAGACAGAGGACCACATTTTGTCTCAAAAATAGTGCAACAAATCAGCCACCATTTAGGTATAGATTGGCAACTTCATACCCCGTATCGCCCTCAGTCGAGTGGCCAAGTAGAGAAAATGAATCACTTAATCAAGCAGCAAATTGTGAAATTGGGACAAGAAGCAAACTTAACGTGGCCTCAGTCACTCCCTTTAGCCCTTCTGCGTATACGAACGAGACCAAGGGCAAAGGAAGGACTGAGTCCCTTTGAAATTTTGTATGGACGACCCTATGGAATACAGAGGGGAATGTCTACGCAAGCTGGGGATGAAATTATGACTTCCTACACGGTGGCATTGGGCAAACAGCTCAATAAAATTGGAAAGCATGTAATTGGGACCCGGGGAAGAGGTCTAGATGAACCTGTGCATGATATACAACCTGGAGATGATGTATATGTAAAGTCTCTTGCAGAAAAAACCTTGGAACCACAGTGGGAAGGACCATACCAGGTACTCCTCACCTCCTTTACAGCAATCAAGATCAGAGAGCAGAATGCCTGGATACACCACACTAGGGTAAAAAAGGCACCACAAAAACTCTGGACTTCTGAAGTTCAGGGACCCCTAAAGCTTAAACTGAGAAGGTAGAATGTGGATTAAGGTTTGTGTAATCCTGGTAAATCTACAAATGATGAACATAGCTGGCAGTAAAAGAATTTACTAATTTTCTAGAAAAGGGGGGACTGAGAGAAGGAGTTAAAGAAATCTTAATAGATATGGCATTGATTAATTATTGCTGTGCATCCTAAGGAATCAAGTTGATAAATAGTGCTTAATGTTTTGTTAACTACTTGCTTAATAATTTGCTAACCATTGTGCAAACTATTTGAAGCAGAAAGTCTTGCAATTCTTCACGAAAGACAGTTCCCGGTAAGGACTAGGGGGGTCGCTTCAAGAACCAGCTAAAACCGACCCTGCAGCTTGAATGAAAGCCAAGGGATAACTGAGTTTGCGCAGGAACAAAAGGTTACTAGCGGTGACGAAGAGGAGTCACCTGCCTTCATCCCCACGACCCCCGACGACCACCAGCAGGAGGCACTGCGCAAGCCCAGACAGGAGGAGTTTATGAAAATGACCCCTTGGGACTAATTTTAATACGAAGCGGGGATAGGTCATGCATATGTCTAGGCGTATTGTGAAACTTGATGTATATGTAACATTTGGTTGTATAAATTTAAAGTGAGTTGCCACGTAAGGCGCGCACGGTTTTGGTGGGACTACCCCCCTGTGCTGCCCAGCGCTGAATAAGCATACCTACTTTACAATCTTACAGATTGTGGAGTCCGTTTTCCGCACGTCAGGAGGAACCGGCCGTGGCTCGTCCGGCTGAACACCCAGGAGCGGAGCGGTGGGGGGCTGCTGCCACCTGGTGACGGAAAGCGGGAACTGCAGCTCGGGAGTCGCGCATGCGCAGTGCTCTGCCCTTCTCCCGGCAGGCACTGTGTTCGGCCTTCGGACTGCGCATGCGCCCGGGAGCAGCATGGCGGTGTGCGGCCGGCGGGTCCCGGCGGCGGTGACGGGTGAGTACCGAGGGCACCCGTGAGGTGAGCGAGCCCCTTTCGTGGCTGCAGCGCTGTCTCCTGCCCGCCCGGGGAGCCTCAAGCCGCCCGCTCGGAGCCGAGCCGGGCGAGGGCAGCCCCGGGGAGTGACCCGAGAGCAGAGAGAAGGGAAGAGGGGCAGGAGGGGGCCCCCCCTCCCGGGCGGAGACGCCGGGCACCTCCCCAGCTCGCCAGAGCTCCCCCCGAGCCTCCCCCGGCCCCGTGCAGCTGCCCGCCGCTCCGGCGCGTCCCCTGAAGCCTGTCCCGTAGCACCGGGCCACGCCCTGCCCTGAAGGCTGCGAGGGGGGACCTCAGTGTATCTGGAGAATCCCCTGCGGCAGCAGGCGCTCCGGCCAGGGGCCGCGTGCGGTAATAACGGTCGCTGCTTCTTCTTTCCCTCTCCCAGAGGCTGTGGCTGTCCGTTCCTCCCCTGGGAACGCTGTTGACTGCACTCGCCTCAGGCTTGTGTGGGCTGTCTCTGCCCGGCCGCGCTCTCCTGGCGGTGCGGGAGCGAAAATGAACGGATGGAGCTGTTACCGAAATCCGGAATAAAACTCCTTAACAGCAATGAGAAGTTAAGAAGCAGGCACTTCTTTATTGCAGCGCTGGGCGCACGGGGGATCGCTCCACCTAGCATGCGCACCCATTTGATCAACAGCACGGGTTAAATACACATTAATTATACATATTCATTAAATTCCAAGAAATAATATGCATAAACATAAATTTTCTGAGAAACCATTACATCATTTCCCTACCCACTCGCGCATGCCCAGTCTTTTGAGTCGAGGGTCTTTTGGTGGTCTTGGTGGTCGTCAAAACGCCCCCTCCTCGAATTCGCTGGTCAAACTCCTCCTTGAAATCTCCATATCTGGTCTTGAGAACAGGTCGCGGTGCTGCTTGATTTTCCTGGCTCCAAAGTGATGGCTCAGGGCCTATTTCTGCAGGTGGTGTTTGGGGGTGTTTGGGACTTACCATTGTATTAAAGATATGCTAGGCTAGCTTCTAACAAATGCGTATTATAAGATCTCTAGGGTCCCACTCCCTCTAAGGACAAATAGATTTCGTATAAAACTTAACCTATGTGACTACAGTTCTACAGTTAGCAAGAATCACCTCATACTGATATTTAATTTTCAACATTTATGTCATGTAACATTTCCCCCCTTTGAGACTTATTTAATTTTTTTCAATAAGTCTCATTTACTTATAACTAATCTCCATAATCAGTAAAACAAAAAGTATTATTAGCATTACTACTAAAATTCCTTTGATAGATTTCATTATTTTGATATGATTTTGTCTAATTCATTAAAAATGAGAGACTGTTAACTTTAAATGACATATTTCTTTAGAAATCCATTGTTTCTGTTTTGGAGGCTGTGCTTCTTGACTCTCAAATAATGAATCCAAGAATCAATATCTTCAAATTTAGGGGCTGTATATATTGCTAGAAGCACCTGATATGGTTCTTTCCATTCTTATTGAAGAGTTTCTGATTCCCAAATTTTCAGGTACACGTAATCTCCTGGTTAAAATGATGAACTGGGGAATCTAAAGAAAGAGGCTCTGTGGCAGTTCCATATCCATATCAGAGTTCTTCCAAGGGATATCAAATACAATTCCATTTCATTATCCCCAGTAGCAGTCACATTTTGAACAAGGGTTAGAGTCTGATAAGATTTTCCATACATTAACATATGGACTAATTTTAGTCTTAGATCTGGATTGAATCTTGATTCTCGGAAGTGCTTAAGGAAGAGCATGAGGCCATTTTAAAGATATTTTCTGACAAATTTTACTTGTCTATTAGATTGTGGCCTTCAAGGAGTGTGTAAATTCAATTTGATTCCCAGAATTTTCCTCAATATTTGAATAATTTCAGACACAAAATGAGGACCTCTATTTGATTATATTCTTTTGGGGATTCCAAACCATGATATTATTTCTTTTAACATATTTTTAGCCACTTCTCTTGCCTATTGGTGCGACAGGAAAAGAAAATCTTTTGGCCATATTTACTAATACCAATAGATATCTATATCCATTTTGTTGTGGCAATTCTGAAAAATCAATCTGCCAATAATTTTCAGGCAAGTTTCCCATATATATGGTTCCTGGGGGTGGTTATTTAATATTTCTCGGGTTATTCTTTAAACAAGTTTCACACTTTTTGTTACTGATTTTATTAGCTTTATCATCCTAACACTAATCACCTGTCTTCTTAAATCACTGATCATTGCCTCTGTTTCCCAATGAATTTTTCTATGCTTTTAGCTTTGATTGTGGTGAGACCACAACTTGATTTTTAGGACTAATGATCATTTTTCATATTTATTTGAATTGATTTAGCTAATTCCAAATCAACCTTACTGTAATTTGGGGTTTGTTGCTCAAATTTCACTTCTTTAACTAGTATTATTGTCATGATGCCTTTTTCTGCTCTCTTCTTTGCCTTTTTATTGACTAATTTATTTCCAGTATTCACTGGGAAATTCCCAAATTGGTGGGCTTTGCAGTGCATTATTGCAACTTCTTTGGGTTTCTGCACCACTTGGAGCAATTGCAGAATTTCTTCTTGGTGTTTCATGGATGTTCCTTGTGCTGTCAGCATTCCTCTTTCTTTCCATGTGGCTCCATGGGCATGTACTACTCCAAAAGCATACTTTAAATCAGTCCATATATTCACTTTTTATGTTCTGTCCATTTCAGGGCTTTTATGAGGGCTAGTTATCAATTCCGCCTTTTGTGCTGAGGTGTTCACTGAGAGCGGCTTTGCATCAATAACAGAGTTTGTTATTGTTATTGCATATCCAGCCAATCTTCTTCCATTTCTCACGAGGCTGCTTCCATCAGTACATATCTCGAATTCTGGGTCAGGTATGTTCACTCTTCTGTTACTTCTGCTGGAATAAACTTGTTTGATGGTCTGTAGACAGTCATGACTTAGAACTTCTTCTTCTATTGAACTTAAAAAGATGGCAGGATTTATTGTTGTAGTTGTTTTCGATTTGACATCATCTTGTTCCAACAGGACAATGTGATGTTTGAGCATCCTGCTTGGGGATAACCAGTGTCCTCCTTTCTGTTCCAGAACAGAAAGTACCATATGCGGTACATAAGCTGTTCTTGGGTGTCCCGTTGTCAGCTTACAAGCTTCTTAAGTCAGGAGGACAGTTGCTGCTACAGCCCATAGACAACCTGGTCATCCTTAGCTAACATTGTCCAATTGTTTGGAGAAATAACCAACCGGTCTTCTTCATTCTCCATTTTTCTGAGAAAGGATTCTTCTGAGGGCCGAATGTTGTCTTTCATGAACAAACAGTTCAAAGGGTTTGGTTAAATCGGGCAACCCTAGAGCAGGAGTGAACATCAGAGCTACCTTTACATTCTGGAATGCCTTTCGAGCTTCAGATTCTCACACAAGGGGTCCCTCCTTCAATTCCTTTAATCCACAGGTGACACCAGCCAGCCATTCCCAGAAACGTTTGCAGCTCCTTAGCTCCTTTTGGCTCCGGCATTTGGCAAATTGCCTCTTTTCTCTCATTTCCCAGTTGTCTTTGTCCCTGTGTGATTTCAAATCCCAAATACATGACAGTCTCTTTTCCAATCTGTGCTTTCTTCTTGGAAAATCTGTTATCACTTTGGCCCAAGAAATTTAGCAGGTTAGTAGTCAAGTTGAAATATTCTTCTCTGGTTTCTGTGGCTATTAAAATATCATCTACATATTGCAACACCAGTCTTTCAGGATAAATTATTTTGCATGTTTCTAATTCCTTAGCCAATTGATTTCCAAAGATCATTGGGCTATTTTTAAATCCCTGAGGTAGCACTGCCCAGCTGAGCTGAGTCTTCTGCCCAGTTGTGGGATTTTGCAGTTCAAAGGCAAAATATGCCTGACTATTTTTGTCAAGAAGAATACAGAAAAAGGCATCCTATAAGTTCAATACAGTGAACCACTTGTGATTTTCTTTTAAAGCTGTCAACAAGGATACAGGTTTGCCACTAAGGGGTGAATATCTTGAACTATTAAATTTATTGCTATTAAAATCTTGTACTAACCTATATTCCTCACTTTCTGGCTTTTTCACAGGTAAAATGGGAGTATTGAATTCTGATTCACATTCGACTAATAGTCGATATTTTTTTAAAAAATTTTCAATCATTTTCTCAAGGCCTCTTCTAGCTTCTAATTTTAAAGGGTACTGTTTTTGTCTTACCAGTTTGGTGCTCTCCTTTAGAAAAATCTTTACCGGTTCTGCTGCTTTTGAATGTCCGGGAACTTCACCAGCCCACACCAAAGGGTTACTGCATTGTCCACTTCTTGAGGGATTTCATATGGCTCTGAAGTTGTCTGCAACATAAAAATTCTTGCCTCTCTGGCTTTTGATTAGGGTATATTTAATTGAATGTCACAGTTTTAAAAATTAATTTGTGCTTTCAATTTGCTCAATAAATCTCTCCCCACTAAGGCAACAGGACACTCTGGTATATATAAAAATTGGCCAGTTCCCCATTTTTACCCACCTTAAAGTTAAGGATTGAATGAAAAATTTATTTTCAGCTTTCCCTGTGGCACCAATTTTGTCTACATGCTTTTTACTCAATTTTCTTCTACCAGTACTTAAAATGAATAGCTCCAGTATCAAAATAGAAAATCCATGGTTTGGGTCCCCAGCTGGATTGTAACCAGGGGTTCTGCTGGGGAATTCTCCCCCAGTCCTCTTTGCACCTCTGACAAAGGCATCTGCTGTGCTGCCAGTTTTTTGTTTCTTTTTCAGAATAAGGACACGCATTTTTCCAGTGCCACCATGCTTCACACTTTGCACACTGATATTCCCAATCTCTCTCCTATTGCAGTTATTTTATCCATTCCTCTACCACACCCCGATCTCATCCCCGGTTTGTTCCCCTACTGCTTGTCGAAGTGGTAGGGGGGGCAAGGCTTGAGCCGCTCCTTGTTCTATCTGGTCTTGTCAGCTTCCAGTTTTCCCTGCAATAGGACTGAAACCCTCATAATTCAACTGTCCCACTCTACAGCTCCCACCGGGGGTTCGGTGTTCTGGCCCCTTTTTCTACTGTTTCATTTGTTAAACCTGCATCAACACTTCCAGACCACACATAAAGATAATACAGAAATTTAACACAGAAATTTAACACATGAATTCTATGTTTTCCTCTTCAGTTCCACATTTTAAACATCACTTTCTGTACTACAAGCCAGGATCTTTTCAACCTTTTTCCTTTTTTTTTTTTTTTTGTTTTTTTTTTTTATGCCAAAACCATCGGATCCTTGGGGACGTATCTGCAATCTTTCTGCCACTTGGGATGATTTCCCAAAGTAAAGAACAAATCAACATCGGGGACCACATCTCACTTTCCTTCCCTTCTACAAGATAACATCAACTGTAAAATATTGGATCAATTTTTTTTTCTAGTTACTGGGTCTCCCCTTATATCCTCCCAATGTTTAAGAACACATCCCAGTGGAGACTTCATTAATATTTCCCCTACCATTGAGGTAGACATAGAAGATATGTGTTTTCCCATATTTTACAAAGGAGTTTTTGGTACCAAAAAGACAATAACACTGTTCTACAAACAAAGTCAATCCCGTCACCAAGAAAAGTTTAAAACCCCAAATGCAATACTGTATATCATTCAAGTCCCGTACACTGCAACACATGCATACAGCCTTAAAAAAAACAAAACAAAACAAAACAAAAACGCACTGAAGCAACAATTACCAGCTTGTAAATCACTTCTAAAACACCCTGGGGCCCCTTTCCAAGCTATGTACAAATCTTACCAATACTCCCCATACTCTTACTCTTAAACAATTTAGATTAAATGCCAAATACCAGATAAATGCAAATGACAATTGTCCCAAATACAAAAACCAAACAAATGCAAATGACAATTGTCCCAAATACACAAATATCCAACCCAGCAATAGCTTTCGCTTATGACTTACGGGCAGACGCCTAGGCTTCCAAACCAAACGGGTACCCTCTAAGCCCCAACCCTGCGAAGCTTTCGCCGCGCCTTACGGGCAGGCTATCCAGAGCAGACAGATTTCAAAGAAGAAGTGCCTTACCCTTTTCTCCAGGGAACGTTGCGAGGAGCTTTGTGAGTCGAGAGCGATGGGTCTCCCCGAGAATACCTCTGTGCCGGCTGGAGTTCAATCAACACTCGATCTCGTTCAGTCTCACTCGCAAGGTCCCATCTGGGTCGCCAAAACTGTTACCGAAATCCGGAATAAAACTCCTTAACAGCAATGAGAAGTTAAGAAGCAGGCACTTCTTCATTGCAGCGCTGGGCGCACGGGGGATCGCTCCACCTAGCGTGCGCACCCATTTGATCAACAGCACGGGTTAAATACACATTAATTATACATATTCATTAAATTCCAAGAAATAATATGCATAAACATAAATTTTCTGAGAAACCATTACATCATTTCCCTACCCACTCGCGCATGCCCAGTCTTTTGAGTCGAGGGTCTTTTGGTGGTCTTGGTGGTCGTCAAAACGCCCCCTCCTCAAATTCGCTGGTCAAACTCCTCCTTGAAATCTCCATATCTGGTCTTGAGAACAGGTCGCGGTGCTGCTTGATTTTCCTGGCTCCAAAGTGATGGCTCAGGGCCTATTTCTGCAGGTGGTGTTTGGGGGTGTTTGGGACTTACCATTGTATTAAAGATATGCTAGGCTAGCTTCTAACAAATGCGTATTATAATATCTCTAGGGTCCCACTCCCTCTAAGGACAAATAGATTTCGTATAAAACTTAACCTATGTGACTACAGTTCTACAGTTAGCAAGAATCACCTCATACTGATATTTAATTTTCAACATTTATGTCATGTAACAGAGCGCTTACTGCCTGTGGAGAGGAGCTGCTGCAGCTGAAGCTGGAGAGGCCACAGAAAGGTAAAGAAGAAGAAGAAACCAAAGGCCAGCCAGCCAGCAGCTGCCTCCCGCTGCAGGCCAGAGAGAGCCTAGCCTGCCTCTCCGGGTGAGGAAGGATCCCTCTTTGTACTCTTCAGCAGGCCAGACCGCCAGTGCGCACTGCACAGTCTGTATGTGGAACCTGAAGCACGGTACGGCCACATAGCGCGCGAGCGAGCGTGGGTGGGTGGCTACGTGTCTAGGAAGCTTTTTGTCTAAGAGCTGTAAGACACCCACGTATTCTCTTAGGTGGAGGACAGCCAAGTGGTCGGAGTTACAGAAGAGGAGAGAAGCAGAAAGCAGCATCTGACCTGTCAGATTCTCCCAGCAGTGCCGGGAGTGAGAGCTGTGGTGAGTCCCCGGCCCCTGGGGCTCTGCCTCCTCTCTTGTGCGTCCCTGTCCTTCCCTGCCGCTCCCGTGACCCCTACCTTTCCCAAGCTGCTGTGATTTGTTGTTGTTGTTACTGTTTCCTTCTACCTCTCCTCTTCTGTCTGTTCTTGTATGCTCTTCCCCCTTTCTCTCTCCCTTTAAATCTCTTGTTCTACCGCTTCCTTTTGTTTTGTATCCCTGCACTTTTGTTCTGCTCCCTTTCCTTCCTTTGTTTGTCCTCTGTCTCTGTCCTGCGGCCCATTGCTGTTTTTGCCTTTTCCATCTCTTTGTCCTGATCTGCATCCGTCTTCTCCCCCCAACTAATTTCTCCAGCCTGTTTTCTGGCCTGCTTTTCTTTGCGCCTCTGCATGCCTGCCCTGTGCCTCTGCCTTTCTATCTCTCTCTTTCTTTTCTTATCTTTCTTTCTCTATCTCTTTGTCTTGCGTACTGTCACTGTTTTTTTTTTTCTGTTCTGTATCTCACTGTCTGTGACGTCCTCTGTGCCCCTGGATGTGTTTGCAGCCCCTGGGTGCAGAGCTGATGGCTGAGGACAGGCACAGGGAAGGGGGTGATGTGCTGTGGGGCTTTGGCAAGGGCCCCTGCTCCTGATGGGCTCCAGCTGGGGCTGGAGGTGGGGCAGCCCCAGATGGGTCCAGTGAGGCTGAGGGTGGCCCTGGCCCTGGCCCTGGCCCTGCTGTATGAGGGGCCTCCAGCTGTAAAGGGGGCCGCCTGGGCATGGCTGCTGGAGGGGACTGAGGAGTGAATCACAGGCAGGTGCCTCCAGCAAGGAGTGGCTGGTCCATCTGAGCCCTCCCTGACAGAGCAGACACCAGGACGCAGTGCCAGGAGCTCCGTGCCTCTGTCGGCCACGTGTGCGAGCCACCATGTTCTGCTACATTTGTCATTCAGCCCTGTCCAGAACGTAGCTGTGGTAGAAGTTAGATAGCATGCATGGTCTTGCTAGAAATGAAGCCTGGAGCATTTGTTTTCTTGTAGGAAGCTAAAGCAGGTGGTTTTTGATAATGTTGTCATTGCATGTAATGACATACTTTTCTAGTTAGCTTGGTATGACACCTATTTTTTTTCTTCCTACACCCCAGAAAAAGTAAGTTGAGCTTTGCGTCTCTCAGCATCTGAAGCACCACGAGCGGCAGTTGCAGCGTCGGACTTGTTGGCAATGAGTGGAGCCGGTGAGCAGAGCACTGCGGCGCTTTTGAGGAGGAGAGTGCCATAGAAGAGATTGGTGGTAAGTGGTGTGATGTTGAAGGGCGGTGCTGTTTGGTAGGTTTTATTTTTGGGTTTTTTTTTTTTGCAGATGGTGATGAGGAGCTGGGCGAGGAAGCGCCATCTTAGTTAGCATGGGGTTGTTCTTTTGAGGATGGAATCTGATTTCTGGCCATTTGAGAGCTAAGTTGAGGGACCACAGCCGAGGAGGGAAGAAGGTTGAAAACTGCAGGGAGGGTGTAGTAAATTGATGGGAGGAAGAGGGCTCCCTGGGAACAGTCTCTCTCGGGAAGGTGAAGGGGGAGACGTTACTGGTCAGTGTACGCTGGGCAAGAGTGTTGCAGCCTGGGGCGGTCTGCCTTTTATGCAGTCTCTAGGCTGGATAACGTTTGTGGGCCTGTAGAGGCGCTGGCAAGGGCCGGCGAGGAGCAGCACGAGCTTTCAGTGCTGGCACTTTTGGTGTGGCAGCAATCGTCTGACGTCCGTTATTTTGAGGCCTTTTTTCCGGTGGGTGGCCGTGCAGAGTTGACAGTGAAAGCGGGAGCACTGGCGTCCAGGAAATCCCAGAGCCCTCCTCTGCTCGGAGGCAGTTCACGAGGACAGAAGTGTTGCTGTGCTCCTTAACAAACAAATATTCAACTTGGCACATAGAGGGTGAGGAGATCTCGGCTGTACTTAGGGTTGAGAAAATGTATGTAGGCATCTGTGTCTGTCCCCTGCCTGTATGTAGGACAGCGGTTCGAGTGAAACTAAAGCTGCCAATGAGTCAAAAAAAGGCCCGGGTGTCTGAAAAATGCAAAAGCTTTAAAGGCCGGTATCAGCAGCTGTACCAAAGGTGCTGCAAGATACTCTGTCCTTCACGTGGTTTTAGTCCTGAGAAACCTCGCCCCAAAAGGAAGATTCCTGCCTAGCTTCAAACTAAGGGGTTTTTCCCTCTCTCTACTGAATGTCTGCTGCCAGCATTTCACCGTGGTCGCCCTTTCCTTGGCCATGAAAGTACGAGATGGATGGAAAGGAGCCGTAGCGGTCTGCAGGTACAAGGTACGTCTATGATGCGTGACTGCATTTTTCCTAAGGGACTTGCCGCATGGATTTTAGAGTGAATGTTAAGAATGTGGTGATTTTCCTTCTGTAGTCTTTTAACTAAATATTCAGACACAGGAAAAATCAAATGAGGTGTGGTCTGGAGCATAGTCTGGCCATGGGAAAAAAAATATTCTGGACAAGGAAAAAAAAAAAAGCCACTCAATTTGGGGATAGTTGGTGTGACCCAGTGGGAGACGGAGGGGTTCTCGCTGGGGATTACGCAGTGTGGGTCCATTGTCCGGTGTGGGTCATCTCGTGCAGGTTATGCCGGGTGAGTTACGTGCTGTGGATTGTCCTGCGTGGACTCCCTGCTATAGGTCATCCTTACGCACCTTTCTTCCCGCACGTACCCCTTGTCCTTGCGTGTCCGTCTCTCCCTCGTATCCGTCCCCACTGTCCCGCTCTGTGTTTCTCAGCCCTCCTGACGCGTGGATCAAACTCTACAACTCGGAGAGAGTTATAAAGCAGGCATGTTTATTTGGCACCGGGTGCGTGGGGGATTGCTTCTCCAAAAGCACGCACACTGACAGCACATTTTACCAAAAATGTATCCGGTGCAGGTACACACATTCCTAGGATTGCACAATACAGACATACATGTGCATAAGCGAGGCGGGGTTATTAAAAAACCACTTGCGTTAGCATTTCAGATCTGTCTCTGGTGGTCGTTTACTTCTTCAGGGGTCTGATCTTCCTCTAGATGAACTTCAGTCATTCACCCATGCTCTCCTTTCACTTGGGGATTTCAGCAGTTTCTGAACGACTCCTGTTATCATGTCCTTTGCTTGACATATTAGTCCTTGACTGAATACCAGTTTCTTGACAAGTACCAGTCCCTGATAAGCTTAAGTGAGTTTCAAGGCAAAGAGGATTGTTAGGCATTGTCTAGCAGACAGTTAGTCTCCTAAATCAAGCAGTATGCAGACAGTCAGTCTTCTAAATCAAGCAATATTTAGCAGACCGTTAATTCCCTGTATCACTTGCAAATGCTTTTCACTAAAACACCCCCCCACCGTGTGAGGTTTTCCTCCCTTGTGAGTTTTTTTTCCCCTGTGTTTTGCCCGTTGCGTGCCCTGCGCTCTTGTTTTGTGTCCCTGTTCGACGCCCCCCTTTTTGGCGCTGCCTCCCCATGACCCCTCTGTCTTGGGATCCTGGGGGCGCTGCCTGTGTTCCCCAACTTGCCCAGTGCCCCCCACCCCCAACGTGAGTTGCCACGTAAGGCGCGCACGGTTTTGGTGGGACTACCCCCCTGTGCTGCCCAGCGCTGAATAAACATACCTACTTTACAATCTTACAGATTGTGGAGTCCGTTTTCCGCACGTCAGTTTGGCGAGCCAGCCAGGAGGATCTCTGCTTGGCTGCGGGATCGACTGCGGAGCGGACGCCCCTAGGCGCGCCCCGAGCACTTTCCTCGGAGGAGCCTCCGCTGCCAGCTGCTCACCGCAGGAGCAGACAACGACCTCCTGAAGCCGCGGACCAAACGGTATGTTTAATGGTAGGGGCCTGTAAGTCGTACGCGTGGCTGGGGCAGCTGGTAAATCGCGCAGAGACGTCTGGCGTGCAGCATAGTCCCCGTTGGTTGGGTACCCAGGTTAGTTTGGAGCATCAAAGGGGACTCGCTGACCGATAGAGCGGCCGCTAGCGATCTTGGGGGTAGATCGAGCGAGTCCGAGGTAACCGCTGCATCCCATTGCTGGGAGCCAGGATGGACCTGCTGATGATCGGTACATGAGAAGCAGGAGAAGGGTAAGCGGGCCTCTTTAACCCGGATTTGGAGATAGTTTAACATCAGTAGGTGAGTTTGTTCTTGCAACCATTTTGCAGCTGCTTTAAAAGGCTGGTATGAATGAGGGATCCCTGTGCTGTATGGTTAAGAGAGTGTGGTTGAGTGATTGATTGTAAGTGTGGTGTGGAGGAGTGAAATAGTTAGTCTAAATTTGAATCATTCCTTGAGACCCTCTCACAGAGGAAATATAAAATGGGCAACACTCAAGGGGGAATATTAAGGAAAAGCCCCCTGGGCTGCATACTCGCCCACTGGAAAGATATTGCCGGGGGTGGAGGTACGGAAAGTAAAAAGACTCTTATTAAATATTGCAATCAGTGGTGGCCATTGTATAAGTTAGAGGGTGAAGTCAAGTGGCCGTTCAATGGAACGTTGGATTACAATACTTTGTTGCAGCTTATGTTGTTTCTTAGAAGAGAAGGGAAATGGGACGAGGTGTCGTATGCAGATATGTTTTTTACCCTACAAAATCACCCGGAGTGGCAAAGGGACTGTGGGATGATATCCCCGCAGGACCCTATGGTACTCGCACTCGAACGGGAGAACAAGGAGGGTGGAGGCAGATTAAAAAGGTGCTGTTCATCATGCAGCATTGGGCAGAGGTGTACGAAAGCAGATAAAGTACGCCAGGTTCCAGAACAAGATTTAGGTGATTTGTTTAAACCTCCCCCCCGATCACAGGACCAGGACGCAGACTCGGAAGGGACATCGAATCCCCCTGATAGCCCTGTATCTTCCCGTACTAGACAGAAGTCTGCTCCGACAATCTTACAAGCACCCCTCCGGGAGGCGGTGGGGCCGGATGGCGGAACAATGTTAATTAAAGTACCCTTCTCCACCGCTGACTTGGGAGAGTGGAGAAAAATTGCTAAAGATTACAGAAGCGATCCGGTAAGTGTGGCTAAACATTTCCAGTTCATTGTAAAACAACATAATCCGGACTGGAAAGACATACAGCTGCTATTAGAATACATGACTGAAACGGAGAAGCAGTTGATTTTAAAAACGGCAGGAAATCTAGCCGAGGATTATTATAAAGTTACCGGGGGAGATGTTAAGGAACACTTCCCCCTCCAGGACCCGAAATGGGAGGTAAACAGGTCAGTACATATGGAAAGATTGCAGGAATATCAGGAGTGGATTTCGAAGGGGATGGAACGGGCAATCCCTAAGACTATAAATTGGTCAGCCTTATATGCAATTAAACAAGGTCCTTCCGAGTCTCCATCTGAATTCCCGGATCGACTGAGGGATGTGATGCGTCGTAGCACGCCGCTGGACCCGGGGTCTGAGGTAGGGATACAGCAACTAGTTTCTCTGCTCTGTTCCTGGGTCAGTCTACGGGGGACATAAGACGAAAGCTTCAAAAGTTGCGTCCTGCGGAAAGCAGGAATTTAGAGATATTGCTGGATGAGGCTTGGAGAGTGTTCAGTAATAGAGAAGAAGGGTATCGGCAGGGACAAAGAAGGTTGGTGGCTGTCGTTCGGGGAGATGGGGAGTGGAGAGGTAGGCGAAATCAGCCTCGGTTGGGGTTGGAAAAGGATCAGTGTGCAATGTGCAAGGGCTTTGGCCACTGGAAAAAGGAATGCCCAAGGAACAAGAAAGAAGGCCGGAGGATCCCGGCGAATGTGAGGATAGCTAATGTGATAGAAGACTGACGGGAACCTGGGGAGTCTACCCTAGCGGATCCACTGGTTATAATTAAGCTAGGGGAAAAACAACAACAAGTAGAATTCTTAGTAGATACAGGGGCAACATATTCGGTTCTGAATCAAGCTTTGCTGCCCCTGGGAAATGATTATGTCATGGTAAAAGGAGCGACTGGCCAAAGTGAAAAGGCATATTTTTGTAAGCCTCTAAAATACAAATTGGGAAAACAATGGGGTATCCACAAATTTTTATATATGCCCAACTCCCCGAAAGCACTTTTGGGGAGAGATCTATTGGAACAATTGGGAGCAAAAATTATATTTGAAAAAGGAGAAATTACTCTGGAGGTAAAAGATCAGCAATATATTCAGATATTGAGTCTCACCTTAACCAGTCTCCCCTCAGAAGGAAAAATTAATGAGGAAATCCTAAACCAAGTGTACCCGGGGGTATGGGCTACTGATGTACCTGGAAGGGCGAAAAGTGCTCCACCTGTTGAAGTTAAGGTTAAGGAAGGCCGACGACCGGTAAGAATTAAACAATATCCCCTAAAGAAGGAAGACAGAGAAGGAATCCGGCCGGTGATAGAAAAATTTCTACAGTTAGGACTATTAAAGGAGTGAGTGTCAGAATTCAATACCCCTATATTACCTGTTCGGAAACCCGATGGGTCATATAGGGTGGTCCAAGACTTACGGGCGGTGAATAAGATAACTGAGGACCTCTACCCAGTAGTGGCCAATCCATATACCCTGCTGACTGTGTTGACACCTGAACTAATTTGGTTTACTGTTTTAGATTTGAAGGATGCTTTCTTTTGCCTCCCTCTCCATGAAGCCAGTCAAAAATTGTTTGCGTTCGAATGGGAAAACCCTAAAAGTGGTCGGAAGACCCAGCTCACTTGGACGGCGTTGCCACAAGGATTTAAAAATAGTCCTACCATTTTTGGGAATCAGCTTGCAAAAGACTTAGAATCCTGGGAAACCCCATCTGGGGAAGGAAAATTGTTGCAGTATGTAGATGATATCCTGATTGCCACGAAAACAGAGGAAGACTGTATGGCATGGACGGTGAGTCTGTTGAATTTCTTGGGACTCCAGGGATACCGTGTCTCCAGGAAGAAAGCCCAGGTAATGCAACGTAAAGTGAATTATTTGGGCTATGAAATTAGTGCGGGGCAGAGAACTTTGGGACAGGCCTGCAAAGAGGCAATATGCCAGACTCAGAGACCTCAGACAGTAAAGGAGTTACGGACTTTTCTGGGAATGACCGGGTGGTGCCGATTGTGGATCTATAATTATGGACTGCTTGTTAAACCACTGTATGCTCTGACAGCTACTGAGCAGAAGCACCTTGAGTGGAACAAAGAGACCGAACGAGCCTTTGAGCTACTGAAAAAGGCGTTGATGTCGGCCCCGGCCTTAGGACTCCCAGATGTGAGTAAGCCGTTTCTTCTTTTCTCCCATGAGAAACAGGGTATTGCCCTGGGAATATTAGCACAAGATCTGGGTCCATATCGACGGGCAGTTGCCTATCTCTCTAAGCAGTGAGACGCCACTGCAAAGGGTTGGCCTGGATGCCTACGGGCGGTTGCAGCTGTGATACTGAACATACAGGAAGCCCGAAAGTTTACCCTGGGCCAGAAAATGACTGTTTTGGTGTCTCATACAGTATCAGCAGTACTGGAAGCAAAGGGTGGGCACTGGCTCTCTCCACAAAGGTTCCTGAGATATCAAGCTGTATTAGTAGAACAGGACGATGTGGAAATCGTGGTCACTAACATTGTCAACCCAGCTTCTTTTCTCAGTGGGAACACAGGAGAACCAGTGCACCATGACTGTTTGGAAACCATCGAAGCAACATATGCAAGCTGCCCAGACCTGAAGGATAGCCCCATGGAAAATGGGGAAAACTGGTTCACAGACGGGAGCAGTTATGTCTTAAATGGCAATCGACACGCGGGATATGCCATCACTACCAGCCAGCAGGTAATAGAGTCAGGGCCTTTGCCCATGAACACCTCCGCACAGAAGGCAGAAATAATTGCCCTAACCCGAGCCCTGGAGTTGGCCCAGGGCAAAACTGTGAACATTGACACGGACTCAAAATATGCCTTCGGAGTTGTGCACGCACATGGAGCAATCTGGAAAGAAAGAGGACTATTGAACTCCCAGGGAAAAAATATCAAACATGCAGAAGAAATTTTGAAGCTACTAGAAGCTGTCCAGCTCCCTGAGAAAGTGGCAATTATGCATATTAAGGCACAGCAGAGAGTGAGCTCCGATTTGGAGAAAGGGAATGAACTGGCGGACAGAGAGGCAAAACAAGCGGCCAAAATGAAGGTGAGAATAGAAGGGGCTCTAATTCCTGATAGGCAAATCTCTCTAGAAGGTAAGCCAGAATATACCAAGGAAGATCAGAAACTTATCACAGACTTGGAAGGGTCATATAATGAAGAGGGGTGGGCTTATACCCCACAGGGAAGACTAATTATTCCCTCTTGTTTACTGTGGCACTTGATACGGGAGGAACATAGAAAAAGGCATTGGGGAACAGAGGCTCTGTATAAACATTTGATAAGGGAAATCGTGGCTAGAAACTTATATACCACAGTGAGACAGGTGACTCAACAGTGTGACCTTTGCCTCCAGACTAATCCAAAAAATACTCCCAAACCAGAAATGGGCCAGATTGGGAAGGGCAATGGGCCTGGACAACAATGGCAGGTTGATTTTACAGAACTTCCAAGAAAAGGGGGGTATCGCTATTTGCTGGTATTAACTGATACCTTTTCAGGTTGGCCAGAAGCGTTCCCAACTAGGACAGCCAAGGCTCGGGAGGTAACTAAAGTGTTGGTACAAGAGAGAATACCACGTTTTGGGGTTCCAGCAACCATATCCTCAGACAGAGGACCACATTTTGTCTCAAAAATAGTGCAACAAATCAGCCACCATTTAGGTATAGATTGGCAACTTCATACCCCGTATCGCCCTCAGTCGAGTGGCCAAGTAGAGAAAATGAATCACTTAATCAAACAGCAAATTGTGAAACTGGGACAAGAAGCAAACTTAACGTGGCCTCAGTCACTCCCTTTAGCCCTTCTGCGTATACGAACGAGACCAAGGGCAAAGGAAGGACTGAGTCCCTTTGAAATTTTGTATGGACGACCCTATGGAATACAGAGGGGAATGTCTACGCAAGCTGGGGATGAAATTATGACTTCCTACATGGTGGCATTGGGCAAACAGCTCAATAAAATTGGAAAGCATGTAATTGGGACCCGGGGAAGAGGTCTAGATGAACCTGTGCATGATATACAACCTGGAGATGATGTATATGTAAAGTCTCTTGCAGAAAAAACCTTGGAACCACAGTGGGAAGGACCATACCAGGTACTCCTCACCTCCTTTACAGCAATCAAGATCAGAGAGCAGAATGCCTGGATACACCACACTAGGGTAAAAAAGGCACCACAAAAACTCTGGACTTCTGAAGTTCAGGGACCCCTAAAGCTTAAACTGAGAAGGTAGAATGTGGATTAAGGTTTGTGTAATCCTGGTAAATCTACAAATGATGAACATAGCTGGCAGTAAAAGAATTTACTAATTTTCTAGAAAAGGGGGGACTGAGAGAAGGAGTTAAAGAAATCTTAATAGATATGGCATTGATTAATTATTGCTGTGCATCCTAAGGAATCAAGTTGATAAATAGTGCTTAATGTTTTGTTAACTACTTGCTTAATAATTTGCTAACCATTGTGCAAACTATTTGAAGCAGAAAGTCTTGCAATTCTTCACGAAAGACAGTTCCCGGTAAGGACTAGGGGGGTCGCTTCAAGAACCAGCTAAAACCGACCCTGCAGCTTGAATGAAAGCCAAGGGATAACTGAGTTTGCGCAAGAACAAAAGGTTACTAGCGGTGACGAAGAGGAGTCACCTGCCTTCATCCCCACGACCCCCGACGACCACCAGCAGGAGGCACTGCGCAAGCCCAGACAGGAGGAGTTTATGAAAATGACCCCTTGGGACTAATTTTAATACGAAGCGGGGATAGGTCATGCATATGTCTAGGCGTATTGTGAAACTTGATGTATATGTAACATTTGGTTGTATAAATTTAAAGTGAGTTGCCACGTAAGGCGCGCACGGTTTTGGTGGGACTACCCCCCTGTGCTGCCCAGCGCTGAATAAGCATACCTACTTTACAATCTTACGGATTGTGGAGTCCGTTTTCCGCACGTCAGGAGGAACCGGCCGTGGCTCGTCCGGCTGAACACCCAGGAGCGGAGCGGTGGGGGGCTGCTGCCACCTGGTGACGGAAAGCGGGAACTGCAGCTCGGGAGTCGCGCGTGCGCAGTGCTCTGCCCTTCTCCCGGCAGGCACTGTGTTCGGACTTCGGACTGCGCATGCGCCCGGGAGCAGCATGGCGGTGTGCGGCCGGCGGGTCCCGGCGGCGGTGACGGGTGAGTACCGAGGGCACCCGTGAGGTGCGCGAGCCCCTTTCGTGGCTGCAGCGCTGTCTCCTGCCCGCCCGGGGAGCCTCAAGCCGCCCGCTCGGAGCCGAGCCGGGCGAGGGCAGCCCCGGGGAGTGACCCGAGAGCAGAGAGAAGGGAAGAGGGGCAGGAGGGGGCCCCCCCTCCCGGGCGGAGACGCCGGGCACCTCCCCAGCTCGCCAGAGCTCCCCCCGAGCCTCCCCCGGCCCCGTGCAGCTGCCCGCCGCTCCGGCGCGTCCCCTGAAGCCTGTCCCGTAGCACCGGGCCACGCCCTGCCCTGAAGGCTGCGAGGGGGGACCTCAGTGTATCTGGAGAATCCCCTGCGGCAGCAGGCGCTCCGGCCAGGGGCCGCGTGCGGTAATAACGGTCGCTGCTTCTTCTTTCCCTCTCCCAGAGGCTGTGGCTGTCCGTTCCTCCCCTGGGAACGCTGTTGACTGCACTCGCCTCAGGCTTGTGTGGGCTGTCTCTGCCCGGCCGCGCTCTCCTGGCGGTGCGGGAGCGAAAATGAACGGATGGAGCTGTTACCGAAATCCGGAATAAAACTCCTTAACAGCAATGAGAAGTTAAGAAGCAGGCACTTCTTTATTGCAGCGCTGGGCGCACGGGGGATCGCTCCACCTAGCGTGCGCACCCATTTGATCAACAGCACGGGTTAAATACACATTAATTATACATATTCATTAAATTCCAAGAAATAATATGCATAAACATAAATTTTCTGAGAAACCATTACATCATTTCCCTACCCACTCGCGCATGCCCAGTCTTTTGAGTCGAGGGTCTTTTGGTGGTCTTGGTGGTCGTCAAAACGCCCCCTCCTCGAATTCGCTGGTCAAACTCCTCCTTGAAATCTCCATATCTGGTCTTGAGAACAGGTCGCGGTGCTGCTTGATTTTCCTGGCTCCAAAGTGATGGCTCAGGGCCTATTTCTGCAGGTGGGGTTTGGGGGTGTTTGGGACTTACCATTGTATTAAAGATATGCTAGGCTAGCTTCTAACAAATGCGTATTATAAGATCTCTAGGGTCCCACTCCCTCTAAGGACAAATAGATTTCGTATAAAACTTAACCTATGTGACTACAGTTCTACAGTTAGCAAGAATCACCTCATACTGATATTTAATTTTCAACATTTATGTCATGTAACAGAGCGCTTACTGCCTGTGGAGAGGAGCTGCTGCAGCTGAAGCTGGAGAGGCCACAGAAAGGTAAAGAAGAAGAAGAAACCAAAGGCCAGCCAGCCAGCAGCTGCCTCCCGCTGCAGGCCAGAGAGAGCCTAGCCTGCCTCTCCGGGTGAGGAAGGATCCCTCTTTGTACTCTTCAGCAGGCCAGACCGCCAGTGCGCACTGCACAGTCTGTATGTGGAACCTGAAGCACGGTACGGCCACATAGCGCGCGAGCGAGCGAGCGTGGGTGGGTGGCTACGTGTCTAGGAAGCTTTTTGTCTAAGAGCTGTAAGACACCCACGTATTCTCTTAGGTGGAGGACAGCCAAGTGGTCGGAGTTACAGAAGAGGAGAGAAGCAGAAAGCAGCATCTGACCTGTCAGATTCTCCCAGCAGTGCCGGGAGTGAGAGCTGTGGTGAGTCCCCGGCCCCTGGGGCTCTGCCTCCTCTCTTGTGCGTCCCTGTCCTTCCCTGCCGCTCCCGTGACCCCTACCTTTCCCAAGCTGCTGTGATTTGTTGTTGTTGTTACTGTTTCCTTCTACCTCTCCTCTTCTGTCTGTTCTTGTATGCTCTTCCCCCTTTCTCTCTCCCTTTAAATCTCTTGTTCTACCGCTTCCTTTTGTTTTGTATCCCTGCACTTTTGTTCTGCTCCCTTTCCTTCCTTTGTTTGTCCTCTGTCTCTGTCCTGCGGCCCATTGCTGTTTTTGCCTTTTCCATCTCTTTGTCCTGATCTGCATCCGTCTTCTCCCCCCACCTAATTTCTCCAGCCTGTTTTCTGGCCTGCTTTTCTTTGCGCCTCTGCATGCCTGCCCTGTGCCTCTGCCTTTCTATCTCTCTCTTTCTTTTCTTATCTTTCTTTCTCTATCTCTTTGTCTTGCGTACTGTCACTGTTTTTTTTTTTCTGTTCTGTATCTCACTGTCTGTGACGTCCTCTGTGCCCCTGGATGTGTTTGCAGCCCCTGGGTGCAGAGCTGATGGCTGAGGACAGGCACAGGGAAGGGGGTGATGTGCTGTGGGGCTTTGGCAAGGGCCCCTGCTCCTGATGGGCTCCAGCTGGGGCTGGAGGTGGGGCAGCCCCAGATGGGTCCAGTGAGGCTGAGGGTGGCCCTGGCCCTGGCCCTGGCCCTGCTGTATGAGGGGCCTCCAGCTGTAAAGGGGGCCGCCTGGGCATGGCTGCTGGAGGGGACTGAGGAGTGAATCACAGGCAGGTGCCTCCAGCAAGGAGTGGCTGGTCCATCTGAGCCCTCCCTGACAGAGCAGACACCAGGACGCAGTGCCAGGAGCTCCGTGCCTCTGTCGGCCACGTGTGCGAGCCACCACGTTCTGCTACATTTGTCATTCAGCCCTGTCCAGAACGTAGCTGTGGTAGAAGTTAGATAGCATGCATGGTCTTGCTAGAAATGAAGCCTGGAGCATTTGTTTTCTTGTAGGAAGCTAAAGCAGGTGGTTTTTGATAATGTTGTCATTGCATGTAATGACATACTTTTCTAGTTAGCTTGGTATGACACCTATTTTTTTTCTACCTACACCCCAGAAAAAGTAAGTTGAGCTTTGCGTCTCTCAGCATCTGAAGCACCACGAGCGGCAGTTGCAGCGTCGGACTTCTTGGCAATGAGTGGAGCCGGTGAGCAGAGCACTGCGGCGCTTTTGAGGAGGAGAGTGCCATAGAAGAGATTGGTGGTAAGTGGTGTGATGTTGAAGGGCGGTGCTGTTTGGTAGGTTTTATTTTTGGGTTTTTTTTTTTTGCAGTGGTGATGAGGAGCTGGGCGAGGAAGCGCCATCTTAGTTAGCATGGGGTTGTTCTTTTGAGGATGGAATCTGATTTCTGGCCATTTGAGAGCTAAGTTGAGGGACCACAGCCGAGGAGGGAAGAAGGTTGAAAACTGCAGGGAGGGTGTAGTAAATTGATGGGAGGAAGAGGGCTCCCTGGGAACAGTCTCTCTCGGGAAGGTGAAGGGGGAGACGTTACTGGTCAGTGTACGCTGGGCAAGAGTGTTGCAGCCTGGGGCGGTCTGCCTTTTATGCAGTCTCTAGGCTGGATAACGTTTGTGGGCCTGTAGAGGCGCTGGCAAGGGCCGGCGAGGAGCAGCACGAGCTTTCAGTGCTGGCACTTTTGGTGTGGCAGCAATCGTCTGACGTCCGTTATTTTGAGGCCTTTTTTCCGGTGGGTGGCCGTGCAGAGTTGACAGTGAAAGCGGGAGCACTGGCGTCCAGGAAATCCCAGAGCCCTCCTCTGCTCGGAGGCAGTTCACGAGGACAGAAGTGTTGCTGTGCTCCTTAACAAACAAATATTCAACTTGGCACATAGAGGGTGAGGAGATCTCGGCTGTACTTAGGGTTGAGAAAATGTATGTAGGCATCTGTGTCTGTCCCCTGCCTGTATGTAGGACAGCGGTTCGAGTGAAACTAAAGCTGCCAATGAGTCAAAAAAAGGCCTGGGTGTCTGAAAAATGCAAAAGCTTTAAAGGCCGGTATCAGCAGCTGTACCAAAGGTGCTGCAAGATACTCTGTCCTTCACGTGGTTTTAGTCCTGAGAAACCTCGCCCCAAAAGGAAGAGTTAGATTCCTGCCTAGCTTCAAACTAAGGGGTTTTTCCCTCTCTCTACTGAATGTCTGCTGCCAGCATTTCACCGTGGTCGCCCTTTCCTTGGCCATGAAAGTACGAGATGGATGGAAAGGAGCCGTAGCGGTCTGCAGGTACAAGGTACGTCTATGATGCGTGACTGCATTTTTCCTAAGGGACTTGCCGCATGGATTTTAGAGTGAATGTTAAGAATGTGGTGATTTTCCTTCTGTAGTCTTTTAACTAAATATTCAGACACAGGAAAAATCAAATGAGGTGTGGTCTGGAGCATAGTCTGGCCATGGGAAAAAAAATATTCTGGACAAGGAAAAAAAAAAAAGCCACTCAATTTGGGGATAGTTGGTGTGACCCAGTGGGAGACGGAGGGGTTCTCGCTGGGGATTACGCAGTGTGGGTCCATTGTCCGGTGTGGGTCATCTCGTGCAGGTTATGCCGGGTGAGTTACGTGCTGTGGATTGTCCTGCGTGGACTCCCTGCTATAGGTCATCCTTACGCACCTTTCTTCCCACACGTACCCCTTGTCCTTGCGTGTCCGTCTCTCCCTCGTATCCGTCCCCACTGTCCCGCTCTGTGTTTCTCAGCCCTCCTGACGCGTGGATCAAACTCTACAACTCGGAGAGAGTTATAAAGCAGGCATGTTTATTTGGCACCGGGTGCGTGGGGGATTGCTTCTCCAAAAGCACTCACGCTGACAGCACATTTTACCAAAAATGTATCCGGTGCAGGTACACACATTCCTAGGATTGCACAATACAGACATACATGTGCATAAGCGAGGCGGGGTTATTAAAAAACCACTTGCGTTAGCATTTCAGATCTGTCTCTGGTGGTCGTTTACTTCTTCAGGGGTCTGATCTTCCTCTAGATGAACTTCAGTCATTCACCCATGCTCTCCTTTCACTTGGGGATTTCAGCAGTTTCTGAACGACTCCTGTTATCATGTCCTTTGCTTGACATATTAGTCCTTGACTGAATACCAGTTTCTTGACAAGTACCAGTCCCTGATAAGCTTAAGTGAGTTTCAAGGCCAAGAGGATTGTTAGGCATTGTCTAGCAGACAGTTAGTCTCCTAAATCAAGCAGTATGCAGACAGTCAGTCTTCTAAATCAAGCAATATTTAGCAGACCGTTAATTCCCTGTATCACTTGCAAATGCTTTTCACTAAAACACCCCCCCACCGTGTGAGGTTTTCCTCCCTTGTGAGTTTTTTTTCCCCTGTGTTTTGCCCGTTGCGTGCCCTGCACTCTTGTTTTGTGTCCCTGTTCGACGCCCCCCTTTTTGGCGCTGCCTCCCCATGACCCCTCTGTCTCGGGATCCTGGGGGCGCTGCCTGTGTTCCCCAACTTGCCCAGTGCCCCCCACCCCCAACGTGAGTTGCCACGTAAGGCGCGCACGGTTTTGGTGGGACTACCCCCCTGTGCTGCCCAGCGCTGAATAAACATACCTACTTTACAATCTTACAGATTGTGGAGTCCGTTTTCCGCACGTCAGTTTGGCGAGCCAGCCAGGAGGATCTCTGCTTGGCTGCGGGATCGACTGCGGAGCGGACGCCCCTAGGCGCGCCCCGAGCACTTTCCTCGGAGGAGCCTCCGCTGCCAGCCGCTCACCGCAGGAGCAGACAACGACCTCCTGAAGCCGCGGACCAAACGGTATGTTTAATGGTAGGGGCCTGTAAGTCGTACGCGTGGCTGGGGCAGCTGGTAAATCGCGCAGAGACGTCTGGCGTGCAGCATAGTCCCCGTTGGTTGGGTACCCAGGTTAGTTTGGAGCATCAAAGGGGACTCGCTGACCGATAGAGCGGCCGCTAGCGATCTTGGGGGTAGATCGAGCGAGTCCGAGGTAACCGCTGCATCCCATTGCTGGGAGCCAGGATGGACCTGCTGATGATCGGTACATGAGAAGCAGGAGAAGGGTAAGCGGGCCTCTTTAACCCGGATTTGGAGATAGTTTAACATCAGTAGGTGAGTTTGTTCTTGCAACCATTTTGCAGCTGCTTTAAAAGGCTGGTATGAATGAGGGATCCCTGTGCTGTATGGTTAAGAGAGTGTGGTTGAGTGATTGATTGTAAGTGTGGTGTGGAGGAGTGAAATAGTTAGTCTAAATTTGAATCATTCCTTGAGACCCTCTCACAGAGGAAATATAAAATGGGCAACACTCAAGGGGGAATATTAAGGAAAAGCCCCCTGGGCTGCATACTCGCCCACTGGAAAGATATTGCCGGGGGTGGAGGTACGGAAAGTAAAAAGACTCTTATTAAATATTGCAATCAGTGGTGGCCATTGTATAAGTTAGAGGGTGAAGTCAAGTGGCCGTTCAATGGAACGTTGGATTACAATACTTTGTTGCAGCTTATGTTGTTTCTTAGAAGAGAAGGGAAATGGGACGAGGTGTCGTATGCAGATATGTTTTTTACCCTACGAAATCACCCGGAGTGGCAAAGGGACTGTGGGATGATATCCCCGCAGGACCCTATGGTACTCGCACTCGAACGGGAGAACAAGGAGGGTGGAGGCAGGTTAAAAAGGTGCTGTTCATCATGCAGCATTGGGCAGAGGTGTACGAAAGCAGATAAAGTACGCCAGGTTCCAGAACAAGATTTAAGTGATTTGTTTAAACCTCCCCCCCGATCACAGGACCAGGACGCAGACTCGGAAGGGACATCGAATCCCCCTGATAGCCCTGTATCTTCCCGTACTAGACAGAAATCTGCTCCGACAATCTTACAAGCACCCCTCCGGGAGGCGGTGGGGCCGGATGGCGGAACAATGTTAATTAAAGTACCCTTCTCCACCGCTGACTTGGGAGAGTGGAGAAAAATTGCTAAAGATTACAGAAGCGATCCGGTAAGTGTGGCTAAACATTTCCAGTTCATTGTAAAACAACATAATCCGGACTGGAAAGACATACAACTGCTATTAGAATACATGACTGAAACGGAGAAGCAGTTGATTTTAAAAACGGCAGGAAATCTAGCCGAGGATTATTATAAAGTTACCGGGGGAGATGTTAAGGAACACTTCCCCCTCCAGGACCCGAAATGGGAGGTAAACAGGTCAGTACATATGGAAAGATTGCAGGAATATCAGGAGTGGATTTCGAAGGGGATGGAACGGGCAATCCCTAAGACTATAAATTGGTCAGCCTTATATGCAATTAAACAAGGTCCTTCCGAGTCTCCATCTGAATTCCCGGATCGACTGAGGGATGTGATGCGTCGTAGCACGCCGCTGGACCCAGGGTCTGAGGTAGGGATACAGCAACTAGTTTCTCTGCTCTGTTCCTGGGTCAGTCTACGGGGGACATAAGACGAAAGCTTCAAAAGTTGCGTCCTGCGGAAAGCAGGAATTTAGAGATCTTGCTGGATGAGGCTTGGAGAGTGTTCAGTAATAGAGAAGAAGGGTATCGGCAGGGACAAAGAAGGTTGGTGGCTGTCGTTCGGGGAGATGGGGAGTGGAGAGGTAGGCGAAATCAGCCTCGGTTGGGGTTGGAAAAGGATCAGTGTGCAATGTGCAAGGGCTTTGGCCACTGGAAAAAGGAATGCCCAAGGAACAAGAAAGAAGGCCGGAGGATCCCGGCGAATGTGAGGATAGCTCATGTGATAGAAGACTGACGGGAACCTGGGGAGTCTACCCTAGCGGATCCACTGGTTATAATTAAGCTAGGGGAAAAACAACAACAAGTAGAATTCTTAGTAGATACAGGGGCAACATATTCGGTTCTGAATCAAGCTTTGATGCCCCTGGGAAATGATTATGTCATGGTAAAAGGAGCGACTGGCCAAAGTGAAAAGGCATATTTTTGTAAGCCTCTAAAATACAAATTGGGAAAACAATGGGGTATCCACAAATTTTTATATATGCCCAACTCCCCGAAAGCACTTTTGGGGAGAGATCTATTGGAACAATTGGGAGCAAAAATTATATTTGAAAAAGGAGAAATTACTCTGGAGGTAAAAGATCAGCAATATATTCAGATATTGAGTCTCACCTTAACCAGTCTCCCCTCAGAAGGAAAAATTAATGAGGCAATCCTAAACCAAGTGTACCCGGGGGTATGGGCTACTGATGTACCTGGAAGGGCGAAAAGTGCTCCACCTGTTGAAGTTAAGGTTAAGGAAGGCCGACGACCGGTAAGAATTAAACAATATCCCCTAAAGAAGGAAGACAGAGAAGGAATCCGGCCGGTGATAGAAAAATTTCTACAGTTAGGACTATTAAAGGAGTGTGAGTCAGAATTCAATACCCCTATATTACCTGTTCGGAAACCCGATGGGTCATATAGGGTGGTCCAAGACTTACGGGCGGTGAATAAGATAACTGAGGACCTCTACCCAGTAGTGGCCAATCCATATACCCTGCTGACTGTGTTGACACCTGAACTAATTTGGTTTACTGTTTTAGATTTGAAGGATGCTTTCTTTTGCCTCCCTCTCCATGAAGCCAGTCAAAAATTGTTTGCGTTCGAATGGGAAAACCCTAAAAGTGGTCGGAAGACCCAGCTCACTTGGACGGCGTTGCCACAAGGATTTAAAAATAGTCCTACCATTTTTGGGAATCAGCTTGCAAAAGACTTAGAATCCTGGGAAACCCCATCTGGGGAAGGAAAATTGTTGCAGTATGTAGATGATATCCTGATTGCCACGAAAACAGAGGAAGACTGTATGGCATGGACGGTGAGTCTGTTGAATTTCTTGGGACTCCAGGGATACCGTGTCTCCAGGAAGAAAGCCCAGGTAATGCAACGTAAAGTGAATTATTTGGGCTATGAAATTAGTGCGGGGCAGAGAACTTTGGGACAGGCCCGCAAAGAGGCAATATGCCAGACTCAGAGACCTCAGACAGTAAAGGAGTTACGGACTTTTCTGGGAATGACCGGGTGGTGCCGATTGTGGATCTATAATTATGGACTGCTTGTTAAACCACTGTATGCTCTGACAGCTACTGAGCAGAAGCACCTTGAGTGGAACAAAGAGACCGAACGAGCCTTTGAGCTACTGAAAAAGGCGTTGATGTCGGCCCCGGCCTTAGGACTCCCAGATGTGAGTAAGCCGTTTCTTCTTTTCTCCCATGAGAAACAGGGTATTGCCCTGGGAATATTAGCACAAGATCTGGGTCCATATCGACGGGCAGTTGCCTATCTCTCTAAGCAGTTAGACGCCACTGCAAAGGGTTGGCCTGGATGCCTACGGGTGGTTGCAGCTGTGATACTGAACATACAGGAAGCCCGAAAGTTTACCCTGGGCCAGAAAATGACTGTTTTGGTGTCTCATACAGTATCAGCAGTACTGGAAGCAAAGGGTGGGCACTGGCTCTCTCCACAAAGGTTCCTGAGATATCAAGCTGTATTAGTAGAACAGGACGATGTGGAAATCGTGGTCACTAACATTGTCAACCCAGCTTCTTTTCTCGGTGGGAACACAGGAGAACCAGTGCACCATGACTGTTTGGAAACCATCGAAGCAACATATGCAAGCCGCCCAGACCTGAAGGATAGCCCCATGGAAAATGGGGAAAACTGGTTCACAGACGGGAGCAGTTATGTCTTAAATGGCAATCGACACGCGGGATATGCCATCACTACCAGCCAGCAGGTAATAGAGTCAGGGCCTTTGCCCATGAACACCTCCGCACAGAAGGCAGAAATAATTGCCCTAACCCGAGCCCTGGAGTTGGCCCAGGGCAAAACTGTGAACATTGACACGGACTCAAAATATGCCTTCGGAGTTGTGCACGCACATGGAGCAATCTGGAAAGAAAGAGGACTATTGAACTCCCAGGGAAAAAATATCAAACATGCAGAAGAAATTTTGAAGCTACTAGAAGCTGTCCAGCTCCCTGAGAAAGTGGCAATTATGCATATTAAGGCACAGCAGAGAGTGAGCTCCGATTGGGAGAAAGGGAATGAACTGGCGGACAGAGAGGCAAAACAAGCGGCCAAAATGAAGGTGAGAATAGAAGGGGCTCTAATTCCTGATAGGCAAATCTCTCTAGAAGGTAAGCCAGAATATACCAAGGAAGATCAGAAACTTATCACAGACTTGGAAGGGTCATATAATGAAGAGGGGTGGGCTTATACCCCACAGGGAAGACTAATTATTCCCTCTTGTTTACTGTGGCACTTGATAACGGGAGGAACATAGAAAAAGGCATTGGGGAACAGAGGCTCTGTATAAACATTTGATAAGGGAAATCGTGGCTAGAAACTTATATACCACAGTGAGACAGGTGACTCAACAGTGTGACCTTTGCCTCCAGACTAATCCAAAAAATACTCCCAAACCAGAAATGGGCCAGATTGGGAAGGGCAATGGGCCTGGACAACAATGGCAGGTTGATTTTACAGAACTTCCAAGAAAAGGGGGGTATCGCTATTTGCTGGTATTAACTGATACCTTTTCAGGTTGGCCAGAAGCGTTCCCAACTAGGACAGCCAAGGCTCGGGAGGTAACTAAAGTGTTGGTACAAGAGAGAATACCACGTTTTGGGGTTCCAGCAACCATATCCTCAGACAGAGGACCACATTTTGTCTCAAAAATAGTGCAACAAATCAGCCACCATTTAGGTATAGATTGGCAACTTCATACCCCGTATCGCCCTCAGTCGAGTGGCCAAGTAGAGAAAATGAATCACTTAATCAAGCAGCAAATTGTGAAATTGGGACAAGAAGCAAACTTAACGTGGCCTCAGTCACTCCCTTTAGCCCTTCTGCGTATACGAACGAGACCAAGGGCAAAGGAAGGACTGAGTCCCTTTGAAATTTTGTATGGACGACCCTATGGAATACAGAGGGGAATGTCTACGCAAGCTGGGGATGAAATTATGACTTCCTACATGGTGGCATTGGGCAAACAGCTCAATAAAATTGGAAAGCATGTAATTGGGACCCGGGGAAGAGGTCTAGATGAACCTGTGCATGATATACAACCTGGAGATGATGTATATGTAAAGTCTCTTGCAGAAAAAACCTTGGAACCACAGTGGGAAGGACCATACCAGGTACTCCTCACCTCCTTTACAGCAATCAAGATCAGAGAGCAGAATGCCTGGATACACCACACTAGGGTAAAAAAGGCACCACAAAAACTCTGGACTTCTGAAGTTCAGGGACCCCTAAAGCTTAAACTGAGAAGGTAGAATGTGGATTAAGGTTTGTGTAATCCTGGTAAATCTACAAATGATGAACATAGCTGGCAGTAAAAGAATTTACTAATTTTCTAGAAAAGGGGGGACTGAGAGAAGGAGTTAAAGAAATCTTAATAGATATGGCATTGATTAATTATTGCTGTGCATCCTAAGGAATCAAGTTGATAAATAGTGCTTAATGTTTTGTTAACTACTTGCTTAATAATTTGCTAACCATTGTGCAAACTATTTGAAGCAGAAAGTCTTGCAATTCTTCACGAAAGACAGTTCCCGGTAAGGACTAGGGGGGTCGCTTCAAGAACCAGCTAAAACCGACCCTGCAGCTTGAATGAAAGCCAAGGGATAACTGAGTTTGCGCAAGAACAAAAGGTTACTAGCGGTGACGAAGAGGAGTCACCTGCCTTCATCCCCACGACCCCCGACGACCACCAGCAGGAGGCACTGCGCAAGCCCAGACAGGAGGAGTTTATGAAAATGACCCCTTGGGACTAATTTTAATACGAAGCGGGGATAGGTCATGCATATGTCTAGGCGTATTGTGAAACTTGATGTATATGTAACATTTGGTTGTATAAATTTAAAGTGAGTTGCCACGTAAGGCGCGCACGGTTTTGGTGGGACTACCCCCCTGTGCTGCCCAGCGCTGAATAAGCATACCTACTTTACAATCTTACAGATTGTGGAGTCCGTTTTCCGCACGTCAGGAGGAACCGGCCGTGGCTCGTCCGGCTGAACACCCAGGAGCGGAGCGGTGGGGGGCTGCTGCCACCTGGTGACGGAAAGCGGGAACTGCAGCTCGGGAGTCGCGCATGCGCAGTGCTCTGCCCTTCTCCCGGCAGGCACTGTGTTCGGCCTTCGGACTGCGCATGCGCCCGGGAGCAGCATGGCGGTGTGCGGCCGGCGGGTCCCGGCGGCGGTGACGGGTGAGTACCGAGGGCACCCGTGAGGTGAGCGAGCCCCTTTCGTGGCTGCAGCGCTGTCTCCTGCCCGCCCGGGGAGCCTCAAGCCGCCCGCTCGGAGCCGAGCCGGGCGAGGGCAGCCCCGGGGAGTGACCCGAGAGCAGAGAGAAGGGAAGAGGGGCAGGAGGGGGCCCCCCCTCCCGGGCGGAGACGCCGGGCACCTCCCCAGCTCGCCAGAGCTCCCCCCGAGCCTCCCCCGGCCCCGTGCAGCTGCCCGCCGCTCCGGCGCGTCCCCTGAAGCCTGTCCCGTAGCACCGGGCCACGCCCTGCCCTGAAGGCTGCGAGGGGGGACCTCAGTGTATCTGGAGAATCCCCTGCGGCAGCAGGCGCTCCGGCCAGGGGCCGCGTGCGGTAATAACGGTCGCTGCTTCTTCTTTCCCTCTCCCAGAGGCTGTGGCTGTCCGTTCCTCCCCTGGGAACGCTGTTGACTGCACTCGCCTCAGGCTTGTGTGGGCTGTCTCTGCCCGGCCGCGCTCTCCTGGCGGTGCGGGAGCGAAAATGAACGGATGGAGCTGTTACCGAAATCCGGAATAAAACTCCTTAACAGCAATGAGAAGTTAAGAAGCAGGCACTTCTTTATTGCAGCGCTGGGCGCACGGGGGATCGCTCCACCTAGCATGCGCACCCATTTGATCAACAGCACGGGTTAAATACACATTAATTATACATATTCATTAAATTCCAAGAAATAATATGCATAAACATAAATTTTCTGAGAAACCATTACATCATTTCCCTACCCACTCGCGCATGCCCAGTCTTTTGAGTCGAGGGTCTTTTGGTGGTCTTGGTGGTCGTCAAAACGCCCCCTCCTCGAATTCGCTGGTCAAACTCCTCCTTGAAATCTCCATATCTGGTCTTGAGAACAGGTCGCGGTGCTGCTTGATTTTCCTGGCTCCAAAGTGATGGCTCAGGGCCTATTTCTGCAGGTGGTGTTTGGGGGTGTTTGGGACTTACCATTGTATTAAAGATATGCTAGGCTAGCTTCTAACAAATGCGTATTATAAGATCTCTAGGGTCCCACTCCCTCTAAGGACAAATAGATTTCGTATAAAACTTAACCTATGTGACTACAGTTCTACAGTTAGCAAGAATCACCTCATACTGATATTTAATTTTCAACATTTATGTCATGTAACATTTCCCCCCTTTGAGACTTATTTAATTTTTTTCAATAAGTCTCATTTACTTATAACTAATCTCCATAATCAGTAAACCAAAAAGTATTATTAGCATTACTACTAAAATTCCTTTGATAGATTTCATTATTTTGATATGATTTTGTCTAATTCATTAAAAATGAGAGACTGTTAACTTTAAATGACATATTTCTTTAGAAATCCATTGTTTCTGTTTTGGAGGCTGTGCTTCTTGACTCTCAAATAATGAATCCAAGAATCAATATCTTCAAATTTAGGGGCTGTATATATTGCTAGAAGCACCTGATATGGTTCTTTCCATTCTTATTGAAGAGTTTCTGATTCCCAAATTTTCAGGTACACGTAATCTCCTGGTTAAAATGATGAACTGGGGAATCTAAAGAAAGAGGCTCTGTGGCAGTTCCATATCCATATCAGAGTTCTTCCAAGGGATATCAAATACAATTCCATTTCATTATCCCCAGTAGCAGTCACATTTTGAACAAGGGTTAGAGTCTGATAAGATTTTCCATACATTAACATATGGACTAATTTTAGTCTTAGATCTGGATTGAATCTTGATTTTCGGAAGTGCTTAAGGAAGAGCATGAGGCCATTTTAAAGATATTTTCTGACAAATTTTACTTGTCTATTAGATTGTGGCCTTCAAGGAGTGTGTAAATTCAATTTGATTCCCAGAATTTTCCTCAATATTTGAATAATTTCAGACACAAAATGAGGACCTCTATTTGATTATATTCTTTTGGGGATTCCAAACCATGATATTATTTCTTTTAACATATTTTTAGCCACTTCTCTTGCCTATTGGTGCGACAGGAAAAGAAAATCTTTTGGCCATATTTACTAATACCAATAGATATCTATATCCATTTTGTTGTGGCAATTCTGAAAAATCAATCTGCCAATAATTTTCAGGCAAGTTTCCCATATATATGGTTCCTGGGGGTGGTTATTTAATATTTCTCGGGTTATTCTTTAAACAAGTTTCACACTTTTTGTTACTGATTTTATTAGCTTTATCATCCTAACACTAATCACCTGTCTTCTTAAATCACTGATCATTGCCTCTGTTTCCCAATGAATTTTTCTATGCTTTTAGCTTTGATTGTGGTGAGACCACAACTTGATTTTTAGGACTAATGATCATTTTTCATATTTATTTGAATTGATTTAGCTAATTCCAAATCAACCTTACTGTAATTTGGGGTTTGTTGCTCAAATGTCACTTCTTTAACTAGTATTATTGTCATGATGCCTTTTTCTGCTCTCTTCTTTGCCTTTTTATTGACTAATTTATTTCCAGTATTCACTGGGAAATTCCCAAATTGGTGGGCTTTGCAGTGCATTATTGCAACTTCTTTGGGTTTCTGCACCACTTGGAGCAATTGCAGAATTTCTTCTTGGTGTTTCATGGATGTTCCTTGTGCTGTCAGCATTCCTCTTTCTTTCCATGTGGCTCCATGGGCATGTACTACTCCAAAAGCATACTTTAAATCAGTCCATATATTCACTTTTTATGTTCTGTCCATTTCAGGGCTTTTATGAGGGCTAGTTATCAATTCCGCCTTTTGTGCTGAGGTGTTCACTGAGAGCGGCTTTGCATCAATAACAGAGTTTGTTATTGTTATTGCATATCCAGCCAATCTTCTTCCATTTCTCACGAGGCTGCTTCCATCAGTACATATCTCGAATTCTGGGTCAGGTATGTTCACTCTTCTGTTACTTCTGCTGGAATAAACTTGTTTGATGGTCTGTAGACAGTCATGACTTAGAACTTCTTCTTCTATTGAACTTAAAAAGATGGCAGGATTTATTGTTGTAGTTGTTTTCGATTTGACATCATCTTGTTCCAACAGGACAATGTGATGTTTGAGCATCCTGCTTGGGGATAACCAGTGTCCTCCTTTCTGTTCCAGAACAGAAAGTACCATATGCGGTACATAAGCTGTTCTTGGGTGTCCCGTTGTCAGCTTACAAGCTTCTTAAGTCAGGAGGACAGTTGCTGCTACAGCCCATAGACAACCTGGTCATCCTTAGCTAACATTGTCCAATTGTTTGGAGAAATAACCAACCGGTCTTCTTCATTCTCCATTTTTCTGAGAAAGGATTCTTCTGAGGGCCGAATGTTGTCTTTCATGAACAAACAGTTCAAAGGGTTTGGTTAAATCGGGCAACCCTAGAGCAGGAGTGAACATCAGAGCTACCTTTACATTCTGGAATGCCTTTCGAGCTTCAGATTCTCACACAAGGGGTCCCTCCTTCAATTCCTTTAATCCACAGGTGACACCAGCCAGCCATTCCCAGAAACGTTTGCAGCTCCTTAGCTCCTTTTGGCTCCGGCATTTGGCAAATTGCCTCTTTTCTCTCATTTCCCAGTTGTCTTTGTCCCTGTGTGATTTCAAATCCCAAATACATGACAGTCTCTTTTCCAATCTGTGCTTTCTTCTTGGAAAATCTGTTATCACTTTGGCCCAAGAAATTTAGCAGGTTAGTAGTCAAGTTGAAATATTCTTCTCTGGTTTCTGTGGCTATTAAAATATCATCTACATATTGCAACACCAGTCTTTCAGGATAAATTATTTTGCATGTTTCTAATTCCTTAGCCAATTGATTTCCAAAGATCATTGGGCTATTTTTAAATCCCTGAGGTAGCACTGCCCAGCTGAGCTGAGTCTTCTGCCCAGTTGTGGGATTTTGCAGTTCAAAGGCAAAATATGCCTGACTATTTTTGTCAAGAAGAATACAGAAAAAGGCATCCTATAAGTTCAATACAGTGAACCACTTGTGATTTTCTTTTAAAGCTGTCAACAAGGATACAGGTTTGCCACTAAGGGGTGAATATCTTGAACTATTAAATTTATTGCTATTAAAATCTTGTACTAACCTATATTCCTCACTTTCTGGCTTTTTCACAGGTAAAATGGGAGTATTGAATTCTGATTCACATTCGACTAATAGTCGATATTTTTTTAAAAAATTTTCAATCATTTTCTCAAGGCCTCTTCTAGCTTCTAATTTTAAAGGGTACTGTTTTTGTCTTACCAGTTTGGTGCTCTCCTTTAGAAAAATCTTTACCGGTTCTGCTGCTTTTGAATGTCCGGGAACTTCGCCAGCCCACACCAAAGGGTTACTGCATTGTCCACTTCTTGAGGGATTTCATATGGCTCTGAAGTTGTCTGCAACATAAAAATTCTTGCCTCTCTGGCTTTTGATTAGGGTATATTTAATTGAATGTCACAGTTTTAAAAATTAATTTGTGCTTTCAATTTGCTCAATAAATCTCTCCCCACTAAGGCAACAGGACACTCTGGTATATATAAAAATTGGCCAGTTCCCCATTTTTACCCACCTTAAAGTTAAGGATTGAATGAAAAATTTATTTTCAGCTTTCCCTGTGGCACCAATTTTGTCTACATGCTTTTTACTCAATTTTCTTCTACCAGTACTTAAAATGAATAGCTCCAGTATCAAAATAGAAAATCCATGGTTTGGGTCCCCAGCTGGATTGTAACCAGGGGTTCTGCTGGGGAATTCTCCCCCAGTCCTCTTTGCACCTCTGACAAAGGCATCTGCTGTGCTGCCAGTTTTTTGTTTCTTTTTCAGAATAAGGACACGCATTTTTCCAGTGCCACCATGCTTCACACTTTGCACACTGATATTCCCAATCTCTCTCCTATTGCAGTTATTTTATCCATTCCTCTACCACACCCCGATCTCATCCCCGGTTTGTTCCCCTACTGCTTGTCGAAGTGGTAGGGGGGGCAAGGCTTGAGCCGCTCCTTGTTCTATCTGGTCTTGTCAGCTTCCAGTTCTCCCTGCAATAGGACTGAAACCCTCATAATTCAACTGTCCCACTCTACAGCTCCCACCGGGGGTTCGGTGTTCTGGCCCCTTTTTCTACTGTTTCATTTGTTAAACCTGCATCAACACTTCCAGACCACACATAAAGATAATACAGAAATTTAACACAGAAATTTAACACATGAATTCTATGTTTTCCTCTTCAGTTCCACATTTTAAACATCACTTTCTGTACTACAAGCCAGGATCTTTTCAACCTTTTTCCTTTTTTTTTTTTTTTTGTTTTTTTTTTTTATGCCAAAACCATCGGATCCTTGGGGACGTATCTGCAATCTTTCTGCCACTTGGGATGATTTCCCAAAGTAAAGAACAAATCAACATCGGGGACCACATCTCACTTTCCTTCCCTTCTACAAGATAACATCAACTGTAAAATATTGGATCAATTTTTTTTTCTAGTTACTGGGTCTCCCCTTATATCCTCCCAATGTTTAAGAACACATCCCAGTGGAGACTTCATTAATATTTCCCCTACCATTGAGGTAGACATAGAAGATATGTGTTTTCCCATATTTTACAAAGGAGTTTTTGGTACCAAAAAGACAATAACACTGTTCTACAAACAAAGTCAATCCCGTCACCAAGAAAAGTTTAAAACCCCAAATGCAATACTGTATATCATTCAAGTCCCGTACACTGCAACACATGCATACAGCCTTAAAAAAAACAAAACAAAACAAAACAAAAACGCACTGAAGCAACAATTACCAGCTTGTAAATCACTTCTAAAACACCCTGGGGCCCCTTTCCAAGCTATGTACAAATCTTACCAATACTCCCCATACTCTTACTCTTAAACAATTTAGATTAAATGCCAAATACCAGATAAATGCAAATGACAATTGTCCCAAATACAAAAACCAAACAAATGCAAATGACAATTGTCCCAAATACACAAATATCCAACCCAGCAATAGCTTTCGCTTATGACTTACGGGCAGACGCCTAGGCTTCCAAACCAAACGGGTACCCTCTAAGCCCCAACCCTGCGAAGCTTTCGCCGCGCCTTACGGGCAGGCTATCCAGAGCAGACAGATTTCAAAGAAGAAGTGCCTTACCCTTTTCTCCAGGGAACGTTGCGAGGAGCTTTGTGAGTCGAGAGCGATGGGTCTCCCCGAGAATACCTCTGTGCCGGCTGGAGTTCGATCAACACTCGATCTCGTTCAGTCTCACTCGCAAGGTCCCATCTGGGTCGCCAAAACTGTTACCGAAATCCGGAATAAAACTCCTTAACAGCAATGAGAAGTTAAGAAGCAGGCACTTCTTCATTGCAGCGCTGGGCGCACGGGGGATCGCTCCACCTAGCGTGCGCACCCATTTGATCAACAGCACGGGTTAAATACACATTAATTATACATATTCATTAAATTCCAAGAAATAATATGCATAAACATAAATTTTCTGAGAAACCATTACATCATTTCCCTACCCACTCGCGCATGCCCAGTCTTTTGAGTCGAGGGTCTTTTGGTGGTCTTGGTGGTCGTCAAAACGCCCCCTCCTCGAATTCGCTGGTCAAACTCCTCCTTGAAATCTCCATATCTGGTCTTGAGAACAGGTCGCGGTGCTGCTTGATTTTCCTGGCTCCAAAGTGATGGCTCAGGGCCTATTTCTGCAGGTGGTGTTTGGGGGTGTTTGGGACTTACCATTGTATTAAAGATATGCTAGGCTAGCTTCTAACAAATGCGTATTATAATATCTCTAGGGTCCCACTCCCTCTAAGGACAAATAGATTTCGTATAAAACTTAACCTATGTGACTACAGTTCTACAGTTAGCAAGAATCACCTCATACTGATATTTAATTTTCAACATTTATGTCATGTAACAGAGCGCTTACTGCCTGTGGAGAGGAGCTGCTGCAGCTGAAGCTGGAGAGGCCACAGAAAGGTAAAGAAGAAGAAGAAACCAAAGGCCAGCCAGCCAGCAGCTGCCTCCCGCTGCAGGCCAGAGAGAGCCTAGCCTGCCTCTCCGGGTGAGGAAGGATCCCTCTTTGTACTCTTCAGCAGGCCAGACCGCCAGTGCGCACTGCACAGTCTGTATGTGGAACCTGAAGCACGGTACGGCCACATAGCGCGCGAGCGAGCGTGGGTGGGTGGCTACGTGTCTAGGAAGCTTTTTGTCTAAGAGCTGTAAGACACCCACGTATTCTCTTAGGTGGAGGACAGCCAAGTGGTCGGAGTTACAGAAGAGGAGAGAAGCAGAAAGCAGCATCTGACCTGTCAGATTCTCCCAGCAGTGCCGGGAGTGAGAGCTGTGGTGAGTCCCCGGCCCCTGGGGCTCTGCCTCCTCTCTTGTGCGTCCCTGTCCTTCCCTGCCGCTCCCGTGACCCCTACCTTTCCCAAGCTGCTGTGATTTGTTGTTGTTGTTACTGTTTCCTTCTACCTCTCCTCTTCTGTCTGTTCTTGTATGCTCTTCCCCCTTTCTCTCTCCCTTTAAATCTCTTGTTCTACCGCTTCCTTTTGTTTTGTATCCCTGCACTTTTGTTCTGCTCCCTTTCCTTCCTTTGTTTGTCCTCTGTCTCTGTCCTGCGGCCCATTGCTGTTTTTGCCTTTTCCATCTCTTTGTCCTGATCTGCATCCGTCTTCTCCCCCCAACTAATTTCTCCAGCCTGTTTTCTGGCCTGCTTTTCTTTGCGCCTCTGCATGCCTGCCCTGTGCCTCTGCCTTCCTATCTCACTCTTTCTTTTCTTATCTTTCTTTCTCTATCTCTTTGTCTTGCGTACTGTCACTGTTTTTTTTTTTCTGTTCTGTATCTCACTGTCTGTGACGTCCTCTGTGCCCCTGGATGTGTTTGCAGCCCCTGGGTGCAGAGCTGATGGCTGAGGACAGGCACAGGGAAGGGGGTGATGTGCTGTGGGGCTTTGGCAAGGGCCCCTGCTCCTGATGGGCTCCAGCTGGGGCTGGAGGTGGGGCAGCCCCAGATGGGTCCAGTGAGGCTGAGGGTGGCCCTGGCCCTGGCCCTGGCCCTGCTGTATGAGGGGCCTCCAGCTGTAAAGGGGGCCGCCTGGGCATGGCTGCTGGAGGGGACTGAGGAGTGAATCACAGGCAGGTGCCTCCAGCAAGGAGTGGCTGGTCCATCTGAGCCCTCCCTGACAGAGCAGACACCAGGACGCAGTGCCAGGAGCTCCGTGCCTCTGTCGGCCACGTGTGCGAGCCACCACGTTCTGCTACATTTGTCATTCAGCCCTGTCTAGAACGTAGCTGTGGTAGAAGTTAGATAGCATGCATGGTCTTGCTAGAAATGAAGCCTGGAGCATTTGTTTTCTTGTAGGAAGCTAAAGCAGGTGGTTTTTGATAATGTTGTCATTGCATGTAATGACATACTTTTCTAGTTAGCTTGGTATGACACCTATTTTTTCTACCTACACCCCAGAAAAAGTAAGTTGAGCTTTGCGTCTCTCAGCATCTGAAGCACCACGAGCAGCAGTTGCGGCGTCGGACTTCTTGGCAATGAGTGGAGCCGGTGAGCAGAGCACTGCGGCGCTTTTGAGGAGGAGAGTGCCATAGAAGAGATTGGTGGTAAGTGGTGTGATGTTGAAGGGCGGTGCTGTTTGGTAGGTTTTATTTTTGGGTTTTTTTTTTTTGCAGATGGTGATGAGGAGCTGGGCGAGGAAGCGCCATCTTAGTTAGCATGGGGTTGTTCTTTTGAGGATGGAATCTGATTTCTGGCCATTTGAGAGCTAAGTTGAGGGACCACAGCCGAGGAGGGAACAAGGCTGAAAACTGCAGGGAAGGTGTAGTAAATTGATGGGAGGAAGAGGGCTCCCTGGGAACAGTCTCTCTCGGGAAGGTGAAGGGGGAGACGTTACTGGTCAGTGTACGCTGGGCAAGAGTGTTGCAGCCTGGGGCGGTCTGCCTTTTATGCAGTCTCTAGGCTGGATAACGTTTGTGGGCCTGTAGAGGCGCTGGCAAGGGCCGGCGAGGAGCAGCACGAGCTTTCAGTGCTGGCACTTTTGGTGTGGCAGCAATCGTCTGACGTTCGTTATTTTGAGGCCTTTTTTCCGGTGGGTGGCCGTGCAGAGCTGACAGTGAAAGCGGGAGCACTGGCGTCCAGGAAATCCCAGAGCCCTCCTCTGCTCGGAGGCAGTTCACGAGGACAGAAGTGTTGCTGTGCTCCTTAACAAACAAATATTCAACTTGGCACATAGAGGGTGAGGAGATCTCGGCTGTACTTAGGGTTGAGAAAATGTATGTAGGCATCTGTGTCTGTCCCCTGCCTGTATGTAGGACAGCGGTTCGAGTGAAACTAAAGCTGCCAATGAGTCAAAAAAAGGCCTGGGTGTCTGAAAAATGCAAAAGCTTTAAAGGCCGGTATCAGCAGCTGTACCAAAGGTGCTGCAAGATACTCTGTCCTTCACGTGGTTTTAGTCCTGAGAAACCTCGCCCCAAAAGGAAGAGTTAGATTCCTGCCTAGCTTCAAACTAAGGGGTTTTTCCCTCTCTCTGCTGAATGTCTGCTGCCAGCGTTTCACCGTGGTCGCCCTTTCCTTGGCCGTGAAAGTACGAGATGGATGGAAAGGAGCCGCAGCGGTCTGCAAGTACAAGGTACGTCTGCGATGCGTGACTGCATTTTTCCTAAGGGACTTGCCGCATGGATTTTAGAGTGAATGTTAAGAATGTGGTGATTTTCCTTCTGTAGTCTTTTAACTAAATATTCAGACACAGGAAAAATCAAATGAGGTGTGGTCTGGAGCATAGTCTGGCCATGGGAAAAAAAATATTCTGGACAAGGAAAAAAAAAAAAGCCACTCAATTTGGGGATAGTTGGTGTGACCCAGTGGGAGACGGAGGGGTTCTCGCTGGGGATTACGCAGTGTGGGTCCATTGTCCGGTGTGGGTCATCTCGTGCAGGTTATGCCGGGTGAGTTACGTGCTGTGGATTGTCCTGCGTGGACTCCCTGCTATAGGTCATCCTTACGCACCTTTCTTCCCGCACGTACCCCTTGTCCTTGCGTGTCCGTCTCTCCCTCGTATCCGTCCCCACTGTCCCGCTCTGTGTTTCTCAGCCCTCCTGACGCGTGGATCAAACTCTACAACTCGGAGAGAGTTATAAAGCAGGCATGTTTATTTGGCACCGGGTGCGTGGGGGATTGCTTCTCCAAAAGCACGCACGCTGACAGCACATTTTACCAAAAATGTATCCGGTGCAGGTACACACATTCCTAGGATTGCACAATACAGACATACATGTGCATAAGCGAGGCGGGGTTATTAAAAAACCACTTGCGTTAGCATTTCAGATCTGTCTCTGGTGGTCGTTTACTTCTTCAGGGGTCTGATCTTCCTCTAGATGAACTTCAGTCATTCACCCATGCTCTCCTTTCACTTGGGGATTTCAGCAGTTTCTGAACGACTCCTGTTATCATGTCCTTTGCTTGACATATTAGTCCTTGACTGAATACCAGTTTCTTGACAAGTACCAGTCCCTGATAAGCTTAAGTGAGTTTCAAGGCAAAGAGGATTGTTAGGCATTGTCTAGCAGACAGTTAGTCTCCTAAATCAAGCAGTATGCAGACAGTCAGTCTTCTAAATCAAGCAATATTTAGCAGACCGTTAATTCCCTGTATCACTTGCAAATGCTTTTCACTAAAACACCCCCCCACCGTGTGAGGTTTTCCTCCCTTGTGAGTTTTTTTTCCCCTGTGTTTTGCCCGTTGCGTGCCCTGCGCTCTTGTTTTGTGTCCCTGTTCGACGCCCCCCTTTTTGGCGCTGCCTCCCCATGACCCCTCTGTCTTGGGATCCTGGGGGCGCTGCCTGTGTTCCCCAACTTGCCCAGTGCCCCCCACCCCCAACGTGAGTTGCCACGTAAGGCGCGCACGGTTTTGGTGGGACTACCCCCCTGTGCTGCCCAGCGCTGAATAAACATACCTACTTTACAATCTTACAGATTGTGGAGTCCGTTTTCCGCACGTCAGTTTGGCGAGCCAGCCAGGAGGATCTCTGCTTGGCTGCGGGATCGACTGCGGAGCGGACGCCCCTAGGCGCGCCCCGAGCACTTTCCTCGGAGGAGCCTCCGCTGCCAGCTGCTCACCGCAGGAGCAGACAACGACCTCCTGAAGCCGCGGACCAAACGGTATGTTTAATGGTAGGGGCCTGTAAGTCGTACGCGTGGCTGGGGCAGCTGGTAAATCGCGCAGAGACGTCTGGCGTGCAGCATAGTCCCCGTTGGTTGGGTACCCAGGTTAGTTTGGAGCATCAAAGGGGACTCGCTGACCGATAGAGCGGCCGCTAGCGATCTTGGGGGTAGATCGAGCGAGTCCGAGGTAACCGCTGCATCCCATTGCTGGGAGCCAGGATGGACCTGCTGATGATCAGTACATGAGAAGCAGGAGAAGGGTAAGCGGGCCTCTTTAACCCGGATTTGGAGATAGTTTAACATCAGTAGGTGAGTTTGTTCTTGCAACCATTTTGCAGCTGCTTTAAAAGGCTGGTATGAATGAGGGATCCCTGTGCTGTATGGTTAAGAGAGTGTGGTTGAGTGATTGATTGTAAGTGTGGTGTGGAGGAGTGAAATAGTTAGTCTAAATTTGAATCATTCCTTGAGACCCTCTCACAGAGGAAATATAAAATGGGCAACACTCAAGGGGGAATATTAAGGAAAAGCCCCCTGGGCTGCATACTCGCCCACTGGAAAGATATTGCCGGGGGTGGAGGTACGGAAAGTAAAAAGACTCTTATTAAATATTGCAATCAGTGGTGGCCATTGTATAAGTTAGAGGGTGAAGTCAAGTGGCCGTTCAATGGAACGTTGGATTACAATACTTTGTTGCAGCTTATGTTGTTTCTTAGAAGAGAAGGGAAATGGGACGAGGTGTCGTATGCAGATATGTTTTTTACCCTACAAAATCACCCGGAGTGGCAAAGGGACTGTGGGATGATATCCCCGCAGGACCCTATGGTACTCGCACTCGAACGGGAGAACAAGGAGGGTGGAGGCAGATTAAAAAGGTGCTGTTCATCATGCAGCATTGGGCAGAGGTGTACGAAAGCAGATAAAGTACGCCAGGTTCCAGAACAAGATTTAGGTGATTTGTTTAAACCTCCCCCCCGATCACAGGACCAGGACGCAGACTCGGAAGGGACATCGAATCCCCCTGATAGCCCTGTATCTTCCCGTACTAGACAGAAGTCTGCTCCGACAATCTTACAAGCACCCCTCCGGGAGGCGGTGGGGCCGCATGGCGGAACAATGTTAATTAAAGTACCCTTCTCCACCGCTGACTTGGGAGAGTGGAGAAAAATTGCTAAAGATTACAGAAGCGATCCGGTAAGTGTGGCTAAACATTTCCAGTTCATTGTAAAACAACATAATCCGGACTGGAAAGACATACAGCTGCTATTAGAATACATGACTGAAACGGAGAAGCAGTTGATTTTAAAAACGGCAGGAAATCTAGCCGAGGATTATTATAAAGTTACCGGGGGAGATGTTAAGGAACACTTCCCCCTCCAGGACCCGAAATGGGAGGTAAACAGGTCAGTACATATGGAAAGATTGCAGGAATATCAGGAGTGGATTTCGAAGGGGATGGAACGGGCAATCCCTAAGACTATAAATTGGTCAGCCTTATATGCAATTAAACAAGGTCCTTCCGAGTCTCCATCTGAATTCCCGGATCGACTGAGGGATGTGATGCGTCGTAGCACGCCGCTGGACCCGGGGTCTGAGGTAGGGATACAGCAACTAGTTTCTCTGCTCTGTTCCTGGGTCAGTCTACGGGGGACATAAGACGAAAGCTTCAAAAGTTGCGTCCTGCGGAAAGCAGGAATTTAGAGATCTTGCTGGATGAGGCTTGGAGAGTGTTCAGTAATAGAGAAGAAGGGTATCGGCAGGGACAAAGAAGGTTGGTGGCTGTCGTTCGGGGAGATGGGGAGTGGAGAGGTAGGCGAAATCAGCCTCGGTTGGGGTTGGAAAAGGATCAGTGTGCAATGTGCAAGGGCTTTGGCCACTGGAAAAAGGAATGCCCAAGGAACAAGAAAGAAGGCCGGAGGATCCCGGCGAATGTGAGGATAGCTCATGTGATAGAAGACTGACGGGAACCTGGGGAGTCTACCCTAGCGGATCCACTGGTTATAATTAAGCTAGGGGAAAAACAACAACAAGTAGAATTCTTAGTAGATACAGGGGCAACATATTCGGTTCTGAATCAAGCTTTGCTGCCCCTGGGAAATGATTATGTCATGGTAAAAGGAGCGACTGGCCAAAGTGAAAAGGCATATTTTTGTAAGCCTCTAAAATACAAATTGGGAAAACAATGGGGTATCCACAAATTTTTATATATGCCCAACTCCCCGAAAGCACTTTTGGGGAGAGATCTATTGGAACAATTGGGAGCAAAAATTATATTTGAAAAAGGAGAAATTACTCTGGAGGTAAAAGATCAGCAATATATTCAGATATTGAGTCTCACCTTAACCAGTCTCCCCTCAGAAGGAAAAATTAATGAGGAAATCCTAAACCAAGTGTACCCGGGGGTATGGGCTACTGATGTACCTGGAAGGGCGAAAAGTGCTCCACCTGTTGAAGTTAAGGTTAAGGAAGGCCGACGACCGGTAAGAATTAAACAATATCCCCTAAAGAAGGAAGACAGAGAAGGAATCCGGCCGGTGATAGAAAAATTTCTACAGTTAGGACTATTAAAGGAGTGAGTGTCAGAATTCAATACCCCTATATTACCTGTTCGGAAACCCGATGGGTCATATAGGGTGGTCCAAGACTTACGGGCGGTGAATAAGATAACTGAGGACCTCTACCCAGTAGTGGCCAATCCATATACCCTGCTGACTGTGTTGACACCTGAACTAATTTGGTTTACTGTTTTAGATTTGAAGGATGCTTTCTTTTGCCTCCCTCTCCATGAAGCCAGTCAAAAATTGTTTGCGTTCGAATGGGAAAACCCTAAAAGTGGTCGGAAGACCCAGCTCACTTGGACGGCGTTGCCACAAGGATTTAAAAATAGTCCTACCATTTTTGGGAATCAGCTTGCAAAAGACTTAGAATCCTGGGAAACCCCATCTGGGGAAGGAAAATTGTTGCAGTATGTAGATGATATCCTGATTGCCACGAAAACAGAGGAAGACTGTATGGCATGGACGGTGAGTCTGTTGAATTTCTTGGGACTCCAGGGATACCGTGTCTCCAAGAAGAAAGCCCAGGTAATGCAACGTAAAGTGAATTATTTGGGCTATGAAATTAGTGCGGGGCAGAGAACTTTGGGACAGGCCTGCAAAGAGGCAATATGCCAGACTCAGAGACCTCAGACAGTAAAGGAGTTACGGACTTTTCTGGGAATGACCGGGTGGTGCCGATTGTGGATCTATAATTATGGACTGCTTGTTAAACCACTGTATGCTCTGACAGCTACTGAGCAGAAGCACCTTGAGTGGAACAAAGAGACCGAACGAGCCTTTGAGCTACTGAAAAAGGCGTTGATGTCGGCCCCGGCCTTAGGACTCCCAGATGTGAGTAAGCCGTTTCTTCTTTTCTCCCATGAGAAACAGGGTATTGCCCTGGGAATATTAGCACAAGATCTGGGTCCATATCGACGGGCAGTTGCCTATCTCTCTAAGCAGTGAGACGCCACTGCAAAGGGTTGGCCTGGATGCCTACGGGCGGTTGCAGCTGTGATACTGAACATACAGGAAGCCCGAAAGTTTACCCTGGGCCAGAAAATGACTGTTTTGGTGTCTCATACAGTATCAGCAGTACTGGAAGCAAAGGGTGGGCACTGGCTCTCTCCACAAAGGTTCCTGAGATATCAAGCTGTATTAGTAGAACAGGACGATGTGGAAATCGTGGTCACTAACATTGTCAACCCAGCTTCTTTTCTCAGTGGGAACACAGGAGAACCAGTGCACCATGACTGTTTGGAAACCATCGAAGCAACATATGCAAGCTGCCCAGACCTGAAGGATAGCCCCATGGAAAATGGGGAAAACTGGTTCACAGACGGGAGCAGTTATGTCTTAAATGGCAATCGACACGCGGGATATGCCATCACTACCAGCCAGCAGGTAATAGAGTCAGGGCCTTTGCCCATGAACACCTCCGCACAGAAGGCAGAAATAATTGCCCTAACCCGAGCCCTGGAGTTGGCCCAGGGCAAAACTGTGAACATTTACACGGACTCAAAATATGCCTTCGGAGTTGTGCACGCACATGGAGCAATCTGGAAAGAAAGAGGACTATTGAACTCCCAGGGAAAAAATATCAAACATGCAGAAGAAATTTTGAAGCTACTAGAAGCTGTCCAGCTCCCTGAGAAAGTGGCAATTATGCATATTAAGGCACAGCAGAGAGTGAGCTCCGATTGGGAGAAAGGGAATGAACTGGCGGACAGAGAGGCAAAACAAGCGGCCAAAATGAAGGTGAGAATAGAAGGGGCTCTAATTCCTGATAGGCAAATCTCTCTAGAAGGTAAGCCAGAATATACCAAGGAAGATCAGAAACTTATCACAGACTTGGAAGGGTCATATAATGAAGAGGGGTGGGCTTATACCCCACAGGGAAGACTAATTATTCCCTCTTGTTTACTGTGGCACTTGATACGGGAGGAACATAGAAAAAGGCATTGGGGAACAGAGGCTCTGTATAAACATTTGATAAGGGAAATCGTGGCTAGAAACTTATATACCACAGTGAGACAGGTGACTCAACAGTGTGACCTTTGCCTCCAGACTAATCCAAAAAATACTCCCAAACCAGAAATGGGCCAGATTGGGAAGGGCAATGGGCCTGGACAACAATGGCAGGTTGATTTTACAGAACTTCCAAGAAAAGGGGGGTATCGCTATTTGCTGGTATTAACTGATACCTTTTCAGGTTGGCCAGAAGCGTTCCCAACTAGGACAGCCAAGGCTCGGGAGGTAACTAAAGTGTTGGTACAAGAGAGAATACCACGTTTTGGGGTTCCAGCAACCATATCCTCAGACAGAGGACCACATTTTGTCTCAAAAATAGTGCAACAAATCAGCCACCATTTAGGTATAGATTGGCAACTTCATACCCCGTATCGCCCTCAGTCGAGTGGCCAAGTAGAGAAAATGAATCACTTAATCAAACAGCAAATTGTGAAACTGGGACAAGAAGCAAACTTAACGTGGCCTCAGTCACTCCCTTTAGCCCTTCTGCGTATACGAACGAGACCAAGGGCAAAGGAAGGACTGAGTCCCTTTGAAATTTTGTATGGACGACCCTATGGAATACAGAGGGGAATGTCTACGCAAGCTGGGGATGAAATTATGACTTCCTACATGGTGGCATTGGGCAAACAGCTCAATAAAATTGGAAAGCATGTAATTGGGACCCGGGGAAGAGGTCTAGATGAACCTGTGCATGATATACAACCTGGAGATGATGTATATGTAAAGTCTCTTGCAGAAAAAACCTTGGAACCACAGTGGGAAGGACCATACCAGGTACTCCTCACCTCCTTTACAGCAATCAAGATCAGAGAGCAGAATGCCTGGATACACCACACTAGGGTAAAAAAGGCACCACAAAAACTCTGGACTTCTGAAGTTCAGGGACCCCTAAAGCTTAAACTGAGAAGGTAGAATGTGGATTAAGGTTTGTGTAATCCTGGTAAATCTACAAATGATGAACATAGCTGGCAGTAAAAGAATTTACTAATTTTCTAGAAAAGGGGGGACTGAGAGAAGGAGTTAAAGAAATCTTAATAGATATGGCATTGATTAATTATTGCTGTGCATCCTAAGGAATCAAGTTGATAAATAGTGCTTAATGTTTTGTTAACTACTTGCTTAATAATTTGCTAACCATTGTGCAAACTATTTGAAGCAGAAAGTCTTGCAATTCTTCACGAAAGACAGTTCCCGGTAAGGACTAGGGGGGTCGCTTCAAGAACCAGCTAAAACCGACCCTGCAGCTTGAATGAAAGCCAAGGGATAACTGAGTTTGCGCAAGAACAAAAGGTTACTAGCGGTGACGAAGAGGAGTCACCTGCCTTCATCCCCACGACCCCCGACGACCACCAGCAGGAGGCACTGCGCAAGCCCAGACAGGAGGAGTTTATGAAAATGACCCCTTGGGACTAATTTTAATACGAAGCGGGGATAGGTCATGCATATGTCTAGGCGTATTGTGAAACTTGATGTATATGTAACATTTGGTTGTATAAATTTAAAGTGAGTTGCCACGTAAGGCGCGCACGGTTTTGGTGGGACTACCCCCCTGTGCTGCCCAGCGCTGAATAAGCATACCTACTTTACAATCTTACAGATTGTGGAGTCCGTTTTCCGCACGTCAGGAGGAAGCGGCCGTGGCTCGTCCGGCTGAACACCCAGGAGCGGAGCGGTGGGGGGCTGCTGCCACCTGGTGACGGAAAGCGGGAACTGCAGCTCGGGAGTCGCGCATGCGCAGTGCTCTGCCCTTCTCCCGGCAGGCACTGTGTTCGGCCTTCGGACTGCGCATGCGGCCGGGAGCAGCATGGCGGTGTGCGGCCGGCGGGTCCCGGCGGCGGTGACGGGTGAGTACCGAGGGCACCCGTGAGGTGCGCGAGCCCCTTTCGTGGCTGCAGCGCTGTCTCCTGCCCGCCCGGGGAGCCTCAAGCCGCCCGCTCGGAGCCGAGCCGGGCGAGGGCAGCCCCGGGGAGTGACCCGAGAGCAGAGAGAAGGGAAGAGGGGCAGGAGGGGGCCCCCCCTCCCGGGCGGAGACGCCGGGCACCTCCCCAGCTCGCCAGAGCTCCCCCCGAGCCTCCCCCGGCCCCGTGCAGCTGCCCGCCGCTCCGGCGCGTCCCCTGAAGCCTGTCCCGTAGCACCGGGCCACGCCCTGCCCTGAAGGCTGCGAGGGGGGACCTCAGTGTATCTGGAGAATCCCCTGCGGCAGCAGGCGCTCCGGCCAGGGGCCGCGTGCGGTAATAACGGTCGCTGCTTCTTCTTTCCCTCTCCCAGAGGCTGTGGCTGTCCGTTCCTCCCCTGGGAACGCTGTTGACTGCACTCGCCTCAGGCTTGTGTGGGCTGTCTCTGCCCGGCCGCGCTCTCCTGGCGGTGCGGGAGCGAAAATGAACGGATGGAGCTGTTACCGAAATCCGGAATAAAACTCCTTAACAGCAATGAGAAGTTAAGAAGCAGGCACTTCTTTATTGCAGCGCTGGGCGCACGGGGGATCGCTCCACCTAGCGTGCGCACCCATTTGATCAACAGCACGGGTTAAATACACATTAATTATACATATTCATTAAATTCCAAGAAATAATATGCATAAACATAAATTTTCTGAGAAACCATTACATCATTTCCCTACCCACTCGCGCATGCCCAGTCTTTTGAGTCGAGGGTCTTTTGGTGGTCTTGGTGGTCGTCAAAACGCCCCCTCCTCGAATTCGCTGGTCAAACTCCTCCTTGAAATCTCCATATCTGGTCTTGAGAACAGGTCGCGGTGCTGCTTGATTTTCCTGGCTCCAAAGTGATGGCTCAGGGCCTATTTCTGCAGGTGGTGTTTGGGGGTGTTTGGGACTTACCATTGTATTAAAGATATGCTAGGCTAGCTTCTAACAAATGCGTATTATAAGATCTCTAGGGTCCCACTCCCTCTAAGGACAAATAGATTTCGTATAAAACTTAACCTATGTGACTACAGTTCTACAGTTAGCAAGAATCACCTCATACTGATATTTAATTTTCAACATTTATGTCATGTAACAGAGCGCTTACTGCCTGTGGAGAGGAGCTGCTGCAGCTGAAGCTGGAGAGGCCACAGAAAGGTAAAGAAGAAGAAGAAACCAAAGGCCAGCCAGCCAGCAGCTGCCTCCCGCTGCAGGCCAGAGAGAGCCTAGCCTGCCTCTCCGGGTGAGGAAGGATCCCTCTTTGTACTCTTCAGCAGGCCAGACCGCCAGTGCGCACTGCACAGTCTGTATGTGGAACCTGAAGCACGGTACGGCCACATAGCGCGCGAGCGAGCGAGCGTGGGTGGGTGGCTACGTGTCTAGGAAGCTTTTTGTCTAAGAGCTGTAAGACACCCACGTATTCTCTTAGGTGGAGGACAGCCAAGTGGTCGGAGTTACAGAAGAGGAGAGAAGCAGAAAGCAGCATCTGACCTGTCAGATTCTCCCAGCAGTGCCGGGAGTGAGAGCTGTGGTGAGTCCCCGGCCCCTGGGGCTCTGCCTCCTCTCTTGTGCGTCCCTGTCCTTCCCTGCCGCTCCCGTGACCCCTACCTTTCCCAAGCTGCTGTGATTTGTTGTTGTTGTTACTGTTTCCTTCTACCTCTCCTCTTCTGTCTGTTCTTGTATGCTCTTCCCCCTTTCTCTCTCCCTTTAAATCTCTTGTTCTACCGCTTCCTTTTGTTTTGTATCCCTGCACTTTTGTTCTGCTCCCTTTCCTTCCTTTGTTTGTCCTCTGTCTCTGTCCTGCGGCCCATTGCTGTTTTTGCCTTTTCCATCTCTTTGTCCTGATCTGCATCCGTCTTCTCCCCCCACCTAATTTCTCCAGCCTGTTTTCTGGCCTGCTTTTCTTTGCGCCTCTGCATGCCTGCCCTGTGCCTCTGCCTTTCTATCTCTCTCTTTCTTTTCTTATCTTTCTTTCTCTATCTCTTTGTCTTGCGTACTGTCACTGTTTTTTTTTTTCTGTTCTGTATCTCACTGTCTGTGACGTCCTCTGTGCCCCTGGATGTGTTTGCAGCCCCTGGGTGCAGAGCTGATGGCTGAGGACAGGCACAGGGAAGGGGGTGATGTGCTGTGGGGCTTTGGCAAGGGCCCCTGCTCCTGATGGGCTCCAGCTGGGGCTGGAGGTGGGGCAGCCCCAGATGGGTCCAGTGAGGCTGAGGGTGGCCCTGGCCCTGGCCCTGGCCCTGCTGTATGAGGGGCCTCCAGCTGTAAAGGGGGCCGCCTGGGCATGGCTGCTGGAGGGGACTGAGGAGTGAATCACAGGCAGGTGCCTCCAGCAAGGAGTGGCTGGTCCATCTGAGCCCTCCCTGACAGAGCAGACACCAGGACGCAGTGCCAGGAGCTCCGTGCCTCTGTCGGCCACGTGTGCGAGCCACCACGTTCTGCTACATTTGTCATTCAGCCCTGTCCAGAACGTAGCTGTGGTAGAAGTTAGATAGCATGCATGGTCTTGCTAGAAATGAAGCCTGGAGCATTTGTTTTCTTGTAGGAAGCTAAAGCAGGTGGTTTTTGATAATGTTGTCATTGCATGTAATGACATACTTTTCTAGTTAGCTTGGTATGACACCTATTTTTTTTCTACCTACACCCCAGAAAAAGTAAGTTGAGCTTTGCGTCTCTCAGCATCTGAAGCACCACGAGCGGCAGTTGCAGCGTCGGACTTCTTGGCGATGAGTGGAGCCGGTGAGCAGAGCACTGCGGCGCTTTTGAGGAGGAGAGTGCCATAGAAGAGATTGGTGGTAAGTGGTGTGATGTTGAAGGGCGGTGCTGTTTGGTAGGTTTTATTTTTGGGTTTTTTTTTTTTGCAGTGGTGATGAGGAGCTGGGCGAGGAAGCGCCATCTTAGTTAGCATGGGGTTGTTCTTTTGAGGATGGAATCTGATTTCTGGCCATTTGAGAGCTAAGTTGAGGGACCACAGCCGAGGAGGGAAGAAGGTTGAAAACTGCAGGGAGGGTGTAGTAAATTGATGGGAGGAAGAGGGCTCCCTGGGAACAGTCTCTCTCGGGAAGGTGAAGGGGGAGACGTTACTGGTCAGTGTACGCTGGGCAAGAGTGTTGCAGCCTGGGGCGGTCTGCCTTTTATGCAGTCTCTAGGCTGGATAACGTTTGTGGGCCTGTAGAGGCGCTGGCAAGGGCCGGCGAGGAGCAGCACGAGCTTTCAGTGCTGGCACTTTTGGTGTGGCAGCAATCGTCTGACGTCCGTTATTTTGAGGCCTTTTTTCCGGTGGGTGGCCGTGCAGAGTTGACAGTGAAAGCGGGAGCACTGGCGTCCAGGAAATCCCAGAGCCCTCCTCTGCTCGGAGGCAGTTCACGAGGACAGAAGTGTTGCTGTGCTCCTTAACAAACAAATATTCAACTTGGCACATAGAGGGTGAGGAGATCTCGGCTGTACTTAGGGTTGAGAAAATGTATGTAGGCATCTGTGTCTGTCCCCTGCCTGTATGTAGGACAGCGGTTCGAGTGAAACTAAAGCTGCCAATGAGTCAAAAAAAGGCCTGGGTGTCTGAAAAATGCAAAAGCTTTAAAGGCCGGTATCAGCAGCTGTACCAAAGGTGCTGCAAGATACTCTGTCCTTCACGTGGTTTTAGTCCTGAGAAACCTCGCCCCAAAAGGAAGAGTTAGATTCCTGCCTAGCTTCAAACTAAGGGGTTTTTCCCTCTCTCTACTGAATGTCTGCTGCCAGCATTTCACCGTGGTCGCCCTTTCCTTGGCCATGAAAGTACGAGATGGATGGAAAGGAGCCGTAGCGGTCTGCAGGTACAAGGTACGTCTATGATGCGTGACTGCATTTTTCCTAAGGGACTTGCCGCATGGATTTTAGAGTGAATGTTAAGAATGTGGTGATTTTCCTTCTGTAGTCTTTTAACTAAATATTCAGACACAGGAAAAATCAAATGAGGTGTGGTCTGGAGCATAGTCTGGCCATGGGAAAAAAAATATTCTGGACAAGGAAAAAAAAAAAAGCCACTCAATTTGGGGATAGTTGGTGTGACCCAGTGGGAGACGGAGGGGTTCTCGCTGGGGATTACGCAGTGTGGGTCCATTGTCCGGTGTGGGTCATCTCGTGCAGGTTATGCCGGGTGAGTTACGTGCTGTGGATTGTCCTGCGTGGACTCCCTGCTATAGGTCATCCTTACGCACCTTTCTTCCCACACGTACCCCTTGTCCTTGCGTGTCCGTCTCTCCCTCGTATCCGTCCCCACTGTCCCGCTCTGTGTTTCTCAGCCCTCCTGACGCGTGGATCAAACTCTACAACTCGGAGAGAGTTATAAAGCAGGCATGTTTATTTGGCACCGGGTGCGTGGGGGATTGCTTCTCCAAAAGCACGCACGCTGACAGCACATTTTACCAAAAATGTATCCGGTGCAGGTACACACATTCCTAGGATTGCACAATACAGACATACATGTGCATAAGCGAGGCGGGGTTATTAAAAAACCACTTGCGTTAGCATTTCAGATCTGTCTCTGGTGGTCGTTTACTTCTTCAGGGGTCTGATCTTCCTCTAGATGAACTTCAGTCATTCACCCATGCTCTCCTTTCACTTGGGGATTTCAGCAGTTTCTGAACGACTCCTGTTATCATGTCCTTTGCTTGACATATTAGTCCTTGACTGAATACCAGTTTCTTGACAAGTACCAGTCCCTGATAAGCTTAAGTGAGTTTCAAGGCCAAGAGGATTGTTAGGCATTGTCTAGCAGACAGTTAGTCTCCTAAATCAAGCAGTATGCAGACAGTCAGTCTTCTAAATCAAGCAATATTTAGCAGACCGTTAATTCCCTGTATCACTTGCAAATGCTTTTCACTAAAACACCCCCCCACCGTGTGAGGTTTTCCTCCCTTGTGAGTTTTTTTTCCCCTGTGTTTTGCCCGTTGCGTGCCCTGCACTCTTGTTTTGTGTCCCTGTTCGACGCCCCCCTTTTTGGCGCTGCCTCCCCATGACCCCTCTGTCTTGGGATCCTGGGGGCGCTGCCTGTGTTCCCCAACTTGCCCAGTGCCCCCCACCCCCAACGTGAGTTGCCACGTAAGGCGCGCACGGTTTTGGTGGGACTACCCCCCTGTGCTGCCCAGCGCTGAATAAACATACCTACTTTACAATCTTACAGATTGTGGAGTCCGTTTTCCGCACGTCAGTTTGGCGAGCCAGCCAGGAGGATCTCTGCTTGGCTGCGGGATCGACTGCGGAGCGGACGCCCCTAGGCGCGCCCCGAGCACTTTCCTCGGAGGAGCCTCCGCTGCCAGCCGCTCACCGCAGGAGCAGACAACGACCTCCTGAAGCCGCGGACCAAACGGTATGTTTAATGGTAGGGGCCTGTAAGTCGTACGCGTGGCTGGGGCAGCTGGTAAATCGCGCAGAGACGTCTGGCGTGCAGCATAGTCCCCGTTGGTTGGGTACCCAGGTTAGTTTGGAGCATCAAAGGGGACTCGCTGACCGATAGAGCGGCCGCTAGCGATCTTGGGGGTAGATCGAGCGAGTCCGAGGTAACCGCTGCATCCCATTGCTGGGAGCCAGGATGGACCTGCTGATGATCGGTACATGAGAAGCAGGAGAAGGGTAAGCGGGCCTCTTTAACCCGGATTTGGAGATAGTTTAACATCAGTAGGTGAGTTTGTTCTTGCAACCATTTTGCAGCTGCTTTAAAAGGCTGGTATGAATGAGGGATCCCTGTGCTGTATGGTTAAGAGAGTGTGGTTGAGTGATTGATTGTAAGTGTGGTGTGGAGGAGTGAAATAGTTAGTCTAAATTTGAATCATTCCTTGAGACCCTCTCACAGAGGAAATATAAAATGGGCAACACTCAAGGGGGAATATTAAGGAAAAGCCCCCTGGGCTGCATACTCGCCCACTGGAAAGATATTGCCGGGGGTGGAGGTACGGAAAGTAAAAAGACTCTTATTAAATATTGCAATCAGTGGTGGCCATTGTATAAGTTAGAGGGTGAAGTCAAGTGGCCGTTCAATGGAACGTTGGATTACAATACTTTGTTGCAGCTTATGTTGTTTCTTAGAAGAGAAGGGAAATGGGACGAGGTGTCGTATGCAGATATGTTTTTTACCCTACGAAATCACCCGGAGTGGCAAAGGGACTGTGGGATGATATCCCCGCAGGACCCTATGGTACTCGCACTCGAACGGGAGAACAAGGAGGGTGGAGGCAGGTTAAAAAGGTGCTGTTCATCATGCAGCATTGGGCAGAGGTGTACGAAAGCAGATAAAGTACGCCAGGTTCCAGAACAAGATTTAAGTGATTTGTTTAAACCTCCCCCCCGATCACAGGACCAGGACGCAGACTCGGAAGGGACATCGAATCCCCCTGATAGCCCTGTATCTTCCCGTACTAGACAGAAATCTGCTCCGACAATCTTACAAGCACCCCTCCGGGAGGCGGTGGGGCCGGATGGCGGAACAATGTTAATTAAAGTACCCTTCTCCACCGCTGACTTGGGAGAGTGGAGAAAAATTGCTAAAGATTACAGAAGCGATCCGGTAAGTGTGGCTAAACATTTCCAGTTCATTGTAAAACAACATAATCCGGACTGGAAAGACATACAACTGCTATTAGAATACATGACTGAAACGGAGAAGCAGTTGATTTTAAAAACGGCAGGAAATCTAGCCGAGGATTATTATAAAGTTACCGGGGGAGATGTTAAGGAACACTTCCCCCTCCAGGACCCGAAATGGGAGGTAAACAGGTCAGTACATATGGAAAGATTGCAGGAATATCAGGAGTGGATTTCGAAGGGGATGGAACGGGCAATCCCTAAGACTATAAATTGGTCAGCCTTATATGCAATTAAACAAGGTCCTTCCGAGTCTCCATCTGAATTCCTGGATCGACTGAGGGATGTGATGCGTCGTAGCACGCCGCTGGACCCGGGGTCTGAGGTAGGGATACAGCAACTAGTTTCTCTGCTCTGTTCCTGGGTCAGTCTACGGGGGACATAAGACGAAAGCTTCAAAAGTTGCGTCCTGCGGAAAGCAGGAATTTAGAGATCTTGCTGGATGAGGCTTGGAGAGTGTTCAGTAATAGAGAAGAAGGGTATCGGCAGGGACAAAGAAGGTTGGTGGCTGTCGTTCGGGGAGATGGGGAGTGGAGAGGTAGGCGAAATCAGCCTCGGTTGGGGTTGGAAAAGGATCAGTGTGCAATGTGCAAGGGCTTTGGCCACTGGAAAAAGGAATGCCCAAGGAACAAGAAAGAAGGCCGGAGGATCCCGGCGAATGTGAGGATAGCTAATGTGATAGAAGACTGACGGGAACCTGGGGAGTCTACCCTAGCGGATCCACTGGTTATAATTAAGCTAGGGGAAAAACAACAACAAGTAGAATTCTTAGTAGATACAGGGGCAACATATTCGGTTCTGAATCAAGCTTTGATGCCCCTGGGAAATGATTATGTCATGGTAAAAGGAGCGACTGGCCAAAGTGAAAAGGCATATTTTTGTAAGCCTCTAAAATACAAATTGGGAAAACAATGGGGTATCCACAAATTTTTATATATGCCCAACTCCCCGAAAGCACTTTTGGGGAGAGATCTATTGGAACAATTGGGAGCAAAAATTATATTTGAAAAAGGAGAAATTACTCTGGAGGTAAAAGATCAGCAATATATTCAGATATTGAGTCTCACCTTAACCAGTCTCCCCTCAGAAGGAAAAATGAATGAGGAAATCCTAAACCAAGTGTACCCGGGGGTATGGGCTACTGATGTACCTGGAAGGGCGAAAAGTGCTCCACCTGTTGAAGTTAAGGTTAAGGAAGGCCGACGACCGGTAAGAATTAAACAATGTCCCCTAAAGAAGGAAGACAGAGAAGGAATCCGGCCAGTGATAGAAAAATTTCTACAGTTAGGACTATTAAAGGAGTGTGAGTCAGAATTCAATACCCCTATATTACCTGTTCGGAAACCCGATGGGTCATATAGGGTGGTCCAAGACTTACGGGCGGTGAATAAGATAACTGAGGACCTCTACCCAGTAGTGGCCAATCCATATACCCTGCTGACTGTGTTGACACCTGAACTAATTTGGTTTACTGTTTTAGATTTGAAGGATGCTTTCTTTTGCCTCCCTCTCCATGAAGCCAGTCAAAAATTGTTTGCGTTCGAATGGGAAAACCCTAAAAGTGGTCGGAAGACCCAGCTCACTTGGACGGCGTTGCCACAAGGATTTAAAAATAGTCCTACCATTTTTGGGAATCAGCTTGCAAAAGACTTAGAATCCTGGGAAACCCCATCTGGGGAAGGAAAATTGTTGCAGTATGTAGATGATATCCTGATTGCCACGAAAACAGAGGAAGACTGTATGGCATGGACGGTGAGTCTGTTGAATTTCTTGGGACTCCAGGGATACCGTGTCTCCAGGAAGAAAGCCCAGGTAATGCAACGTAAAGTGAATTATTTGGGCTATGAAATTAGTGCGGGGCAGAGAACTTTGGGACAGGCCCGCAAAGAGGCAATATGCCAGACTCAGAGACCTCAGACAGTAAAGGAGTTATGGACTTTTCTGGGAATGACCGGGTGGTGCCGATTGTGGATCTATAATTATGGACTGCTTGTTAAACCACTGTATGCTCTGACAGCTACTGAGCAGAAGCACCTTGAGTGGAACAAAGAGACCGAACGAGCCTTTGAGCTACTGAAAAAGGCGTTGATGTCGGCCCCGGCCTTAGGACTCCCAGATGTGAGTAAGCCGTTTCTTCTTTTCTCCCATGAGAAACAGGGTATTGCCCTGGGAATATTAGCACAAGATCTGGGTCCATATCGACGGGCAGTTGCCTATCTCTCTAAGCAGTTAGACGCCACTGCAAAGGGTTGGCCTGGATGCCTACGGGTGGTTGCAGCTGTGATACTGAACATACAGGAAGCCCGAAAGTTTACCCTGGGCCAGAAAATGACTGTTTTGGTGTCTCATACAGTATCAGCAGTACTGGAAGCAAAGGGTGGGCACTGGCTCTCTCCACAAAGGTTCCTGAGATATCAAGCTGTATTAGTAGAACAGGACGATGTGGAAATCGTGGTCACTAACATTGTCAACCCAGCTTCTTTTCTCGGTGGGAACACAGGAGAACCAGTGCACCATGACTGTTTGGAAACCATCGAAGCAACATATGCAAGCCGCCCAGACCTGAAGGATAGCCCCATGGAAAATGGGGAAAACTGGTTCACAGACGGGAGCAGTTATGTCTTAAATGGCAATCGACACGCGGGATATGCCATCACTACCAGCCAGCAGGTAATAGAGTCAGGGCCTTTGCCCATGAACACCTCCGCACAGAAGGCAGAAATAATTGCCCTAACCCGAGCCCTGGAGTTGGCCCAGGGCAAAACTGTGAACATTGACACGGACTCAAAATATGCCTTCGGAGTTGTGCACGCACATGGAGCAATCTGGAAAGAAAGAGGACTATTGAACTCCCAGGGAAAAAATATCAAACATGCAGAAGAAATTTTGAAGCTACTAGAAGCTGTCCAGCTCCCTGAGAAAGTGGCAATTATGCATATTAAGGCACAGCAGAGAGTGAGCTCCGATTGGGAGAAAGGGAATGAACTGGCGGACAGAGAGGCAAAACAAGCGGCCAAAATGAAGGTGAGAATAGAAGGGGCTCTAATTCCTGATAGGCAAATCTCTCTAGAAGGTAAGCCAGAATATACCAAGGAAGATCAGAAACTTATCACAGACTTGGAAGGGTCATATAATGAAGAGGGGTGGGCTTATACCCCACAGGGAAGACTAATTATTCCCTCTTGTTTACTGTGGCACTTGATAACGGGAGGAACATAGAAAAAGGCATTGGGGAACAGAGGCTCTGTATAAACATTTGATAAGGGAAATCGTGGCTAGAAACTTATATACCACAGTGAGACAGGTGACTCAACAGTGTGACCTTTGCCTCCAGACTAATCCAAAAAATACTCCCAAACCAGAAATGGGCCAGATTGGGAAGGGCAATGGGCCTGGACAACAATGGCAGGTTGATTTTACAGAACTTCCAAGAAAAGGGGGGTATCGCTATTTGCTGGTATTAACTGATACCTTTTCAGGTTGGCCAGAAGCGTTCCCAACTAGGACAGCCAAGGCTCGGGAGGTAACTAAAGTGTTGGTACAAGAGAGAATACCACGTTTTGGGGTTCCAGCAACCATATCCTCAGACAGAGGACCACATTTTGTCTCAAAAATAGTGCAACAAATCAGCCACCATTTAGGTATAGATTGGCAACTTCATACCCCGTATCGCCCTCAGTCGAGTGGCCAAGTAGAGAAAATGAATCACTTAATCAAGCAGCAAATTGTGAAATTGGGACAAGAAGCAAACTTAACGTGGCCTCAGTCACTCCCTTTAGCCCTTCTGCGTATACGAACGAGACCAAGGGCAAAGGAAGGACTGAGTCCCTTTGAAATTTTGTATGGACGACCCTATGGAATACAGAGGGGAATGTCTACGCAAGCTGGGGATGAAATTATGACTTCCTACATGGTGGCATTGGGCAAACAGCTCAATAAAATTGGAAAGCATGTAATTGGGACCCGGGGAAGAGGTCTAGATGAACCTGTGCATGATATACAACCTGGAGATGATGTATATGTAAAGTCTCTTGCAGAAAAAACCTTGGAACCACAGTGGGAAGGACCATACCAGGTACTCCTCACCTCCTTTACAGCAATCAAGATCAGAGAGCAGAATGCCTGGATACACCACACTAGGGTAAAAAAGGCACCACAAAAACTCTGGACTTCTGAAGTTCAGGGACCCCTAAAGCTTAAACTGAGAAGGTAGAATGTGGATTAAGGTTTGTGTAATCCTGGTAAATCTACAAATGATGAACATAGCTGGCAGTAAAAGAATTTACTAATTTTCTAGAAAAGGGGGGACTGAGAGAAGGAGTTAAAGAAATCTTAATAGATATGGCATTGATTAATTATTGCTGTGCATCCTAAGGAATCAAGTTGATAAATAGTGCTTAATGTTTTGTTAACTACTTGCTTAATAATTTGCTAACCATTGTGCAAACTATTTGAAGCAGAAAGTCTTGCAATTCTTCACGAAAGACAGTTCCCGGTAAGGACTAGGGGGGTCGCTTCAAGAACCAGCTAAAACCGACCCTGCAGCTTGAATGAAAGCCAAGGGATAACTGAGTTTGCGCAGGAACAAAAGGTTACTAGCGGTGACGAAGAGGAGTCACCTGCCTTCATCCCCACGACCCCCGACGACCACCAGCAGGAGGCACTGCGCAAGCCCAGACAGGAGGAGTTTATGAAAATGACCCCTTGGGACTAATTTTAATACGAAGCGGGGATAGGTCATGCATATGTCTAGGCGTATTGTGAAACTTGATGTATATGTAACATTTGGTTGTGTAAATTTAAAGTGAGTTGCCACGTAAGGCGCGCACGGTTTTGGTGGGACTACCCCCCTGTGCTGCCCAGCGCTGAATAAGCATACCTACTTTACAATCTTACAGATTGTGGAGTCCGTTTTCCGCACGTCAGGAGGAACCGGCCGTGGCTCGTCCGGCTGAACACCCAGGAGCGGAGCGGTGGGGGGCTGCTGCCACCTGGTGACGGAAAGCGGGAACTGCAGCTCGGGAGTCGCGCATGCGCAGTGCTCTGCCCTTCTCCCGGCAGGCACTGTGTTCGGCCTTCGGACTGCGCATGCGCCCGGGAGCAGCATGGCGGTGTGCGGCCGGCGGGTCCCGGCGGCGGTGACGGGTGAGTACCGAGGGCACCCGTGAGGTGAGCGAGCCCCTTTCGTGGCTGCAGCGCTGTCTCCTGCCCGCCCGGGGAGCCTCAAGCCGCCCGCTCGGAGCCGAGCCGGGCGAGGGCAGCCCCGGGGAGTGACCCGAGAGCAGAGAGAAGGGAAGAGGGGCAGGAGGGGGCCCCCCCTCCCGGGCGGAGACGCCGGGCACCTCCCCAGCTCGCCAGAGCTCCCCCCGAGCCTCCCCCGGCCCCGTGCAGCTGCCCGCCGCTCCGGCGCGTCCCCTGAAGCCTGTCCCGTAGCACCGGGCCACGCCCTGCCCTGAAGGCTGCGAGGGGGGACCTCAGTGTATCTGGAGAATCCCCTGCGGCAGCAGGCGCTCCGGCCAGGGGCCGCGTGCGGTAATAACGGTCGCTGCTTCTTCTTTCCCTCTCCCAGAGGCTGTGGCTGTCCGTTCCTCCCCTGGGAACGCTGTTGACTGCACTCGCCTCAGGCTTGTGTGGGCTGTCTCTGCCCGGCCGCGCTCTCCTGGCGGTGCGGGAGCGAAAATGAACGGATGGAGCTGTTACCGAAATCCGGAATAAAACTCCTTAACAGCAATGAGAAGTTAAGAAGCAGGCACTTCTTTATTGCAGCGCTGGGCGCACGGGGGATCGCTCCACCTAGCGTGCGCACCCATTTGATCAACAGCACGGGTTAAATACACATTAATTATACATATTCATTAAATTCCAAGAAATAATATGCATAAACATAAATTTTCTGAGAAACCATTACATCATTTCCCTACCCACTCGCGCATGCCCAGTCTTTTGAGTCGAGGGTCTTTTGGTGGTCTTGGTGGTCGTCAAAACGCCCCCTCCTCGAATTCGCTGGTCAAACTCCTCCTTGAAATCTCCATATCTGGTCTTGAGAACAGGTCGCGGTGCTGCTTGATTTTCCTGGCTCCAAAGTGATGGCTCAGGGCCTATTTCTGCAGGTGGTGTTTGGGGGTGTTTGGGACTTACCATTGTATTAAAGATATGCTAGGCTAGCTTCTAACAAATGCGTATTATAAGATCTCTAGGGTCCCACTCCCTCTAAGGACAAATAGATTTCGTATAAAACTTAACCTATGTGACTACAGTTCTACAGTTAGCAAGAATCACCTCATACTGATATTTAATTTTCAACATTTATGTCATGTAACATTTCCCCCCTTTGAGACTTATTTAATTTTTTTCAATAAGTCTCATTTACTTATAACTAATCTCCATAATCAGTAAAACAAAAAGTATTATTAGCATTACTACTAAAATTCCTTTGATAGATTTCATTATTTTGATATGATTTTGTCTAATTCATTAAAAATGAGAGACTGTTAACTTTAAATGACATATTTCTTTAGAAATCCATTGTTTCTGTTTTGGAGGCTGTGCTTCTTGACTCTCAAATAATGAATCCAAGAATCAATATCTTCAAATTTAGGGGCTGTATATATTGCTAGAAGCACCTGATATGGTTCTTTCCATTCTTATTGAAGAGTTTCTGATTCCCAAATTTTCAGGTACACGTAATCTCCTGGTTAAAATGATGAACTGGGGAATCTAAAGAAAGAGGCTCTGTGGCAGTTCCATATCCATATCAGAGTTCTTCCAAGGGATATCAAATACAATTCCATTTCATTATCCCCAGTAGCAGTCACATTTTGAACAAGGGTTAGAGTCTGATAAGATTTTCCATACATTAACATATGGACTAATTTTAGTCTTAGATCTGGATTGAATCTTGATTCTCGGAAGTGCTTAAGGAAGAGCATGAGGCCATTTTAAAGATATTTTCTGACAAATTTTACTTGTCTATTAGATTGTGGCCTTCAAGGAGTGTGTAAATTCAATTTGATTCCCAGAATTTTCCTCAATATTTGAATAATTTCAGACACAAAATGAGGACCTCTATTTGATTATATTCTTTTGGGGATTCCAAACCATGATATTATTTCTTTTAACATATTTTTAGCCACTTCTCTTGCCTATTGGTGCGACAGGAAAAGAAAATCTTTTGGCCATATTTACTAATACCAATAGATATCTATATCCATTTTGTTGTGGCAATTCTGAAAAATCAATCTGCCAATAATTTTCAGGCAAGTTTCCCATATATATGGTTCCTGGGGGTGGTTATTTAATATTTCTCGGGTTATTCTTTAAACAAGTTTCACACTTTTTGTTACTGATTTTATTAGCTTTATCATCCTAACACTAATCACCTGTCTTCTTAAATCACTGATCATTGCCTCTGTTTCCCAATGAATTTTTCTATGCTTTTAGCTTTGATTGTGGTGAGACCACAACTTGATTTTTAGGACTAATGATCATTTTTCATATTTATTTGAATTGATTTAGCTAATTCCAAATCAACCTTACTGTAATTTGGGGTTTGTTGTTCAAATTTCACTTCTTTAACTAGTATTATTGTCATGATGCCTTTTTCTGCTCTCTTCTTTGCCTTTTTATTGACTAATTTATTTCCAATATTCACTGGGAAATTCCCAAATTGGTGGGCTTTGCAGTGCATTATTGCAGCTTCTTTGGGTTTCTGCACCACTTGGAGCAATTGCAGAATTTCTTCTTGGTGTTTCATGGATGTTCCTTGTGCTGTCAGCATTCCTCTTTCTTTCCATGTGGCTCCATGGGCATGTACTACTCCAAAAGCATACTTTAAATCAGTCCATATATTCACTTTTTATGTTCTGTCCATTTTAGGGCTTTTATGAGGGCTAGTTATCAATTCCGCCTTTTGTGCTGAGGTGTTCACTGAGAGCGGCTTTGCATCAATAACAGAGTTTGTTATTGTTATTGTATATCCAGCCAATCTTCTTCCATTTCTCACGAGGCTGCTTCCATCAGTACATATCTCGAATTCTGGGTCAGGTATGTTCACTCTTCTGTTACTTCTGCTGGAATAAACTTGTTTGATGGTCTGTAGACAGTCATGACTTAGAACTTCTTCTTCTATTGAACTTAAAAAGATGGCAGGATTTATTGTTGTAGTTGTTTTCGATTTGACATCATCTTGTTCCAACAGGACAATGTGATGTTTGAGCATCCTGCTTGGGGATAACCAGTGTCCTCCTTTCTGTTCCAGAACAGAAAGTACCATATGCGGTACATAAGCTGTTCTTGGGTGTCCCGTTGTCAGCTTACAAGCTTCTTAAGTCAGGAGGACAGTTGCTGCTACAGCCCATAGACAACCTGGTCATCCTTAGCTAACATTGTCCAATTGTTTGGAGAAATAACCAACCGGTCTTCTTCATTCTCCATTTTTCTGAGAAAGCATTCTTCTGAGGGCCGAATGTTGTCTTTCATGAACAAACAGTTCAAAGGGTTTGGTTAAATCGGGCAACCCTAGAGCAGGAGTGAACATCAGAGCTACCTTTACATTCTGGAATGCCTTTCGAGCTTCAGATTCTCACACAAGGGGTCCCTCCTTCAATTCCTTTAATCCACAGGTGACACCAGCCAGCCATTCCCAGAAACGTTTGCAGCTCCTTAGCTCCTTTTGGCTCCGGCATTTGGCAAATTGCCTCTTTTCTCTCATTTCCCAGTTGTCTTTGTCCCTGTGTGATTTCAAATCCCAAATACATGACAGTCTCTTTTCCAATCTGTGCTTTCTTCTTGGAAAATCTGTTATCACTTTGGCCCAAGAAATTTAGCAGGTTAGTAGTCAAGTTGAAATATTCTTCTCTGGTTTCTGTGGCTATTAAAATATCATCTACATATTGCAACACCAGTCTTTCAGGATAAATTATTTTGCATGTTTCTAATTCCTTAGCCAATTGATTTCCAAAGATCATTGGGCTATTTTTAAATCCCTGAGGTAGCACTGCCCAGCTGAGCTGAGTCTTCTGCCCAGTTGTGGGATTTTGCAGTTCAAAGGCAAAATATGCCTGACTATTTTTGTCAAGAAGAATACAGAAAAAGGCATCCTATAAGTTCAATACAGTGAACCACTTGTGATTTTCTTTTAAAGCTGTCAACAAGGATACAGGTTTGCCACTAAGGGGTGAATATCTTGAACTATTAAATTTATTGCTATTAAAATCTTGTACTAACCTATATTCCTCACTTTCTGGCTTTTTCACAGGTAAAATGGGAGTATTGAATTCTGATTCACATTCGACTAATAGTCGATATTTTTTTAAAAAATTTTCAATCATTTTCTCAAGGCCTCTTCTAGCTTCTAATTTTAAAGGGTACTGTTTTTGTCTTACCAGTTTGGTGCTCTCCTTTAGAAAAATCTTTACCGGTTCTGCTGCTTTTGAATGTCCGGGAACTTCGCCAGCCCACACCAAAGGGTTACTGCATTGTCCACTTCTTGAGGGATTTCATATGGCTCTGAAGTTGTCTGCAACATAAAAATTCTTGCCTCTCTGGCTTTTGATTAGGGTATATTTAATTGAATGTCACAGTTTTAAAAATTAATTTGTGCTTTCAATTTGCTCAATAAATCTCTCCCCACTAAGGCAACAGGACACTCTGGTATATATAAAAATTGGCCAGTTCCCCATTTTTACCCACCTTAAAGTTAAGGATTGAATGAAAAATTTATTTTCAGCTTTCCCTGTGGCACCAATTTTGTCTACATGCTTTTTACTCAATTTTCTTCTACCAGTACTTAAAATGAATAGCTCCAGTATCAAAATAGAAAATCCATGGTTTGGGTCCCCAGCTGGATTGTAACCAGGGGTTCTGCTGGGGAATTCTCCCCCAGTCCTCTTTGCACCTCTGACAAAGGCATCTGCTGTGCTGCCAGTTTTTTGTTTCTTTTTCAGAATAAGGACACGCATTTTTCCAGTGCCACCATGCTTCACACTTTGCACACTGATATTCCCAATCTCTCTCCTATTGCAGTTATTTTATCCATTCCTCTACCACACCCCGATCTCATCCCCGGTTTGTTCCCCTACTGCTTGTCGAAGTGGTAGGGGGGGCAAGGCTTGAGCCGCTCCTTGTTCTATCTGGTCTTGTCAGCTTCCAGTTCTCCCTGCAATAGGACTGAAACCCTCATAATTCAACTGTCCCACTCTACAGCTCCCACCGGGGGTTCGGTGTTCTGGCCCCTTTTTCTACTGTTTCATTTGTTAAACCTGCATCAACACTTCCAGACCACACATAAAGATAATACAGAAATTTAACACAGAAATTTAACACATGAATTCTATGTTTTCCTCTTCAGTTCCACATTTTAAACATCACTTTCTGTACTACAAGCCAGGATCTTTTCAACCTTTTTCCTTTTTTTTTTTTTTTTGTTTTTTTTTTTTATGCCAAAACCATCGGATCCTTGGGGACGTATCTGCAATCTTTCTGCCACTTGGGATGATTTCCCAAAGTAAAGAACAAATCAACATCGGGGACCACATCTCACTTTCCTTCCCTTCTACAAGATAACATCAACTGTAAAATATTGGATCAATTTTTTTTTCTAGTTACTGGGTCTCCCCTTATATCCTCCCAATGTTTAAGAACACATCCCAGTGGAGACTTCATTAATATTTCCCCTACCATTGAGGTAGACATAGAAGATATGTGTTTTCCCATATTTTACAAAGGAGTTTTTGGTACCAAAAAGACAATAACACTGTTCTACAAACAAAGTCAATCCCGTCACCAAGAAAAGTTTAAAACCCCAAATGCAATACTGTATATCATTCAAGTCCCGTACACTGCAACACATGCATACAGCCTTAAAAAAAACAAAACAAAACAAAACAAAACGCACTGAAGCAACAATTACCAGCTTGTAAATCACTTCTAAAACACCCTGGGGCCCCTTTCCAAGCTATGTACAAATCTTACCAATACTCCCCATACTCTTACTCTTAAACAATTTAGATTAAATGCCAAATACCAGATAAATGCAAATGACAATTGTCCCAAATACAAAAACCAAACAAATGCAAATGACAATTGTCCCAAATACACAAATATCCAACCCAGCAATAGCTTTCGCTTATGACTTACGGGCAGACGCCTAGGCTTCCAAACCAAACGGGTACCCTCTAAGCCCCAACCCTGCGAAGCTTTCGCCGCGCCTTACGGGCAGGCTATCCAGAGCAGACAGATTTCAAAGAAGAAGTGCCTTACCCTTTTCTCCAGGGAACGTTGCGAGGAGCTTTGTGAGTCGAGAGCGATGGGTCTCCCCGAGAATACCTCTGTGCCGGCTGGAGTTCGATCAACACTCGATCTCGTTCAGTCTCACTCGCAAGGTCCCATCTGGGTCGCCAAAACTGTTACCGAAATCCGGAATAAAACTCCTTAACAGCAATGAGAAGTTAAGAAGCAGGCACTTCTTCATTGCAGCGCTGGGCGCACGGGGGATCGCTCCACCTAGCGTGCGCACCCATTTGATCAACAGCACGGGTTAAATACACATTAATTATACATATTCATTAAATTCCAAGAAATAATATGCATAAACATAAATTTTCTGAGAAACCATTACATCATTTCCCTACCCACTCGCGCATGCCCAGTCTTTTGAGTCGAGGGTCTTTTGGTGGTCTTGGTGGTCGTCAAAACGCCCCCTCCTCGAATTCGCTGGTCAAACTCCTCCTTGAAATCTCCATATCTGGTCTTGAGAACAGGTCGCGGTGCTGCTTGATTTTCCTGGCTCCAAAGTGATGGCTCAGGGCCTATTTCTGCAGGTGGTGTTTGGGGGTGTTTGGGACTTACCATTGTATTAAAGATATGCTAGGCTAGCTTCTAACAAATGCGTATTATAAGATCTCTAGGGTCCCACTCCCTCTAAGGACAAATAGATTTCGTATAAAACTTAACCTATGTGACTACAGTTCTACAGTTAGCAAGAATCACCTCATACTGATATTTAATTTTCAACATTTATGTCATGTAACAGAGCGCTTACTGCCTGTGGAGAGGAGCTGCTGCAGCTGAAGCTGGAGAGGCCACAGAAAGGTAAAGAAGAAGAAGAAACCAAAGGCCAGCCAGCCAGCAGCTGCCTCCCGCTGCAGGCCAGAGAGAGCCTAGCCTGCCTCTCCGGGTGAGGAAGGATCCCTCTTTGTACTCTTCAGCAGGCCAGACCGCCAGTGCGCACTGCACAGTCTGTATGTGGAACCTGAAGCACGGTACGGCCACATAGCGCGCGAGCGAGCGAGCGTGGGTGGGTGGCTACGTGTCTAGGAAGCTTTTTGTCTAAGAGCTGTAAGACACCCACGTATTCTCTTAGGTGGAGGACAGCCAAGTGGTCGGAGTTACAGAAGAGGAGAGAAGCAGAAAGCAGCATCTGACCTGTCAGATTCTCCCAGCAGTGCCGGGAGTGAGAGCTGTGGTGAGTCCCCGGCCCCTGGGGCTCTGCCTCCTCTCTTGTGCGTCCCTGTCCTTCCCTGCCGCTCCCGTGACCCCTACCTTTCCCAAGCTGCTGTGATTTGTTGTTGTTGTTACTGTTTCCTTCTACCTCTCCTCTTCTGTCTGTTCTTGTATGCTCTTCCCCCTTTCTCTCTCCCTTTAAATCTCTTGTTCTACCGCTTCCTTTTGTTTTGTATCCCTGCACTTTTGTTCTGCTCCCTTTCCTTCCTTTGTTTGTCCTCTGTCTCTGTCCTGCGGCCCATTGCTGTTTTTGCCTTTTCCATCTCTTTGTCCTGATCTGCATCCGTCTTCTCCCCCCACCTAATTTCTCCAGCCTGTTTTCTGGCCTGCTTTTCTTTGCGCCTCTGCATGCCTGCCCTGTGCCTCTGCCTTTCTATCTCTCTCTTTCTTTTCTTATCTTTCTTTCTCTATCTCTTTGTCTTGCGTACTGTCACTGTTTTTTTTTTTCTGTTCTGTATCTCACTGTCTGTGACGTCCTCTGTGCCCCTGGATGTGTTTGCAGCCCCTGGGTGCAGAGCTGATGGCTGAGGACAGGCACAGGGAAGGGGGTGATGTGCTGTGGGGCTTTGGCAAGGGCCCCTGCTCCTGATGGGCTCCAGCTGGGGCTGGAGGTGGGGCAGCCCCAGATGGGTCCAGTGAGGCTGAGGGTGGCCCTGGCCCTGGCCCTGGCCCTGCTGTATGAGGGGCCTCCAGCTGTAAAGGGGGCCGCCTGGGCATGGCTGCTGGAGGGGACTGAGGAGTGAATCACAGGCAGGTGCCTCCAGCAAGGAGTGGCTGGTCCATCTGAGCCCTCCCTGACAGAGCAGACACCAGGACGCAGTGCCAGGAGCTCCGTGCCTCTGTCGGCCACGTGTGCGAGCCACCACGTTCTGCTACATTTGTCATTCAGCCCTGTCCAGAACGTAGCTGTGGTAGAAGTTAGATAGCATGCATGGTCTTGCTAGAAATGAAGCCTGGAGCATTTGTTTTCTTGTAGGAAGCTAAAGCAGGTGGTTTTTGATAATGTTGTCATTGCATGTAATGACATACTTTTCTAGTTAGCTTGGTATGACACCTATTTTTTTTCTACCTACACCCCAGAAAAAGTAAGTTGAGCTTTGCGTCTCTCAGCATCTGAAGCACCACGAGCGGCAGTTGCAGCGTCGGACTTCTTGGCAATGAGTGGAGCCGGTGAGCAGAGCACTGCGGCGCTTTTGAGGAGGAGAGTGCCATAGAAGAGATTGGTGGTAAGTGGTGTGATGTTGAAGGGCGGTGCTGTTTGGTAGGTTTTATTTTTGGGTTTTTTTTTTTTGCAGTGGTGATGAGGAGCTGGGCGAGGAAGCGCCATCTTAGTTAGCATGGGGTTGTTCTTTTGAGGATGGAATCTGATTTCTGGCCATTTGAGAGCTAAGTTGAGGGACCACAGCCGAGGAGGGAAGAAGGTTGAAAACTGCAGGGAGGGTGTAGTAAATTGATGGGAGGAAGAGGGCTCCCTGGGAACAGTCTCTCTCGGGAAGGTGAAGGGGGAGACGTTACTGGTCAGTGTACGCTGGGCAAGAGTGTTGCAGCCTGGGGCGGTCTGCCTTTTATGCAGTCTCTAGGCTGGATAACGTTTGTGGGCCTGTAGAGGCGCTGGCAAGGGCCGGCGAGGAGCAGCACGAGCTTTCAGTGCTGGCACTTTTGGTGTGGCAGCAATCGTCTGACGTCCGTTATTTTGAGGCCTTTTTTCCGGTGGGTGGCCGTGCAGAGTTGACAGTGAAAGCGGGAGCACTGGCGTCCAGGAAATCCCAGAGCCCTCCTCTGCTCGGAGGCAGTTCACGAGGACAGAAGTGTTGCTGTGCTCCTTAACAAACAAATATTCAACTTGGCACATAGAGGGTGAGGAGATCTCGGCTGTACTTAGGGTTGAGAAAATGTATGTAGGCATCTGTGTCTGTCCCCTGCCTGTATGTAGGACAGCGGTTCGAGTGAAACTAAAGCTGCCAATGAGTCAAAAAAAGGCCTGGGTGTCTGAAAAATGCAAAAGCTTTAAAGGCCGGTATCAGCAGCTGTACCAAAGGTGCTGCAAGATACTCTGTCCTTCACGTGGTTTTAGTCCTGAGAAACCTCGCCCCAAAAGGAAGAGTTAGATTCCTGCCTAGCTTCAAACTAAGGGGTTTTTCCCTCTCTCTACTGAATGTCTGCTGCCAGCATTTCACCGTGGTCGCCCTTTCCTTGGCCATGAAAGTACGAGATGGATGGAAAGGAGCCGTAGCGGTCTGCAGGTACAAGGTACGTCTGCGATGCGTGACTGCATTTTTCCTAAGGGACTTGCCGCATGGATTTTAGAGTGAATGTTAAGAATGTGGTGATTTTCCTTCTGTAGTCTTTTAACTAAATATTCAGACACAGGAAAAATCAAATGAGGTGTGGTCTGGAGCATAGTCTGGCCATGGGAAAAAAAATATTCTGGACAAGGAAAAAAAAAAAAGCCACTCAATTTGGGGATAGTTGGTGTGACCCAGTGGGAGACGGAGGGGTTCTCGCTGGGGATTACGCAGTGTGGGTCCATTGTCCGGTGTGGGTCATCTCGTGCAGGTTATGCCGGGTGAGTTACGTGCTGTGGATTGTCCTGCGTGGACTCCCTGCTATAGGTCATCCTTACGCACCTTTCTTCCCACACGTACCCCTTGTCCTTGCGTGTCCGTCTCTCCCTCGTATCCGTCCCCACTGTCCCGCTCTGTGTTTCTCAGCCCTCCTGACGCGTGGATCAAACTCTACAACTCGGAGAGAGTTATAAAGCAGGCATGTTTATTTGGCACCGGGTGCGTGGGGGATTGCTTCTCCAAAAGCACGCACGCTGACAGCACATTTTACCAAAAATGTATCCGGTGCAGGTACACACATTCCTAGGATTGCACAATACAGACATACATGTGCATAAGCGAGGCGGGGTTATTAAAAAACCACTTGCGTTAGCATTTCAGATCTGTCTCTGGTGGTCGTTTACTTCTTCAGGGGTCTGATCTTCCTCTAGATGAACTTCAGTCATTCACCCATGCTCTCCTTTCACTTGGGGATTTCAGCAGTTTCTGAACGACTCCTGTTATCATGTCCTTTGCTTGACATATTAGTCCTTGACTGAATACCAGTTTCTTGACAAGTACCAGTCCCTGATAAGCTTAAGTGAGTTTCAAGGCCAAGAGGATTGTTAGGCATTGTCTAGCAGACAGTTAGTCTCCTAAATCAAGCAGTATGCAGACAGTCAGTCTTCTAAATCAAGCAATATTTAGCAGACCGTTAATTCCCTGTATCACTTGCAAATGCTTTTCACTAAAACACCCCCCCACCGTGTGAGGTTTTCCTCCCTTGTGAGTTTTTTTTCCCCTGTGTTTTGCCCGTTGCGTGCCCTGCACTCTTGTTTTGTGTCCCTGTTCGACGCCCCCCTTTTTGGCGCTGCCTCCCCATGACCCCTCTGTCTTGGGATCCTGGGGGCGCTGCCTGTGTTCCCCAACTTGCCCAGTGCCCCCCACCCCCAACGTGAGTTGCCACGTAAGGCGCGCACGGTTTTGGTGGGACTACCCCCCTGTGCTGCCCAGCGCTGAATAAACATACCTACTTTACAATCTTACAGATTGTGGAGTCCGTTTTCCGCACGTCAGTTTGGCGAGCCAGCCAGGAGGATCTCTGCTTGGCTGCGGGATCGACTGCGGAGCGGACGCCCCTAGGCGCGCCCCGAGCACTTTCCTCGGAGGAGCCTCCGCTGCCAGCCGCTCACCGCAGGAGCAGACAACGACCTCCTGAAGCCGCGGACCAAACGGTATGTTTAATGGTAGGGGCCTGTAAGTCGTACGCGTGGCTGGGGCAGCTGGTAAATCGCGCAGAGACGTCTGGCGTGCAGCATAGTCCCCGTTGGTTGGGTACCCAGGTTAGTTTGGAGCATCAAAGGGGACTCGCTGACCGATAGAGCGGCCGCTAGCGATCTTGGGGGTAGATCGAGCGAGTCCGAGGTAACCGCTGCATCCCATTGCTGGGAGCCAGGATGGACCTGCTGATGATCGGTACATGAGAAGCAGGAGAAGGGTAAGCGGGCCTCTTTAACCCGGATTTGGAGATAGTTTAACATCAGTAGGTGAGTTTGTTCTTGCAACCATTTTGCAGCTGCTTTAAAAGGCTGGTATGAATGAGGGATCCCTGTGCTGTATGGTTAAGAGAGTGTGGTTGAGTGATTGATTGTAAGTGTGGTGTGGAGGAGTGAAATAGTTAGTCTAAATTTGAATCATTCCTTGAGACCCTCTCACAGAGGAAATATAAAATGGGCAACACTCAAGGGGGAATATTAAGGAAAAGCCCCCTGGGCTGCATACTCGCCCACTGGAAAGATATTGCCGGGGGTGGAGGTACGGAAAGTAAAAAGACTCTTATTAAATATTGCAATCAGTGGTGGCCATTGTATAAGTTAGAGGGTGAAGTCAAGTGGCCGTTCAATGGAACGTTGGATTACAATACTTTGTTGCAGCTTATGTTGTTTCTTAGAAGAGAAGGGAAATGGGACGAGGTGTCGTATGCAGATATGTTTTTTACCCTACGAAATCACCCGGAGTGGCAAAGGGACTGTGGGATGATATCCCCGCAGGACCCTATGGTACTCGCACTCGAACGGGAGAACAAGGAGGGTGGAGGCAGGTTAAAAAGGTGCTGTTCATCATGCAGCATTGGGCAGAGGTGTACGAAAGCAGATAAAGTACGCCAGGTTCCAGAACAAGATTTAAGTGATTTGTTTAAACCTCCCCCCCGATCACAGGACCAGGACGCAGACTCGGAAGGGACATCGAATCCCCCTGATAGCCCTGTATCTTCCCGTACTAGACAGAAATCTGCTCCGACAATCTTACAAGCACCCCTCCGGGAGGCGGTGGGGCCGGATGGCGGAACAATGTTAATTAAAGTACCCTTCTCCACCGCTGACTTGGGAGAGTGGAGAAAAATTGCTAAAGATTACAGAAGCGATCCGGTAAGTGTGGCTAAACATTTCCAGTTCATTGTAAAACAACATAATCCGGACTGGAAAGACATACAACTGCTATTAGAATACATGACTGAAACGGAGAAGCAGTTGATTTTAAAAACGGCAGGAAATCTAGCCGAGGATTATTATAAAGTTACCGGGGGAGATGTTAAGGAACACTTCCCCCTCCAGGACCCGAAATGGGAGGTAAACAGGTCAGTACATATGGAAAGATTGCAGGAATATCAGGAGTGGATTTCGAAGGGGATGGAACGGGCAATCCCTAAGACTATAAATTGGTCAGCCTTATATGCAATTAAACAAGGTCCTTCCGAGTCTCCATCTGAATTCCCGGATCGACTGAGGGATGTGATGCGTCGTAGCACGCCGCTGGACCCGGGGTCTGAGGTAGGGATACAGCAACTAGTTTCTCTGCTCTGTTCCTGGGTCAGTCTACGGGGGACATAAGACGAAAGCTTCAAAAGTTGCGTCCTGCGGAAAGCAGGAATTTAGAGATCTTGCTGGATGAGGCTTGGAGAGTGTTCAGTAATAGAGAAGAAGGGTATCGGCAGGGACAAAGAAGGTTGGTGGCTGTCGTTCGGGGAGATGGGGAGTGGAGAGGTAGGCGAAATCAGCCTCGGTTGGGGTTGGAAAAGGATCAGTGTGCAATGTGCAAGGGCTTTGGCCACTGGAAAAAGGAATGCCCAAGGAACAAGAAAGAAGGCCGGAGGATCCCGGCGAATGTGAGGATAGCTCATGTGATAGAAGACTGACGGGAACCTGGGGAGTCTACCCTAGCGGATCCACTGGTTATAATTAAGCTAGGGGAAAAACAACAACAAGTAGAATTCTTAGTAGATACAGGGGCAACATATTCGGTTCTGAATCAAGCTTTGATGCCCCTGGGAAATGATTATGTCATGGTAAAAGGAGCGACTGGCCAAAGTGAAAAGGCATATTTTTGTAAGCCTCTAAAATACAAATTGGGAAAACAATGGGGTATCCACAAATTTTTATATATGCCCAACTCCCCGAAAGCACTTTTGGGGAGAGATCTATTGGAACAATTGGGAGCAAAAATTATATTTGAAAAAGGAGAAATTACTCTGGAGGTAAAAGATCAGCAATATATTCAGATATTGAGTCTCACCTTAACCAGTCTCCCCTCAGAAGGAAAAATGAATGAGGAAATCCTAAACCAAGTGTACCCGGGGGTATGGGCTACTGATGTACCTGGAAGGGCGAAAAGTGCTCCACCTGTTGAAGTTAAGGTTAAGGAAGGCCGACGACCGGTAAGAATTAAACAATGTCCCCTAAAGAAGGAAGACAGAGAAGGAATCCGGCCAGTGATAGAAAAATTTCTACAGTTAGGACTATTAAAGGAGTGTGAGTCAGAATTCAATACCCCTATATTACCTGTTCGGAAACCCGATGGGTCATATAGGGTGGTCCAAGACTTACGGGCGGTGAATAAGATAACTGAGGACCTCTACCCAGTAGTGGCCAATCCATATACCCTGCTGACTGTGTTGACACCTGAACTAATTTGGTTTACTGTTTTAGATTTGAAGGATGCTTTCTTTTGCCTCCCTCTCCATGAAGCCAGTCAAAAATTGTTTGCGTTCGAATGGGAAAACCCTAAAAGTGGTCGGAAGACCCAGCTCACTTGGACGGCGTTGCCACAAGGATTTAAAAATAGTCCTACCATTTTTGGGAATCAGCTTGCAAAAGACTTAGAATCCTGGGAAACCCCATCTGGGGAAGGAAAATTGTTGCAGTATGTAGATGATATCCTGATTGCCACGAAAACAGAGGAAGATTGTATGGCATGGACGGTGAGTCTGTTGAATTTCTTGGGACTCCAGGGATACCGTGTCTCCAGGAAGAAAGCCCAGGTAATGCAACGTAAAGTGAATTATTTGGGCTATGAAATTAGTGCGGGGCAGAGAACTTTGGGACAGGCCCGCAAAGAGGCAATATGCCAGACTCAGAGACCTCAGACAGTAAAGGAGTTACGGACTTTTCTGGGAATGACCGGGTGGTGCCGATTGTGGATCTATAATTATGGACTGCTTGTTAAACCACTGTATGCTCTGACAGCTACTGAGCAGAAGCACCTTGAGTGGAACAAAGAGACCGAACGAGCCTTTGAGCTACTGAAAAAGGCGTTGATGTCGGCCCCGGCCTTAGGACTCCCAGATGTGAGTAAGCCGTTTCTTCTTTTCTCCCATGAGAAACAGGGTATTGCCCTGGGAATATTAGCACAAGATCTGGGTCCATATCGACGGGCAGTTGCCTATCTCTCTAAGCAGTGAGACGCCACTGCAAAGGGTTGGCCTGGATGCCTACGGGCGGTTGCAGCTGTGATACTGAACATACAGGAAGCCCGAAAGTTTACCCTGGGCCAGAAAATGACTGTTTTGGTGTCTCATACAGTATCAGCAGTACTGGAAGCAAAGGGTGGGCACTGGCTCTCTCCACAAAGGTTCCTGAGATATCAAGCTGTATTAGTAGAACAGGACGATGTGGAAATCGTGGTCACTAACATTGTCAACCCAGCTTCTTTTCTCAGTGGGAACACAGGAGAACCAGTGCACCATGACTGTTTGGAAACCATCGAAGCAACATATGCAAGCCGCCCAGACCTGAAGGATAGCCCCATGGAAAATGGGGAAAACTGGTTCACAGACGGGAGCAGTTATGTCTTAAATGGCAATCGACACGCGGGATATGCCATCACTACCAGCCAGCAGGTAATAGAGTCAGGGCCTTTGCCCATGAACACCTCCGCACAGAAGGCAGAAATAATTGCCCTAACCCGAGCCCTGGAGTTGGCCCAGGGCAAAACTGTGAACATTGACACGGACTCAAAATATGCCTTCGGAGTTGTGCACGCACATGGAGCAATCTGGAAAGAAAGAGGACTATTGAACTCCCAGGGAAAAAATATCAAACATGCAGAAGAAATTTTGAAGCTACTAGAAGCTGTCCAGCTCCCTGAGAAAGTGGCAATTATGCATATTAAGGCACAGCAGAGAGTGAGCTCCGATTTGGAGAAAGGGAATGAACTGGCGGACAGAGAGGCAAAACAAGCGGCCAAAATGAAGGTGAGAATAGAAGGGGCTCTAATTCCTGATAGGCAAATCTCTCTAGAAGGTAAGCCAGAATATACCAAGGAAGATCAGAAACTTATCACAGACTTGGAAGGGTCATATAATGAAGAGGGGTGGGCTTATACCCCACAGGGAAGACTAATTATTCCCTCTTGTTTACTGTGGCACTTGATAACGGGAGGAACATAGAAAAAGGCATTGGGGAACAGAGGCTCTGTATAAACATTTGATAAGGGAAATCGTGGCTAGAAACTTATATACCACAGTGAGACAGGTGACTCAACAGTGTGACCTTTGCCTCCAGACTAATCCAAAAAATACTCCCAAACCAGAAATGGGCCAGATTGGGAAGGGCAATGGGCCTGGACAACAATGGCAGGTTGATTTTACAGAACTTCCAAGAAAAGGGGGGTATCGCTATTTGCTGGTATTAACTGATACCTTTTCAGGTTGGCCAGAAGCGTTCCCAACTAGGACAGCCAAGGCTCGGGAGGTAACTAAAGTGTTGGTACAAGAGAGAATACCACGTTTTGGGGTTCCAGCAACCATATCCTCAGACAGAGGACCACATTTTGTCTCAAAAATAGTGCAACAAATCAGCCACCATTTAGGTATAGATTGGCAACTTCATACCCCGTATCGCCCTCAGTCGAGTGGCCAAGTAGAGAAAATGAATCACTTAATCAAGCAGCAAATTGTGAAATTGGGACAAGAAGCAAACTTAACGTGGCCTCAGTCACTCCCTTTAGCCCTTCTGCGTATACGAACGAGACCAAGGGCAAAGGAAGGACTGAGTCCCTTTGAAATTTTGTATGGACGACCCTATGGAATACAGAGGGGAATGTCTACGCAAGCTGGGGATGAAATTATGACTTCCTACATGGTGGCATTGGGCAAACAGCTCAATAAAATTGGAAAGCATGTAATTGGGACCCGGGGAAGAGGTCTAGATGAACCTGTGCATGATATACAACCTGGAGATGATGTATATGTAAAGTCTCTTGCAGAAAAAACCTTGGAACCACAGTGGGAAGGACCGTACCAGGTACTCCTCACCTCCTTTACAGCAATCAAGATCAGAGAGCAGAATGCCTGGATACACCACACTAGGGTAAAAAAGGCACCACAAAAACTCTGGACTTCTGAAGTTCAGGGACCCCTAAAGCTTAAACTGAGAAGGTAGAATGTGGATTAAGGTTTGTGTAATCCTGGTAAATCTACAAACGATGAACATAGCTGGCAGTAAAAGAATTTACTAATTTTCTAGAAAAGGGGGGACTGAGAGAAGGAGTTAAAGAAATCTTAATAGATATGGCATTGATTAATTATTGCTGTGCATCCTAAGGAATCAAGTTGATAAATAGTGCTTAATGTTTTGTTAACTACTTGCTTAATAATTTGCTAACCATTGTGCAAACTATTTGAAGCAGAAAGTCTTGCAATTCTTCACGAAAGACAGTTCCCGGTAAGGACTAGGGGGGTCGCTTCAAGAACCAGCTAAAACCGACCCTGCAGCTTGAATGAAAGCCAAGGGATAACTGAGTTTGCGCAGGAACAAAAGGTTACTAGCGGTGACGAAGAGGAGTCACCTGCCTTCATCCCCACGACCCCCGACGACCACCAGCAGGAGGCACTGCGCAAGCCCAGACAGGAGGAGTTTATGAAAATGACCCCTTGGGACTAATTTTAATACGAAGCGGGGATAGGTCATGCATATGTCTAGGCGTATTGTGAAACTTGATGTATATGTAACATTTGGTTGTGTAAATTTAAAGTGAGTTGCCACGTAAGGCGCGCACGGTTTTGGTGGGACTACCCCCCTGTGCTGCCCAGCGCTGAATAAGCATACCTACTTTACAGTCTTACGGATTGTGGAGTCCGTTTTCCGCACGTCAGGAGGAACCGGCCGTGGCTCGTCCGGCTGAACACCCAGGAGCGGAGCGGTGGGGGGCTGCTGCCACCTGGTGACGGAAAGCGGGAACTGCAGCTCGGGAGTCGCGCATGCGCAGTGCTCTGCCCTTCTCCCGGCAGGCACTGTGTTCGGGCCTTCGGACTGCGCATGCGGCCGGGAGCAGCATGGCGGTGTGCGGCCGGCGGGTCCCGGCGGCGGTGACGGGTGAGTACCGAGGGCACCCGTGAGGTGCGCGAGCCCCTTTCGTGGCTGCAGCGCTGTCTCCTGCCCGCCCGGGGAGCCTCAAGCCGCCCGCTCGGAGCCGAGCCGGGCGAGGGCAGCCCCGGGGAGTGACCCGAGAGCAGAGAGAAGGGAAGAGGGGCAGGAGGGGGCCCCCCCTCCCGGGCGGAGACGCCGGGCACCTCCCCAGCTCGCCAGAGCTCCCCCCGAGCCTCCCCCGGCCCCGTGCAGCTGCCCGCCGCTCCGGCGCGTCCCCTGAAGCCTGTCCCGTAGCACCGGGCCACGCCCTGCCCTGAAGGCTGCGAGGGGGGACCTCAGTGTATCTGGAGAATCCCCTGCGGCAGCAGGCGCTCCGGCCAGGGGCCGCGTGCGGTAATAACGGTCGCTGCTTCTTCTTTCCCTCTCCCAGAGGCCGTGGCTGTCCGTTCCTCCCCTGGGAACGCTGTTGACTGCACTCGCCTCAGGCTTGTGTGGGCTGTCTCTGCCCGGCCGCGCTCTCCTGGCGGTGCGGGAGCGAAAATGAACGGATGGAGCTGTTACCGAAATCCGGAATAAAACTCCTTAACAGCAACGAGAAGTTAAGAAGCAGGCACTTCTTTATTGCAGCGCTGGGCGCACGGGGGATCGCTCCACCTAGCGTGCGCACCCATTTGATCAACAGCACGGGTTAAATACACATTAATTATACATATTCATTAAATTCCAAGAAATAATATGCATAAACATAAATTTTCTGAGAAACCATTACATCATTTCCCTACCCACTCGCGCATGCCCAGTCTTTTGAGTCGAGGGTCTTTTGGTGGTCTTGGTGGTCGTCAAAACGCCCCCTCCTCGAATTCGCTGGTCAAACTCCTCCTTGAAATCTCCATATCTGGTCTTGAGAACAGGTCGCGGTGCTGCTTGATTTTCCTGGCTCCAAAGTGATGGCTCAGGGCCTATTTCTGCAGGTGGTGTTTGGGGGTGTTTGGGACTTACCATTGTATTAAAGATATGCTAGGCTAGCTTCTAACAAATGCGTATTATAATATCTCTAGGGTCCCACTCCCTCTAAGGACAAATAGATTTCGTATAAAACTTAACCTATGTGACTACAGTTCTACAGTTAGCAAGAATCACCTCATACTGATATTTAATTTTCAACATTTATGTCATGTAACATTTCCCCCCTTTGAGACTTATTTAATTTTTTTCAATAAGTCTCATTTACTTATAACTAATCTCCATAATCAGTAAACCAAAAAGTATTATTAGCATTACTACTAAAATTCCTTTGATAGATTTCATTATTTTGATATGATTTTGTCTAATTCATTAAAAATGAGAGACTGTTAACTTTAAATGACATATTTCTTTAGAAATCCATTGTTTCTGTTTTGGAGGCTGTGCTTCTTGACTCTCAAATAATGAATCCAAGAATCAATATCTTCAAATTTAGGGGCTGTATATATTGCTAGAAGCACCTGATATGGTTCTTTCCATTCTTATTGAAGAGTTTCTGATTCCCAAATTTTCAGGTACACGTAATCTCCTGGTTAAAAATGATGAACTGGGGAATCTAAAGAAAGAGGCTCTGTGGCAGTTCCATATCCATATCAGAGTTCTTCCAAGGGATATCAAATACAATTCCATTTCATTATCCCCAGTAGCAGTCACATTTTGAACAAGGGTTAGAGTCTGATAAGATTTTCCATACATTAACATATGGACTAATTTTAGTCCTAGATCTGGATTGAATCTTGATTCTCGGAAGTGCTTAAGGAAGAGCATGAGGCCATTTTAAAGATATTTTCTGACAAATTTTACTTGTCTATTAGATTGTGGCCTTCAAGGAGTGTGTAAATTCAATTTGATTCCCAGAATTTTCCTCAATATTTGAATAATTTCAGACACAAAATGAGGACCTCTATTTGATTATATTCTTTTGGGGATTCCAAACCATGATATTATTTCTTTTAACATATTTTTAGCCACTTCTCTTGCCTATTGGTGCGACAGGAAAAGAAAATCTTTTGGCCATATTTACTAATACCAATAGATATCTATATCCATTTTGTTGTGGCAATTCTGAAAAATCAATCTGCCAATAATTTTCAGGCAAGTTTCCCATATATATGGTTCCTGGGGGTGGTTATTTAATATTTCTCGGGTTATTCTTTAAACAAGTTTCACACTTTTTGTTACTGATTTTATTAGCTTTATCATCCTAACACTAATCACCTGTCTTCTTAAATCACTGATCATTGCCTCTGTTTCCCAATGAATTTTTCTATGCTTTTAGCTTTGATTGTGGTGAGACCACAACTTGATTTTTAGGACTAATGATCATTTTTCATATTTATTTGAATTGATTTAGCTAATTCCAAATCAACCTTACTGTAATTTGGGGTTTGTTGTTCAAATTTCACTTCTTTAACTAGTATTATTGTCATGATGCCTTTTTCTGCTCTCTTCTTTGCCTTTTTATTGACTAATTTATTTCCAATATTCACTGGGAAATTCCCAAATTGGTGGGCTTTGCAGTGCATTATTGCAGCTTCTTTGGGTTTCTGCACCACTTGGAGCAATTGCAGAATTTCTTCTTGGTGTTTAATGGATGTTCCTTGTGCTGTCAGCATTCCTCTTTCTTTCCATGTGGCTCCATGGGCATGTACTACTCCAAAAGCATACTTTAAATCAGTCCATATATTCACTTTTTATGTTCTGTCCATTTTAGGGCTTTTATGAGGGCTAGTTATCAATTCCGCCTTTTGTGCTGAGGTGTTCACTGAGAGCGGCTTTGCATCAATAACAGAGTTTGTTATTGTTATTGCATATCCAGCCAATCTTCTTCCATTTCTCACGAGGCTGCTTCCATCAGTACATATCTCGAATTCTGGGTCAGGTATGTTCACTCTTCTGTTACTTCTGCTGGAATAAACTTGTTTGATGGTCTGTAGACAGTCATGACTTAGAACTTCTTCTTCTATTGAACTTAAAAAGATGGCAGGATTTATTGTTGTAGTTGTTTTCGATTTGACATCATCTTGTTCCAACAGGACAATGTGATGTTTGAGCATCCTGCTTGGGGATAACCAGTGTCCTCCTTTCTGTTCCAGAACAGAAAGTACCATATGCGGTACATAAGCTGTTCTTGGGTGTCCCGTTGTCAGCTTACAAGCTTCTTAAGTCAGGAGGACAGTTGCTGCTACAGCCCATAGACAACCTGGTCATCCTTAGCTAACATTGTCCAATTGTTTGGAGAAATAACCAACCGGTCTTCTTCATTCTCCATTTTTCTGAGAAAGGATTCTTCTGAAGGCCGAATGTTGTCTTTCATGAACAAACAGTTCAAAGGGTTTGGTTAAATCGGGCAACCCTAGAGCAGGAGTGAACATCAGAGCTACCTTTACATTCTGGAATGCCTTTCGAGCTTCAGGTTCTCACACAAGGGGTCCCTCCTTCAATTCCTTTAATCCACAGGTGACACCAGCCAGCCATTCCCAGAAATGTTTGCAGCTCCTTAGCTCCTTTTGGCTCCGGCATTTGGCAAATTGCCTCTTTTCTCTCATTTCCCAGTTGTCTTTGTCCCTGTGTGATTTCAAATCCCAAATACATGACAGTCTCTTTTCCAATCTGTGCTTTCTTCTTGGAAAATCTGTTATCACTTTGGCCCAAGAAATTTAGCAGGTTAGTAGTCAAGTTGAAATATTCTTCTCTGGTTTCTGTGGCTATTAAAATATCATCTACATATTGCAACACCAGTCTTTCAGGATAAATTATTTTGCATGTTTCTAATTCCTTAGCCAATTGATTTCCAAAGATCATTGGGCTATTTTTAAATCCTTGAGGTAGCACTGCCCAGGTGAGCTGAGTCTTCTGCCTAGTTGTGGGATTTTGCAGTTCAAAGGCAAAATATGCCTGACTATTTTTGTCAAGAAGAATACAGAAAAAGGCATCCTATAAGTTCAATACAGTGAACCACTTGTGATTTTCTTTTAAAGCTGTCAACAAGGATACAGGTTTGCCACTAAGGGGTGAATATCTTGAACTATTAAATTTATTGCTATTAAAATCTTGTACTAACCTATATTCCTCACTTTCTGGCTTTTTCACAGGTAAAATGGGAGTATTGAATTCTGATTCACATTCGACTAATAGTCGATATTTTTTTAAAAAATTTTCAATCATTTTCTCAAGGCCTCTTCTAGCTTCTAATTTTAAAGGGTACTGTTTTTGTCTTACCAGTTTGGTGCTCTCCTTTAGAAAAATCTTTACCAGTTCTGCTGCTTTTGAATGTCCGGGAACTTCGCCAGCCCACACCAAAGGGTTACTGCATTGTCCACTTCTTGAGGGATTTCATATGGCTCTGAAGTTGTCTGCAACATAAAAATTCTTGCCTCTCTGGCTTTTGATTAGGGTATATTTAATTGAATGTCACAGTTTTAAAAATTAATTTGTGCTTTCAATTTGCTCAATAAATCTCTCCCCAATAAGGCAACAGGACACTCTGGTATATATAAAAATTGGCCAGTTCCCCATTTTTACCCACCTTAAAGTTAAGGATTGAATGAAAAAATTATTTTCAGCTTTCCCTGTGGCACCAATTTTGTCTACATGCTTTTTACTCAATTTTCTTCTACCAGTACTTAAAATGAATAGCTCCAGTATCAAAATAGAAAATCCATGGTTTGGGTCCCCAGCTGGATTGTAACCAGGGGTTCTGCTGGGGAATTCTCCCCCAGTCCTCTTTGCACCTCTGACAAAGGCATCTGCTGTGCTGCCAGTTTTTTGTTTCTTTTTCAGAATAAGGACACGCATTTTTCCAGTGCCACCATGCTTCACACTTTGCACACTGATATTCCCAATCTCTCTCCTATTGCAGTTATTTTATCCATTCCTCTACCACACCCCGATCTCATCCCCGGTTTGTTCCCCTACTGCTTGTCAAAGTGGTAGGGGGGGCAAGGCTTGAGCCGCTCCTTGTTCTATCTGGTCTTGTCAGCTTCCAGTTCTCCCTGCAATAGGACTGAAACCCTCATAATTCAGCTGTCCCACTCTACAGCTCCCACCGGGGGTTCGGTGTTCTGGCCCCTTTTTCTACTGTTTCATTTGTTAAACCTGCATCAACACTTCCAGACCGCACATAAAGATAATACAGAAATTTAACACATGAATTCTATGCTTTCCTCTTCAGTTCCACATTTTAAACATCACTTTCTATACTACAAGCCAGGATCTTTTCAACCTTTTTCCTTTTTTTTTTTTTTTTTTTTTTTTTTTTTTTAATGCCAAAACCATCGGATCCTTGGGGACGTATCTGCAATCTTTCTGCCACTTGGGATGATTTCCCAAAGTAAAGAACAAATCAACATCGGGGACCACATCTCACTTTCCTTCCCTTCTACAAGATAACATCAACTGTAAAATATTGGATCAATTTTTTTTTTCTAGTTACTGGGTCTCCCCTTATATCCTCCCAATGTTTAAGAACACATCCCAGTGGAGACTTCATTAATATTTCCCCTACCATTGAGGTAGACGTAGAAGATATGTGTTTTCCCATATTTTACAAAGGAGTTTTTGGTACCAAAAAGACAATAACACTGTTCTACAAACAAAGTCAATCCCGTCACCAAGAAAAGTTTAAAACCCCAAATGCAATACTGTATATCATTCAAGTCCCTACACTGCAAGACATGCATACAGCCTTAAAAACAAAACAAAACAAAACAAAACAAAACGCACTGAAGCAACAATTAGCAGCTTGTAAATCACTTCTAAAACACCCTGGGGCCCCTTTCCAAGCTATGTACAAATCTTACCAATACTCCCCATACTCTTACTCTTAAAACAAAATTTAGATTAAATGCCAAATACCAGATAAATGCAAATGACAATTGTCCCAAATACAAAAACCAAACAAATGCAAATGACAAAATGGCGCCGTGCCCCCCAAAATGCGCTCTCACCCCAAAGTGGTCTCCTGCCCCCCAACTTGCGGGGGGGGGGGGGTCGCCGAGCTCCCGCGCATGCGCGCACAGCTGGACCGTGAGGGGCGGGAGACCGGCGTGGAGCA